>NC_138497.1:39576816-40256816 GCF_964252035.2 Podarcis erhardii
AGTGAACGGAAGAAGCCCACTTTATATTGTCATGTTAATTTTTGGCAGCATCTTCAAGGAAAAACAACAACAAAGGTTTTAAAATTAAAAATGGATTTACCCAGTGCCCAAGAATCATAAGCTTTTCAAACATCCTGCATTGGTAAGATGTCAACCATTATACGCTGATCCTAGCTTTGAGCAGATGTTTACATTTTGTAGCACTTGCTATGGGGATAGTTCATTCAAAGCTGGAGAAGCTTGCCAACTGCTCTTGTGAAAAGAGTAGTTTCTTGGTACATCAATAAAGAAGTAAAGCACAATTGCTCCTAACCACACCTCTGCCAAGGCTTGTAGGATGCTGTTGAATGGGCTGTGGTGCAGGGAACTGAAGAAGGTGGTCCAGAATCAGGTAGAATCACATACCCTTGTGTGTGAAATTTTCAGCCATGCTCACTTTGCTCCCCCAACCCGCATGAGAAGCTCATTGGGGGGTGCTGCAAGCAGGAAGAATGGGAAAGTCACCTTCCCATCAAGGGAATTCAATCAGATTTAGCATTATAAGTTTTCTGCACCAAATGAGTGTCTATTCAGGAGAACTCCTGGAGAGAAAAAATCAGGCTATTGCCACTTCTCTGCTACTGCAAAAAGAACAGCAACAGGAAACACAGAAGAAGGTATTTCTTCAAACAGTGCATAGTTAAACTAAAGAATTTGCTCCCAGAAGATGCAGTGATGGTCACCAACTTGTGTGTTGTTGGTTTTTTTAAGGAAATTAGACAAATGAATGGAGGCTAAGGCTATTGGTGGGTACTATGCCTGATTGCTCAAAGATACCAGCATGAGTTTGACCAAACTGCGGGAGGCAGTGGAAGATAGGAGTGCCTGGCGTGCTCTGGTCCCTGGGTCACGAAGAGACGGACACAACTAAATGACTAAACAACAACAACAACAAAGCCTGATTGCTATTCGTTGCTTGGTCCCTGCTCCTGCCCACCTAGCAGTTCAAAAGCACGTCAAAGTGCAAATAGATAAATAGGTACTGTTCCGGTGGGAAGGTAAACGGTGTTTCTGTGCGCTGCTCTGGTTCACCAGAAGCGGCTTACCCGGAAGCTGTCTGCAGACAAACGGCAGCTCCCTCAGCCAATAAAGCGAGATGAGCACCGCAACCCCAGAGTCGTCTGCAACTGGACTTAACAGTCAGGGGTCGCTTTACCTTTACCTTTACAACTAAATACCAGTTGCTGGAAACCGCAGGAAGGGACCTGCTGTGTTCAGATCCGGCTTGCAGGCTTCCCACAGATATCTGGTTGAACACTGGGAAAACAGGATGCTAGATTAGATGGGTCACCGGTCTGGCTCTCATGTCCTTTAACATGGAAAACGAAACCTGAGAAAATCCTTTCTAAGGGATTTTCACATTTTTTTGTGCTACAAAATAATTTAAGACAGCTTTTAAAAGTATTTAAGGACAGCACTGACATAGATGAAGGGGTTCAAAGTCTTTGCCATGAGTTGTGTTTTTCGTCTTGGAGATATTGTGGGATAGTTGTTCCAAGGATGAAGCACTGGAATAAATGTCCGTGGTTGTAAAGTAACGGCAGTGTTTCAAGCTATTTATTCTAGACAGTATTTGCAAGATGTTCTAGAGTAATGCACTAAGTGGCTTGAAAGCACTTTTTAAAGCCCACTGCATAAGACGTTGGAAGCAGCATAACCATTTTAGTTGGCACGTAACCAGAATTATTTATAACATTTTATGCTAAAACATCATAACACTAAACCCAAATATAAAAATGTATCTATAAGCATCAGTAAATTACTTTCTGCACTGGACCAAAAAAAAAAGTTATGTTATACTCCCCTGAGCAGCTAGCAACTTTTTGCTTTACACCTTTCTCCAGTTCTTTTCTGGTCTAGGTGACATTTAGCCCTTTCTCTACTTCTGCTCCAGATCCTTGCCTTTGCTTTTATTTTATTTTTTATTTCATAAAATTTATGCACTGCTTGATTGTAAAAAAACCCCCAACAACCTCAAAGCACTTTACAAATATATAAAACAAGAAAACAACCCTAGTTTGAAATGTACAAAAGTTAAAATGCTAAAACAGATTAAAATTCCATCAACTTTCTAAGAATTTAGGTAGACTTGTCTAAACAAGAATGCTTTTAGCAGGCACTGAAAAAAGAGTACAGTGAAGGCTAGGAGTTCCTAAGTGTTGGCACTGCCGCGCAAAATCACCAAGTTCTTACAAATGCAGAACAGGTATTATGTGGTACCTGTAGTACAGTGGTACTTCTGGATGCGAACGGGATCCGTTCCAGAGCCCTGTTTGCATCCTGAAACAAACGCAACCCGCGTCTGCATGTGCACAGGTTGCGATTCGCCGCGTCTGCGCATGATGTCATTTTGAGCGTCTGCGCGTGCATGAGCGGCGAAACCCGAAAGTAACCCGAAAATGCTCAACCCGAAACTACTTTAACCCGAGGTATGACTGTAGTGCCAATTCTGCCACTCAAAGGGGTAGAGTGGGCAAATGCGGGAGTAAGGCGTTCTCATAGGTAACCTGGTCCCAAGTTGTTACCAATGGTAACACCTTGAACTTGTCGTGGTAGCAAATAGACAACCAATGCAGATCTCTGAGCACAAGTGTTATATTCTGGCAATGCCTCACCCCTGTGAGCAACTCTGCTGCATTGTTCTGTACTAACTGCAGCTTCACATTTTCCTGAACTGCTTCCCAGTTTCATTCCTGGCCCTGCTGTTAGTTTCTGTACATGCTCCTGCTCCAACTAAGTTCTGGTTCCCAGTTCTCATACTTTGCTTTCCATTAACTCTCTCCATGCCTGTTGTCTTGCATCTCACACCGATGGAATGCAGCTTTCTTCCTTCTGTAACTTCACCATGTCTCTTCATTGAGCTTGGTCATCTCACCTCAAGTCCTTTTGCTCTCACTCATAAAAATTACAATGGGTTGCATATGCAAGACGACTTCTATGAGTGCAGTGGAACTTCCCCTCCCTCTCATCCCCATGTGTCTCCCCCCACATCTGCTATAGGGGAGGACACTTCAGTGCATTTGCAAAAACTGTTCCATTCACACAATAAGTTGGATTCAGCCCAATATTCTGTTCCAGTTGGTCTCCTGGTTTAGAAAATCCTAGCTGCTTCTTGTGTATAGCCTGCATTGCAGGGGGTTGGACTAGATGACCCTTGGGTCCCTTCCAACTCTACAAGTCTATGATTCTAAGATTACGTATGTATTTATGACAAAAAAGCATATTATCTTCATCTATTTTCTTTTGACACTGAATTTTAGCAAACGTATTCATTATACGTATTTAATATGTAGCCATCATCTTATTCAGTGTAAATTGAAATAAAGTCCAAAAGCCCCAAAGTAAAATGTAGAGATCTGTGGGAATTATAATAATTTTTCTAGTGATAAAAGTATATCAACTAATCATCTTTCATTTTTTCAGAGTTCTCCTCATCACAAAATAAGCATGCTTTTGTAACAGTATGAGCATATCACAGTGAAAGTTTTATGCACAAAAGTCTATCGCTAAACGACTCTGTTGAATTCAGAGGTTTCAACATTAGGTCCCAGGCATCCGACCTCCCCCTACAAATGATTAATATAACTTATCTGTGTTCTCACACCATTCAGCGTCAGCCCAAGACATTTTGCTGCCTGAGGCAGAACAGCAAATGGTGTATTCTCTCCACAAATCTAAGCGCAGAGTATCCAAGGCCAGTCAATTTATTTTGGTACCAGAGCAAGAAAAGCACCTCTCCTCCGCCCTGGCAGTAAAAATGCAACAATAAACTAAATAACTAACAACGTTCTGCTCTTTCGTGACCCACAAAAGCTCCTACCTGGGCTTCACCCTGACACAATTGCAGCGAATGTTTCTCGACCCCAGTGAGCAGTGACCTATTTTGTGGGGGCAGAATCCAGGACACACTCGGCATAATTACCCAAAGACGCAAAGTAAGATTTTGGGTGTGCATGCCATTTTATGATGGGATTCTGTTTATATTTGATATTTTGTTCTCGTTCTGTGATTTGGTAATTGCTTTATGTTTCAGAGAAAGAACCTGCGATGCAAATTTTTAATTTCAATTAGTTCTACTAGGCAATGTAGGGATGAAGGAAAGAATAGGAGAAACCTGGCTGTTTCCAGGGGGTAGTTGCCTGTTGCAGTTGGGTTTTCCCCCACATAAAGCTGTCTTCAGACTTAGAGGATTTATCCAGTCACCTATTATGTTCATAACTATGATGTGTACAACTTGGAGATGTACTGCTCACAAAGGAAAGCTAAGAATGGAGCACTTCATTCATAAATGTAAATGACAGATTCAGAATTTGGGAGAACATGCAACCGCAAACCTGTACAGATGGCATTAACAGATTTTGTTAATATTTTTACACAGCCTTTTAAGACAACAGGATAAGAGCTGTAGTGCATATGAGACTTTTCCAGCTCAGCCCACACAGCACTGAATCCCAAATTAAGTCCTGCTCTGGGACTAATTTCTGACAGTGTATATGTAAACCCGTTCCTTCCATAGGCATTCTGATATGCACACTGCCTCACAGATTTCCATACACTTCTCTTGCTTTCACAACCCTTTAATAAACTTAGACATTTTGTATGTTTTTATATTATCGAACATTTATGTTACCAATAGCTTCCTTTTCCCCCTGTTCAGCTTCAAGCTATAAAATTATATATCCTGCTCAAAGGAAAATAAAATAAGAACCAATATTATTATTTTTCCTCAGATGGATGAACTAGTATTTCAATATGCAAACTGAAACATATAACTGGGATTATTCTCCACAGAGTTGCTAATCCAGTGAGGGGCGGGTGAATGCATACCTGTACACACTGACTGTAAGGTCCTATGTTGGCCGGGGCCCAGTGAGAGATGCTCTGTACGTGCAAAACCTCCTTCTGTTGACAAGGTGGCTCACCAGTCATCCCATCATACTTCTGTGCCAGGCAGTCCATCTGAAACAAAAGTCCTTCAGGCAAGGGGACTTCCACACAAACTCTGAAACCACAAGACAGGAAGGCAGTTATTTATTGGTTGCATTCATGCATCTTAATATATGACAGGATCTCTTTCCCCTCTCATACTTAGAACTACTACTACTATTATTATTATTAATTGAATTTATATACCGCCCTATACCTGGGGATCTCAGGGGAGTTCACAGAATAAAATCAAGATATAAAACCACAAATACCTAATAAAAATAAAAACAACAACCCAATATCTCCACCCCCCAAAAAGAACACATTTTAAAAGGACATAGGATGAAAATCAGATCAACCTAGTTGAAAAGTAACATTTCTGCCTGGTGCCTAAAGATGTATAATGAAGGCGCCAGGTGAACATCCCTGGGAAGAGCATTCCACACATAGGTAGTCACTGCAGAGGAGGCCTGTTCTCGTGTTGCCACCCTCTGGACCTGTTGAGGAGGCAGCACACGAAGGAGGGCCTCAGAAAATGTTCTCAGGGTCTGGGTAGCTTTATATGGAGAGAGGTGGTCCTTGAGGTATTGCGGTTCTGAGCTGTTTAAGTCTTTATAGGTCAAAACCAGCACTTTGAATTGGGCCCAGAAACTAATTGGTAGCCAGTGCAGGCGTACCAGGATTGGTGTAATATGCTCCGGTGAGCAACCTGGCCGCTGAATTCTGCAACAGCTGAAGTTTCTGAACCGTCTTCAGAGGCAGCTCTATGTATAACACATTGCAGTCCAATATGGCTCCACGTTTTGAAGGGCCCTTGGGTAAGACATCATCATTGTTCCCACTGAGTGGGCCATCCTCTTCTTCGCCAATGTCACCACCGTTACCTTTCCCTTTGGGTCCAATCTGTTCACCTGGCATATATATAGGGAGAGTCCAGATCAACTGGAGAGTGCTGCTCCTTCTCCTTGCTTACACGTTTGAAGAGAGCACACCAACAAGCAGTAACAGCAAGAAGGATGAGTAGTGGCAGGGCCAGGAGGCTCTGGGAATCGGTAGTAGGCCTCCTACTGAGGAGTGGGCCTTGGAAGGTACCCCATGATGCTGAAACCTGACACTAGCTCTGGTTCAGACACTAAGTTCTCTATATAGCCAGTAAAGAATCTCTTCATCGTGAAAGCTGACTACTACAATTTATGGCAGCCTTTTGTCATAAGCAAGTAGGCGTGGCTACTGGACGCCCCCCACAACCACCTCCAGAAGGTTGGGAAATGCTTTGGAACATTGCTTTGGAGCAAGAGAGCACCTGCAGGGTGGCGGTTCATTTGGAGAAAGCAGCTTCCCTCCTGTTCTGTTGAGGCTCCAAATGGAATAGAGCCTTCTGTCAATGGCAGGACATCACTGGATACAGCCCCCAGTACACACTGTGCTTCCTCATTTTTCCTTCAAATTTAGGTGTGCTTGTTCTAGTTCACAGAGCTTCTGTGAAACTGTCAAAACCCATACCCTTTCATATCATGCCTCTATAGGGCGGCCCTCCAAATATTTCCAGTATCTAGAGATTATTGGTCTTGCAGCTATCAGGAAAAACCCAAAGGAAGTTTTACTTCCCATCTTTGTTCTGGTTGTCCCAAATACTTAGCTGTATTACTGAGGGCACTGGTAACAAGCCATGTGCTGTTACTTGGTTAACTTCAGAAAACACAGATTCCCCAAAGAAGTTTGGCTTAGGACAGGCATGTCCAAAGTCCGTTTCGGGGGGCCTAATCTGGCCTGCCAGTTGGTTTAATCCAGCCACTGTGGCAGTTTATTTCCTGAAGTAAAATCCTAAAAAAAACCCTCAACAGCGTCAACCCTAAAAAAGCTGAATAATTTTGGGGTAAAATCATAACAAAAGCTCAACAATTTCAATCCTAAAAAGGGTCGGCCCCTTGGTCAGCCCTCACGGCCCTTCACTTCATCAAATCTGGCCCTCTTTGAAAAAATGTTTGGACACCACTGACTTAGGACATTCCCTCCAAAGCTGGAAATGAATTCCTTTATGCCAACCACATTTCCAACATATTGGTTTAGGGAAGGTGTTTTTCATAGATGAGCTAATTTTATGGGCATATAAAGACACCAAAATAACTTTGTGAGCATAGTTTATCTCAACTATGCTGAGATTATATTTGTGTAGGATTATCCAAAATTTGGTTGTATTCAACTAAGTCATATTCATATCAGACCCACTGAAATAAATGCATCTAAGTTAGTTATGTCCATTAACTTTAATGGACCTACTCCAAGTAGGACTACTGTTGAACACCACCCCAAAATATCTAAGGGGCACCAGGCTGGGATGGGTGCTCTATAATAACTTATTTCCATTATTTGTGGAACTCTTCTTAACTGATTATATACTGGGATAATACAGAGAATTATTATTATTATTATTATTATTATTATTATTATTATTATTATTTTGTAAGTTATGGAGCATGATATTAGTAAGGAACATTGGATATTTATCTCAAGAAAGTCACCAATGCAATGAGTTTCACAGAGATCCAATTAGTAGTAAAGCTATTACCAAGTGAGGGGAAATATATCTTATTAACTGGAATAAGTAATAAAGCCCTCAACAGGGAAAAAAAATCCTAAAGAATTTGCTACTTATAAAATATTTTATGCAGCATTAAAAATATTTTAATTGTAGTGTCCTTATTTCATGAATGTTATATATTAAATTTTTTATTAAGAAACAGAAATGAAATACATTTGGATTCCAAATTAAGAGAAATGAGAAGGAAAACATGCTTGTTCTGAATCATGGTGAACTCCAGTATGGATACTGAATAGAAAGGCAAACCTAGAAACGGCAGTCATGGAAGCAGAAGATTGGAAAAATATCCATTAAAACCTGTATGGGAAGACAGGTGAACAGTTGTGCTCCATATTTCCCCCCCACCCTGAAGAGCAGTCCCCTGATAACACTTTATAATCTGCTTTCTAAACTCTTCCAAGTCACAAAAATAGTTTGCAACATTGCCAGAGTTGATGTTCCTGGAAAAGAAGGAAAAAGCTCCACTGCACACATATATTTTCATTAGGGGAGTGCATTGCTTCAGCTGCTGCAAAATATAGCTGCTCATGTCCTGGTGGGAGATAGGAGGCTAGTTCAACAAAACCAGTTCCACTGGTCACCAGTGCCTTTCTCATCCCAGTTCAAAGTGCTGTTTGCAAAGCCTTAAATGGTTTCAGTCCAAGTCACCTGCAGGGCCACCTTCATAGAATCACAGAATTCTACAGTTGGAAGGGACACCAAGGGTCATCTAGGCCAACCCCCTGCAATGCAGGAATTCACCCCTATCAACCTGGCTGCACACTAAGATTAGCAACAGAGGACCTTTTCACATGCTCACCTTCAAGAGCAGTCAGAATGCTAAGTATGAGGGAGGGAAGGAGGCATTTCCCACATCTGGATTACATTATCCCAAGTCGCAAGGTGGTTAGATTGGTCTCAACTAGGGCCAGGGCCTTTTCAGTAGTGGCCCTGACTTGGTGGAATGCTCTGTCACAAGAGAGTAGGGCCCTGTGGGACTTGACATCTTTCTGCAGGGCCTGCAAGACAGAGCTGTTCCGTCTGGCCTTTGGTTTGGACTCAGTCTGACCCTTATATTTCCCTCCCCTTAGGGTTTTGATCTATGGGTTACTTTTAAAATGAGGGTGCATTTTAAATGGCATTTTAACCTGTATTTTAAATTGGTCCCCTCCCCCCATTATATTTTTACTGTAATTTTACTGGTGTTAGCTGCCCTGAGCCCGGCTCTGGCCGGGGAGGGTGGGGTATAAATAAATAATAATAATAATAATAATAATAATAATAATAATAATAATAGTTGTTGTTGTTGTTGTTGTTGTTATTATTATCAGCAGGTATCCACCAAGCCTGTTCCACCATGGTGGGCATTTAGAAGAGCCCTGAAGATTCATTCACATTCACCAGTCTTTTCCTAAGGTGATTTCTCTGAAGTTACTTTACTCGGATACTTTTTTCGCTTGATGCTGTGTACTGCTGACTTATATTCATTTATTTGAGGTTTTAATTGTATTGTATTGCATTTTATTAAGTCACCACAGGAGGCCTTTTTGCCCATAAAAGTATTTCAAATAAACTAACTGAAATGAACAATGCCACTCTAAATGCCTCAGTTGGACCACTATATCCAATTTAATTCACTGTGTACTAAATAAGGTTGATGTTAAACAGAAGAAACTCTTATCACTCAAACAAGCTCCTTCTCCTTGAATACTTTCGAGAGTTCCCTGGGAAGAGGAATTGGTTGTTAAGCCACTCTAGGAATTGTAGCTCTGTGAGGGGAATAAGGGCCTCCTACAAATTATCAGCACCCTTAACAAGCTACAGTTCACATAATTCTTTGAGAGTATGGCCAGGACCAATAAAAGTGGTATAAAACTGCTTAATAATAATAATAATAATAATAATAATAATAATAATAATAAATAATTTATTTATACCCCGCCCATCTGGCTGGGTTTCCCCAGCCACTCTGGGCAGCTTCCAACAAAACACTAAAATACAATAACCTATTAAACATTAAAAGCTTCCCTAAACAGGGCTGCCTTCAGATGTCTTCTAAATGTCAGGTAGTTATTTTTCTCTTTGACATCTGGTGGGAGGGCGTTCCACAGGGCGGGTGCCGCTACCGAGAAGGCCCTCTGTCTGGTTCCCTGTAACTTGGCCTCTCACAGTGAGGGAACTGCCAGAAAGCCCTCGGCGCTGGACCTCAGTGTCCGGGCAGAATGGTGGAGGTGGAGACGCTCTATATAGTGCACATGGTGCCTAGGACCAGGAAGGCCTAGGTTCAAATCCCTACTAAGCCATGATATTCATCAAACAGTCCTGAGTCAGTCACCATCTCTCATCCTGTTAACTTAGAGTTGCTGGGGCGGGGGCGGGATGAAGAAAACCATGTATCTAGAGCTCCTTGAAGGAAAGTCAGGCTATAAATGTATTAAACAACCACAACAATGCTGTAATGAAATTGGATGTTAGGTTTGGGACGAGATGATTCCGTGGCAGAGGGTCTAAGCTCAAGATGAAACCAGACAGTGCATTCAAGGATATGCACAGCTCTTCCAGGATAGTGGGTATAAACTTGGGGTGTGTACCTAAAAGACCTTAAGAGGAGGACATTCATGTGACAACTGTAAAGCAGCTGCTAAAACAGACATAGAAATAGGTGAGATGAAGTCTAGAAACGAAATATGACAAAAAGTGTCATAAATAAAGCAGCGTAGTAGCAATGAAGTATATTCCAGAGTATCATAAATATAAGGTAGCAGTAGTAAGAACCTACCTTGCTGGGGGACACAAATCAAATGCTGTCACATAGACTGAATTAATCACAGCAAAATCTTTCATGCTCTTCATATACAGATGGACCAAAATAATATCTGTCAATTCCAATCCCTTTGAATTCAGATGAGCTGCATGTGGAAAAACAATGCAGCCGTTAAAGGCGGGAGCAATTACATTTGTACCAGAATAATACGAGGAATACTTTTTTCAAAGTATTTCCCCAAGAAAAGCAAGCAATAACATATTAACATTCTCTTGGGCTGTCTGAGGTCAGTCATACATTACTTAGAGGCAACTGTCACACAAAGGATGTTTAGAAAGTAACGAATTGTCTTATTTCACTTGTTTAAAAAACACCTTCACATGCTGTGTCATGGCATTGTTGTCTTTTCTGAAGTGAATTAAAAAGAACAATTTTCAAGCATTAGGAGTTGGATCCAATGAACCACAACTGGAAGGAAAACAGCCACCAGCACTATAGAGTTATGATTTTTACAGCGATATACTGTGTCCCACAACACGTGCAGTGTCTTCTGATTTAGTTTCACTTTTCTCAGAAAATGTGAAATTGCAGCTTTAGATCCAGCCCTAGCCTGTTAATCAGATGGCAGCATTTCCTCATTCAAGTACAAATATATTTGAAAATGAGCAAGAACATAAGAAGAAGAAAAAACGATCCAGAAAATATGTGCAAGTATATCAGAGGTGTTTGAGTTTAGCAGAGTTTCTCTGAATCGGGATGACTAAAGCTGCCTTCTAGCTCAATAATTCTGAACACATCGTTAGTTCCATGAGCAGCTCCTAACTAGGATGGTATGCTTGCAGAGTCATTTTGGGATCTAGCGGATCCTAGCCTAACTCAGTCCCACCATCAAAATGGCCCTGTTTGGCAAGTGGAACAGGGAGCTCTGCACTAGTTATCTACCGTTTGGACTACTGCAATGCACTCTACGTGGGGCTACCTTTGAAGGTGACCCGGAAACTACAACTAATCCAGAATGCAGCAGCTAGACTGGTGACTGGGAGCGGCCGCCGAGACCACATAACACCGGTCTTAAAAGACCTACATTGGCTCCCAGTAGGTTCCTGAGCAGAATTCAAAGTGTTGGTGTTGACTTTTAAAGCCCTAAATGGCCTCGGCTCAGCATACCTGAAGGAGCGTCTCCACCGCCATCGTTCAGTGCCGAGGGCCTTCTGGCAGTACTCTCACCGCAAGAAGCAAAGCTACAGGGAACCAGGCAGAGGGCCATCTTGGTAGTGGTGCCCGCCCTGTGGAATGCCCTCCCATCAGATGTCAAAGAGAGAAACAACTACCTGACATTTAGAAGACATCTGAAGGCAGCCCTGTTCAGGGAAGTTTTTAATGTGTGACATTTTAATGTATTTTTAATCCTTGTTGGAAGCCGCCCAGAGTGGCTGGGGAAACTCAGCCAGATGGGCGGGGTACAAATAATAAATTACTATTACTATTACTATTACTATTACTCAGGGATGGATGGTGGCATCACCCTGTGTATTGGTGTGGGTGGGTGTCTGGGGGATCAAATGGTTGGACTGCAGTCGAAGTTGCTGACTTCTGCCAACTCTAGATAGACATTTTAAGTGTTTGGGTCATAGAATACATGGATGCATAAATTTTTTTCTTTTAAAAAAACAGATATAGGGTTGAACCCTCTGTGTAACTAACAAGCTTGTTGCCTTAATCTTGGGAGTTAGAACAACTGTGCATATTTGTGCAGTCCATTAGTAGATTTCCATTCGGCAAAGTATGAACTCTCCCAGAAGGTATTAAAAGAGTTGGCTTTGTAACAAGGCTTGTGCTTCCTCCACCTTCTCACCGGGCGATGCAGAGCAGGACAGTAGGGCAAGCAGACAGCAGGTATGGCTTTTCTAGGAAAAGGTTATAACACATACCTAAAGTGTCTCAGCAATGTTCTGGCAAAAAAAAACATGTGGAGGTTCATTCAGCTGACAGGACCATAATTCATTCCGTGTCCCCACCCCCTGCTCAGAAAGCAAAATAAATAGCCACAGGAAATGCAAGCATTACCTGGGACCAAAACGCTAGTAGTTGGCAAGAAATGGAAAACAATACTTCAAATGTAAGTAACCTGCCAAAAACAGTAGGAAGCTTAGCTTCTGGCCCAGAGGCACAACCACTACTTTTTGTCTAATTCTAATGAAAAGAAAGGCAAGGACGTATAATATTTGGATTGGCTGGAGTCCATGGAAATATAACAAGCAGCAAGCAAACGTGATAGAGCCCCGTTGCTTACATTTACATGTTATGCCGAAAAGATTTATGCAGAACTTTGCTGCCTTTACCTACAAGCCTGATTACGGCCTCCTTGCTGATTTCCAGGCTGTTAAGAACTAGCTTAAGGGTCCTTTAGAAAGCATGATGCCTTTTGGCTTTCAAAATTGCTAGCGCTTCTTTATCATTCTGTATTCAGTCATGAACTCAGCTGCACAAGCCAAATGTTAAGATTTTATGAGCTAATACATCAAAAGTATCCGTGAACAAGAATACAAGCTTGCCCATTGCCACCTCAGAGAGCAATTTCCATTTTTATGAATGAAAAAGATGCCTGCATAAACATTTCTTTATTTAAAAGTGTAAAATGAGGAAAGATGCAAAACAAAATGGAAGCATTTTGTTTTATATGTCAATATCTTGTAAGGGTTTGATAGTAAGAAATCCAGCTACTACGATTCCCAAGATAGCAATTCTTTCCTTGCATTAAGTACATAAACGAGATTTAAAGCCACTGACCTAATCCTGGATGCCAAAATGTACCACAGCCACAGCTTTCTGGAGAACTCAATTTAAAATTATAGTGATAAAGGCAGTTTAGCAAGCAGAAAGCATACACAACACAGAGTGCATACAGCAAAATATAAAAGTATGAAAACAAATCCCACTGTCTTTTACAAATGACACAATGAAGAGCGGAGAGCCTGATTGCAAATGATTTTAAATGTGTTCACATATACTGACGCAATTCTGCAAACACCTGCTGCCAAGCCTTTAATGTTAAATATGACAGTTCTCACATTGTTCTTTTTCATAATGAGCAATCCTGAGATAGCTAACCAAACAAATCTGTAAACAATAGAAATAATCAACCAATTTTTTAAAAGAAAGAATTGATTAATCAATGCTTTTCAAAACAATTTGATTAGAATTTGTAGCAGATATAAGAGACAGTCATCCGTTCTCCTAAGCACATTCCTGCATCCTTCTTTAATTCTGGCAGTGAGAATAGCAAAAGAGACTGAAAAGTCCCAGGATAGTGAACTAGGTGACCAAAGATTTGAGTGACCTGGCATGCTCAGATAGGGAGCGGCCAGCGGCCTAGATTCTTTGAGGAAACAAGACCCTTTCTTCTCTCTGGAAGGTCTGCTGCTTAGATCTATCTTGTTTACAAACAGCTGCCCACCCACTCATAGCAAAACAGATTGCATACTCTCTATAGCGCCTCCTTTGCTGCTGCTTAAGAGAGTCTACAATGTAGAAACAATTGGTCTTTTAAATTTGCATTCAAACCATTACATCAACTCATCACCCCAATTATTGATAAGAAGTTGCAGCGCTAATTAAAGCAGATGTATTCTGCATGTTACATTGTATTATTTAAATCCCTAATAAACCACCTCGGAGAGACGAAAAGACATTCTTAGCCGATTCTTGCACGCTTCCTCCTTCCGATGCATTTAGGAAAGCACTGGTGCCTGTTAGCCACTGGTAGCCCTGCGGAGACTTCACTGAGGTTTCAAGCGTCTTATCTGTAAAAATGTAAGTTTTAAAAGATGAGGTTGTAATGGCAAATGGTTTAACGTAATTTAGTCTTTCCTACGAAAACAAGCTACAAGACTGGCTACTTTAAGGTTTTTACAACAAAAGCAGCCCTACATTCCCAATGTTAATACTTATGACCCCTTGAAAGAAAAAAATGGATTATCACTTTGATGATGTCCAAATGTATATTTCATGATGTATAAAGCAATTCACAAATCAAACAGTATATTCATATCCATTTTACTAGGAACTAACACCCAGCAAACATACTTAGGATTGGTATACATATACAACACACTATTCTATTTATTTCAACCCAAAAGAATTGTCCAACTGAATAAATATCACACTATTTTAGGATGTTAAAGGTAAAGGTAAAGGGACCCCTGACCAATAGGTCCAGTCGTGGCCGACTCTGGGGTTGCGGCGCTTATCTCGCTTTATTGGCGTACAGCTTCCGGGTCATGTGGCCAGCATGACTAAGCTGCTTCTGGTGAACCAGAGCAGCGAACGGAAATGCCATTTACCTTCTTGCCGGATCGGTACCTATTTATCTGCTTGCACTTGGACGTGCTTTCGAACAGCTAGGTTGGCAGGAGCAGGGACCGAGCAACAGGAGCTCACCCCCAACGTAGGGATTCGAACCGCCGACCTTCTGATCAGCAAGTCCTAGGCTCAGTGGTTTAACCCACAGCACCACCCGCATCCCTCATTTTAGGATGTTACCATTTCCTAAATCATACTGCTGTACTATTTGCATGGTGTGTATATATTTAAGTTCAGGTGCAACTGTCAAACGCACCATTACATACAAATGAATAAAGCCTATGAACTGGTTTTACATCAAACATAGAAAGCTCCCTTTCACAGTGTCAGACTATTGGCCCATCTAGCTCTGCACTGTCTACACTGATTGGCAGTAGCTCTTGAGGGTTTCAGGCAGATACGTCTTTCCCAGCCCAGCCAAGGACTGAACCTGGGATGTTTTGCATGCAAAGTATGTGCTCGACCACTGAGTTAAGACCCTTCCCACAAGCAAATAAGTGATCCAATTAAAGGTTTGGAGCCAACTGAGCCCTAGAATGAATGGAAAACACTTTGGTTACTTGTATGTCTCTGATTGCAACCTTCAATGGTAAGTCATGCCACAGTGACACATTCCAGGCATTCTGGAAGCTGCTCTGACCCTCAGGGGCAGTTTTTCACAGAGGCTGCAACAGGAAAAATGAAGCAGTAAAACTGGATAATCGGAACCCCACTCCAAGATATTAGGGTCCAAGCCACAGCATCACTTGAGCTCTGAAAGTGCAGCTTTCTCCCGATTGAAGTGCCGAGTGTTTGCGGTCAGGGATATTTGCAGGGAAACCAAAATGCTTGTTTACAAAGCTATTGCACTACCAACCTTACTGTATGCTTGTGAAACATGGACCACTTATAAACAACATCTCCAACTCCTTGAAAGATTCCATCAATGATGTCTCAAAAAAATTGTATAGATCACTTGGGAAGACAGGTGAACTAATGCCAGTGTAGTGGAATAAGCAAAAATCAACAGTTTTGAAGCGATGATTCTTCAACATTGACTTTGTTGGACTGGTCATGTTGTGCGGATGCCTGATTTTTGTCTTCCAAAGCAACTTCTCTATTCCAAACTTTAACATGGTAAGCGTAATGCCAGTGGTTAACAAAAGAGGTTTAAGGCTCCCTGAAAGCAAATCTTAAAAAATGTAGTATAAACACCAACAACTGGGAAACACTGGCCTGCAAGCGCTCCAGTTGGAGAGCAGTCTTTACCAAATGTGTTGTGGGTTTGAAGACACTCAAACTCAGGATGAAAGGGAGAAATGGCAAATCCTCACTGTGATCAACTCCCACCCAGAAACCTATGTCCCTGCTGTAGAAGGACGTGTGGATCCAGAATTGGCCTCCACAGTCAAAACCATGTTTATGGAAGACAATCTTACTCGGCTACGAGTGATCACCAAAGAAAAAGAAGCAGCACTAACTTTTGTGCCTGCAAATCCTTCCACATCCATCCATGACATATGATGGCAATACAGGCTGTAAAATTGCGCAAATATTTAGGATTATGTCTTCAAATTATTCATTAGCAACTCAATGTAATGAAAGTGAAGTAGGCTATTTGAAGAAGGTGGTGCATGAGATTCTGAATCAGAGGTATGGACTTGAAGTATGTTACAAAGAAAAACAAGAGCCCTGAACAGATCTGTTCCATTTCCCCAAGCATTACTCTATTACTCTTCCATGCAGTACTTTATTGAAACAAATAGGACTTCTCAGAATAGAGTGCCTTTTTGTGGGATGGAGCTCTAATTCATGCAGATAAATAAGAGCTGCAGCCCTATAGCTCAAATTTAAAGAGGCATGGGCACATCATCTGGGAGGAGATCAACATTGGAAAGCTAGAATAGTTATTAACACTAATGGGAATTATATGTATAAATCTCTCATGCATGCAGGAGAGAGTCATTAGAGTCCAAGAGTGAAAGCCTTGAACTTCCTTCTAAGAAAAATGCTGACATCCCTAATAAGATTCTGAAGGTAGGATGAAGGAAAACAAGAAGTCAAAATACCTCTACTGCCAATCCCAAGTTGGTAAAACAACAACAACAACAACACCAACACACCAAAAACCAAAAACCAAAACATTCTGTTGGTATTGTTAAAAATAAAACCTTCACTCACTTTATGATAAAATTACTTTATGACACTACAGATACTAATTTACTCACTAATGCCAGGCCATTTGTGTATCATCCACATTGCACTGCAAACAGTCACTGTAATTATTTTTGCATTTAAAATGCAATGTAATTACGTGGTCTTAGAATTCATTTACTTCTGACCTCACTCCTAACATTTCTCTCTCTCTCTGCCTTCCAATCACTTGCCAACTTATGATAGCATTCCAAGCATTTGCAAAGTGTTTTCTGGTCCACAAACGTTTATGCCGCAATATATTTGTTAGTCATTTTTTGTTTTTTATTGATTACATGCATATACTGGCCATGCAATTGAATTACCTTTGTTTACAGACCATTAAAAATACAAAATACGCAAGATGTAAATGATAAACATTCAAACCAGTTGTAAATAAATCAAGAAGGCCATAACCAACACAAAACCAGTAACTGAAAACAATTGAAACACAACATGAAACTAGCAAGGGGAATAACTTAGTGCAGAGATCCAGAAACACTAAAATAGATGTAGCATTATAATTAAGAACATAAGAAGAGCCTGGTGGATCAGGCTAATGGCTCTCACAGTGACTGGACAATTACCTGTTGGAAACCGCAAGCAGGATTTGAGATCAAGAGCACGCTCTTTTCCTGTGGTTTCCAGCAACTTGTATCCAGAAGCCAACTGTGGAGGCAGTGCATATAGCCACTGTGGCTAGCAGCCATCAATAGCCCTCTCCTCCATTAAAATGAAAAGGCCTGAAATAATGAAAAGGTATTCACCTGGCACCTAAAAAACCACAGAGTGGGCACCAGGCAAGTCTCTGCAGGGTGGATATTCCATAGACAGAGTGTCGCCACCGATAAAATCCCTTCCTTGGTTGCCAGGAAAGTATTTAAGGGGCTACTAGGCTCTTTGTTGGTTCTGATGCTACAAACTTACATGGCTATCATGGCTATCGCTTAAGGACTGAGGAGAAGTAGAAAACTCACTGGACTTCACAGAAGAAGGCCCAGAAGTGTCCCAGATGATGCAAGTGGCTTCCTTTCGCTCATCTGACGTGGGCCATGTGTTTTCTTCAAACTGCTTTTCACAAGAACAGCTCACTGCCAGGGCTTTGCTCAGAGGTTGCACCTGCTTGAAATAAATATGGTAGCACACATTACGTCAAAAGGAGAAGCCCTTGGACAAGCAAATAAGCTCGAGGTAAAAGGAAAGGAGAGCATTTTATTTCATTTTAGAGCAAGATGTGGAGGCAAGATGTTAATGCCTGTAACTGAGACTGAGTTTCCACATATAGTTGCTAACACTTAAGTCCCCAGGAGATCAATGAGATTTGCACACATAAAACTGGATTGCAACCTTGGCGAACAGTGCAACATAATGATTTAATTTACTTAGTACAATTAACAGAGAATCATTATATAGATAAAGCAATGCAAATCAATAATACACATGGGAACATTCGTCATGTTCATGGTAATGGAGACAAGAAATCAACCTTAAATGCAACCTTAAAACACTCAAACTGCAGGTCTGTTTAATCTAAAATACAAAACTGTTTTGTGAAGTGACCAAAACAAGAACCCGCCTCTGTCTGCTCCTCTTCTTCTAGTGTGACTCAGGATTCTTTTCCTCACTCTAAGGAAGTGCTGGTAGCATGATTCGGATCTTCACAACCTAACGAGTTATCCAGTACACAATACCGAAATTTACAGCATGGGTGGGGGAAATATAGATCATAGTCCACTAGCAAATATATGGTGACCTGCACAGTACCTGTCAGATGCTAGTTATTTCTACAAAGAATGATGGACTAGATGGATCTCCAACCCAGAATGGCACATGCTCTAAAATAAGGATACAACTTTTTATATCTGAGAGATAAAGAACGACCATTCTTTTTACAATTATTTTTGCCTGATCATTAAGTGCAGAAGCCTAAAAAAACACGCAAGACCTCAAGTGCACCCAAAGTAGACTTTTATGTCTGAATTGCTTTAAAAACATTTTGCTGTTTTTACAGATTGTTTAATGAAGACTGGGGACTAGACTGAAAGACAGCGACTTCCTTAAGGATCAGCATCGGAACTTGGGTTACTGAATCTTTCGCTGTTTTGCCCAAGTCCCTACCCGGTATGTCCACACTGGCTTTCCAAACTAAACAAGCAGAACACTAACTTTCATTCTAGCGGGACTGTAGGCGTTTTGTAATGTCAGGATAAAAATCCAAATTAGAGAAAGTGAACAGTTTTTGGTCCTGTAGGCTGTAGTATTTGGGACAAGTGGCCATGTTCCCTTTATAAAAACTAAGGACTAAATTGCTCCGGCAGCATAGGAAATCCATCAGTGTCACTGCTGCCGCCCGTGGAAATCTCTCGAACAGCATTAGGCCTAAGAATCCTCATCAACTTTGGCATGTCTGTGCCAACACAGGTAGAGCTGCCAGATCCTCTGTACTCATTGCTTTCCTTCCAAGAACAAGGTCAATTTTTTCTTTCCCTTAAGAGACTTCTACACAAAGCAGGTCATGTGCAGAATGCCCATTAACAATCTACTCCCGCCCCCATGAAATATTTGTGTTTCTGCCTGCGCAGGACTAAGCAAACGCTTACAATGCCCTGACAATATGAAATGAATTCTTACATTCTCTCTTCAGGCCCTCAGCATTGTACAAAACGCTTCTGAGAAGTATTTCCTAATGAAGATTTATTATAGAAGGCCATGATTCGCCAATCATTTGCCCCCTCGCTAGTGCGGGAACAGAGTGATATCTTGCCATAGCCCTCTTAATTTCCATTCGCTTTCTGCCAAAACAGAAAAATACAATGCATTGTAGATGGTTCTCTTATATCCACACCTTTGGGTAAAATGGTGAGATGTGGTTGTGGGCACGCTGAGGATTGGGTCCCTGTAAACTTCTTGGAATAAAGAACCTGATTTTGCTACATGCCTCAAGTTTCATGTACACCTTAAAAAGAACAACCATAATTAGCAGCCGCAGTGTCTAACTTGTCAGAGATCTTCATTTCCTTGGCAGAGGAGGCTTGTTGTTACAAAAATCTAAAACTGACAGCGTTTCTCCCACTGAGCAGTTCTCTCAGAATAGAACAGAGCATAAAACTCTGAAGTTAGAAGGAAAAGGCTCTGATAATCTCTTTGCTTCTTGTTTTCTGCCTTGATCAGTTCTCCTGTTAAAACAACATTTTGAGGGAGACCACATGCAGCTTCATGCACTGTGAACAGACATATGAGATAGATATTACTTGGGTGGGGAATAGACTTGCCATATCAAGTAGAGAACGAGTGAAAGATTTCTCTGTCTTTCAAAGGAAAGAAAGAAACGAGTGTGTGTGTGTAGCTTGTGTGTGTGTAGCTTGTGTGTGTGTGTGTAGCTGCATTCATTTCTTAAAGGAGAAAACGATGGGTTCATCTTTTGCCTGTTACAAAAGAAAAGCATATAATGTCACACCTTTCCAAGCAAAAGAATTTTAAGATCAGTAAGGCGTATTTTCAGTTGGCACATATATGCCATTTATGAGATCCCCTATGAAGATGGTTATGGTGATATGAGAAATGCCCCAACATCTCAGGAGTGTTAAGTACATTAAGAAAAATATCCCAGGCTGCCTGGAATCTCTCACTGATAGCACATGAACCAAAGGAGAAGGTGGCATATGGCTCAAGGTCATGGTTTTAAACTACCTTGTGGAAACAGATGCAAATCCCCATTTCTTTTCTTTTTAAAAGCTTTTTACAAGTGATATTTAAAAGTTTTTTAAGTATTTTGATCCAGTGGGGATTCAGAGAATATTTCATAGTTTGAGAAGCTGGGTGGGCTTGTTTTAAGGAAAGATAAATCAAGTCTTACATGCAGGATTCTGCTTCTTTAGTCCATAAGATTTGTTTGTGTTTGGCAGGAACATTTTCTCCTATTACCACCAGGCATCATGCACGCGCATGCATATATATATATATATATATATATATATATAGTATTTTGGTATATATATATATATATATATATATATATATATATATATATATATGAACATGCATGCATATCTATATTTATTAAACTGAAAGATATGCTTTGCAATTTACATAGAAATAAATGTTTTTTTCTGAATTAATTAAATGTTAATGAATCACATCGCCATCTTGAGATACACAATTAAGCACAACTTTTTTAAAAAATGATATTTATTAAAGTTTCCAATAATACACATAAACACAAACAACAATACAAACATACACAAACAAAAGAAAAAAAACCAAGTATAGTTTCAATCCTTATTTTCTTAAGCCTTATTTCCCCGACCTCCTCATACCTCCCCCTTCTGTTTTCTAATTTCATTATCAAATCAGCAAATCCTCTCCCTTATTTCCCATAATTTTTAATCTTTCTTTTCCTTTTCCTTAATCAACACCGCTGAAAACCACTTAATTTTTAAACCCATGTCATTCTAGCCTTCATTAATTTTACAGTGTTTGTTAAGATGGTCCTTGAATTTCTCCCAATCTTCTTCCACTGTCTCTTTCTCCTGGTCCCGGATTCTGCCAGTCATCTCTGCCAATCCCATGTAGTCTATCATCTTCAACTGCCATTCTTCCAGGGTGGGTAGATCTTGTGTCTTCCAATACTTTGCGATAAGTATCCTTGCTGCTGTTGTAGCATACATAAAGAAAGTTCTGTCCTTCTTTAACACCACTTGGCTGACCATACCCAGGAGAAAGGCCTCTGGTTTCTTCAGGAAGGTATATTTAAATACCTTTTTCATTTCATTATATATCATTTCCCAGAAAGCATTACACAATTAAGCACAACTTGCATATCAGAGGCCTTGACTCCAAGAGAAACCTCAGAAAATTATGTCCCTTCAAAGGTAATTCCCACCTCCCTATTTCTGAAGTTACTCAAGTAAGGAAAGGGGTGGGGGGTCCAATAGAATCCATTTTCTGACCATTATTTTGTGTTGTGCTTCTTTAAGCCTGACCATGAAAATTTGAAGAGTTCAAGTCACCATTTTTCGGTGTAGCAAGATAGCTCAACCATTACAGCAAGAGACTCTTAATCTCAGGGTTGTGGGTTTGTGTCCCATGTTGGACAAAAAGATTTCTGCACTGCAGAAGGTTGAACTGAAATACTGACCCTCACGGTCCCTTCCAACTTGACAATTCTATGATTCTATGATCTGCGCAAAGAGAATCAAATGAGAGAAGAATTCAATGTCAGTCCTGGATATTTGAAAGTAGAGCTGAAAGAGTATGGACATTTGTATAGCTGTGGCTTTTGCCACCCTCAAAAACTACCCTCCCTTCCAGCAATTTTGGAGTACTACCCTGAGAAGGACAAGTTTTGTTGTTGTTTAGTCGTATCCGACTCTTCGTGACCCCATGAACCCTCCCACAGTTTGGTCAAACTCATGCTGGTAGCTTCGAGAACACTATCCAACCATCTCATCCTCTGTCGTCCCCTTCTCCTTGTGCCCTCCATCTTTCCCAACATCAGGGTCTTTTCCAGGGAGTCTTCTCTTCTCATGAGGTGGCCAAAGTATTGGAGTCTCAGCTTCAGGATCTGTCCTTCCAGTGAGCACTCAGGGCTGATTTTCTTCAGAATGGAGAGGTTTGATCTTCTTGCAGTCCATGGGACTCTCAAGAGTCTCCTCCAGCACCATAATTCAAAAGCATCAATTATTTGGCGATCAGCCTTCTTTATGATCCAGCTCTTCCATACATCACTACTGGGAAAACCATAGCTTTAACTATACAGACGTTTGTTGGCAAGGTGATGTCTCTGCTTTTTAAGATGCTGTCTAGGTTTGTCATTGCTTTTCTCCCAAGTAGCAGGCGTCTTTTAATTTCGTGGCTGCTGGAGAAGGGCAAGTATGTTCACCCATTCAAAATTAGCATAGGAACACTACTTTCCCTCTCCTTGGCTGCACCATGTTATGATGTCATCATATTAATAATGCAATCTCTGACTGGATGTGATCACTTGAAGATATGATCACCTTGAAAGAACTAGTACAAAAGCAGCAGCAGAACTTAAGAATTCACATTAATTCAGCTCCTGAACCATTTGTTGCCATGTGTGTCTTTGTGTTTTTACAGGAATGTGATAAAAGGGTAAAGCAAAGCTTAAGTTTGTTACCAGTTCATGTCCTTTCAGGGAAGGTAGGCCCTAATGATCAGCCATGGATTACTGACAGCGGGCATTATGAAATAGTTATCCTTGCAGCAGGGATTCTCTTTTTACTAAATAACCCTGATATTTCACTTGACAGAGCTAATTATGTGATTTTCCTCCTATTCTAGCACATAAGACTATGCCATAAATATTCCCAACAAAATTACATGGTTCCCCCTCCCCCATGCTATTTACTTCAAAAATTAAAATGTTACAACAGGAATTCTATAGTTATATTCCTTGAGCAATAAGTGCTTCCCCCCCCCCCAAAGCAAGCAAAGGGGAATCCATCTGTAATTAAGGCCTACAGAGATTACAACAATATAAAGTGTGAAAAGCAGCAGTGATATAATACTTACACAAATGACTATGATTTGAAGGCTTCCTAAATGCACAGCTTATGCCGCTTTTAGACAGCAATTTTGATGTGGCTTATTTCTAGCTCAGGTAACAGAACTTTTTTATTATTACTTCAGTTAAACACAGGTATTTTGTTTGCTAAATCATATCAGAATGGTCCATATAATTGTCCCATCACCAGACGGTAAGCAAGCAAAGAGGGCTGTATGATTACCTGAACTAAGAGAGATCTGAGGGAAATGGACTACAAGGTCCCCTCCAACTCCAACTCCAAGTCAATGTTTTTATGTTGTTTTATGTGTTTCTTCTTGGGAGAAAAGCAATGACAAACCTAGACAGCATCTTAAAAAGTAGAGTCATCACCTTGCCAACAAACGTCTGTATAGTTAAAGCTATGGTTTTCCCAGTAGTGATGTATGGAAGTGAGAGCCGGACCATAAAGAAGGCTGATTGCTGAAGAATTGATGCTTTTGAATTATGGTGCTGAAGGAGACTCTTGAGAGCCCCATGGACTGCAAGAAGATCAAACCTATCCATTCTTAAGGATATCAGCCCTGAGTGCTCACTGGAAGAACAGATCGTGAAGCTGAGGCTCCAATACTTTGGCCACCTCATGAGAAGAGAAGACTCCCTGGAAAAGACCCTGATGCTGAGAAAGACTGAGGGCACAAGGAGAAGGGGATGACAGAAGACGAGATGGTTGGACAGTGTTCTCAAAGCTACGAAAATGAGTTTGACCAAACTGCGGGAGGCAGTGGAAGACAGGAGTGCCTGGCGTGTTCTGGTCCATGGGGTCACGAAGAGTCGGACACGACTAAACGACTAAACAACAACAACATGTGTTTCAGAAATGTAAGTCAGTCCTGGAATTTTATTGAAGGGTAGTATAAATCTTTTTTTAAAAAAAGAATTACTCTATGTAAAATTGCCATATATGAAACTGCTTTTGGTGTCCAAGAAATAGAAGCACAATATAGCTTTTGTAAAAGAGAAGGATGAAGAGATTTTATATTCAAGGCATATCATATCAAATTCTTACAGGAAAAAAGTAAAATATTGATGAAGCTACACTTCATACAACAGTGGCCTTGTTTTCCAGTGAAGAGGAAACTGAGGCCTCCATGGACAACTATGAATGTTAGGTGACAAATAATGTTATTAAGAGTTTATAATATACCTATAAAACAAAGCACATTTGACATGCCAATATCTATACTTTTAAAAAGGTATTAGACACATAAAATGTGCAGGAAAAATAACATTCTTAAGTTTTTAATAAAGAAAGAGTAGAGGAATCTTTTCCATTATTATGCAAAAATGCATCTTGAAGTTGTGCGGTAATGTATTAAACCAGAACAGTGAATAAAATGTTATTCTCCCTGAGGCACAAGGGTTCATTGTGCTGCCAGAAACAATCTAAAACAAATTTCCAGTGAGCCTTTGTAGTTAAACATTAAGAGATTTAGCTAAAGAAAATGCATTACAGAACAGCAGAAGAGAGCAGGAGATGATTATTATACTAAGGCATGCTAGCCCAAACTGTGGAGTGATTATAAAATATTCAATTGAAAGAATGTAAAATTAACACCTGCGAAACATAACTAAGGAGAATGACATGTTTGAACACTGAACTCAACATGCAATGCACTCAACAAATACCATTCTTGTTTAATCTGGTCAGCTCAGATATGACTTCTATTAGAATTATCATGAATTATGACAATGGATTCCAGTGACCGGGGGTTTCTATGTGCTCTGGTCTACCCTTCCATACACCCAGGCCTACCTTTTGTAAATCTTCCTACACTGTCCTTATGCTTATGTTTTCTTTACGGCTTTGAAAATTTTTGAGACTGCATAGGTCCTTGGTACATTGTCCATCATATAGCTTACCTACCTAACATCACCATGACAGCCAGTGAGATAAAAAGTTCTTTGTGCTCTGAAGATTATCCAACATAATAAATAACGGGAGAAAAAGGAACGTCACACTAGATTTTTGCAGGGCAACGGCTGTAGCTCACGAAACTCAACCCCTATCAATGCTCTAAACTGACATAGGAGCAGAGCCCATCTGAACAGGGAATCATCCCTCATCAGGGAATGAGAAGGTGTCCCAAAGGTTCAGTAATTATGTCACAGCCACTTATGGAAGCTCACATTTCCCAAGAGAAAAGGAGCTCACCAAGACAAACCAGGAACATGGGGAAGTATCCAACTAAACAGTTCTGCCAGCGCAAGCGCAACTGAACATACCCTCCCTCTTCTCTCTCCACAGGCTCCCTAAATATACTGTGGATTTTCCCTTGCCCCTCTAGAACAGATTTAGGGAGTACTATAGCACAGTGATGAATGCTTGTGCTAGCAGAACTGTTTAGCTGAATACCACCCAAGTTTTTTGCTCCCAGTCTGGTGTTGGTAGAGACTGGGGTGGGGGAGGTTTACAGGGCCTGAATATGACCCACCAGCTGATCTCTTATAATAAAGATAGGTTGTTGATCTGTTTCCCATGTAACAAACATTAGCAGGGATGTGCCTGCATTCTACGTGAATGGGAAGGGTATCTTTAAAAAGCCATGTATATATATAGCAAATAGGTACTATCATACACTATAGTATACTGCTTATTACATGACAGGTTTTGCATGGATTAACTTCACTACGAGTTTGAATCTAAAGGAGAATATGTCTTGCTGTGGAAGATGGCAAAGGTAAGTCCTATCTCACTAACCTTTTAGGCTCCAAAATTCAGAGTTCCGTGAGAGTGTCAGTAAGCATGTGGACAGGAATGATCCAGTAAATTCTACCGAAAGGTTTCTAAATAAACTTGGCACAAATGGAATAAGAGGATAGATAATCTTGTGGATCGGTAACTGGTTAAAGAACATGGAGCAAAGAGAGGAATACACAGACAATACCCACAATGAAGGGTTATAAAAAGTGTCTCCTAAAAAAAATTTGTATTGGGATGAACGCTTTCTAAATAATTTACAGCATGTCTGGAGTTAAAAGGTGAACAGTGTAGTAGCTGGGTTTGCAGATGTACAAACGCTTACAAAGATCTCTGAAAAGATCTCTACAAACTGGATAAACTGAGGACAAATTGGCGAATGCTATTCAAAGTAAGTCAGTGTAAAACCAAGCACACTGGGACAAAAGAAATTCTTCACTTCACATATAAACTGGCAGGATTGGAGCTGGTTGTGACTAATGAGGAAAAGATCTTGGGGTCATTTGGTGAGCTCAATTAAAATGTCGACTCAATGAGGAAGCTGTGGAAAAAAAGAGGGGATTCCATAGCGGGGATCATTAGGAAAGGGATTGAAAATATAACTGTCAATAACTGCATGTATGTAAACCTATGGTGTGACTACACTTCGAAAACTGGGTAGTCCTGATTGCTGCATCTCAAAAACTGCACAGCTTAAAAAGCTGCAAAAAAGAGAAGCAACCAAAATAGTCAGGGGGCTGCAGCAACTCTCCTATGTGGAAAGTTTATAATGTATGGGACTTTTTTAGTTCAGATATAAAGCAAAAGAGAATACTAATGAGCTTTAAAACATGTACGTGTGGAGAAAGTGGGTTGAGAGAAATCCCCCTCTCACACTGAATAGTGAAGATTCAGGACACACAAAAAGGTTGGGCTTCTTCACATTGTGCATAGAAAAACAATGGAATTTGATACTGCAGGCTGTAATGTTGGCTACCCACGTAAATGGCTTTAAAAGCGGCTTAGACAATTTTTCATGGAGGATAAAGTTATCAATTGGTACTAGTCATGAAGCCATGACTAGTTGGTACTATCAGTTGGTACTAGTCATGAACTGGTATTCGTGTATCTGAATACCAGTTGCTATGGGACAACAGTGGAAGAGTGTTACTGCTCTCATGTCCTGTTTGTGGGCTTCTCATAAGCTTCTGAGGGAACAGGATACTAGACAAGATGAACCTCTGGTCTGATCAAGAAGGGCTCTTCTTAGTCTCCCACATGTCCCATTAAAGATTCCTAATCGATAGGAAGCACTTGAGGACGATACGGCATGCAGTGAAGGGAGAACTGGTGGGAATTGGGATCCTCTTCTAATTTTAGCAATTTAGAAAAAGAAATCATTTATATATCAATTTCGGCTGTAATCCTATGCCTACTTATCTGGGAGCAAGCTGCAATGAACTCAATGGGTTTTGCTGACATGGATATACAGTACTACAAAACTATACAAACCGACTTAAAAGTATTATTTGATGTTTGAGGAGGTTCAACATTCTCTGAATCAACATTTTAAAGATATTAGCCCACTTCAGGGTGCAAACCACAGCCCCAATGTCCCCATGTGCACCAACACTGTATACTCCACTCTGACCTTACCTCAATGAACAGAAAAACATCCCATGGCATTCTAGGCACTTTCACACTAAGCCAGAGGGTGTGGATCATGGGATGTTGGGGTAGCATGTGCAGTACCACACGGAAATCTCCTGTTCAAGAAATGTGTTTCTTTTGTGAGGCAACCGTTTTCTTTTCACTACAAAACCGAGAAGTCAAGCTATTCAAATGGCCCTTGATCTGGTGCACAATTAAGCAGGCTTAAATTCCACTGATACTACTTAAGTATGCTTAACTGTGCCTTAGAATGGGACCATGAATGTTTTACTTTTGCAGGAGTTACAATGCGTTAACTGGTTGAAGGGCTTTAGAAGGATAAACACAGAAATAAGAAGTAGAAATTACTCAAGACTAAATGCTTGCCCTGCCAGTATGAATAGCTCTCTGGTCCTATGGGGTTAAAACCTTAAATCATTTGATGCATTATGCTCTTGAAAAACCAAATGCCCCTCCATAGTAACAATTTATTGAAAATGTAGCTTATTATAGTATGACAGAAAATAAATTAATCGAAAGATTTAATGCCTTTTGCCATGATTCCATCACAACACAAAACAAACTATTTTCCTCCTTAACTCTACAAGACATTAAGTGTATATACCAAAATCTAAACTACAATTCCATAAATGTTAGCTCTTTAAGAATGTGACAGCTTTGTCTACAATGAATTTGAAAAATGATTTGCTATAAAACTGCTTGAAACTGTGGGGCTTTAACAAAATCTTAAACATCTACATAAGAAGGAGGAAAGAGCTTCTGAATAGATAAAAGTAAAATCTTGATTCTTATATAAAATGTTATGCATTTTAATATGATTTTTTGCCTGATTTATGTAAAGCTTTGTGTTTTTCATTTTCCCTAGCCTGTCACATTGTAGTGATATATGGAGCATTTTAGCATCAAGTTTGCCATGAGCAATAAAGTCAGTGCCCCTAAGAAATATTAATATATTTCCACTTTCTCTCCCCTCTCCGAGAGTGTTCTCTTATTCAGCTTATTTGGTTTCACTTCACATAGCCGACTGGCATAATTTTCAGTCTCACAGTAATATTTTAAGGCTTTGCTCTGCGGAAAAAAATCCTCGCCAAACAAGGTGTGTACTAAAATGGCACATTTGAGAATGGGGAACATGGTGCTAGGAAGCAGAATTCTAAAAATAAAGAATTATGTCTCCTTTTGATGAATGTACAGCAGTGCTTTCTGAGATAAGACCTACTATGGCATATGCCTATATACTCTTGAAAAGTCAATATTTTTAAACGAAACACAAAACCAGCTGTGATCATTAATGGTGTTTGAGTATCACGTACAAAATAAAACCAAACCAAAATGTTTTAGCACAAAGAAGCATTTAACACAAAGACCTGTGAAGAACGCTAGTGGCAAACTCACTGGAAGGTCTGTAGAGACTCAATTTCCCTGCACCTAAATGTGCTCTATTGTGGTTTTCACTGTTACTCCAGCAGGCTGTTTAATACTCGGAGATATTCCTCAGGAAGGAGTGGGGGGAGATGGTTGGAGGATATTTCGAGAGGGGAAATAGAAGCACAGAAAGAGTTAAGTGTCCTCTCAACCTAATGGTCGTTCATAGAAAAGTGTTCTTCCTCTAAATGGGTTTTGAGATACAAATTTCATCAATGCATGTAGAAGTGTATTGTGCTTTTAATGCTTCAACTTCTGAAGCTACCACTCATTCTGTAAGACTGCTGGCTTCCTTCCAATTCACTTTCCAAAACAGCAAGCTTCCCTTAATGCCAACAATAAATGGGGTCAGTTGTATTATTAGACACTACAGCTAAGTTCTGCTCTACTGTGCCAATGAAATCTCCTGAGTTTGCAGTCAAGATCCCTGAACAGACTGTATCAGAGCACAGGATCAGTCTGTAAGCAAATTATTTGTCTCTAAACGAAAGTATTAGCAGCTTACTGTGTATCTTGGGAAGTATATATTTAGCTTCTGTGTACTATGAGTCCTTGTTATATAATCCTACATTAATTGATACACAACCTGAGCATCTGAGGTGCAAAGCCTTTTGCTTCATATTTTGTTTGTGTCAATTATACCATAGTAATTAAAAACACATGGAACTAAATAGCCACAGTAAATATTTCTAAACAGGCTACAAGCCAGCATGGTACCATTTCTGCTATTATTTTTCTTTCTACAGTGGATCCCATTTGTGCCATGAGAAGCTGGGGGCTGCGAGGGGAGACACCAACCCTGCAAATGTTAACATAATTTTTGTTTTATTATTGTTTGGTTTAGCTTACAGGCATTTACATTCGCAAAGCACTTCTGGCATGGGAGCACAATGCTTCACAGGTATCATTACTGTTAGATCAATATTGCTGAAGAACATAACTTGATCACAGGAACAGAAGTTAGAAAGAACACTTTTGAGGTTCTTAACAAAACTATTGCTTTCTCACTTCATCGTTTTAGTTTACATCTCCAACTCCTTGAAAGATTCCATCAACGGTGTCTCCGAAAAATTTTACACATCTTGTAGGGAGACAGGCGAACTAATGCCAGTGCACCAGAAGAAGCAAAGATCACAAGTGTCGAAGCAATGATTCTTCAACATCGACTTCGTTGGACTGGTCATGTTGTGCGGATGCCTGATGATCGTCTTCCAAAGCAACTACTCTATTCCGAACTTAAAAATGGAAAGCGTAATGCTGGTGGTCAACAAAAGAGGTTTAAAGACTCTCTCAAGGCAAATATAAAAAAATGTAACATAAACACTGACAACCTTTACCAAAGGTATCATGGACTGTGAAGATGCTCAAACACAGAAAGAGGATGGCATGTTTGGCAAACCCTCACTGTGATCAACTCCTGCTCTGAAAACTACGTCCCCACTGTGGAAGGACGTGTGGATCCAGAATTAAGACCATGTTCACGGACGACAATCTTACTCAGTTACGGGAGATCGCTAAGAAGAAGAAGATATACTCTGGCAATTTTTAAGAAGTTATGACTTAAACGGTGTGTTTTATTCAATGCTAGCCTATTTTTTTGTTACTTTTTTAACTGAAGTGTAAAATATGCACAAAGATAACACAAGTCAAAATGTCATTCCACAGCCAATGAAATTGTATATCTTACAAGTTGAGCCACCCAGCTCAAGACTAAAGGTATTAATAGAATATAGAATAAAGTCTTGCAGCTTTTCTGATGAAAGAGAATATACATGGTTTGTATGACAATTGGAAAATATACATTTTTTATATTACGTAAAAGTTTTCAGAAGATTCCATGCTTGATGTGTTAATTTTTCAGCTACTGAAAGACTGCAATTCCATAAATTAAGATTTAAACCATTCAGTGTTTTCCACTGTTTTATTATTGATGGTCATGTAGCTGCTTTTAAGAAAACTAAGAGTTCTTTCAATTTTAGATTTAGGTTTGATTGTTCAAAGAGTTGTAATAAATACAATCATAGGCCAGGGGAAGCCTACCTTTTACTTGAACACTGCAGTAATTTTCTTGCCGACCTCCTATCAAAACAGAGACAAATGGACAGGCCCACCAGAGATCTATGTGCCTGAAAACCACAATCATGCCAAAAATTTGGCTGATTTTCTGTCATAGGTTTCACGTGGGTCCTATACTACCTGTGCCTTGTTTTAAAAGTATTTTCTCTAATGTAAGCTGAAACAGGCCTGAATGAATGAATTATTTTGGTGACAGACCTATTCCAGCTCACATACAAAATCAGGGAAGTCATGAAACACAATAGGGATACATTTAAATTAGCAATTTGGTATAACAGGGACAGTAGATATAGCAGCAATTAAAATATATAAATTAGAGAACAGGCCATATTGTTTTAGAGAACCACATTATCTAACAATTGGGTATTGTTTATTTTTTACTTAAATCCCTCTCCCATAAAGTTTTCAAGCCAGCTAAGAGTCCCTGTTGAAATTTTTATTCTTTGTTGTATGTATTTAAGACTTATGCCTTAAAAAATGTACAAAAAGACCAATCACAAACGGGTTTTTTCAGTGTGTCTGTGTTTGGGTGATCCCTTTGTGAAAATTCTTGTCAGATTCAGACTTCCATCAATAATTTGTTAGTACTCTTTGAGAGGCTGTATCCCCCGATACCTTTAAAAAGCGCCTTAAAGACCTATTGTTTCACTGCTGCATTTAAGGGCTATGTATTGCTGAGTTTGAAATGTAATGAAATGGTTGGTTTTATTGGGTTTCAAAATTGTATTATGATTTTTGGTTGATATATATATGTGTTGTGACCCACTTTGTGAAACATGTGTTTGAAAAGAGGTCCATACATTTCTCAAATAATTAAAAAGGCAAGTAGATGGCAGTGGATCATCAGGATCAGCATGATGTCTCTGTATCCTTTTTGGAGCATGGGTTTAGAACTTAACAGTTTGGGCCTAACGCATCTCTGTTATCACTACAGACCAAGGGTAGAGAGTCTGTGGTCTTCCATATATTGTTGGACTGCAACTTCCATCAGCGCCGGCCAGCATGGCCAATGCTCAGGGATGATGACAGCTACAGTCTAGCAACACCTGGAGAGCTTGAGGTTCCCCATTCATCATCTCCAAGGTAATATAGAAGTATTGCCTAAATTATACACACTAAATATGAACAGCAAGAGCACAGACATAGTCCAACTAATGTTCCTCTGTCTTCTCTTGGAGTCTCATCAACTTTGAAATGCTGAAATACCATTACAATTGGGGCGTATTGTGGTGGCCAGGATTTAAATTGGTAAGGAATGGAGCTTTAGCAGTATTACCTTTTATCTGTTGGTTTTTCCCCCAGATCCCATTTGGACATTTTGTGTGTATGTATTTAAATCACTGTTATCTGCTCTGAGTCTCGGTAATGAGACAGAACAGATTTAAAAATAAATATTATTAATATAAGTATATTAAAATTGGAATGCGGTACTTGCCTTATCTTCTAAGTGCAATTTTAATAGTCGAAGATAAGCCACAGGTGCAAATGCATCCGCTGAATGCACAACAACTTCTGATAAATCCCTGTAATAACAGAATCATAAACATTTATTTCAGATTACACTGAACTTTCAACAATTAGGTTCTTTTTTCTAAGCATTAGTGGTCAACCATGGGACACAGGACAGATAAAATCAGATCATATGATTATGGCCTTATCTGCACATTCAAATCAGTATTAAACAGGCATGCAAGGATCACAGATCTTGTGTCATGACTAAAGTTCCACTCAGATGTGAACTTCTAACAACATATGTAACTTGTCCTAATATCAGCCTCTGTTTCTGTAGACTGGAAAGCACCCAATATGACAACGGTTTCTAAAAAAAGGTTCCAGAGGGAATCTGGGAAACTCCAGGCCAGTTAACATAATGCATGTTTCGGAAAAATAGTAGACAGCATTATTAAAGACAGAATTGCCAAGCACAGGGGAAAACAAGCAATGCAGAACCAGAACCAGAACCAGAATGGCTGATGATACCAGCATTCTTTGTAAGAGTAATTTAATAATCAGTTGTGGAATGTGTTACCTAGAGAGGCCCGCCTATCCACTCTGCTACTCTCATACAAAGAGCAGCAAAAATAAAATAAATAAATAAAATAAATAAATAAAATAAAGCTTTTTAAGAGGCAGTGAAGTTGTCATTCTTACTAGTCTGGTTTTGTTCTCAATGTGGGTGCACTTCATTGTTGTTTTATTGCCTTGATTCTTACCTCAGCAGAGATATAAAACTACTTGTAATAAAAAAAATATATCCTGGAATCACTTAAGTATCATACAACAAGTAATCACTTAAGTATCATACAACAAGTATCATAAAAGAAGAGGTGTTTTGTTTTATTTTGTTCATATCCCACCTTTTCCCACCACAGAGCCCAAGGTGGCATACATGTGATTCCCAGGTGGTCTCCCATCCAGGCACTGACCCAACTCAGACCTGCTTAGCTTTGGCAAGGCAAGTCTCATATGCCTCCAGGCCTATCTATCTATCTAGCCATTTTTATTTAATATTTCACATAGAAATAACCAATGCATTCTAAAATTGCTTCTAAAAGCCACAAAATATAAAGGTCTTTAGCACAAAAAGAAGGTGAGCACCAGATATCATGGAGACAACCTTTTATGACTGGGGCACCAACATGAAGAAGGCCATAACCACCCACCCCAACTGAGATGGAAGGCAGGGAGAAGGTCAATGCCATTGAAGCATTACATCATGTATCTAGTTGGCTTCTAAGGCACTGGTGAATAGAAGCACTCTTTCCTTAGGGAGATATTAATCTGGGAGAAAATGGGAGAGTGGCACTGGAATTTGTGGTTGAATCAAAATTTGATCTGAAATATTTCGTCTCACACTGTTTGCCACTATACTATAATAAACTTTACACAAAGGATCTGGGAAACCTGTATATGCTCTTACTGCTTACAACATGCTAGCCTATGCCTGACCTTATTGTTTTGCAGATCCTCATGTGGAAGCATAATTATTATATAAATGCACCCTCAAGGGTACTTTCAGCTGGCACAGATTCAGTTCAGATCAATTCTGTGTTTATTGGAAGGGTAGCTTTCACGCCTGAAATATTCCAAGTAATACGATCTTCAAACCATTTTGCCCAAGTGTAGCCAACTGGGGTACTCCCAAGTGAGTTGTTTGGATATTGTAATCAAATTACCCCCTTCACTGAGATTATTGGTCTAAAAGTGGTGTGGAGCAGACACTGATACTGTTTTATTAGAAAATCTGTAAACTCAGATGAAAGAGGGATAATAGCAGTCAAAATATCTCCTATAATAGATGCAGGCTAAGTTATTTACCATAATTGTACTGACAAATCTACATAAGGATAAAGAAATTTCCCATACCTCTACACATACATTTTAAGAATTTATGGCAAAGAAATAACCCACTCAGTGCAAATTGGACTGATTCAAAACATTAACATTCAAAAACATCCTTTAGTAATTCAAGCAAAATGTTTAGCATTATCATCCTAAATTGCTAATGTTAAAACGCAAAAAAAATAAAAAAGGGAAAGAGAGAGAAAAGGGAAACAGAGTTAATGGAACCCACAGGCTACTGATGTGGCAGTTTATCAAATGTAGCTGTAATGAAAGATAAATATTACAGGCAATTCGCACTTCATGAAAGGATAAAAGTGTCAGTGTGTAGGTACCAGTTTTACTGCAGGCCATAATCAGCAAGTAAACGAAAGTGCAAATGTCTAAAAAGTTTATAGCTTTCTATGAAGGCCTCGTCTTGTCAGGCATTGATTTAGGTTAGTGGAGGACTTTGCCAGTGTTAAACAAAGTGAGTGTTTGTGAACTTAGAGGACATGCTCTGCCGCTGCCAACAGAAGTGGCCTCAAGCTAAAAGTTAATATGTTCCCAGTGCTAAAATTTAAAGGGATGGGAAGGCGCAGTTCCTTACACAACTATTTTCTTCTTAAACAGAGGGCAATCCAATGTGAATGTTTCATATTCTCCACCTTCTCCACAGATATGGACTCCATATTTCTTAGAAAGCTAAAAAATAAGGGAAGGGAAGAAAGTTATTATTAGGAAAAATCATTGCTTTATATCAAGTCAGAATCATGCGAGAACACATAGTGCTCGCAGTCTATACTGAAACCATAGCATCCATCTTGATTTTTTCTATTATACACAAAGGCACAAAGTAAGGCTCAGGTTGCTGCACTGGTGTCCTCCTGTGAGCTACAGCAGGTAGGGAACGGGGGTGAGAGGTCTGCAGGTAGAAAAGAGACTAGGGAAGGATGCAACAGGTATAAACGCAGTGCAGTGCCTTTTGAGCCTTTAATGATTCAGAGCCCATCCCATGGCAAAAGGTCCTTGGAACCCTTTGTCCTTGTGGTATTCTCAAAGACTTGGGACCGCAATACCTCAAGGACCGCCTCTCTTCATATGAACCTACTCAGACCCTGATATCATCTTCTGAGGCCATTTCTTCGTGTGCCTCCTCCACAAGAGGTCTGGAGGGTGGCAACACAAGAACAGGTTTTTCTGTTGTGGTTCCCTGTTTGTAGAATGCTCTCCCCAGGAAGGTTTGGCTGGTGTCTTCATTACACACTTCATGAAAACATTGCTTTTTAACCAGGATTTGGGCTGATTGACATCATTTTAAATGTGTCGGGGGGGTATTGGGTTGTTTATGTTTTTATTTTGTATTTTTTGTAATTTTTTATTTTTTATTTTGCAATTTTATGTTGTGAACCGCCCTGAGATCTACGGGTATAGGGCACTATTCAAATGTAATAAACAACAACAACAGTGGATAAGGAAGGCTGAGAAAAGCTCAGAGAAATGAGTAGCCATGTGACCTGAGAAACATCTTGGGTGTGTTCCTTGCCAGATGACCCTCAATGGTTTCTGATCTACTGCTCATCCAGCAGTTGCTATGTGACATCACCATGATGGTGTCCATTATTTTTTTGCTTTGTCCCTCTCTCCTGGTGGAGGATTTTAAATGTAAACCCATCTAGACTGCTCTTAAACTAGTAAAGTTAAAGTTCAAGTATTTCAGAAAGCCAAATCCTGCCCTGGAGCTGTCACCACCCCTTCTTAATTTGGGGGGGGGGTGTATGTTACTCAGGCGTGCTGACGCTTACACATCCAAGAACATGTTCTCCTTTATTATTCCTTCACATGTGTAATAGTGTGACTTTGGAAGCAAAGGTAAGTTCTGGGTATAAACTCTGATAAAAACTGGATAAGAAGAGTTTGGATTTGATATCCCGCTTTATCACTACCCGAAGGAGTCTCAAAGCGGCTAACATTCTCCTTTCCTTCCTCCCCCACAACAAACACTCTGTGAGGTGAGGGAGGCTGAGAGACTTCAGAGAAGTGTGACTAGCCCAAGGTCACCCAGTAGCTGCATGTGGAGGAGTGGGGAATTGAACCCGGTTCACCAGATTACGAGTCTACCGCTCCTAACCACTACACCATGCTGGCTCTCACAAACTGGTGCCACATTAAGCTCAGACCAATCGAAGAGAAGCATAGGAACACATTCCACATGGAATCCCAAAACATGGCATGAATCCTCTCCAGAGTAGAAGGTGGCATCACAAAAAAAGCAATACAACATTTTTAATACAGAAACAAGTGTTACTGTCTTCACATCCTGCTTCTGAGATTCCCAGGGGCATCTGGCTGGCCTTGATATGGTACTGGGAACTTCTTATGCTTTTATTGGACGACTGGTCAATTTTTTTAGCCTGGCTAAACTGGAATATTTAAGGCCCTTTTGGCTTTTATTCTTGTTCAGTCTTTTACTTTGGTGGTGTGCCTCAAGTCAAAATGTTATCTGTCAGATAATTAAATTATGTCTGTTTACCCATTTTGGATGGTAAATTGAAATCTTCCTCTCTCTTTTTTCCAAATAAAGATCAAATTATCTTTTCCAGGCCTACGTTATCAGACATTTTCCTTTTAATGAGAGAATATCTCTTTGTCTAAAAATAACCAAACATTCACTTAATCAAAAACTCACACTGCTGACATAAAAGATAGTTCTACCTGTCAGAAGCTGCTGTAAGGTTCTTGTAGGACAAATCCATCAAGCATAATTAATGCTGATGCAATAAGAATGGACAACTTACGAAACAGTTAGTCAAAACAGCTTATTCTTCTTCCTGCCAAAAACCACTGCTGAAAAGCTGTTTGAAATGGATACCCTGCCAGGTACGAACAACTACAAAAGACTTTCTTAAAATGCAGCTATATTTGGAGTAACAAAATATATGGCTGATCCTCCTTGTTGATATCCCAGCTAAGTATAACATGATATGAAGGAGTAATTGTTTACAAGCTCTCCAAACTTGTTTGTCCTAGTGCTGCCTCTTTGGTGCCACAAATCCTTCCTGGACATCAACATCAAATGATTTTTCCCAATTGTTTGCTATCTGCCCTTGTTGGCATATCCTGAATCATTGAGCGGTTCTTCATTATTAGCTTCTTCAAGTGTGGGCACAAACCTGTTCTCTTAAAAGGAACTTGTTTCAGAGGTAGATTAACATAAGCTTTTTAAGGGTGTAGGAAGATATATTATTATTATTATTATTATTATTATTAATATTAATATTATTATTATTATTAATAATAATAATATTAATAATATTTATTATTAATATATATTAATATATTAATATATTAATAATAATTAATAATAATAATAATAATAATAATAATAATAATATTAATTAGATTTATTCATTTAATAGGATTTATATACCGCTTAATCATCAAAACCTCTAAGTGCTTTACACAGAATATATATTTAAATTATTGATAAAACAGATGTTAAAAAGATGTTGGTGTCTTTTGTTAAAAAATGCTAGCCTAACTTTTTTCAAAAATAAAATCAGCAGTTTTTAAAAATACACATTACAAAACTGCCTATTACACATTCTTCACCATAAGGTCCCAGAATGGGTTACAATAATGTAAAAACACAAGATTGAAATCAGTTAAAACCACTTGTAATTAGAAAAACAAGGTAGGCCCTAAAATCTCTCTCTCTCTCAGGTATCACAGACCAGGGCAAAGAGGTACAGCTTCAGCATACAAACAAAGCTATACAATGAAGGTGCACATACATGCCCTGTCTTGGGTTGCCACTACCAAAATTCCAAGGATGGTAGATCTACCAAGAGGGCACTTCTAAACACCTGAGATAGAATTTGTAGGGAAGGAGGCAACCTTTCAAATATCTGAGGCCTTAAACACTAATGTGAGCACTTCAAATCTGGCCCAGAAACAGCTATTCACATATATATGTGAATATATTTTATCACTGTTTCTCATATATTTTATCTTTGTTTGTAATGATAGTGTCAATTTATATGTATGTGTCTTATGTTGGTGTCTTTTGTGTTTTTCTTCAAGTGGACCGTGGATTTCAGCTGTGTTTTAACTTTATTTGTACACAGCTTTGAGAAGTTTATTTTGATCAAGTGGTCTATAAATCTTCTAAATCAATAAATCAATAAAATCAGTGCTGCAGTTTTAAAACAGGGGTTCTAAATGGAACCCCCCAGCCAGTAATCTGGCTGCTGCATTTTGAACTAGCCGAAGTTTCCAAGTCATCATCAGGGGCATACAAATCTCCCACAGCGGGTCCAATTCCACAGCAACTGCCCTGTTATCCTGTTATGGCAACTCTTTCAAAGGCCTGGGGGGCAAGACAGAGACCACTTTAGAATGCAATTTATAAGTACTACTCTTCCCCCAATATGAAGAATTTGGCCAAGAAGGTCACTGAATTTCCACCCCCAACCTAGTTGGGGAGGGGAATTCTGCCTATCCCTACGCAGCAACCACAAGACCTGGACTGACGCCACCCACCTGGGCTGGTCACTGGATCCTTCTGGACAGCAAGGACCATAAGTGGGTATTCTGCTCTAGTTGCTTGAGCTATGAGGACTCCCTGAGCTCTCAACTTGACCTGTATCCTTTGGGTGCCCTTCCGTCCTTGTTTCTGGCTTGCTCCTCTGCCCTGACTGATGATTTGCTCTCCGGTTTTGGTTACAAGCTTTCTCCAACATGGATTCTCCTTCCTATCTCACTGGTTGGCCCTAACTGTATCTAGCACCAAGGGTCAAAGGGAGCAAAGTATTGTTTGTTAAGAACACAAGGAGCCCATGGAGATGTTTTAATATCTCCATAGCTACTTCCGTCAGGCAGTGGGCTCCCCACCAGCTGAGGCTTCCAAAGAAAATCAAAGGTAATACCCCACCCCCAAGAGCACATTAAATAATCCAAACTTGTGATTATAAAGGCATGAACACCAGCTTCTAGTTCTTGATCAGGAGAGTGTGCATTTTTCCCTGAACATGTGGGCCAAAATTAGAGTTGACACCCCATTTTATGGCACAACATGTGCAGGCTCCTCTCAGGCCTTTGTATGTTGAGCATGATGGTCTGAAGGGGACTACAACATGCATTTGAATGAACACTTACTGTGCAATGAGAAGTTCAAATGCTAGTGGAAGCCCATTTCAGGCCTTTGTGTCCAAGGTGTAAAAATCTGAGAAGCCCACAAATGGAGGGTCAGGAATTGCATGCGTGCTGCTGCCCCTTTACATACCTTTAGCCCTTGCATATCCAGGCAAACACCCAAAGAAGGCTCTTGTGTGCTTTAAATGTATTTTTACCCACTCATATTCTCTGGGATTAAGCTGGCAAAAAAATATCTAAGTAACTGAATATGGATTTTTACACTTCACTTCATTTTCTTTATTAAAATGGGGAACGGGCTTCAGGACAACAGCAGCATGCCTAAAAGCTGGGAATTGACAAAACAGCAAATATAATTGGCCCATTTCCTTCTGATCTCTCCAGCTTCCAATCCCCATCGACCTCTCTCCCCGCCCCTCCATCTCAATCTCTCTCTTATACACAACCACCCCTGACAGCATTCAAAGGAAATATTTTTAGCACCATAGCCTCAACTTTCTCTGCAGCTGGTGTTTATGCTACAGTTTCACTAAGTTATATAGTGAGCTAAATATCTAGTAAAATATTTATGTACAGTGACATTTATAGCAGAATACAAACCCCCTACCAACAAGAAAAGAGTATTTACTGAGCAACCTTCCTCCACACAACCCTATGAAGCGACTTCAGCATTGCCAAGGAAACCAGATCTAGGAGAAAATGCTGGTTATTGTTTGTCATTGTTCAGCCATGATAAAACCTGTGAAAAACAACGTAACTGGGGTATGTATGCTGGGAATAAAGTCACAGAATCATAGAATTATAGAGTTGGAAAGGAGCATGAGGTTTATGTAGTCTAACCCCCTGTAATGCAGGAATCCACTACCTTCAGTTGGTACCAGAATATACAACTTTAAAAGCTCACACAGATCTCAGCTTACCATTTCATATAGACAAAGTCAAACAACATTTTCTGGGCTGTTGTAACACAGCCCCTTGTACCACAAAGTGATAAAACTGCACAGTTAATTTATTTCATAATCACTAAAGGAGAGGTTGAGGTTATTAACATAGAACATGCTGACTTTTACCACAGGAAAGTTCAAACTGCGGCTGTAGCTTATTAAGGCTGCTGACAATTGCTAGGAGACCCTTATTCTCCCCACAGAGCTACTACAATTCTGGGACTGGTAAAACAGCCAAGCCCTCTTCTCAGGGCACTCTGTGAATTGCAAGGGGCATAGGGGTCTCCCAACCACTCTCAGCACCCTTGGAAAACTACAGCTCCCAAGATTCTTTGAGGGAAACTATGATGGTTTAAAGTGGCATGACGCTGCTTGAAATATATAGTGCAGATAGGGCCAGAGCTGTGGATGTGAACTGCATGTAATCTGTAAATCTGTATTGGACCTGAATTTCACTCAGACATGTAGCCTGTCTTCCCCACTATGGAACTGCCATTGGGACCTGCAAAGGCTTTCAGTGGTGGCCCTGGACAGGTGCTCCAGACTCTTGCACTTTCATGAGGAGAAAAGTACATCTCCAGCCTCCCAGAAAGAAACTTATGAGGCAAAATGTGCATGTACTTTCTAAGTTATTTCTGAGAGATGAAAGTGGGCGTGGTGTGGCCAACTTGTATTTCTTTCCTGGTGCTGAAGAATGCTTCCTGTTGTGCTTAGGCAGCAATAGTATCAGTGTGTGTGTGTGTACAATCAATACTGCATGATCTCCACCATTGGGACGAGAAGGATGGAGTTGATTTCCCATGGTAAGCATAACGTCGTCTCTCTCTCTCTCTAAATTTGTGTTATGCTTCCCCGCAGCAGCAGCTATTTTGGAACTGAAACCCCCAGCACTCTTTCAAAATTTGAAATCTGCCCACTGCTTCAAAAGGATTGTCGGCCCCTGTCCCCATTCTTCTCCTCAATAATTTCAACGTTTCCCCTTAGTATTGGGAGCTGCTTCCTTGATTATAATTCCCAACAAGAAGATAATAATATAATAATAATAATTTATTATTTATACCCCATCCACCTGGCTGAGTTTTCCCCGCCACTCTGGGTGGCTCCCAATCGAGTGTTAAAAACAATACAGCATTAAATATTAAAAACTTCCCTAAACAGGGCTGCCTTCAGATTAATATCCTTTGTGGGAATCCACACTGAAATGATTGAAATAAATAAAAAAATTGTCTAGAAGCACTTTAGAGAGCAGCTAAGTTTGTTCTGGGTATAAGCTTTCATGTGCATGCACACTTCTTCAGATATTCTTCAGATATGGTATCTGAAGAAGTGTGCATGCACATGGAAGCTTATACCCAGAACAAACTTAGTTTGTCTCTAACATGCTACTGGACTTTTATTTTATTTTTTTATTTCAACTGTGTCAGACCAACACGGCTACCTACCTGAATCTGTAAGGCTTGAGGTTGATGAGCAACAACTACTCTGCAGACTCCACATGTCATACATTAAAGCAGTCTTTTCTCCACTCCCAAATAACATGGGGCTTACATCTATGTAGGGGGGGAAAGAGCATACATAAAAATATACCGTATTTTTTGCCCTATAGGATGCACTTTCCCCCCTCCAAAAATGAAGGGGAAATGTGTGTGCGTCCTATGGGGCGAATGCAGGCTTTCGCTGAAGCCTGGAGAGCGAGAGTAGTCGGTGCGCACCGACCCCTCTCGCTCTCCAGGCTTCAGGAGAGCCCCAGCGTCAGCCCCACAAGCTCGGGGGACAGCGGGGAGGTGGAACACCACCATCCTGCTGTCTCCCGATGTGGTTTGGAGGCTGACGGTGGGGAGACACTCCGGGGACAGCGGGGAGGCGCAGCGCACCTTCCCGCTGTCCCCGGACCTGGTCTGAAGGCTGGTGGCGGGGAGAAGAGCACTTCTCCCCGCTGCTGGCCCCGCAAGCGCCTGGGGGGGAAATAATTTTTTTTCTTTATTTCCCCCCCAAAAAACTAGGTGCGTCCTTTGGGCCGGTGCGTCCTATGGGGCAAAAAATATGGTAATGCCCTCAGAAGCTCGGATAGATTGTTCCAGAAGAAGGTATTGTTTGTGAGAAGTCCTTAAGTTGTGGAAGTCCTGCATTATATAGGTTCCGGCAAATGCTGAAACACACATCTTTATCCTGGCTTTTGACACTTGAGGCTTATATTTTTAGGACACAACTTATGTCTGTAATTTTAACTTGTTTAAACTGTTTTTAATGTTGTGTTTTAACATTAATATTGTATTTTGTTGTAACCTGCCCTGGGACCTTAGGGGAATGATGGGTCATAAATTGTGGTAATAATAATAATAATAATAATTTTCTAGACAACTTTTCTAAAAAATAAAGCAGTCAATTTGAACACTTTTACATGTATCCTATTTAAGAGAACTTATTTTTTTTCAGTATGGCAAATGTTGTTTCTGAAAGTGCGTGCTTTAAGAAGTGCTGTTCAGTTTCCTCCACATGTTTTTTTTTTTTTTTTGAGGCACAGAATGTTTCAAGTATATTTTAGATAATACTTACTTCCAAAAGATAAGGTTCCATTTCATCCAATGTTTTTCCTAGATGTTTATCTGGATCTAAACCTGCCAAGAGATGTTAAAATATATTTTAGAGAACAAAGTACTGCTTGGGCGTCAGAGATTACTTTTTCTTTTTTTAAGAAACCTTCTCCTTTGGCAAACAGTTCCTGTATATCAAAAATAATGTTGAGGCAAACATAGATGTTCTTAGCCACAACTCACTCTCTTATTCCCTTTGAACTGTTTTCCATCCTTGGGGAAAAATAAGTTCATTTCCTTTGCCCTGCACAACAACTGGAAAACACATTGTTTTACTGAGTGCTTTCCATTCAGAGAAATTTCAGCACATAAAAAGGAAAAACGGGGTGTACCCATTATGATAATGAAAATAGTCCAGGAGATTTGATAACCCCTAAACTGCATTCAAGATGTTAGTCTACAGGACCTCTTCCATGTTCTGTTATAGTAAGTATCAGAATTTGTAGACCTTTTAAAAATATGAAGCTGGCCTAAGCCTGCTACGGTCTGCTATAACTAAAGTTCAATAGGGGTTCCTTCCAAACTCTCAGTTTTCTAGAACTAGGTATGGAGGAGCAATCAGTTTTAGAGCAAGTTATACATAGAATGTAGCAGTTCTGACCTGATCAGACTTTGCTCACAATGGACTACTTCTTACACAAGGTTCCCTCTTATGTTTGAGCTGCACATACATTACAGTGGTGCCTCGCAAGACGAAATTAATTCGTTCCGCGAGTTGCTTCGTCTTGCGATTTTTTCGTCTTGCGGAGCGTGGATTCCCCAGGTATTAACGGTTTTACGAAAAAGGAAGCAAACTCGCAAGCCCATAGGGAAATTCGTCTTGCGAAGCACCTCGAAAAACGGAAAACCCTTTCGTCTAGTGAGTTTTTCGTCTTGCGAGGCATTCGTCTTGTGGGGCACCACTGTATTTATTAAAAGGCCACAACTAATTATATGCAAAAGCACACCTAAAGAAATATGTATAAGGTAAAGGTAAAGGGACCCCTGACCATTAGGTCCAGTCGTAACCGACTCTGGGGTTGCGGCGCTCATCTCACTTTATTGGCCAAGGGAGCCGGCATACAGCTTCCGGGTCATGTGGCCAGCATGACTAAGCCACTTCTGGCAAACCAGAGCAGCGCACGGAAACGCCGTTTACCTTCCCGCTATTTATCTACTTGCACTTTGATGTGCTTTCAAACTGATAGGTTGACAGGAGCAGGGACCGAACAACGGGAGCTCACCCCATTGCGGGGATTTGAACCGCTGACCTTCTGATCCGCAAGTCCTAGGCTCTGTGGTTTAACCCACAGCACCACATAAAATAGATAGAAAAGGATCAAATTCATGCTCTACTTTGTTTCTGCAGCATAATTTCATAAGCAATTTCTATAGTTATATGCATTGTTGTATATATCTGTTCATTAGCTGGTTACTTTAGGAAACCTGCATACATATGTGTGTAATATGCATATAATACAATATATTAATGCATAAAATATGCATGTAACCTGCAGTAATGGCTCACTTTTTAAGCAGAAGGGGAAAAGGACATTTCACTTCTCATCAAGATGAAGGATCAAGAAGAGAATTGGCAAGGGGAATCCATGCTCAACAGTTATCAGAAAATTCCACCCTTTCCTGAGACTTTTCTTAGGATGGAAAAAAAATGTGATGCTAATTGTATGGAAAACTGCAATTATACATTGTTATGTAAAGAGTAGCAGCAGGGAAGCCTGTGCAGCCTCAGGACCAAGGAGATGAAGAGTTTAATTGTCTTTCTCCCCACCCCCATGACAAACATAGTATTTCCGAACCAGCTATTTGGTTTACAAGGGGTGCCAAGACAGGCTACCCATGAAAAGCAAATAGCAATTTTACATAACAAAAAAAACCCACAAAAAACCATGCATGTTAACTGCATTATATAAATGGAGAAGAGCAACACCATACTCGCTGCCCCAGCCTCTTTGTCACATCCACGTATTCATTCCCTGTGCCTTCTACATGTTGAAAAGGGTAGTTCTGGCAACCTGATCTATAGATGGAGCTTCCTCATGGCAGGGCTCTTATTCACATGGGAAGCTTCCATGCATATGTCAGGATTTTTTTTTTTTAATGCTTCTAAAACACTCTCTTCATCATATAATAGTGGGGCCAAGCACTGGAGTCAATGAAGAAGTAGCAAGCAAGGCTCTGTGTCCCATCCTCTGCCAATCCGCATGATTGGAACAGGTGCCACATTTTGGGGTCATGTCTGGTGTTGTTGTTCCATTAGCATGAACAGATTTAGGGTAAGGATGGAGGAAAACTCCACTGTTCAAGGGTAAACCCTGGTGCTGATGAAACGAGAGACTTAGCCCTGCTTCAGATATAAGCGGAAGGCTATAATTGACATCACATCTAGTTTTACCTTTAGCTGAAGTAAAACTATAAAGAAAAAAAAGCAACTCCAACAGCTCTTTTAGTGAACACTTGGAGTTTTCTATTTATATGACTGCAATGGATATGAATTAAAGCATGCAAAAAAACCCCCCAAAAAACCACCCCCAGAAGAACTGTCTTGCTAGATCAAAGCAATGGTTCATCCATCTAGTCCAGCATTTCACCATCTTATGGCAATCAGATGGCTGCCCTGTGGAAGGTACGAAATGTTTTGCTTTTTTCCAAAACCAAGCTGGGATTGAAGATAAGCAGAAGAGGTGCTAGCAGACATTCAAATGAGACACTTTGAGTTGCTTGAAGGTTCTACCTAATTCGAAAGTGCTGGCTCCTGCCATGCTCATCTTAAAACTTACCTGATGCAGACATGGATAGTTTGACTAACAACAACTGTTCTTCTCTTCCTCCTCCACCTTGACGTCCTAATATTTACCAGATGAAGAGTCCTAGTTATTTTATATTTTGGTAGGTCTAATAAAGCTGCTACCTTTACTCTTTGATAATTTTGTTTCTTTCCTATACTTTTGATTGTGCCAGGATATAAGGTATCCTTGCTTCCTACCCCCAGTAAGGTTAATTTGGAATTGTTGTTGTTGTTAATTCTGCTCTCATGGAGACCGTGCTGTTTTATCTGCAGAATATGCTGCAAAATATACATTATCCATTATTGGAAAATCATTGTGTCGATTAAAAGATAATTTCTAAAACATGAGTTTTAGTTTTGTTGATTCTATCCAGTTATCGAAACATCAGCGTTCATAATATAAATGATGACAAATGTCAGAATCTCACATAATTTTTAATTATTGATGTTTTCCCTCCTAATAATGATGTTGCAATCAGGATTTTACTACTTCTGTTCTGTAAGTAAAGCAAAGGAAGAACTACATAAAAGTCCATAATAGAATAAGAATTTATCAATCAATAACACTGCGCTTTTCCCTCTGTGGGATCAGCTGGGGTGGGGAGGAGGAGGCAACCTGGATGGGTGGATAAACCCACAACAAGGCCCAGGCCTTAGAAAGCTCCATGCAGAATTAGGAAATTAATTAGGAGGAAGAATCATAATTGCAGAGCTGACATCTATTTTACTTGACTTGCATGTATCAACGGGAAGCAATTATGATTCAATTAAAATATTCAGTTTTATTACTTTAGTGACTGACCTTGAAGTTAATGCCCATTTTATTTAATTGCATCATCTATGAATAAATGTTAACCCTAGCATGTTATGCCCCATTATTTTTAGTACATTTTTCAACTCCCCAACTGAATTATGTCAGTCAATTTATTATCCACTGTCAAGAAAGCAAGCGAAGCTTTATTTCTTGGAGAGAATTCCAGCACAGATAGGAGAAGCATCATGAGAGGCTTGAAAATGCTGCTTAAGAATGCCAAGCAAAAGGAACTGTACTCCACAACTCTGCTGGCCTAGAGCTTCACTGTAAAGTCAGTATGTGAAGGTACTAGTTGCATAATGAGTCTAAAAAGCCATTTCTACTCTGCCTAATTTTTAATTAATGGGAACTGTATACTTCTCTTCTAACAACATCATTGTTTAAGAGTATCTTCCCAACCGCCATGACAAAAGACAACTTTTGTAACTTTCTAGGACCTGAAGAAAATTCGAAACATTTTTAGAGGAAGAGAGGTAAGAGAAAATTTTGAAAAAACAGAATGAACACAAGTCACGTGCATAACACTTTAATGAAACTTAAATCCATGGGGCCAGAGCCAGCTAACGGGTCCCACAAGTGGAAACCCATGCAAGGACTTCCACTGGCGCAACAGGACTTTCCCCCCTCCTCTGCCCCCAAAATAGCTCAAGGTTGGTGGTGAGGGGAGATTATGCCATCATGCAAATACAGAAATGCTTGCACTGATGGCCTCTTTTCCACTCAAATAAAACACACACACACACAGAGACACCCCTCAGAAGTGAGCATTGCCTTTCAGCAGTCCTGGTGGAGATGGAATAATCCACCTAATATCTTAAAAAGTGTGGGTAAGGACTAGTGGCATAGGACAGTTTTCTCCAATCCCATAATTATGCTCAGAAGAGAACTGATTGGGTATCAACTGGGTATTTGACAGCTATGGCCATTTCTGGACCAGGAAAGCCTTGCCACAGTAGGTCATGCATTGGTTACTTCAAGACTGGAGCGCGCTCTATGTGGGGCTTCCCTTGGATCTGATCCGGAAGCTGAAGTTAGTGCAGAATGCTGAAGCACAATTGTTGACAGGAGTATGGCCTTGTCAGCATATTACACCCATGCTCAGAGATCTGCACTGGTTGCCAATTTGCTACCCAGCCAACTTCAAGGTGTTACTATTGGTATAGAAAGCCCTTAACAACTTGTGACCCGTTTACCTACGAGATCGCCTTATGCCGTATGTGTCCATTAAGCCACTTCTATCAGTGGAATTGACACTGCTACAGGTGCCACATAATACCCGTTCCACATTTAAAAGAACTCAATTGTGCTTGAGTGGCAGGGCCTGCATTTTGGAACTCAGTGCTGACTGAGATCAACCTTCACTGTACCTTTTTCAGTACCTGCTAAAAACCTTCAGACGCTACAGAATTCAGGTAATTTTAATCTGTTTTAGTATTTGAACCTTTGTATGGTTTAAAGTACGGTTGCGATTTTTTCTTGATTTTATTGTATTATCTTTTTGTTGACCACTTTGAGAGTTTTGGGGTTTTTTTACAATCAAGCAGTGTATAAGTTTTATTAAATGAATGAATAAAAACATCATCTTGATCTGACAATGAAGTTTCGGAGACCATCAACGGCAATAGCTATTAATTTGTTCTCTGAATGGCCCTGTCAAATCAGCAAATGAAAAATGAAAACCAGGTCATCTGGTTGTGGTAAAGAAACCTCTACTAGAAGCAGGGACCTCTGATGTTGACTTCTGTATATTGTTTTTTCTTTGTTTCTTTCTCAAGCTTTAATAAAAAATAGCTTTGAAAAAAGAGAAGGGACCAAATGTTTCACAACTCAAGTCACTTGTGCAGCACTCGTAAACTCAAACAATTTTAAAATTCTTGTATCACCATAAGATGTCAAGATGATCTGCAATTGCAACAGAATTGTGTCATGTTATACACCATCTAGCTGGAACAGTTTTGATAAAATGCTGTTGCCCATTTGGCATCTTTGTCTTAGGTGGCAGTTGCAGAGATCTGACCCAAATCTAGACGTAAACTAGCTGGAACAAGCAAACTTGGTGCAGGTCACGTAAAAGGTAAAGGTAAAGGACCCCTGACCATTAGGTCCAGTCGTGGCCGACTCTGGGGTTGCTGTGCTCATCTCGCTTTATTGGCCGAGGGAGCCAGCGTACAGCTTCCGGGTCATGTGGCCAGCATGACTAAGCCGATTCTGGTGAACCAGACCAGCGCAAAGAAACGCCGTTTACCTTCCCGCCGGAGCGGTACCTATTTATCTACTTGCCCTTTGATGTGCTTTCGAACTGCTAGGTGGGCAGGAGTAGGGACCGAGCAACAGGAGCTCACCCCATCACGGGGATTCGAACCACCGACCTTCTGATCAGCAAGTCCTAGGCCCTGTGGTGTAACCCACAGCGCCACCTGCGTCCCGCAGGTCAGGTATCCTGACTCTATTAAGAAACAGCACAAAAATGCACATAATGAAGATGGCAGCTGTGAAATGGCTCTGAATAGGAATCTCATGTAGATAGAGAAGAACCATGTTCATTTGGCAACTATAGAGGGCACAAATCAGTTGCGGTAGGAGTAGATTCAGGTCTCGTGTAGGTGGAGGGGGAAAAAAGCAGAAAGACTGCAGAGGTCCTTTAAAATGTGTCTAGTGATGGGTTGTGAAAACACCATGGAGAATTCTGTGGGTGGATGATAAGCTGATATGACAGAAAGGGACTCTGACAGAAGGCATCAAAAAGTCGTGATGTTTCAGACTGCAGAGAATATCCTTCCAGGATACAAAAGGAAAGAAGCCACTTGAAGTCACTCAAGCTGAAAATACTTGCCATTTAAGAGAATAAGACCATTTAATGATGACTACATAGATTTTAGAAGGACAAGTATTTACATCAAAGCTGAGTGGGATGGTTGCCCTTCAACACTGTTATTAAATGCAAAGGAGAAAGGATGGATGCTGCATTTGGCTCCTTCTCGGGGAAAAAGAATCTCTGACGGAAGAAGGAACGTATGATCATACTGCAGGGGAAGGGCTAGGTGTGCAAATGTCCTTTTAAGGAACGGATAAATTAGGAAGTAGCCTACACCATATTGAAGACTCCATGCATTCTGCAAGTCTGCTGAATGACCCCATAGGGGAATAATCACGGTGGACAGCAATCAGTTCCAAATTTGCAGATCTGAATGCATGCATACCATTGTGAAGTGAGAATCGTAGAGGGGACAAGTTTAGACATAAACCCTATTCCCACGTAAAAAGGGACTGTGGGGCAGCAATACGGGTGCCACCCTCAGGGCCATGCAGCTTTTCTGTCCTTCCCCTGCAGATGCCCACATCCAGATCGTGCAACTCCAATCTACCAGACTTCCAGCTCCCACAGAGGTCTATGCACACAGGGGAAATGACTCCCGCAGACCTGCAGATATGGATGTTGGGGCAGGGCCAACAGTTGAGCAAGGGCTGAGGGTAGCAGCGTGGCCCCATGGGCCCTTTCCACATGTAGAGGCCCTTCCTGTATACTCAGTTAGAGCTAAAGTGTGGAGGTGGAGGCACTGGAAATTAAATCACATGCTTTGTTTCATTTCCAAAAGGTGAAAACCTACACAGAACAGTATTCACTAATGCAAAAAGGGGAGGGGAAAGAAAAGGGAGGAAATGGGTCAATTACACTATGGATGTTTCTTTAGACAAAATATAACTAACACTTGTAAATGTCTACATATACTTTTGGAAATCTAAATATAAGCAAAGCCCATCAGAAAACATAAGACAGATCACTGATTCCAGTTTTAGAGTTTGGATTTGATACCCCGCTTTATCACTACCCTAAGGAGTCTCAAAGCGGCTAACAATCTCCTTTCCCTTCCTCCCCCACAACAAACACTCTGTGAGGTGAGTGAGGCTGAGAGACTTCAGAGAAGTGTGACTAGCCCAAGGTCACCCAGCAGCTGCATGTGGAGGAGCAGGGAAGCGAACCCGGTTCACCAGATTACGAGTCCACCGCTCTTAACCACTAAACCACACTGGCTCACTTTTATTCAGCCAATGTTATTTTGCTCCACTGAAACACCATACTGCAACAAAACTTCACAGACTCATACCTACCTTGAATGGCTTTAGGACACAGTCACATTATTAAATACTGTTAGCTTGATCTTCCTCAAGGCACAGAGTAAAAAGAAAGTTGTCTGATTCTTGGAAGACTGCGCCCTTCACTTCCTCATTACTGCTTTCAAGGCATAGACCATGGCGCACTGATCAACAAGGCTTGAGTTAATGTTCTTTATGAAGTTAACTTACGAAGTAAAGTTAGAGTGCAAGCTCATCTGTTTATCACAAATCTCCCTCTCCTGAATTTCTACAAAAATAGGTTTTGCTAGAGCAAATGGCAAAGCAGAAGGGTACAATATGGTTAGCCACAGGAAGCATATATAGACTCCCAAGTTCTTTCAACATATGCATATGTAACAGAAGCAAAGGCTTCGTATAGGAAGGAAAGTGGTAAAAAGCAAATTACTACCATGTCTTTCTCATGTCATCCCATCTGTTTTCATGCCACCAAAAAGACTACACAAGTGAATAAGGAGAGTCCAGAGTTATCCTGCAAGAATTTTGGGGCACATGCCCTCTTTATAAAAGTTTCTTATGCAATGAAGTTACTTCTGTGTAAACATGCATATGATTGTACTGTATTATTTTATGCCAGTATTTTTTATACGTGGTAGAACTGTTGTCTTTATAATATGACATCTCTTCTGAAGACAGCAAAGTCCCAGAATACAGTGTTGTATCCAGAATGACTTCCTCTCTTGCAACAGAAAGGTCCACTGGACTCAACTGAAGGCTGTCTCTCCTGTACCCTACAAAGTTACTTGCCCTTCTAAGACCTAAAACCTAATCGCACGCACCATGTGTTAACTATTTCTTCGGTCTTCAGTCTGGATTCTGTCCTGATCTACTTTTTAGCTTTGCAAAACTGTAAAATGAGGCTACTTCTGGGAAGACCAACTGTTAAAACTGTGAAGCAACTAAAGTCCCTGCCTTTGAGCACTAGGCGGTGCTAATCTCACCTGGGTCCAGGATAGCCAGCACGGAAGATCTTTCCCTCCCTCTCATCTCCCTGTGCATCTCCCAAACTACCTCAAGGATTCCCACAACCCTCCAGAGCAGATTTGGGGATGGCGCACTGGGGCACACAGGAGAGAAGAGAGAAAGAGGACCGCTCAGTAACCACAGAAGCTGGCTTTGTGGGAGTGAAAACAGAAAACTAGGTTGGAGGGTGAATGTAATGGAGTATCCTGGAGAAAGGAATGGAGGACTAATGTGGCCACTGCAACAGACTGCACCAGAACTTCTTTGTTCCTTTGTGAATGCATCTTTTCCTTCTCTTCCCTAGGTGGTGTGTGTGTGTGTGTGTGTGTGTGTGTGTGTGTGTAGAGCGGGTATGGACACCCCACTAGATTATATTTATCTTATTCTGCTATAAACAGCCACACAGGAGAAAAAGTAGAGGAAAAGGTGAAAGTCAGCCTCAAAAGTACAATTTCCCCCCAAACACATCTGCCAAAGATCTTTCTTATTACTGTTAATACTGTGAACTGCGGTACTAAATGAATTGAAGTGACAACAGTATTGAGGAAATATGTCTGGGACAAAAAAGGTCAAGCACATTTACATTCCACAGTGCGAGAACAGACTGTGAAAGCTCTGCCTACCAGTGTAATTACTGTAGTATGTGCTGGTTAAGCAGCAAACAAGGGATTTAAAGGGGAGGGCAGGTAGAGAAAGGGAGAAAAAGTAACATGATATCCTTTCCAGGCATCTAGATATTTTAACAAGAGAATAGCTAGGAGTTAAAAGCCATCAGATACGCATGCAAGGCAAATCATTTAAACTAATTTTATAGAAGATAGGAGCCTTTCTGCGTATAAAGGCCACGTATTAAAATGCCTCCTCTTATTTCCAAGAAAGTTAAGTATTAGGAAGGATAAAGGGAGAAATATATATTATGGTCACCAGCTTCATATATGCCATTGAAAAAGCTGTGATAAAGCATTTCCCATTAGTGAAAAAAAGAAGGGGGAAAGAGTGAAATGAAATGTTTTAGATGCCAACAGATGGTATTTCAGCTTTAATGTGCAATGACTACTTCAGGACCAAGCAATGCAAAAGCATGCTTAATTTGCTAAAAAGAAAACAGTCATCTCTCATGGTTAATTAAATGTAAGAGATACACTTGGATTATATCGGGGAAGGGATATTTATGGAGGAGAGAATTATCGGTGTGGATTCCCCCCCCCTTTGTGCAATTTGTCTTCTTCCACGTTTTATGTACCTTCAGCACGAGCAAGTATATAGTAAGGGAATACAACAGTTTCTTGTGGCTGCATAATAGTAGGGGTGCTAACAGTGGGCCAGGTCTGAGATGAAAAGTGGATGAGGGTCATCCTCCCCCCCCCTTTATCTTTGCCACCGCTCTGCTCTATATCAGTCTCTCTCTGTCTCTGTCTCTCTCTCTCTTCCTCTCTGCCCAGCCAGGACGGATGGCTCTTTGCCAGAGGTCAGAACTCATTATCTGCAGAGGGCTTATGAAATTAGGACAATGGCAGCATGACGATGCTGAAGACCACAGGTTTACCTTCTCCACCATGAAGCGCTGGAAGTTAATACCAGTGATGAGCTCCAGTTCAGGCTGATGTGTCATGCATTCTTAGAATATACTGAGCACCCAACAGACCCTAGGTAAGGCGTAGCACAATAAAGGATTAATGTATAGATGTAATCCATTTAGAAAGCAGTTATCCAGCATAGTTCCACTAAAGTGCAATGTTAAAACAGTTATCGAAATCTATTCTTCGCAGCAGTGACACTGAACTACCATGGTGCTATTACAGAAGCTAGTGCTAAAGGTGTCCATATGATAAAACTGCCCTTTTAAAAACTACCTTTTTTCGCCTATAAAGTGAGCATGGCTTTATTTTATATATATATGCACTTTAGACAGAAAGTCCCATAATAGTTCATATTCTTACAACTATGTGAGCCAATTCCAAAAGATGTAACAAGTAGGGCTGGAGATGAATCTGCTTAAACAATATGCTTCAGCAACTACCTACTAGTGTTAGGAGGCCTCTGTGGTATATTTACATTTGCATTACTGGCTATCAGGATTGTCCGGGCTTGAAGCAAGAAACTTCTACTCCAAAACCAGTACCCTTTTCTTTGCTTCCAGCTTGAGAATGCCTCTGTTCTATTTCTAGGGCACATGATAATCCTAAATCCCAATAGGTTGACTGGATCTTGCTGATATGTACAAACAGAGGCAGGTGCGGACACATAGTTCCAGGGCACAGCTTTCACATTTGGCCTGAGCAGCAAGCTACTGATGTGGGCCTCTGTCTGTCTCGAGAGACAATGGAGGAGCGCACCTTTGGGGGTGAAGTCAAATCGCTGGAGAGTTACAACCACCCAATATGGGAGAGACATATTTTGTTGCAGGTGGGGCAGATGAAGGCATCTGGTTGTGCTGCTGCTCTGTGCTCCTCCCAGTGATCATTCCTCCTATGGACACATGATCTGACTGCCTCTCTCCAGGCACTGCGGTTGTCTGCAAGGGATTTCCACCAGACGGGGTTGATGTTGCCAGCCATCTTCACATTTGCAGCCATCTTTGTAACACGGAGTTGGTCTGCAAACAGGCCTGGTGCCTGAAGCCAGCTCCCCATAAAGCACGTCCTTGGAGGTCCTGCCATCTTCCATTCTGGGGACAAGACCAAGCCAGCGTAGACGTTGCTGAGACAGAAGTGTGAACGTCCTGGGAATGTGGGCTTGGAAGACCACATCTTGGTTTGAGACTCTGTCCTGCCTTGTGATGCCCACAATCTCCCTGACACAGTAGATATGAAAGGCATTGAGGTCTTGCTCTTGGCAGGTTTAAGTTGCCTACGGCTCACTTCAGACAACTCTTAAATTATAAATCCTGCCTTCTCTGATTGGTTAGCTGCACTTTGTTGCTGCCTCCTGCTCCACCTGATTTCTCTTCTTGCTTTTGACTTTTTCTAGCCTCTGTGTTCAGGAGCTACCCCATCTCTCAGCACCCTGACCATATCTCAAGAAACAAATAAATACTGGAATTCAGTAGAGAGCCGCTGGTATAGTGTAGGGACTAAGAGACTGGGCTGCATGTTGGTTTCAATCTTGCCTCTGTCACAAACCCTTTGTCCCTCTATGAGCTTCTGTGACTCCACCTGCAGTATGGGTGTGAATAATATTGACTTACTTCACAGGGTGTTGTAAGGCAGGGGTAAGCTAATGTAGTGTCTTCCAGAGGTTGCTGGACTCCCAGCTCCCATCAGACTTAGTCAACATGGCCAATATGGTAGGCACTATGCTAGCTACACAATACGTGTGGACACCTGAAAACAGTGACAATAATAAATACTATCACAATCATTTATTTTATTTTTGTACAGGAGACAGTCAAGACCCACTAGTATAAGCTCATTCACTGGCAATAACACTCGCGAACCAACAGCAGAGAATGGCCGTTCACAGTAGTGCTAATATGAAAATGGTTTGCTTGTTGTGAGGGTGGAGAAAGAAGTTCCACTGAATTTCTGACTAGGAAAAGCCTGGAGGAAGCACACTAACCTTCTGAAAAGTAAAACTCCGAACCGCCAAATATTAATTTGTAAATGTGGATTGAGAAAAGTGTTCTAAAATTAATGTGCATTTACCTGTATAATTATGTGTCGTCTACAGTCTTACACCTTCCTACTAGTGTCTATTAAACTAATGGATACCAGAGCTATGGGAGGTTGTATGAGCATGCCAGTGTTGATGAATGTCACGCTCAAGTTACATATTTGCTTATTCCTTTCACATCTGCGCAATGTGCCATCTAATGCATTACCCCTCAGACTTTTAAAGGTGTTATTCCAAATACATTTACTGCAATTTAGCTTAAAAGCAGCTTTGATTATTCATCTAAAAGGTAAAGTGGTAACCCATACCTTAACTTCTGTGCCACTTGATATGTTAAACAGCCGCCATACCTTAAACCTACTTTAATAAAGCACACAATTATTAAGGCACTGCAGAATGGCCTCAGAGCATACAAGCGCCATTAAATTTGCTTACATCTAATTATGCCTGCCCTAGGCAGGTGAGAAGTTTAGTCCGATAAGATCTTTCTACCTGTAGCCAAAGGAAAGAAAGAAAGAAAAAAGGGCAGCCGTTTTCTAATTACTATCTACAACTATTTATGGTATTTGTGCTTTAAAGGAGAACACCACAAAGGGCTCTTTGTGTACCAGCAAGCCTATTCCAACTTGTTCTAAGCTGCTGAGATACAAAGACAAGTTTATCTTGCTTAAGGGATGACACAGGTCACCAGCAATGTCACCCCTACGGTCATTTCCTGTATCGCTCAAGATTTACCCCTTTCTAAGGTTCGGTGTTTTATTTATTTATTTTTTTTTTTTAAAAAAAAAGGTTTGATTTATATATTGAAACATAACTTGGCTGCTAAACAAATTTGATTGAATTATAATATCTTTGACAGGGATCTTATAACACAAAAATAAAATCTCTCCCGATCATCACAAAGCATAATCTGAATGACAGCCACTATATTAGTTATGCTTCATAGGTATACACAAAGCTTTGCAATGGTTCTGCTTCAAGAGTATACATTAAAACAATATCTCTCCTGAGACTAATTTACTTTTGAGTAGACCTGGTTAGGATTGCAGTCTTACTCCCTAATTAAAGGGAAGACTCATACTGGAAGAACAGAGTGGGTGGGTGTGTGTTACCAAATCCAGCAAACGAAAAGAATCCGCAATTTGTGACCAAAGGCAGATTTTTTTAGAATCCGTTATTTCTCTTCCTTTGTATAAATGTTAAGAAAGCACAGAATGAACCTATGATGGTCTAGTTTTACTGTTCACACCAGAAGTGCTGTAAAAATAAAATGATTCCGGCAAAGCATCACAGCTGAAGAAGAATTAACATTTTATTACTTCTTCTAATAGATACTCAAGTTCCAACCTAATATATTTTTTATATAATAGCAAAGCTGAAGTTTTTCTGTTAACTCTTACCAATGTTACCCTTAAGACATGAACTCTTGCTTTCAGAAAGGAGGAAAAAGCAAGCACTTAAACAGAAACAGCTCAGCTCACAGATGACGACGATGAGGCTTGATTCATGCCAAGATTCTACAACACAATTTATCAGAAATATATTTTTATCCACCCATGTAGAACATATTCTTTCCTATTATACTGGTCATTCCTTGGTCTAATGGGCCACAAACCTCTACTGACCCCCAAAGGGAAAAGGTCCTTCTCTCAAATTTTATACCTAAACCCTCATCTAATACTTTTATGTGAAAGATTGCTCAGAGGGCTGTAATTTCGAAATGATGCTTTGGCCTATTAATATTTTTCTCATCAGTTTGTGTGGTTAGAGAACCCACATGCCATTCAATAAATGCAGCTTCAATACAGTGCTTAGACAGATCTTTGTGACCGGTCAAAACCATCTTCCAGAATAGGTGAGCTCAATGTTAAAATTACAATTCGTCCAATGAAAGTAAAACAGTGTATTGATTCGAAATGCAATAGTGAAACCGCACTTTCCTAAACACCTTCAGACGCACACTTCCCTGTATGCAGACACATGTTCAGTGACCTTTTTTTATATGCTACTGTAAATAATTATTTTAGCCCAGCCTTTTCTAGCCCAGTGCCCTCCAGATTCTACTTGGGACAACAATTCCCATCAGTCCCAAACAACATGGCCACAGGAGTTGCCGTCCAAAACATCTGCAAAGTACCAGGTTAAAAAGATGTTTTAGGCTTACATTCAAATTTTCAACTTGCCGTGAGCAAACACAAATGCCCTGAACCCAAGTATTAGCAGAGCCAAAAGTGCAACTGCATTTTAAAAAAAACCCAACAACCTTTGACTGGGTTCCCCTTTGCCTGCTCCTTAAGGAAGAATGGGAAAATAGCCATTTGAACAATCTGATAGGAGACAGGTAGAATGGGAGAGGGTAGCATTGAATCAGCAGGAAGAGAGGCATCTACAACAAAAGCAGGTGTGAGCCTTCAGCCTCTCACTAATTAGTTGCAAAGTTATATATTGATTGCTGTTAGTAAAGTTTTTACTTAAACCCTTTCATCAAAGTCGATTCTACTTTATAGAGATAATGGTCCAATGTCAAGCCATCCATTTGTATCACTCATATGAGCGAACTGTAAACTGTTGCATTATGTATGAACCTTTATTGAAAAACACACTCACTTAATGATGGCTATGAAAAGAGCTTCTCGCTTTTTCACTGTCTAGTGTGAAAAATATTTATCACAGTGAAGTTCAATTAATTGTTTAAATATATAGTCATGGAACTGAAGTTCTTCATATTTCTGTTCCATAGTTCACCTCTGCTTGGTATAGTTTTATTTTACCAGCTACATCTTATCCACAAAACAGATTCTGGTGTCTCCATAGCTATCTACTGTATGCATGTTTTCTCTTTTTATTTCTATTTTAGTAAAACCAACTAGTGCTAATAATAATAATAATATTTATACCCCGCCAATCTGCCTGGGTTGCTCCAGCCACTCCAGCCACTCTGGCTTCCAACACATAGAAGTATAATAAAACATCAAACATGCTTCACCTTAGTAATTATTCTAGTTCTGATTCTTACCAAAAGCTGCTACTTTTATGATTATAGCTTGAAGGTTCGAGGAGATCATTTCTCTGAGCAAAGTTTCCTGGTTCTGACGCCAAAGGTAAGCCAATGGTTGCAGGGTAAGCCTCTTGCACCTGTTTGAACAAAGGAAAAAAAAGGCCTGTTATTATGCTCTTGCACCCAAACCCAGACTATTAAACCTTTAACCAAATTTCTCATGACCTTCTGCAATCAGATATAGATATTTCCAGAGCTTTTCTTCTGGGGGGACGCATACCCCTAAACATTTTGTGAAAGCACTGGATATTTCCCAAGACTGCTACCTTTTAACCTATGATAGTCCATCCATTTACTTATCCATGGGACTAAAGGAGAAAGATGTCAAGTGGTTTTATGGAAAATAGAGGGTGATACCTAATTAAGTCACAGAAGAGAGCCACTGAAATCAATGGACAAAAGTGTTTGAAGTCCACTGATTTCAGAAGATTTACGCTGAGGAGAACACTGTATATCACCCATAGTGTAATCAAGGGCATCTGGCCATATCATTTTGAATTTTAAATATGGAAGCACAACATGAATCTTTGGGGTCATTGTTGCTCTTCAATTTTTTAGCTATTTCAGCTTTCAAAGTGGACCTGCTTTGGATCTACAGGGACACATTCACTTGCAAAATCCTCATTCTGTTTTGGTTCTCAGGGGAAAAAGCATAACTGCTGCTCTTTGCCCTTTCCTTAAATGGGACCTCCCATAGCCTCTTTTCAGAAGATACTGGCTTTTATTCTATTTAGCCATGAAGCTCATTTTGTGACCTTCGACTACTCATTATCTCTCAGCCTAACCTGCCTCATAGGGTTGTGATGAGGGTAAAATGGAAGGGAAAGAATTTGAGTACTTGTAAGTCAGGTATGAATGAGTAGGGCTACTTTCGGTGCCTCTCAGAAACTGCAGAAGGAAACTGCTCATCAACTGCCTACTCCACGAACACCTACTGACACACAATTTGTTTTCCTGTGGATAACTCTGAAACAGCAAGTGTGCCCTGGCAGACAGTTTCCTAACAAATCAGAGGGTCCAAGGAAAGTTATATAGTCACAAAACCAATTTCTTGCTTTTTTAAAAGGGGGAAATAAGATAAAGTCAGCATACCCCTTAAGGACTGTCTACGCCAAAAATCTATTAATTATAATTCACCTGAATGAAGCCAATTTTCCAAGTAATAAAGTCAACATTTATAATTTAGCCTTATATGTACTCAAAATATCACTGGAATACTAAATACCACTTGGGATCACTGTACTAAGCAATATTTATTCAGCTTAACTGATACACATATTTAGACAATTCACGCCAAAGTGCCGCAGGAAAGGATGGGCTTAGGTTCCTGAAGCCTGTATTGTTAGAGACAAGGATTTATATAAAATAGGGAAAATGCAATGCTCTTATCTTCTCTTTGTCTAGTAGGATGCATTCTTCTCAAGGTTTGCTTTTTTTTTACACATTGTAAATTTGTGACAACACCCATACAATTATATATTTAGAAGCATACAAAAAAGATTAAAATGAATTGAAGAGACCTAAAGCAAACCCTTCCCAGTTAAGCAGCCAAGCTCACATATAATGCACCGCTAGATCTTGATAAAGAACAATTTTGTGAACAGTCTGCAGCACAATAGGCTAAGAAATAGCCCTAAAAAACATCCCTGCCTTGAAAATGTGGAGGGGGAAATAGAGATTTTAGAATTACAGACATGTTAAATGCACTCTAACAGGTCTCAAGTCCTTTAAAACTCCTCATAATTAAACACTGTATTTATGAAAAGTGATATGGAAACCGATCATAAATTTAATAATGCTGTTTCAATAGCCTGGGTCTAGATTTTGCCTTCTGCAAACAGAAGGGTGGCTGCCGTTCATGGAAGCCTTTGAATCTAGAAGAAATCCCACTTGTGGAATGGGAGAGGATACAATTTCTGTCAATTCTTCCTTCCACCTGGAAATTCGCTCAAGGGAATTAGGAGACCTCTGGGAACAGTATGCGAGGGACTGAGTCCTACGGGTGAACGGACAACTGGCAAGAATCGCCTTCCTCACTTTTGGCCTCACTGAGGTCCAGCACCGAGGGCCTTCTGGCGGTTCCCTCACTGCGAGAAGCCAAGTTACAGGGAACCAGGCAGAGGGCCTTATCGGTAGTGGCACCTGCCCTGTGGAACGCCCTCCCACCAGATGTCAAAGAGAACAACAACTACCAGACTTTTAGAAGACATCTGAAGGCAGCCCTGCTTAGGGAAGCTTTTAATGTTTGATGTATTACAGTATTTCAATATTTTTTTGGAAGCCGCCCAGAGTGGCTGGGGAAGCCCAGCCAGATAGGCGGGGTATAAATAATAAATTATTATTATTATTATTATTATTATTATTATTATTATTATTATTATTATTAGCAAAACACCTAGGAGATTCTACCACCAGTGCAGGGAAAACCAGGATCCAACCAATATAATTTTATAATGAGCTAACACAGCTGAGCCCTGCTAACACATTTCCCTTAAAGAATCAAGGTGCAGAAAATTGCCAATATCAAATACATTGAACCTAATAGCTATACCAACCAGCGGTATGTTCTGTTTCTCAGGTTCCAATTTCCTATATGTGCTTCTCTTTACTATTGTAGGTATTCAACATATTTCAAGCAGACCTTATTTCAATAAACAAAATTTTAAAACCCTACTTTTTGGGATTTTAAAATGGAATTCAATGTTCTATCTTAAAATGACAAATCATGAGTAAGAACTTAATTATCTAGTAAACAAGCACATTTTTAAACAAGGGATACATAGACATTTCTGAATAAAAGTAATGTTAGTTGAAACACTAGACGCACACACAACATACATATCCCTTCTATAGACACTGAACTAATAAACAAGAACATAGGTTTTTAGTGTTATTACCGTGAATAGCCCTATTGACTTAAACAGGATTACTCACTCTAGTGAAGTTAATAGTGTAAGATTATGAAGTATGGGGATGGAGAAGTGTGTTCCGTTTTCTAGCAAAAATAATATAAAATAGCATGAAGTCTAGCATAAAGTGAATTTTGTTTTAAAATAAATTGGAAAACTTTAATGGTTCTGCCGTCTAGTAAAATTGGAACTTCCTTTATTATATATTTTATTCATTCATTTATTTATTTTTAAGTGGAAACATGGGCTGGGATCCAAAGCCTTACCTTTGGAATACTCAGCAATTTCAATACACCTGGTGTTTTTTTATTTTTAAGTTTTCTCCCCATTTAACCAGCAGTTCCCTGAACCATGTTGCATACATTTTTGAAACTTCTCTCAATTCAATTCACCATGCAGCACAGAAGATGCTGTTAGGAAAACTTTAGTATGAAACTTTACTGGGCTCACTGAAGTGGTTGTGTTTTGGTCAATGATTTAAGTCAAGTTACTGGCTTCCATATTTTATTTCATTTTATTTCATACAGAGAGCGAGAGAGAGAGAGAGAGCGCGCGCAGTTTATATCCTGTGCTGTGACTAGGCAGCCCCTAACAAGCAACACAGCATCCAATCCATAATTACAATTTCGGAACATCTCTTCACAGCTATTTCCTCTCATAAGAAGTACAGTGGTACCTCAGGTTACATACGCTTCAGGTTACATACGCTTCAGGTTACAGACTCAGCTAACCCAGAAATAATGCTTCAGGTTAAGAACTTTACTTCAGGATGAGAACAGAAATCGGGCTCCGCAGCACAGCAGCAGCATGAGGCCCCATTAGCTAAAGTGGTGCTTCAGGTTAAGAACAGTTTCAGGTTAAGTACGGACCTCTGGAACGAATTAAGTACTTAACCCGAGGTACCAATGTAGTAGTGATCACCAGTTTGAATGTAGTGATCACCAGTTAGACCAATTCCTGGAAGTTAAGGCTATCAATACCTACCAACTGCTATAGCCATGCTCCACCTCTGCTCATAGCTGTCAACTTTTCCCTTTTCTTGCAAGGAATCCTATTTGGAATAAGGGAATTTCCCTTTAAAAAAGGGAACCGTTGACAGCTATGCCTCTGCTGTCAGAGGTAGCATGACCCTGACTACTGCTAGTTGCCAGCCATGAGTGCAGAGAATGCTGTTGTGCTCAGATTCTTCTTACATGCTTTCTATAAGTTGCCTAGTTGCCACTATGAAAACAGGATGCTGGGCTAGATGGGCCACTGGCAGATCCAGCAGACTCTTCTTGTGTTCTTATGCACAGTTTAAAAGACAACCAAATGGCCAGAATCATTCCCTAAAAGCATTCCTTAAAAATATGTCCTTACTTGCCTTTGAAAAATCAACATGGAGCTTGCCTGATGAGTCTCTAGCGAGATAGTTCTATAGCCCTAAACTGCCTTCGTCTGAAGCATCTGAAACACCACATTGTCTCACGTGAACCTACCATCAATTGTGTCGTCTTCCAAGTGCCTGCCATTCTGAAATAGGGGGATGGCTACTGAAGACAGCTTTTTCTGTGGTGGCACCCGAATTTTGGACATGTTTGACTGGTGCCAACTTTGTTCTATTTCACATGCCAGGTGAAATCCATCCTATTCTCCTGAGCTTTATGTGGTACTTCAGCTGTCTTTTCTACTTTCATTTGCTGGTTCTGCTATTTGATACCGCAGGTGGGTTTTTACAACTGCATTTTATTGTGTACTTTTTAATATAGGTATGTATAAGCTATTTCTGAGGCAACTCTACAGAAAGTTTAAACATTTCCAGAAATAAACAGCTAGTGCTGGTGTGGCCATTGAAAAGGTCCTGTCTATTTGTAAAATGGTTATGCAATTATGTATCTCACACTTCCTACAGTAACTACAACCAAAATATTTCAAACTGTGAAATGTTTTCAGAAGCTTAAGACAGCTTGAAGAAAATGTTCCACCAACAAATTCTTCTTCTGCATCAGTAAAAGGAAGAAACGGCGATTGCACTTCCAGCAACATCTGCTACTATACGAAGTAGAAATAAGACCAGCTGAATTGAATGGAACTCACATTTGTGTAAGTGAATGTGTGAATTTGTACATTTTCTCCCGTAAGAGGCCACAGGAGCTACCATCACATTACTAAACTAAAATCAAGCTTAATTACAACAAACCGTATGTACAAACTACTAATTGACAATATAACCATCAAACAGGTTAAATTGCGACTAAGACATCAAAACCTAAGAACCATGCCCCTTGTAAACCTACCAAGTCTATCCTACATACCAGTGGTATACCCAATTGGTGGTCCACGGACCCCAGGGGGTCTAATATCCCCTGGGATACCCACCCTGGGGTCTAATACACATACCCATCAACTGTCTGGAACATCCAATTTTGGATGGCCATGCTCTCTTGTGAGAGCACAGCGTCCCAGAACACGTGAGATTGTGGCCAGACGCGCCTCTCACATGAGATCGTGGTGCCTTAAAAAAAGTGGTTTGGGACACTGTGCACTCCCACAGGTCACGTGACTCATGCAACAGCGCAGCCTAGAAGACGTGCCTCTTGGTTTTGCGCTGGGACATGTTGGAGGGTACGGTGGTGCCATTCACAGAACTAAAACTACCACAGATGTATCAACATTTTCAAAAAGTAGGGGGTCCATGGCTTGGCTTTTGAACAACAGGGGTTCCACAGTACTTAGCTAATTGGGAACAACTGCTATATACCTTGGAGGAATTCCACTGAACTCGGTGGCCTTAGTTCTTAGTAGAAACGCATAGGACTACACTGTAAAGGGATGGCTAGTGAGGTTTACTCACTAGATCAGGCACCCCCAAACTCAGCCTTCCATCTGTTTTGGTACTACAATTCCCATCATCCCTGACCAATGGTCCTGTTAGCTAGGGATGATGGGAGTTGTAGTCCCAAAACAGCTGGAGGGCCGAGTTTGGGGATGCCTGCACTAGATGCTAGAAGCCTAGTCCTGAGATCTTTGTAACTGAAGATTCCCATACAGATATCTTGGGCCTAAGTTCTATTTATTGAAGTGGAGAGAGCAAATTCATACACAGAAATGAATGTGTATGCAAACTGGCATTGTTCATTGAAATGAACGTGGGAGCTTCCCTTGTCGGGAGACGCCATTTTGCAGCTCATCTCAGGTGCTGCAACTTATTTTCCCTTCTATTTGTTATTGATCGCTCTTCAGTTTCAAATAAATTTATTTTCATGAACTCTCTCACCCACACCCCTTAACGTTGGCTGTTTGGGCATGGTTCTATTTTCTCTTGATTTATGTTCTTTCTGGTATTCCCACTTTCCCTAATTTTAAATCCCTTGGTTTTGCTTTTTGCTGCTATTCCACAGATCCTGCTCTTGTTCCTTTCTACTGAACTTGCCTTCTCTAGACACCTTCACACACAAGTAGCATACGAAAGGGCTTCTCCCACTTGTTCCCTCATATTCTTTCCTACCACCCTTACATAGACTGCACACAACATGACTTCTCTTGGGCTTTGTTTCTTGGTTTGGAGAGAAACAAATCGTGTGTAGCACTAACCTGGGGCCATGCTTCATTTCATTCCAGCACAGCAAAGGAAGGAAGGGTGGACCCAATCCGAGCAGTGTGCACAAAGCAAACCTAGCTTATCATGATGTGTGAACCACCGCTAACCCTTCTTCAGTCTTCTAATCAGGTACAAGGAGTGTCATTACCACTTTTGGTTTTCCTAATCATATGTATACAATTCAAAAACTTGCCCTTTACTGTCTCTTGCAACTAACAAAATATCAAGCCAAGTCTTTGTTCTATTTTGCCTTGAGTATTGCATTTAATTGGTCATACCATTCCCTACCTTTCTTTATTAAGTTTTCATAGAGGACGGCGCTGCTTGCTGAATTTTTCTCGTCTATTCTGTGATCATATTTATGCTGTGTCTCTATCCCCACTGGCTTCTAAATTTTTATCGTCTTTAGTTAAATTTATTTTCTTAACATCCAAAAATCTGCATAATGCAGTTCCTTTTATTCTTCCGTTTTTTCAGTCCATATTCCTTAGACAGTGCAGAAACCATTTCCCTCCTGAACACTGCTCAATACATTTTAGGCATTTAATATGCCTGAAACTTTAAGTCAGGGTTCTGACACCAGAGGTCTTCAGACGTTGGGCTACAACTTCTGCAATCCCTGAATATTGACCATATTAGCTGGGACTAAGAGGAGATGGAGTCCAAAAACATGATGAAGGTTAGTGGTCCTCCATTCCTGCTATAAACAGTACTTAATTTTTAAACAACAATAAGTACCATCACAGGTTAAAGAAGCAATTCCATGTTTCCACGCTCATTTCTTCACTCATTACAACAGGAGTGAAAACCTGCACTCGTAGGAGGGCATCTAGATGTCCACAGGTGAACCTTATGCCAAAATCGCCGCTGTCCAGGCATAGACTGCAATAGCCTACAATGGTTCTCACCTTCCTCTTCACTCAAATGGAAGCAGATGGACAGAATATAAATATAAGCTACAGAAAGGTGAAGTGTGGGCCACAAAAAAATTGGATGCACCTCTAAAGGAGATATTTTCAGAAGAGCCCATTCTAATCTGACAGCAGCATCTTACAGGCATAGAGGGAAAAAAACCAAAATAATAAAAATTCCAACTACATACTAGGTACAATCCTTTACAAGCAAAGTGTACATTAAAAGCATGCACTGCAGTATTTCCCCAATAAGAGGAATGATATTTGTCCAATCAGACCTTTCATCCTCAAACAGACCATTTTTACCCAAGTCTCAAAAACATCCCACTGACTCCAAGCAAAGTAGCCAATGGGCAAAGCAATACAAATACGCAAGCCAACAAAAACATAAAAATTGGAAGGATTATAGCTCTTTCCCAATTTTATGTTAGCTAGTATAGAAGAATTGTACAGCAGCTTTAATTCACATTCAATGTAGATAAGTACACAAAGAAAAAAAACAATCTTCAGTTTGTGAAGTATGTACAAATTGTTGATATTGCAGTGTCCCGTGCACAGCGGAATGATGAGGAGTACGTGCACATACTCTCTCTCTCTATATATATATATTTTACTCTATATTGCTTTATTTACATTTCAAAGCTGGTAGGTTACAGAAAAACATCTTGCCTCTGCCGGAGCAGAGAAAGCATCCTCTCTCCTCTAAAGCACGGAGAGAACACACTGAACTGCAAAGAACAGTGAAAAACAGGAAACCAGTGTACGTCACATCCAGTCTCCCTTTCCCGTGGGAAAACCCAACAGCAACTGACTGTGGAATGTAAACACCTGTCTCGTGACAAGCACTTCGCTGCACAGTGAAAGAGAGCAGAAACCAACATCCTCCCCCTTTCTGTGAACATCACTGGGCAGCGTGTTCGTACAATATCAGTACAAACCCAACTTCTGCACGTAGGTACAGTGTTGATCCCTTGATACAATCTTGGACAATACATCAGCAGGAATTTCATTACCTGGCATATAGGACACCGTTACGAGTCCCTTCTGAATACGTTCCCTAGCATGTTGCAACTTCAAGTGCAAGTGCTTCGTGCTTTGCTTACAACCTTCAGAATTCAGCAAAGCCAAACATGCTTTGTTGTCCTGGTAAACCTGGATTGGACATTTGACAGGAGTTTTCATGTCTTTGCACAATTGTAACAACCATTCACAATCCTTAAGTGAATAAGACAGTGCATTCAGTTCAGCTTCACAAGTACTTAAGCTAACTGTTGTTTGCTTCTTGCATGACCAATCAAATAGACCCTGATTGTACATATAGCAAACTCCAGACGTACTTTTCCTGTCTGTAGTGTCACTTCCAAAACTTGCATCTGCAAATATCTCAAGACCACCAGACTTCTGATTGTTAAATCTTAGTCTGTAATGCATAGTGCCTTTCAAATACTGCGCTATGCGTTTCAGAGCTTTCCAATCCTTAACAGTAGGATTGTTGACTTGTCTGCTTAGCAAATTACAGCTAACAGCAATGTCTGGTCTTGAACATCTGGCAATGAAGTTTAGCTTGCCTAGCACACTTCTGTACAGTGTAGTGTCAGAAAATGCTTCTTCAGTGTCATCTACCTGATAACCTGTTGTCATCGGTGTGTCTACAGGGTTAGCATCCATCAGGTTTAGTTTGCTTAACACATCAGCAATTTTCCGTGACTGGTGTACTAGAATGTTACCATCTTGATCTCTCTCTATTTCCAGAGATAGGTAGTTGTTTACCTCACCAAGATCTTTCATGTCAAAGTGCTCTTTCAGTTGAGCTAGGGCGTTATTGTACATTGTGGCATCCTTCCAAAAGAATAATAGATCATCAACATAAAACAAACAATAGAGTTTCTTTTGCCCCTCCTCTTTGACAAACACACATGGATCAGCTTTCCCTTGCTTAAAACCTAGAGAAAACAATACTTCAGTGAGTTTTGTGTGCCAACATCGTGCACTTTGTTTGAGACCATAAAGGGACTTCTTCAGAGCACAAACAAATCCCTGTTTTACCTGTACGCCATCAGGTGGAAGCATATAAAGTGATTCATCTAGAGATCCGTACAGAAAAGCTGTATTCACATCATGGTGACTAATGTGTAGATTCTCCTCTGCAGCTAGCTTGAGCATAAGCCTAATGCTCTCATACCTCACTGTGGGTGAGTAGGTCTCGTGATAGTCTTCACCTGGTACTTGTGCAAAACCTCTGGCTACCAATCTGGCTTTGTGTCTGACTATCTTGCCATTTTGATCAGTCTTCGCTTTGAAGACCCATTTGCTTCCAAGCAGTTTCATTCCTGGAACTACTGGAACTAGGTCCCATGTTTTGTTCCTTTCCAAGGAATCAAGCTCAGCCTTCATGGCATTTAACCATGGCTCAGCTTCCTTTGAATCCAAATCCTGGATTTCTTGGAAACTTGAAGGTTCAAATACCTTCTTGGAGCTTTTAACAGCTGTTACTGCTATCTTAGCAAACTCATCAGCAAATCTCTTTGGAGGTCTGCCTTTTGTTGATCTCTGTGACCTGCGAATTAGCCTTAAGTCCTCAACACTTTCCTCTTCCTTCTTGGGAGAAAAGTGACCTATTGTGAACAATGGTTCCTCCAACTCTTGATCAGAGCTTTCAGAGGGTCGCATAGAGGCTTTCGCACTCTTGAAATCCTCTGAATCACCCGATTCAGTTTCAGACTCAGAATCAGAACCTTCATCAGTGGGTGTGGGTTGTTGCGGTTGCTTTTGACTATCCTCAGTCTCATCACTGTCATCAGGATAACATTGGAAAATTCCCACATTCTCCCCCCACTTGGCATTGTACTCAACACTTCTTGTGAGCTTAATTGTCTTAGAGTCAGTCATCATTATTCTGTAAGACCCTTTCTGATAGCCTAGAAAGATACCATGCAATCCACGCTTGTCTAACTTGGAGCTTTGTGGTGAGTGAACCCACATGTCAGAACCAAAAATTTTCATGTGTTTGATGTATGGCTTCTTGCCAAACATCTTCTCATACGGGGTACAACCAATCGCTGAAGATAACCTGCGATTATAACTGTAAGTGAAACACGAGAGAGCTTCGGCCCAATAACTCTCTGGAAGATTTGCATCATGTAGTAAGGTTTTTAACCCTTGAAGCAATGTCTGATTTGCCCTCTCGCAAAGTCCATTCTGCCATGGCGAGCGAGGGCTAGACAAATCGTGTTGAATTCCTTTCTCAGTCAGAAAAGCTTCAAACTGCTGAGAAGTGAATTCTCCCCCGCGATCAGTGAAAAGAATTTTTATCTTCTTACCATGCACATTTTCCAACCAAGCACAGAATTCCTTGAACCTAGGAAAAGCCTCTGATTTCTGCTTGAGATTGTACACATAAATATACCTGGAAAATGCATCAATAAGAACCATGAAGTACCTGTTTCCACCCAAAGAGGGCGCTAGTGGTCCAACCAAATCAGCATGAACAATTTGGTATGGTTCTGTAGCTTGCCTACTAGACACCTTACCTTTCGCAGCCATTTTCACCTTGTTTGCTGCGCATGCCTTGCACTTCATGTGGTACCTGCAGGGTTTAATAGTCATACCTTCAACCAAGGCAGGAATTTTAGATATCGCCTCAAAATTCAAATGACCAAACTTTCGGTGAAAATCATGAATACATTCTGCAGGCAAACTTTTGTTAGTACCTGCAATGCAACAAGTGTCATCCTGCACAACATCATCAAAATACAAAACATACAAACGATCAACATATTCAGCATGCAATACATAATCATTTTTCTTTGTGATGATGCACCTTGTGTTCTTAAAGGAAACGTCAACTTTCCGCTCATTCAGCTGTCCAACGCTGAGCAGATTATGTTTGGCATCCGGTACATAAAGAACATCCTGTATCGATAAGTCCAAACTGTAAAGAACAACAGTTCCGTAGCCTTTACTGGGGATTGTGTGGTCATCCGCCTGGTGAATCGCACCTTCCTGCGGTGTAAAAGACACGAACAGTCGCTTATCGTTGCACATGTGATGCGTTGCAGCCGAATCAACAACGAAGAAAGATCTAGACGTTTTCTGGACCTCTGCAACCTTTGGAGTGAAGCGTGAGACCATTGCCTTGTGCTGCGTTGTCCTGGACACCGGACCTTTGCCTTTGCCTCGGCCTTTTCCACGCGATGAGCTTTCGCTGCGCTGCTCTGTCTTGGCCCTGGGATATCTGCATTCCCTCTTCTTATGGCCTAGACGTCCACACGAGTAGCATTTCACTGCCTTCAAAGCTTTGGCGCCATCTGGTGGTTCCACTGCACTATGGGATGACGTCTGTGAAGTCTCCCCCTTGCCCATGCAGCTAGCACCCCGGTGGTCTGCTTCATTCAGAATCACGGCAGTAACATAGTCCACTGTCAGCTGAGCAGTTGGCTGTACAGCAATCTGAGTCGCAACAGACTCCCAACCTGAACCCAAAGATTGTAGTATCATGAAGGAATACACAGCCTCTGGAAAGTTGAGTCCTCTCTGTTGCAGCTCATGTCTCAGATTCTGCATCTCCATCAGATGTGTACGCACATCTCCACCTTCAGCAAGAGCCATATTATGCAGCTTGGTAAAGTAAAACATAGTGGATCCAGCTTCTGTCCTCAAGTGAGCCTCTCTCAAAGCGTCCCAAATTTGTCTGGCTGAGGTCTTATCACGCAATAGACAGAGCTCTTCTGGGGATACTATCAATGTAAGAGTTCCCCTTGCTTTGGAATCTTTAGCTTCCCATGCATCTGTAACTGGAGCTGGGGGGGGGGTGTCTGTAATAACTTCAAACAGACCCTCTTTCCGCAGAATAGCCTCTGCATAGAGAACCCAGTCCGCATAGTTTTTCTTATTGAGCTTAGGAATCCCACAAGCATCCTGAAGGGCCATCATGACTCTGGCATTAGCCTTCTGCGTCATCTCTGCTGCTTTAAATCATGCTGCGTCACTGCTGCAGCTGCTTTATTCCAAAAGCACTTTTAAAAGTGTACTTTCGGTTTCCCCCAGCCTCAACGCTTCTACGCTTCCGTCTTAGAGCCTTTGCCTGTGCCACGGCAAAACGGCCTTAAAAGTTCAAAGTCCACCCATAAAGCCATTAATTAGAAGCTGGCAGGCTGCCCGGAGCAGTAGCACATACCTCATCAATCATCTTGACGCGCAGAGCAGATACCGTCCGATCCGTCCCTCTGCCGCTGTTCCGATTCCTGGAGCCCATAACCATTTATTGTTGATATTGCAGTGTCCCGTGCACAGCGGAATGATGAGGAGTACATGCACATACTATATATATATATATATATATATATATATATATATATATTTACTCTATATTGCTATATTTACATTTCAAAGCTGGTAGGTTACAGAAAAACATCTTGCCTCTGCCGGAGCAGAGAAAGCATCCTCTCTCCTCTAAAGCACGGAGAGAACACACTGAACTGCAAAGAACAGTGAAAAACAGGAAACCAGTGTACGTCACATCCAGTCTCCCTTTCCCGTGGGAAAACCCAACAGCAACTGACTGTGGAATGTAAACACCTGTCTCGTGACAAGCACTTCGCTGCACAGTGAAAGAGAGCAGAAACCAACACAAATAGCATGTTGCAATTCATGTTCTAGTTTACACAATCCTTTTAAATATATATATATATTTGCTATTCTGTTTTATCATATCATCAATGCATTATATGTTACAGTCAGACACATAATAATAATAATGTAAATAATAATACTAACAGAACTTATTCCTCGAATTTAACTGACTCTTATAAACCTTAATTTTAACTTCCCTTCTACTCTTTGGTTTTTGACTATGTTTTCTTATTCTACTAAATTAGTTTCATATGTTACACTGTCTCACTTTGTCACATCTATTGCTGAGTACTATTTTTTTCAGTCTGTTACACTTATTTTCTTGTTATAATATTTCTGCATATATTCTATATATAATGTCTAGTCCTCTTTTAAATTCTGACCATCTTTATTTCTTAATCTATTTGTCATGCTGGCAAGTTCTATATATTCTAATATTTTAAGGTGTCATTCTTCTCTTGATGGTACTACATCAGTTCTCTACTTTTGTGCTACTAGCTGTAGTCACATACATCCATAGATTAGTTTGATTTGTTTGAATTTCTATTGTTACTATTCCCAGAAGGAAAGCTTCTGGGTTTTTAGGAAACGTTCTTTTAAACACTTTCTTAAATTTGTTATAAACCATCTCCCAGAATTCTTTTATTATTCTACAAGACCTACCATGAGTGATAAAATGTGCCAATTGTTTCTTTACATTTCCAGCATAGGTCACTTTTAGTTCTAAACGTTTTAGCTAGTTTACTTGGCGTCAAGTGGGCCATTATTAAACAGTTCTCTTTCAATGCATAATTAGCAGTGAATTTTAAATTCATTTCCCACAAATGTTCCCACAGGTTTGGATCAATATTATGATCCACATCTTGTGCCCATTTGATCATAGATGATTTCACAAATTCTTCTTTAGTTTCCCAATCTAATAATATCCTATACATTTTAGATAAATTTTTAACTCTAGATCTTAATATTTCTTTTTCAAAATTCTGATGGTTTTTCTGGAATCCTAACTTGATTTAAGTGCACATTTTTTATTAAAAGCAGCAATAGCTTAAAGGTGCTTTTATGACTTGCTTACCATGCATTGTAACACAGAGAGTAATTTTACTTACACGTCTTCTACACGGACCCGTTGGTAGTCTGAAAGAATGGCCCCTACAGAAACACCTTCCACACCCTCCTCATCCTGAAATGGAAGAGATACACATAAAAACCAGTAAAAATAAGTTAATGAAGTATTCAATAACATGGATTGTATTGACTTTCACTCAGCCTTAGGTATGAAAAGGGAAAAACATGACAACTGAAGTCCATAATCAGAGACACAACTCTGCCCACCTACCCTGCCAATAGCCCTACATACAAATGATGCCCATATCAAAGCTATAAGTCACAAAAATGTTGGCCTTTGCAATCATTGGGAGCTACTGATATCCACAACAGTGCTGCAGCTAGATGAATTTCTGCTATCTACTTTTCTAAACATCTTACTCCAGTCTTCTTTAATTAGCACCATCTCCAGTTTTATTTCTGGGCCCAGTTCAAAGTGCTGGTTAGGGTTGGGTGACATAGTCCATATTGTGATACACGTTTCATAATTTTTGACCTGGCAGTATATTGCGAATCATGATTTATTTGTGTGCTATGCAAAAATCACACTGTGGGGAAAACCGTGAAGCCAGCCAAAGCTTCTCTTGATTCCTGCAGCCCCTGTTAACTCTGCCAGCTCAGCTCTCCCCACCTCCTGCAAGAGGTAGCAAATCACAAGAGTAGGCAGTGGCAAAAATGACAATATAGGAAAAACCGTGAAGCCAGCCACTACTTCTACATAGCTGCATTTTTATTTCAGACTTCGTGATATATCAGTATATCTTGATGATATAGCTGGTGATATATCATGATGTTAAAAACCAGATATCACTCAGCCCTAGTGATGGTCCCATGGACTGCAAGAAGAACAAACGTATCCATTCTTAAGGAAATCAGCCCTGAGTGCTCACTGGAAGGACAGATCATGAAGCTGAGGCTCCAGTACTTTGGCCACCTCATGAGAAGAGAAGACTCCCTGGAAAAGACTCTGATGTTGGGAAAGATGGAGGGCACAAGGAGAAGGGGACGACAGAGGACGAGATGGTTGGATAGTGTTCTCGAAGCTACCAGCATGAGTTTGACCAAGCTGCGGGAGGCAGTGGAAGACAGGAGTGCCTGGCGTGCTCTGGTCCATGGGGTCACGAAGAGTCGGACACAACTAAACGACTAAACAACAACAAATACCCGGAGGTCTTGGGGTGGGTTATTATTATTATTAGAATTTATATACTGCCCTATACCCGGAGGTCTTGTGGTGTTTCACAAAATAAAATCAAAATATAAAACCACAAAATATATAATCAAAATAAAAACAACAACCCAATGACCCCCGCCCCCCAAACCCCACATTTTATAAGGGCATGGGAGGTCAATCAAATGTACCACGATGCCAGTGCTATCAAGCCTATCAAGCCTCAAAAGTACTGACAACATGGATAGCAAGTGAAAACCAAGTCCACAAAAGTGTAGGCTATTAGTAGTAGTAGTAGAAGTAGTAGTAGTAGTAGTAGTAGTAGCAGTACCCCGGCTGACAGGACTGCCCCAGCCACTCAGGGCAGCTTCCAACAGAATATAAACCACAATGTGACATCAGATATTAAAAACTTCCCTATACAGGGCTGTCTTCAGATGTCTTCTAAAAGTCATAAAGCTGTCTATTTCCTTGACATCTGATGGGAGAGTTTTCCACAGGGTGCTCCTACCTTAACGAGGGATAGCTCAGTCAGTAGAACATGAGGCTCTTAATTCAGGGCTTTGGGTGTTGGGCAAAAGATTCCTGCATTGCAGAGGGCTGGACTAGATGATCCTCATGGTCCCTTCTAACTGTATGGTTCTTGCTTACATACATACTGAGAAGGCCCTCTGCCTGGTTCCCTGTAACTTCACTTCTCGCAGTGAGGGAACCACCAGAAGGCCCTCAGAGCTGGACCTCAGTGTCCAGGCTGAACGATGGGGGTAGAGACGCTCCTTCAGGTATACAGGGATAAAGCCGTTTAGGGCTTTAAAGGTCAGCACCAACACTTTGAATTGTGCTCAGAAACGTACTGGGAGCCAATGCAGGTCTTTCAGGACCGGTGTTATATGGTCCTGGCAGCTGCATTCTGGGTTAGTTGTAGTTTCTGTGTCACCTTCAAAGATAGTCCCACATAGAACACATTAAAGTAGTCTAAGTGGGAGATAACCAGAGTATACTTAATTGGTCACAAGATTCTATTCTTTTTTCTGCAGCAGGATAACATGCCTTCCTCACTGAAAATTGGAACTACGTAACTGTTCGGTGGTTGTATGAAGAGTCCTGAAAGCTTTGCCATCTTGACTGTTGATATAGTGTTTTGTGGGCCAACCACTGCCTGTACTTTACCTGAATGTTCAGTGAGCATACCCAGTGGCTTCACTTTTCTATTAAACAGCACCGAGGACAATATTGTACCCTGGAGTACACGCCAGCAGGAAGACCATGGGGCCAAAACACAGTCTCTCATTGCTGGTCCATCAGGGCAACAAAGGTTGATTCAGTCTAGATAATTTGATTCAGTCTAGGACCTCAAGCAATTTCTCAGCTACCACTCTCTCCAGCAATTCACCCTCAAAAGGGGGTATCTGTAACCAAGCTATAGTTGTTATAAACCATAGGTTCCAGGTTGAGCTTCAATGGTTTGCTGCCAAATAAGATCAAACAGGAATAATTCCAAAATAGAGACCATAAGAACTGCTATAAGGAAGTAACTGAATGCAATAACAAAATTCTACAGGCTGCCCAATTTGCTAGTGGATTAAACACAGTATAACTACACATGCTTTTTAATCCTCTTGTTACACAATTCCTTGAGTTCAGCAAGAAGAAAATTAGTGATAATGCTTTCCATTTAATTAGTATATTACATGCACTGTAATTATTAGTGGGAAATGTTATATTAATGAAAGTGAAAGTTAGCAGTAAATTACCTTGTAGTTATTGTCAATTTCCCAAGCTACTGCTCCTTAAGATAACCCTCTCCCTATGGTCCTTCCGGTAATTTTTCCTTGCCTGATAAACATGATGATTAAACAGCACACAGTGCAAACCTTTGATACTTTTTAAATTAAATCCATGCCCAGCCTAAGGGCTGTGTCTGATTTCAACTAAATGTGTCAGTTAATCAGATAAAAAATTATCAGTAACTCAAAGAAACAGCAGCCTAAGGCTTCATCAGGGCTAGGGAAAGCTGAACAAAATAAGACATTCAGACAATATCACATTATGAGTAAAGGTTACTGATAAGCATAAAGCCAAACAGAGCTGTTCATCACCTTAATAATATCTATCTTTGGAGAACCGCTACATACAACAGTCAAATTATCGCTTTTTAAAAAGCAATTAGAAAAATGGGCTACTATGCCAATACACCATTAAATTGAACATGCACTGGGGGGAACTAAGGATTATACTTGCAAAAATACAAGCTACTTTAGGAAATATCTCACAAAGAGATGCATTATTATTTCTAAATAAAAAGCACACACACTTGAAACAAGGTTTAGGATTGGCAAACAAAATTACTAGGCCAACAAATTGGATATTTATGTTCAAAATTTAATTACAGTCTAAATAAAGGAGAGTGCAGTTCCTATGCCACCCTCCCCACCAAAGCAACATAATTACACCACTCTAATTAACACCCGGCCTATCTTCTCCATCTAAGGTCTACCTTTCAAACTCTTCCTCACTTTCTGCTGAGGCACTCACCTCGTTCTCCTCCATTGTTCCTTTCCTCCTTCCCCATCAGTTGTCCTCTGAGAAGACAGCTACTCTCCCATTTCACCCTATTCCATCTTAACTGCTACCATCATTCTTCTTTTATAACTCTCCCCATCCCCAGCTCGTTCCTTATCAAACATTCCAAGTTCTTCCCCCATATTGGTGGGGATGGAGAACCTATCCCTGGACTCTTCTAATCTCTGGCTGATTTGTATACTTTTCTTAACCACCACATGCCTGAGACATGCCGTATACGCTTTCACTTTGACTCTCTTGCTTCCAACTACAGTGGTACCTCGGGTTACATACGCTTCAGGTTACAGACTCCGCTAACCCAGAAATAGTGCTTCATGTTAAGAACATTGCTTCAGGATGAGAACAGAAATTGTGCTCAGGCGGCACAGCAGCAGCAGGAGGCCCCATTAGCTAAAGTGGTGCTTCAGGTTAAGAACAGTTTCAGGTTAAGTACAGACCTCCGGAACGAATTAAGTACTTAACCTGAGGTACCACTGTACAGTGGTGCCCCGCAAGACGAACGCCTCGCAAGACAGAAAACCCGCTAGACGAAAGGGTTTTCCATTTTGGAGGCGCTTCGCTAAACGAATTTCTCTATGGGGTTGCTTCGCAAGACGAAAAAATCTTGCGAGTTCCCGCAGGGTTTTTTCCGCTTTTTTCGCCCTGTTCCTAAGCTGCTAAGCCGCTTAACAGCTGATCCGCTGATAAGCCGCTTCTCAGCTGATCGCTAAAAGCCGCTAGACCGCTAATAGCGCTAATCCGCTAAGCTGTCAATGGGCTTGCTTCGCAAGACGAAAAAACCGCTAGACGAAGAGAATCGCGGAACGGATTAATTTTGTCTTGCGAGGCACCACTGTATATGGTTGTCTGCCCTCCTCTTTCTGCAATCTATTGGAAGCATCCTTGTCAAATATTATCTTGCTAGCTAACGTATGGGTCTCTATTCTGTCTTGATCCTTCCAACCCAACTTCATTATGCTCTACGTTCTGATGATTCTTCTGACAGGCAGAAGAAAAACCATCTAAGAACAGACATTCAACATTTGCACTGTCTAGTCTGGCTCACCACCTATTATATTTATTCAGATGTTTCGTGGCTGCCTCAAACTCAAAATTTCCAAGACCAAACTGTTTGTGGTTCCAAAGCATTCTCTCACACACTGATCCTTTATCTCTGTATCTCCTGACATCACAAGTCAGCATGTTGACTAAAGAGATAGAAATGGATTATCTTAAATTCATCCACCTTTTGTTTTCCCAGTTTAGGATGCAATCCAAACTCCTCTGACACTGGGTTGTGGGGAGTTTGGATTAAAGGGCCTGTAATCCTCCCAATTCTCTATCCATCCCGATGGACTGAAATAACTCTATCGAGCAGTGTGTAGTCATATATTTCCTTATATTTTATTAGACTGTGTCCTGGCACCCATCTGGTATTTTACTAACCAATGTTGAGAGTAAACGGAATACTTTCTGGAAATTTAGGATAGCCTTGTTTCTCAGTTTCAGGGGAGAAATACATCTGATGTGAAATGATTGGGGGGGATCCAAGCATATAATTAGAAAAATCTAGAAGTAAAAGGTAAGCCTTTGTCAAATGAATAAACACCCACAGTTTTGCTTCAAGCACTGCCAATCATTTTTTGTTTTCCACATACTGCTATTAGTTGCTGTGACTGGCATCAGCTTGTCAATGCCTCTGGCAGGAGCTGACTTCACACTCTCATGAGAGACACCATGAACTGAAACTAGAACCTTGTACACTGTGTGCTACCACAGAACCATGATTTGGAGACTAATAGTCCTATAGACCAGGAGGAGTCCTGCATTCATATGAATTGAGCTGGAATCTCCCTAGTGTGCATCAATGCACTCTCAGAAAAGAACCACAAGAATCTAATAAACCCATCTTCTCCAGCTGTGAGAACTTCTGTATGACAAGCATTCAGCCCTTTGTCATCATCATGCATTCCTGGTAAGAGCATAAATTTAGAATAAGGATGTAAGAGCTGGATCCGACCAAAGGCCTACCTAGCACAGCATTTTGTCCTCACGGTGGTCAAACAGATGCCTATGGGCAGCCCAAATAGGACATGAACACAAAATTAGTATGCCGATCATGTGACTCTGAGCAATGCAAAGTCGCTCTAATTTGGGACCCTGGAAACAGTCGTCCTAAGTACATAAGATCAGAGGGGGTTGGAAGTTGTCAGTATTAGGTTGTGGCCTACAGAATACTTCTATGGCAATTTAAGAACCCAATGTCAAATGCTTACTTTACTGTTTGAAAGACTGCTATTTACAGAGAAAAGCCACAGCCCCGTGCATAAATAAGGTTCGAAGTTCAAACCCCTGGCATCATCAGATGACTGACCTGCGCCTGAGAACCTAAAGAGCAACTGCAAGAGAAGTCAGTGCAAAGCTAGATGGCTCAGTGGCCAGACTCAGCATAAGGGACCTTCATATATTCAACGTGAATCCCAACACAAACTCAGTAATCTAAACGTGTGCCAACCAAGCTGGACAAAATGTATTATCAACAGCAAAAATGAACTGGCAAGACATGCACAATTTGGCTTTAGGAAAACACTCAGGTTTTTAAAATAAGGATATTGAATTGGAATGAAGGAGGAGCATAGAGCTCTCAACTTTTCTTTGCATGCCACTATCTTTACTTTTTGATATTCCTTTTTATGTGGTTGATTAAGGTGGTGCCTCTCTTCACAAGTCTTCTGGCCTGCTTTGGCTCACATTTCAGACCAGGTGTCTCAACATAAAAAAAAAGGAGTGATCTGATTCAGTAAGTTGTTTTTCACACATTGCATGTTTTTAAGCAAAACAAAAAATTCAGCCAAAAATAAGCAAGAAGGCATCAAACACATCAATGCTGCTGCTACAAAACTCCTGAAGTAAGAAAGTACAAAAATACCTAAATGAAATGAACCATTGCTTACTTGAAAAGATGACATTTGATATACGAAATTCTGATTTTTTAAATTTTGAATTCATGACATAACAGGACTATGACTCAGGCAAGCAGAAATTTGAAGATGAAAATCAAATATGCGCAAAGTGCAATGATGTTGTATATACGCAGATACTGAATGATGTCATGTCATATAGGCAAAATTTATAGAGTTATAATATAGGTTATATCAAGTAGCTTTATTCATGTAGGAAATGCCTTGATTTTCTTGCAACAGAAAATTGGCCGAGACTCACTATTTGGTTTGCCTCCAAATATGGAAAAATGTATCGAGGCCATGGTAAAAATCTGTCCAGGCCACCAAGGAAGCCTAACTTAATCATGCAGTTTTTTCCCCAGATCAAATGCATCTAAGTTTATTGCTTCCTCAAAAAAAAACAAACAAAAAAAAAACAACACAAAAATTTCGCCCAAAGTCTAAGGAAAGTAAGTTGCATCCAGTGGTGTCCCTCTGTGGACAGAAGGCAATTTGAGCCAATGGTTTTGGGGTATTTTTTTTTAACAAATAGGAAGTGAATCAATTTTTACTAAATGCAACTGGTTCCTCCATACTTCCACTGCTCACAATATTAAAGCTCTTGAAATTGTAACATGATGGCCCATCGCAGTGAGTTGGAGGCTGCTTTTCGATTCGGATAAAGGACTGTGGGAGGAGGTTTATGACTTCAAAGGTTAAACATTATAAATATTACAAGTCATGCATTGTATTTATGCTTGTGGAGTTCCTACTGATCTCGCAGACTAGGCCCTCACTGGCACTTTGGTCCAAACAGATGCAATCATGTATACGACCAGTATAATTCCAGGAGCCAGATATTGTACTCCTGTTTTATGAACTACTACTGTTCTGTTCTCAAATTATATTCATGCTTCTCTTGATCAAACGGTATGGACATTTACTTTCTATCTCATGGATGGAAAATCTGCTGCCTAATAACTATCGCCCTTATAATTCTGGCCACATAGCACCCATTACTATTGTATGATTATTGCACATACTATTGCAATTTGTTCAATGGGACCTCCTTCCAAATAAATTTTCCTTAGTATCCTTGCATGCATACAAGAAATGTCATACATGCAACTTTCTCTTGTTTCTAAGTAGGTGTAATTTTTTCAATGCACACAGGCCATGTAATAACATGTATAAAGTCCTGTCTCCCATATAAAACATTTAATGTTCTTGCTCTGGGTCAATGCTGAGGCTTCCCGGTTTTCCATACATAGATGCTCTCCCAATGGTCCTTTGAATCCGGTCCTTGGTGTAAGGCCTAAATCTAAGCACATAGACCTAACAAATCATAATAGTTACAAGGTGAATTCTATACAGGCCAAACAAAAGCTCACTCAATGTTCAAAATAACTGAACTATAGCTACAGGAATCAATGTTGAATACAATACAAAGAAAAATACTCTTAAATCAATCACTGATCATGAAAGCAACATCAATAATTCTACCACAGACTAAACAAAAGCAGAAGTTTTCAGTCTTTAGCTTTTTCTTTTTTTCTTTTTAGTGTTTTTCTAGCTTCAGACAGGAAATAGGCATTTTAAATATATAGAGCTCATTAAAGGGGCCCACTAAACTGTTCCGTAATGGTAAAAGATTTTGCATTCAACGTACCACTACAAACTAGAGGTTTTAATGGCCATGTCCATAACAGAGTTGTCAGGATACTTTTAAACTTGATACTTTAAAGAAAACAACTGACATCATGAAACCTAATTATTAGAATCTCACTTTGACAAAGCTTTAAAGAGCTTCAGACACACATAAGTAGAAGAAAAATATCCATCTATAAAATGAAAAATGCCTGATTTTAAAAAATGAAATAAATTCTCTGTTTGGTGCCGATACAGAAATAAAGTTAATGTCTCATAAACTACGGGCCTTTCGTGCTCCCACCATGCAGGAAAGACAGCTATTAAGCATCTCAAATGAAAAGCCTTTCTTACATTCTAGTATGGACTTTTTTAAAAGACAAAGAATAATCAGGGCTCTCTGATAATGGAGCTGAAAATCCATGTGCAGAAGTAAAATAGCTGCTAAAATTGTTCCACAAACTCTTCTGCAAGAGTTCATGCAGCTTCTATAGCCGTTCTCATGCTTCGATTTGTGCCAGAAACTGCACAAGCTGAAGAATCTGTGGATTTAGTGCTCTAACGAGAGTTGTTAAAACAACTGTAAGGCAAGGAGAAGATGCCTTCCACATGCAGAACGGCACCCTTGGATCCAACCCATTGTTTAAGCGAGGCACGCAGATTCTGTTGTAGCAACCGTAATAACCAAATGGTATTGTTTTGTTTTGATAACTGCCAGAGAGGGGAGATAAAACTTGGTTTCTATTGGATCAGATTTCTGTAGGTGACAATGCAAAAATTGGTGGTGGTGGTGGGGAAACATATCGCAACACAGAAAATTAAGAGCAAGAACCAAAGAGCTTCGGGTAGAGAGCATGGGGCCCTCCATGTGTCCCATCTCTGGCTATTGGCTATGTTGGTTAGGGTTGTTGTCCAGCAACATCTGGAGAGCCAAAGGTTTCCTACTCTTGGTGCAGAACCTCCATATAAGCATGCAAATGAATTGCAGAATAGAATAATAGAACTGTAGTGTTAGAAGGGTTTCCGAGGGTCATCTAGTCCAACCCCCTGCTTAGTTTCCAGACCCTTTAGCATCTTGGTCGCCCTCCTTTGCCCACATTCCAGCTTGTCAATGTCCTTATTAAATTGTGGCACTTCTAAATGTGGTCTGATCAAGACAGAATAGAATGGGACTATTACAGGCAAACTCTGACCCTCCAGATGTTTGGGACTACAATTCCCATCATCCCTAGCTAACAGGACCAGTGGTCAGGGATGATGGGAATTGTAGTCCCAAGCATCTGGAGGGCAGGAGTTTGCCTATGCCTAGACGATTACTTCCCTTGATCAGGAAACTATGTTTCTGATGACATAGAATAGCATTGGCTTTTTTTTGGTGCTGTATCGCACTGTTGACTCATGTTACGCGTGTGGTCCTCCAAGACCCCTAGGTCCTTTTTGCATGTACTACTGGCAAACTAGGTGACCCCCATCTTAAACTTGTGCAGCTGGTTCTTCCTGCCTAAGTCTAGAACCTCATTTTGTTTGTTTGGGCCCAGTTCTCCAATACGTCAAGGCCATCTTGAATCCTGATTCTGTTTTCTGTGGCACTGCTACCCATCCCAGGTAGGTGTCATCTGCAAATCTGATGGGCATCCCCTCAATACCTTTATCCAAGTCACTGTTTTGCAGGATGACAAGGAACCATTAGTGAGCACTCTTTGGGTTTGGTCCGTCAACCAGTTATAAATCCACCTAACAGTTACCTCGTCCACTCTACATTTTATTACCTTCTCCACAAGAATATCATGAAGTCAACCTCCCCCTTCCACCACAACCCTATTATTCCAGGGGGGTCACTGTAATAGACTAGGATGAAATATGAACACCTTCAGTCAGAACTCTATGAGGCTTCTTAGAGGCCAAAATTTTGTGCACAAAAGGTTTCATAATGTGGCAACATAGGAAACTTACAAAACATGCATTTCACTTTGCATAGCATTAAGAGTTGTTAAGCAATTGCTTTCAGCTGAAAGGAACCAATTACGAATGAGTCACTCAAACAATCATTAACAAAAGATTTTATAAATTGCAATTTTAATAGTATTTGAGTAAAAAAAAACTCTGAAGAGAAAACGAAATAAAGAATAAATGAAATTAACTGTGATAAATCAAAAGAAATTAAAGTTTAACAATGACTTGTCATTTATTTACCCTAACAAAATAAATGCACATGAGAACAATAAGTGACAGTATCTTGGCGAGGGGAGCCGAAAAAGGGATTTTGGTACAAAGAAAAGGTACAGGCTGCAATTGTCAAATAGGCTATTTGCAAATCGTGACATTCACTTCGATATCCACTGTTCAAACTGTGATTTGAGGATCCAAGTCATTGTTCTCTGAAATTCAAAACGTATAGCTAAGCTGAATTACAAGCAGTACAAAAATGCTTGGAGAATTAGGAAAGCATTTAGAGCAAGGATGGGGAACCTGCGACCCACTGAATATTCTTGGACTACAAACTCACATAATCTCTGATCATGCTTCTTAGGGCAGATGGAATATGGAATCTAACAACAACTGAATGGTCACAGGTGCTTCCTCCCTAATTTAGAACTCTTTTAAAAAAGGGTTCTGTATTGATATATATATATATTTGTTACAACAAAATAGGCAAAGTATGACAATTGAGGGATGGACTTGAATCAAGATCAGCATGACAGATCATCCCCTTCACTTTGACTATAGCAGTCTTACCCCTGAGAAGACTCCTAAGGCAGGATAAGCCAACATGGTGCCCTCTAGTAATAATTGTAGTTGGACTACAACTCTCATCATCTCTTGACATCATCTCTCATCATCACCATGTTGACTATGGCTGGTGGAAGCTGTAGTCCAACAATAGATGAATAGGACCACGTTGGCTAAGGGTATCCTAAGAATTAGAAACCCCTCTCAAAGGTCTGAAGTGGGACACAGAGTTCTGTAAAGAAGAAATCATGGCACATCTTACATAAGTGGAAGTGCTTTTTCATTCATACGCAGCACCTTTGGACCCCACTAAAAATCTCCTTGTTTGATAAGCTGGTTTAAAACAACTTCTAGAAATATTTAACATCTAAAATGTGAAAAGCAGCCTAACAACAAAAATATAGGTTACTGGCACAGTTTGCAGTCTGGTCCAAAAAGTGCTTAGTATATAAGCTCTGAAGTATACTGAAAGTAGCCTTAAAGTCTGCTGCCATGTGTGTTTACTCAGAAGTCAATCACACTGAGTTCAAAAGGGCCTCCCCCCCCCAATAATAGGGTATAGAACTGCAAGATTAGCCTATTAAATAGTCTCACTTTCTCTTGCCTTATTTATCAAGGCCGACATTGTCAGGATTCTGCAACAGTAACTGTGAAAGTCTTCACAAGATGTCAACTCCTACAACCAGGATATCCTTCTGCTCCCCCAGTTAAATCAATTGCAAATTTTATATGGCTGAGATGTATGCTTACCCTTCTGCTCTACATTTTTAAAAGTACAGTGGTGTCCCGCAAGACGAATGCCTCGCAAGACGGAAAACTCACTAGACGAAAGAGTTTTCCGTTTTGGAGGTGCTTCGCAAAACGAATTTCCTATGGGCTTGCTTCGCAAGATGAAAATGTCTTGCGAGTTCCTGCGGGTTTTTCCCCCCTTCCCCCCTTTTTCTAAGCCGCTAAGCCGCTTATCCGCTAAGCCACTAAGCCGCTAATAGCGCTAATCCGCTAAGCCGTCAATGGGCTTGCTTCGCAAGACGAAAAAACCGCTAGACAAAGAGAATCGCGGAACGGATTCTTTTCGTCTTGCGAGGCACCACTGTATAATATATTTAGCAAAAAAAAAAAACCTTGTTACTTTTTCTCTATTAAAATTTTATTTTGTTTCATAGTTTATAATGTATCCATAGCATTAAATTTGTTCCAAAGTTTTCTCATGAATTGTAATTTGCTGACATACTAAATGCTTTAAACATTTTTAATAAAGGGGCACCTTGATTCCCAAAAGGCTTGGCTCCCAAACAAATTGGCTCCCAAATGCCGCAAACCCGGAAGTAAGTGTTCCGGTTTGCAAACTTTTTTTGGAAGCCAAACATCCGTTTCGGCTGCCGGCATTGTTTCCGGGGCCAAACAGAAGCTGTGCCTTGGTTTGCAAATGTTTTGGAAGTCGAACGGACTCCCAGAATGGATTGCGTTTAGGAACCAAGGTACCACTGTACTACATTCAAAATTATAGCACATGGCCTTAAGAGAAAATATTATGAAAATGATCTATAGATGGTACATGACCCCAGTCAAGCTTGCAAAAATTTATCACCTGCCTGATAACAAATGCTGGAAATGTAAAGAAACTGAGGGAACATTCTTTCACCTTTGGTGGACATGCCCAAAGGTTAAGGCCTTCTGGGAAATGATCTATAATGAACTAAAAAAGGTATTTAAGTTTACCTTTCCTAAGAAACCAGAGGCCTTCCTTTTGGGCATTGTCGGCCAATTGGTGCCAAAGAAAGACAGAACATTCTTTATGTATGCAACAACTGCAGCAAGAATACTCATCGCAAAGTATTGGAAGACACAAGATTTGCCCACCCTGGAAGAATGGCAGATGCAAGTGATCGACTATATGGAACTGGCAGAAATGACTGGCAGAATCCGAGACCTGGGAGAAGAGTCGGTGGAAGAGGACTGGAAGAAGTTCAAAGAATATCTCCAAAAACACTGTAAAATGTTTGAATGTTAAAATGATGTTGGATATAAAGAGAATAGGGCATCAGTGACATGGTAAAAAGAAATATGTAAAAATGTTTTGAAGAAAAAAGGGGTAAGACCAGAGTATTATTATGTCAAGACTAAACAAATGATATAAAGGATTAAGTTATAAAGAACATGTGATAAATGGTTTTAAAAGGAAAGGAAACCAAAGGCATAATAGGTTGAAATGCATAATATTGAATAAGACTGGAAAGAGGGCAGGGAATTGCTGAATTTGATTGTGTAAAGGGGAACACAGAAAAAGGAGATGTGAGGAAGTCAGGAAAGAGGGTTATAAAGACAGTAAGCAAGAAATAATTTTTTCTCTGTTTTTTGTTTCTTTCTGATTATCTCTCCTTTTTTTCATTTTTGAATTGTGCTGTTTTTGATTGTCTTTCCTTTTTGTTTTTTCTGATTGTGATATTTGTTTTATTATGCAAAACCTTAATAAATATAATAATAATAATAATAAAAACTATAGCACATGTTACTCTTTTACAAACTCTAACTTAAATAGTACCAATGTTGACCAAGTTTTGGTTATCAGTCTTTTGCTTTTAGCAGGGCAATCCAACCTGGTCATGGGGGAAAGTATCTGTGGCAGGTGAAATGGCAAATATGAAGCCCTACTGGGCTCACGTCAGCAAAAGGGAAGGTTGGGTGGAGCACTGGTGCTGTTGTTGAAGGAGCAGTAAGGCTTTTGCTCCAGCAGATCTTAAGTCACCCACGATTTACCCCTTGAACACCTCCTTTTAGGCACTCCCACCACTGGATCACAAACAGTGGAGAAGCAGAAGTTTCTGTGGCTGCTAGGGGAGGCTTGAAAGAGAAGACCTCCATCTCTACCCTCCCTCCCCAAAGGAACATGAGATTCTTCCCTAAGAGGGTTTTTTTGTTTTGGATAAACAAACATTCCTTAATCCTCTTGTACTTCTGTAACAAAGCATTAAGAAACCCCCCAACCCTATTCCTCAAGGGAATATGTTGTATTAAAGCAGATGATTCTTTTATCATTTAAAAAGGGGGAAAAAATGTTTTCTATTACAAGACGGGGGGGGCATCAAAATCTACATTTAAATGGAAATATTGTGAAATGTACAGGACAAAGAAAATAGCTGTTGAGTAGATTCAGTTTACATACATTCTGAAAACACACTTTGAAAATGCATTTACAACTTTGCGGCAATAAATATGCACAGTTTGTAAACGTTCAGGAATGCTGAGGGAACTTTGGTTTTAACATGAAAACCTTGTGCAGCTGAAGCTCTTTGCATAATACTGGGGAGATTGTGTACTGGGGAGAGATCATATATGGTATGATTTTTCAAACTTGCTAGTATTTAACATAATCACAGACTTGGTTGGGGTCTTGTAGGTCATCTAGGGATTCTAGTTGATCTAACAGCTCAATGCAGAAAATCCAGAGGTCTAGAGCATCTCCAAAATGTAATTTTCCAGCCTCACCTCCAGTGAAGGATTGCCTGCCCGCCCACCCTTCTAGGTAAGTTGCTCAACTGTTAAGTATTCCTGACAAGAATAACTATTAACTGTTATTAACTAATAACTGTTAACTATTCCTGACAAGAAGTTATTCCTAACTTCAACAAAAATCAACCTTCCAGTACACTGCAATACCTCAAGGACCGCCTCTTTCCATATGAACCTACAGGCCCTTCTTCATGTGTCTCCTCCATAATAATAATAATAATAATAATAATAATAATAATAATAATAATAATTTATTTATACCCCGCCCATCTGGCTGAGTCTCCCCAGCCACTCTGGGAGGCTCCCAATCAAATGTTAAAAACAGTACAGCATTAAATATTTAAAACTTCCCTGAAGAGGGCTGACTTCAGATGTCTTTTAATGATAGGATAGCTGCTTATTTCCTTCACATCTGAAGGGAGGGCATTCCACAGGGCGGGCGCCACATTCCACAGGGCGGGCGCCACTACTCTGTCTGGTTCCCTGTAACCTCACTTCTCGCAATGAGGGAACTGCCAGAAGGCCCTCAGCGCTGGATCTCAGTGTCTGAACGATGGGGGTGGAGACGCTCCTTCAGGTATACAGGACCATCTCCATGAGAGGTCTGGAGGGTGGCAACACGAGAACGGGATTTTTTCTTCAGTGGCTCCCCGCTTATGGGATGCTCTCCCCAGGGAGGTTGGCCTGGTGCCTTCATTATACAGTGCTACCTCAGGTTAAGAACTTAATTCCTTCTGGAGGTCCGTTCTTAACCTGAAACTGTTCTTAACCTGAAGCATCACTTTAGCTGCTGCCGCGCCGCCGGAGCACGATTTCTGTTCTCATCCTGAAGCAAAGTTCTTAACCCGAGGTACTATTTCTGGGTTAGCGGAGTCTGTAACCTGAAGCGTATGTAACCTGAAGCGTCTGTAACCTGAGGTACCACTGTACACCTCTAGGTGCCAGGCAAAAATGTTCCTCTTTAACCAGGCCTTTGGTTGATTCTCATGCAATGCCTTTTTTAAATGTGTGGGGTGTTGTTGTTGTTGTTTTGGGGGGGTGTTACTCGGTTGTTTCTGCTTTTATTTTGATTGTGTATTCTGTGGTTTTATATTGTGATTTTACCCTGTGAACCGCCCTGAGACCTGCAGGTTTAGAGTATATAAATTTTATAAAATAAAATAAAGCCTCAATCTGCAGCCCTTTAGACCTGGTCTTTGGGCAGCAGAAAAAAGTATTTGCTCTCTTCTACAATACAGTTTTTCAGGTATTTGAAGAGTGCTACCATGTGGTCCCTCAGTGTTTTTTTCCCTTCTTCCCAAACTTAACACACCCAGTTCCTTTAATCTTTTTTCACAGGACTCTTTTCTCATTCCACTGACCATCTTTGCTGTTCTCCTCTATACCCATTCTAATTTGTCTACATCTTTATTAAGAGTGTAACACCCAGAACTGGACACAGTACTCCAGACGATGTCTGACTAGCCCAGAATAAGGAGGAGCTACTGCTTCCTGGGATGGTTCTGCCCATATCATGTGGTTTTTACCAGTAAAATGCCCCTCTCAACAGCTGAGATGTAGAATTTTTTTATTTAATGTATCCTGCCCTTCCACAAACAGAGCCCAGGACAGCTTAACATGAAAACATTTTTTTAAAAACAAACAAACCCAAAAACAAACCTCTAATTACCTATGAAATAACAAGAGGCAGTGATGCTATTAAACAGATGGAGTCGTTCAAACTATGAGTCAAAGGCCTGCAAAATAACTGGGACTGAAGTGGTCTCTGAAATAAATACAAAATAGGGTGCACTCGGATTTCAACTGGGATCTAATGGCTTCCAAGGCATTAGATTCTGGAATTTCAGAATCAGTGATGTTCCCAGAATCTCTAGTACATGCATACTATCATAACCATCATTCTTGTCAAGACACATACAAATATGACTGCATGGTGACAGCTTTAAGATCCAAACTGAGCGAGAGCTGCTCCATAAGGCATGACCACCAATTTCATAATACCAGTCTAAATTGCTATTGAGAACTAAGTAGAACAACAACAACAAAAAGCCATTTGTATTATCAGGAGCTATTGCTCATTACCATGTTCTGGAACAACAATTTAGGGTTTGGGTGATTTTGGTTACTGTTTTAATCAGATACTTATATATAATTAATCTTGGTTCATCTGGAAGGCTCTGTGGCAAGAAAATCCATATTAAAAAAAAACTAATGAGAAGCACAACAGGACAATTCTGAAGTAAAATCAATTCTGACTACAAAAAGGAATATGCTAATCTTCCAAGACAAAACTGTGGCGAGTTAAACAATTTAAAAACCTTCAATAAAATGACGTACATTGTCTCACCATCCAGCTAAATAATAAATGAAATTCCTTTTCCATTTGAAGAACCTAAAAAATAGCAAAGAAGAAGATATTGCAAAAGGCAAGAGACAGTGTTTGAGTGGAACCTTAATTTCAAGCTTGATGACTGCATCTCTCTGAGAATAATGGAGGAAAACTTTATGAAGCATAGGGTAAAGGCTTCGATAAGAACTGTGTGAGAAAGAGGTTCCTACAAGGAGCTAGTCATTAAGGAAAACAAAGCCTGTAAATAAATAGAATCAAGTTTCTATCTTAGCGCTGGCAATATTCACACAATGAAATCTGTCAAAACAACGGGATCTCAAAAGCACAACCTAGCATTTTTCAGTTCTTGCCGCACGTCATGAGCTGAACATCAAGAATAGAGTTTAATAGCAATGACTCACAATACCAACCTTCCCCAGCCTAGTGTTTTGGACTAAAAGCCCCTTCAGACCCTCCATAATGACCACTGGTAAGGGATGGTGGGAGTTGTAGTTGATGGAGGGCCCCAGATTGGCAAAGAATGGTTTATAAAGTATACAATGTACTATCTTAAATGAAAACAAAAAATGCAATTTAAAAGAAAATCAATCTGTAGTAATTGTTTTACTGGGCAAGGCTTGCCCATAAGATGTGAGCCTGCAACATAAAAGAGGCATAGGCGCTCCAATGCCAATGTGCCAACATAGCCTTAACTTTGAACTGAGCCTAAGCCAAGCCATGGCTAGGTATCAATGTACAAACATGCAGGTACTCACAACAGAATTTGCAGCCACCTCATTCCTTCCTCAGGCCTTCTCCTCTGAGCTACCCAGAGCTAAGGCATCATTTGGCAAAGCTTTATGTTCAGGCCTGGACTTATGGTCTGTCGGTCAGTCTCAATGCCCCCCTCTCAAAACCCTTGAGCTATGAGCCAAGGTTTGCTCCTGGCTTACCACTTACGGTCTGCCTGGGAGAGACAAACCATGCGTCCAAATTCTGGCATAAAGCTAAGCCAACTGATGTCTTAGCTCTAGGTAGCATGGCATTAGACTAGGACAAGGGGAAGACTGAAGTGGTTGCAATTTTTTCCTGCTAGGAATACCTGCACATTCAAACTCAGCCATGGTCTGACTTAGTGTTGCATGCAAACTGCGCCATATAAATGCGAGTTCACATGTTTTGCTTCATGCCTGCCCCTACAGGTATTTGTGGGGGCCGGGGAGTCTGGACGGTGGAGGGCAGCTGAATCATGGAGACTGGTTCATTTTTGGACTGGGGGTTGCCAATTGGCCAGCTTCCTCCCCTCCAAATTTTTTAATGTTCTCCTTTTCTCCCTCCGAGCACCCTGGAAGCTATGGATAATATGCTTTCTCTTATCTTCTAAAGAGCCAACCATTCTCAAAGGCTAGAAAGTACAGAAGACGAGCAATACCAATATCTTCCATACTAACAAGGAACAGGCAAAAGACAGTATTAGCAGCGCAGGGGGGAAATCCACTTTTCTTAATGTGTGTTTACAAAACAGAAATATATATACTATTTTAGAAGGTAAGTTTCCTTGTTCTGGGTAAAGAGCTATTCAATATTGCAGGTATTGAAGATATGGAAAAGTCGAGTTACACAATATGACGCCAATGGTTCCGTGTTCAAAAGAAAATTATTCAGTAATAATTATTAGATCAATATAGGGCCACGTATGTTTGTGTGTGTGTGTGTGTGTGTGTGTGTGTGTGTGTGTGTGTATATATATATATATATATATATATGCAGGTTTTGGTGTCCTCGGGTGTCTTCCCGTGTAAAAGTTGGGGTGTCTAGGCGACGTTTCGACGAGGTCTCACTCGTCATCTTCAGGCTGGTGCTTTCGGCTTCTTGTTACTGGAACAGAGCAGGATCTCAGTGTTTGAGTTCCTATAAATACTGTAGAGGGGGTGTGGTGTATAGCCTCCAATGTTCTGGGCAGAGAGGAAGTTCCCAGGCTAGTGTGCCTTTTCTTCTTTTGTTCCTTAATTACTTGAGAGATATCTTGAGTGATTTCTTGAGTGATATCCTGAGTACCACTTAGGTGGGTCATTAGGTGTGGATTAGTTGCTAAAGTCTTTGTGTCTTGACCTCTTGAACTTTGTGAAGAGTTTTCCTGAGAAGATGGCTGTACTGTACTTAGTTGTGCTCTGGCTTGGCTTCGTGTATAGGGGCGAGCTGTGGTTTTGTGGCTTGTGTCAGCCAGATCTGTGTAGGGATTGCAGGGGGGTGCAGCATCCGGAGGTGCCACCATGGATTGGCTACTGGATGGTGTCTGTAATTCATCTGTGGAGAGGGTCTGGGTTTGGGTCTGGTGTGGTTGATTGGTGTTGGCGTTCTGTGTGCCTCTGGATCTGGTGTCAGTTTTTGTGGGGAGGGCTAATTTCCAGATGTCTGGCAAGCGGGATGTGTCGTCACGCTTGTTCATGTTGTGAGGGTGTTTCTCTATCTCGATGGCTTCCATGATTATTCTCTTGTGGTGATGTTCCGTGTTAAAGAGCAATTTGGAATCTGCTCTTTAACACGGAACATCACCACAAGAGAATAATCATGGAAGCCATCGAGATAGAGAAACACCCTCACAACATGAACAAGCGTGACGACACATCCCGCTTGCCAGACATCTGGAAATTAGCCCTCCCCACAAAAACTGACACCAGATCCAGAGGCACACAGAACGCCAACACCAATCAACCACACCAGACCCAAACCCAGACCCTCTCCACAGATGAATTACAGACACCATCCAGTAGCCAATCCATGGTGGCACCTCCGGATGCTGCACCCCCCTGCAATCCCTACACAGATCTGGCTGACACAAGCCACAAAACCACAGCTCGCCCCTATACACGAAGCCAAGCCAGAGCACAACTAAGTACAGTACAGCCATCTTCTCAGGAAAACTCTTCACAAAGTTCAAGAGGTCAAGACACAAAGACTTTAGCAACTAATCCACACCTAATGACCCACCTAAGTGGTACTCAGGATATCACTCAAGAAATCACTCAAGATATCTCTCAAGTAATTAAGGAACAAAAGAAGAAAAGGCACACTAGCCTGGGAACTTCCTCTCTGCCCAGAACATTGGAGGCTATACACCACACCCCCTCTACAGTATTTATAGGAACTCAAACACTGAGATCCTGCTCTGTTCCAGTAACAAGAAGCCGAAAGCACCAGCCTGAAGATGACGAGTGAGACCTCGTCGAAACGTCGCCTAGACACCCCAACTTTTACACGGGAAGACACCCGAGGACACCAAAACCTGCATTCCTGTACCCGTGAAAATCTACGAAAGCAAATATATATATATATATATATATATATGGAGTTGAACAAGACAAAGGCAACATCAGTTCAAGGACAAAGGAATGGAAATAAAAAATTTAAAAAAATGTATGTATGGAAAAAACGGCTAAGAACACATTTTATTACCCCTTTATTAAAAGTTAAAAGCAAAGGCACTTTACACTATTAATTTCCCTTAATTTTTCTACACACCTGTCACTCCAGTCCCTGCATGCACACCACCCCCCTGCAATAATGACACTGTCAGCATCCCTTATGTAGCTCCCTCCTAGTTTGCATGGTCTCTTCACCCTCCTGCTGTCCCCATAAATACATAGAAGTCCCTGTCTCAGCCACTGGAAGCAAGGAGACTAAGTGTGATAATAGAATTTGTGCATGAACAGTTCCTTTTATTGACAATTTTCAAAAGCTTTTCCAGGTCTGGGTGTCTTAAAATTCAGTGAACAGGGACCAAATGTCCATGGCTTATATTATATAGTATATCATCAATAACACACCATGCTGTACTGCCATAAAGTAGCGTAATTGAACCTATGTCACACTTTCTGTTACATGGCACTATTTTCTGAGATTCTGTACTTTGTTTACTAAGGTTTTCTTTCTCCTTGTAGGGATCACACTCCTGCCTTCTTCTCCCCCCTCCTCAGGCATCCTAAATGAATGATAATGTGGCAAAGCTTGAAAACAAATTAACCTACTTACTACTTCTTTTTTAACATCAATTTCTGAAGTCTGAATTATTATTTTTTACTGATGTCTGTCTTCAGCACATTGCCCGAAATGAAGTTTCCCCAAAATGCTTTTCTGTTCACCACAGAACAGATACCGTACTTAATGCTTAAGTTTTCAGATCAGTTCCACAAAAGTGTTGCTTGGATCTCAGAAACCACTTAAATAACTATGGCCTTAATCCAAATACAGTCAGGTGCAACAATGCACACACAAGCCGAGATGGGGATTATGGATGCAAGTTCCTATTGCCGTGCAAATAATCCATATTGTTCAGTGTAAATGGGGGAGTGAGGTTTTCCACTGAATACTTTGGTATTCACTGCAATGCAAATATGCATCCAGATGCACATTTGTCTCTAATCTGCACATGCAGATCAAGCAGGGCAATCTATACACAGAGTAGATGCTTCTGCATTTGTTTCTCTCTTGCTGGATCAGGAAGATTGATTAAGCTATTTTACTATGATGACACAATCTACTCTTCTCTCTCCCATTTGCCCCAAAATGCACACTCCCCACCCCCCGACTCCCTGCTGATAGGTCTCAATGAATCAGTAAGATTTGTACTATATTTATAAATCAGTAACATTTCATTAGATTAACAGCCACGGAGCTATTTCTCAATGGCAGGACATCTGAGCGCTACCAGGAATTATTTCCTTCACACGCAATAAGAATTATCAGTCACAGAAAGTCACAGGCATTGGTGTGGTTAAGTGAGTGTGCAATTCTACCTGAGCAGCAATCGAAAGAAAGGAAGGTGGACTGAGCTGCCAAGTGTCCGCCCCATGCCTGAACACAGCTTTCAAGAGGCATCTCCACTTTGTGACTGTGCATACCACTAGACAGCTCATAAAGAGAAAGGTAAAGAGACCCCTGACCGTTAAGTCCCGTTGCGGGCGACTCTGGGGTTGCGGCACCCATCTCGCTTTACTGGCTGAGGAAGCAGGCTTTTGTCCACAGACAGCTTCCGGGTCACGTGGCCAGCATGACTAAGCCGCTTCTGGCGAACCAGAGCAGCGCACAGAAACACCGTTTACCTTCCTGCCGGAGCGGTTCCTATTTATCTACTTGCACTTTGACGTGCTTTCGAACTGCTAGGTTGACAGGAGCAAGGACAGAACAACGGGAGCTCACCCCGTCATGGGGATTCGAACCGCCGACCTTCTGATTGGCAAGCCCTAGGCTCTGTGGTTTAGATCACAGCGCCACCTGCGTCCCTCTTACACAGGCACAAAATATAACCAAGGTAAAACTGAGGTGACCCATTCCCGTTTTTATTGCCTCTTAACCATAGTAGGTGCAAGTGCAATATACACCAACAAAGAGACAAAAGACCCAAGCTTTCAACACACATACACACACACACACACACACACACAAATCTCTATTCTGCATTGCAAAAGGTAATCTTAACTACATGAAGAAATTAATTCAATATTGCATGGGCTTTAATGTGCAACCATGGTTAAACTTAACTATTCACTGCATACACCACAGATGCACATGCACACCTTGTGATTAAAACAAGAGCTCTCCTGAAGTGCAATGGAATGCCTGCTTGTAAATACATAGACCATGCAAAATACACGACAATAACTTTGCCCAACCATTTCTACCTAAGCTGAAAGCATCGCAGCAAAAACAGAACTGCATCTACAGTATCCACAAGCGTGTTTTTCTCCCCTTCTAAAAAAACTGATCCTCAATATGGCAAGACAGAATCGTGTGTTTTGGCAGCAAAGAAACAAGGCTCCAATATATGGAGAGGGTGCTACTCCAGGAACATGTGAAATCTATCTTTAAAGGCAGTTATACTATATAGTTGACAGGTGACACAGCTTCTATCTGCATTTAGCCTACGGGTGACTTATTAAAACAAAAACTGCAAACTCAAATAAGGAGCCTCATTGTCTAGGTTATCTTATCTCACCCCATTTTTGTAAACAGCAGCTATAAGTTAAAGCCCCAATCTAGCAAGCCTCTGGGCACATTCATATAGAATGTGCATCTGTGTTAACTTTGTGCAAATAGTACCATGCGCAGACCTTTTTAAACGCTTGGAAAATGTATTGTGAGCAATAAAGTGAGCAAAGTTCTTCCAACACTTTCCACAGGGTAGTTAATCAACTGCAAATGTACTTGACCAGAACCTACAACATCCCCCATTATGCTGCTAAGTTTTCTTCTTCTTCTTCTTCTTCCCACTGAGTGGTTAATCAACTGCAAATAAACTTGGCCACAAACCAGATTATTTGCATTTGCTTTTCAGATCTAAAACACACACAAAAATTACTTTATGGAAATCACTTCTTGCTACATCACTTATTACATCCCCACCCCCGGCCTTAATTACACTAAACCCATGCTTTAGTACAACACATATATGTATAAAAGAAGATGAGTCTCATGGCAAATGTTGCTCTGAAAGCAGTTATTGATCCTTTTTCTGAAGCATAATTCACTATTCTGTAAAGCAGTACTTTGGGGGATGATGATGCAGGCAATGAATAAGTCACCCTGGCAATTGGGTAATAAATAATGGCTGGCCCACTTTTCCCAACAATACCTCTCTCTTCCCCATCAGTATAACATGAAGGGTTATGCTGACAAACTGGATACTCCCAGAACCAGAATATATTTAATATGGAATACAATCAAGAACGAGTTGAAATAAGGTTGGAGGAGGGGGAAGTGGGGGGTGGGGGGAGAAATATATAACATTTCACATGACAAACCGAAATGCCTTTCTCTTCTCGTGCTCGGAATCACCAATAGTTTTGGAAAGTTGTTTGTTAGGAGAGTGTTCGGGGGTGCCTCTTGTGATCTAAGAAATCAGCATCTTTTGTGTTTGCTTGCTTGCTTTTTGTTATGAAGAAAACACACACTGATAAATTGCACATTTTAAAAAATCAAAACTACAGTCGGGTAAAGGGCAAAACACAGGAAGGCAAAAGGCTTTTACAGATTTTATATAGCCATGGAAGCAAAAACTGAACGTTACATAGCTCAAGCCACAAGCCACCACCCCATTCTGCCCAACTAACCAGGCAAAATCTTTGCAACAAAAGGCTGTGTCAGGGATGCATAAAGCTCATTCCTCTATAGCTAAAATTACTTTTATACTTACCCTGGAACAACGCAGCTGAAGGACCGCAAGACCTGGCCTCTCATCGGCAGGGAACCAAGGGCCGCTGGGTGATTGCACCCCCTGCTCCCCACAAAGCACAGTATGGCAAGGGTAAGACAGCCTGGCCCAGTCTATCAGCCAGTGGGAGAAGAGGCCCTGTTTGAAACCCTGACCATCAGTGTAGATAATAAGGCAGCTTCTTACATTCCCAAAAGCCACTAGTTGCCGTTCAAGGAAGAGATGCCTGACCAGAACATAAATGTTTGCTAATAGCATAGCACTTTACACATAAGGAGTGTCCTGCTGGATCAAGCCAAAGGCCCATCTAGTCCAGCTTCCTGTCCAAACAGTGGCGGTTGGAGAGGCAGCGTAGCAGGGCAGTAATGCCCATCTGCCTTCCAAACACTGAGCATCACTGTTAGTTCCTGAGAAGGAAAGCAGGTGGAGGTAGCAGTGTGGTGCAAGCATGGCAGCAGGAGGGTCAGATGGGCTCCACTGCCACACCCATACCAAACCACTAGACCCTGTACCTCCACCTCTTTTCTTCTCAGGAACCAGCAGCAGCCTTGGGTGTTCTGATGGCAGGTGGGAAACACCACTCTGCTTGTGCCGCCCTACCAACCGCTACTGGTGGACACCCAGATGTCTGTGGAAAACCCACAAGCAAGACCTGAGCGCAACAGCACTCTCCCCCATTGCAATACTCCCACATGTGTCTTGCCCTTTTAGATTGCACACTATGACATGCCCTCTGTCTCTCTATCTCTCTCTATTGATGCAAGCTACTTTGAAAGGCGAGATGAAATAAATAATAAATTTTAAGATGCCAGGCCGATGGACTAGATAAGCTTAATACTTATCACACAAGCACACACACATACACACACACACACACACACACACACACACACACAGGCAAATCTTTGGGGGAGGAATGTGAGGGACTAATCAAATCAAGTACAGTAGGCCTATTTAGGAGATCAGTGGTTTATGGGAAAGCAGACTTCATACATGCTAGCAACCTATTAATTATCATCCAAAAGGAGGATGGTTAAGCTGTAGTTGAGTGGGAGCAGTTAAAAGTGATTTGGCAAGTAGAGTTGCCACTTCTCTACCAGCACAAGGCTGGAAATCCTTTAAAGGTTCCATTGCTGATAGGAAGGAACAGGCACTTCCTTCTGAGCACCAAAACAAACAGAAGCTTACCAGTCTCATCCTGCCTCTGAACTCTTAAGAGATCCAGTAGGCTAGAATCTCCCTGAAAGTTCCCCTCCATTTCCTGCTGCAGAGCATCATGAATGCGCCAATCTATGGAAAGCAGCTTTCGTTAGACATCCAGTGACTCAACTCTCTGGGCAAATTCATTGGAACTATTTGAAGGAAAATGTATTTTTTAAAAAAAGAAAAGGCAAGAGTTGGGCGGAAGAGAAACTTATCAGGATTCCTTCCCGTGTTTTCACTGAAGCATAGAAGGAAACCTGTTTGTATCTTCCTGCTTTGATAGCCTGCAACGTAGCTGGCAACAGCTGACTGCCCTATTTGCGAAGTTCAAGAACAAAACAAAACAAAGCAAAGACAGAATTTGTTGCAACAGATACCCCTGGTATTCTACCTACTTAAGGTAAAGATCAAGGGACCCCTGACCACTAAGTCCAGTCGCAGACGACTCTGGGGTTGCGGTGCTCATATCGCTTTACTGGCCGAGGGAGCCAACATTTGTCCGCAGTTTTTCAAGGTCATGTGGCCAGCATGATTAAGTCATGGCGAGACCCGAGCAGTGCACGGAAACGCCGTTTACCTTCCTGCCGGAGCGGTACCTATTTATCTACTTGCACTTTGACGTGCTTTTGAACTGCTAGGTTGGCAGGAGCTGGGACCGAGCAACGGGAGCTCACCCCGTCGCGGGTTGTTGAACCGACGACCTTCTGATCAGCAAGCCCTAGGCTCTGTGGTTTAGAACACAGCGCCACCCGCGTCCCTTCTACCTACTTAGGAACTGCTAATAGGGCTGTGAAGATGGTACATTTGCAGCTACCAGCTGCATATTGCATATAATACAAATGTAACAGTATCATAATGCAGGAAAAGGGGGGTGAAGGTGAAAATGGGAGTTGCAAAAAGAGTAGAATGAATGAGAATGGGAGGGAATGGGGATATGAAAGGGGCTTCTGAAATGAGGTTGGGAAAGTGAAAGGGGAGCTTGGTCTTTGCATGGAGTTGAAAGCAGAAGCTCTTAATGTAGGCTGGATAGTGGGATAGTTGGTGTGAAGAACAAGCCGGGACGCAGCCCCAAGTGTCCCAGTGAAGACTAGAATGAAAGTGAGAATGCATGTGAATATATATTTGGACCAGTTTTGTGTACCTATTTGCACATTTGTTTTTTCTTTGCATCACAAAGAAACATCCACAAAAAAACTGAACATGTCTATTTTCATCCTAGATATTCAAGAGGATAAAGTTGCCTGAGAGCTTGTGCTTACATTTAATGTGTGTGTGTAATTCCCTTGAACATCAAACATCAAAGTGGCCTCATTCACAAAGAACACTTAGACAAACCATGGCTGAGCATACACACTTTGCTCTTTCCCTGCTCCTCCTGCTGTCACGCTACCAGCACCTAGGGTACACTTTGGCCTAGTGTTTTGTCCAAACACAGACCAGTGGTTTGTCTTCTTCTACCAAACCATGAGTTGCAACCAAGGTTTGTTCTTGACTTACTATTTGTTTAGACTGAGACAAACTATGAGCCCAGGTTCAGATGCAATCCTAAGTCAAACCATGGCTTAGTAGTGTGGCAGAAGAAGGAAGAGTGACGCTACCAAGATTTTCAAACTGTGCACCAGCACATTTGCTTATTCATGATAAGCATAGTTTGGCTTCCTGTTATGTGCCAAAGAGGCCACTTACTTTCTCTCTCTTATTTTAAAAAATAAATTTTATTAGCGTTTATAAAGAAAAATACAAAGAGATAAAAGAAGCCACTTTCTCAAAGCAAGTAGCAACTGTCTTCATATGATTATCTGCCCCGTCCCCTTCCCCCCACAAAATTATCTATCTCCAGGCCACCTTGTGCAAGGAGTTCCTGGAGCTAGCACTGGTAGAACCAGAAATCTATGGCATGGCTAGAGGGCAGCGCAAGCAAGTGAGGAGGCACTGGGCAGGCTGTGGCACTGAGGCCTACCATACATGGACCTCGTTCCTACTCTCCATCTAAGTTGCAGGAGTCGAAGATCACGGACAATGTTTTTGGAACCACTTCCCACCAAATTTTCCATTTCACCACTTTTTCCACTGACGTAGCACTGGGGCTGGAGATATACATGATACAGGCCAAGCTGTAACGAAACAGTTTGGATGTACTTGTGATAGTGGGAATAATGACTAAGGCTACTGCTAAATCAGCACAATGGTGGCCTAACTGAAGTTTACCACTTTTCCATTACTCTGTAGCAGATTTTTTTCTCTTTTTTCAGAGTTAACATTCTAAATTGAGTCAGAGACTTTATAAATGAACACATAAAAATGATTAAGTGGTAAAACTTTACAAACTTTGTTGAAAACAAGTGCAAAAAAAAGCCTACAAAATTAAAATGTACAGTGGATAAATTCCTTTTCATGACATATTTCTTTTAGTCAGAAACCACAAGAATGTCCTTTCATAAGCCATCTAAGATGAAAATCAAAGAAGGTTGTTTTCTGTTTTTTTGGTGGAGTGCTATAAAATTATCACTGACATTTTAATTTAAAAAAGAAAGAACTATACGTAGAATAAATAGGACATTTCCCGTAACTGTCTGTAGTGGGTGCTCTGTCACTTCTTTGTAGAGTCTTAGTAAATTACACAAGTTCTCAGCTAGGCAGAGCAGCTATAATTCATTGTCCCCAGTAATGTAATCTACATTTATCATTATTTTAATTAAACTAAATCTTTAATTTGCTATCTTCACTTCCAAGGAAATATACCTTGCTCTCTTTATCACCCTCACAGACAGCATGTGCTCTTAGAGTACATCAGAGCTTTCCTTTAAAAATATTTCTTCTTTTCTGTTCAGCTTGGAATTAGATACCAACCACAAGATTTGTATTATGTATTACCAGTTCCCATTTACTTGGGAGTAAGCACCTCTGAGTAGATCTGCATCATTAAGGCTTGATCTCATGCTTGCTACTTAAAGGTAGGTCCCACAGAGTTCTTTGGAGCTTACACCAAAGTCAATCTGCATAGGGCTGTAGCTTCCATAGGTGTTTCAGAAAGTTCTGGGTATGTTCCTACAATTTTAATGCCCCACAATATAAGCTATTTTGTCACAATTGCCTTACGATAGTTGCTGTCACAAACCTGGATGTGCACAATAGCCATCTTGATTTGGATGTGAAAGAGGGGTCCCAATCCAAGGAGTGAAGGGGCACTTAGGGAAAGGAAGCAAGCTTTGCATCACTAAGAGAAGGTCTGTTTATGTGACTTATGCTGCAACTGATATAAACACAAAACATATATTTCATCCTTAAATTGATTCATACACAATGCTACATTTAGTTAATGTATTTCTCTTTTAAGGAAACTCGACTGCAGTCTAGTACAGTGGTACCTTGGGTTACATACGCTTCAGGTTACATACGCTTCAGGTTACAGTCTCGGCTAACCCAGAAATATTACCTTGGGTTAAGAACTTTGCTTCAGGATAAGAACAGAAATCGTGCTCTGGCGGCGCGGCGGCAGCAGGAGACCCCATTAGCTAAAGTGGTGCTTCAGGTTAAGAACAGTTTCAGGTTAAGAACGGACCTCCGGAACGAATTAAGTACTTAACCCGAGGTACCACTGTACCCACTTCCCTAAGAGTAAGCCCTGCTGAACTCCATGGAGCTTACGTCTGGACTTCTAAGTAGCTTCCACAGTTTCTATAAAGTTATAGAATTTAGAAGTGGAGCTCACCCATTCCTATTCCTGGCTGGCCAAATCTATGTTTGTTAGCACATTGTGATTATCTTTGTACACACAATATGATTTGGCTATCAGCTTGTAATTTCTAGAAGCTCACTGCTTCTGCCCTTGGAATAGTCTTGAGTAGCCACTAATGGTTATTCATGGTAAATAATTTACTTTAACAATGCAAGACTTGCGATACACAAAAAGAAACATTTCCCACAATTTTCCACAATTCAAACATTTTCCATAATTGCAATGAATCACAACCTTAAATCTACCCCCCTCCCAAAATAATACTTTAAAAAGCAACACAACTACAGATAAAACAATAATAAAATTGCAGGCATGGTTTTTGCTAAACTTGAGCTATGGTTTGGTTTTTGTAATGCAGTATCTTTTTGAGCAGCCAGAACTAGGCATTTGATAAGGGGATGGGGGAGTTTAAAAGTACAGTTTGTGTGTGCTGCCATTACTCATATTCTGTGAATAATTAAGAGAACTGGATCCCTATAAAGGAGAGGGGCACACAGTGATCTCATCCGACCTACATGATTCCAAATAGGATTTTGTTACACCTTATGATCTTCTCAATGGATGCAGTAGTGCCCTCAGAAGACCGTATTATTCATTAAGTTCTCCTAATTAAGCAACACAAAAGGGAGTTTAATTACAATGATCTGTAAGTGCGGGAGACAATTCAATACAGTTGCACAATTATGTCCAAGTCTATGTGACATCAACCTTCATAGAGGTGAGTTATTAAGACTACACACATATAATTCCAGAGACATATTCTCAGCTAAGATGATGCTATGAAACTCAAACTACATCATCTACCAAAACACAAATCACATGATTGGTCATGCCAGGGGTGGCAACATTTTTGAACCTGAGGGCTGCAATGATCCGTGGTTAACTTGGACTGTGTCTGATAAAAAGGTGTGGCAAAGCAGACATTTAAGAGTTTTGAAGGGGGTCATAAAACATTCCAGAATCCCAGAAGGGGTCCCTTGGGAGTGTTTAAAATTTTTTTTTAAACTTTTTTGGAAAAAGAAATAATGGACAAATTGGGGAGGAGGCACAAAAAGTTTCTGACATCACAGCAAGGGACAAGTCAGTTTAAAATGTAAAAATGTATTAATTTTTTAAAAAGAAATTGGGGTTTTTTTCAGGCGGCTCCCACAAAAAAAACCATCAGGGTGTGTGTGTATGTGGTCCATGATCCAACTAGCCCTGTCTTATGTACTGCATAACTTCATTTGCCTTTCTGTGGGAGAGCTGGCTGGTGACAGGCTCTATCGAACCTGAACTTTTTATTTCTTTAAAGCTAAAGTTCCAACAGATATTACAAGAATATGCACGCTGTTCAAAGATTCCACTGACCAATTACTGATATATGAGAAAATCTGAAAAAATTCAGAGAATGGCCTTTTGCTTTTCATAATTACTTTTCAGAAGGTAAAGCAGCCGCCGAAAATCAAATCATTTATATGAAGAAAGAAGATTCTGACTAGGCTAAGGATACATCTAGCATCTTGCCTTTTCTGGCCCTGAATGTTGTTTAAAAGCTCCCAGCCCCACGATACTGCAAACGGGCAGCCTACAGAGGGCAGTGTTGTATCAGCTTTGGAGCCTTCCTTGGGCTACAGTGGCATGAAAAAGGGAACTGTCAAAAACATCCAATCCACAGTGTATGGGAGGGGATGCAAATGTACTAAACCTAATACATTTGTAAGCCAAAAACACTGAAGCAAGGTTTCTGAAAGACAACTGGACTTGAGGGGGGGGGGGGTTTCCGAGGAGAAGAAGAAACTTCACATAACAGACTGTCAGACTGAAAAAGCTACCACAGTACGTACACATGGCATTTTCCTTTGTAGTTTGCCCAGTGAGAAAAGGTAACTAATCATAGCACTTCCTTATTCTTTGCAACAACATAAAAGCACCAGGTTACTGGAACCCGAGTTACTATCAGTATGAAGAACCAGCGTGAGGAGTTACGGTATGAATTTCTATCATTAGGAATAAGTACATTATCACTATATAGTGGGGTGTTTTTTTTTAAGGCCAATTCTATTTTTCAACCATAAAGAAAAGTGCAGGTTGGGCACTTCTACTAAGGAATGTAAAAATATAAAGCTCACATTTAAAAACAGTGCTAAAGACATCGATGAAAACAAACAATATTTTACAAAACATTACACCCAACGTTTACTTCATTTTCAACCTGCCCTTCATCAAGCAAGTGATTCCTGTGTGAGTCACATCAAATATAAAGCAAGCTAACAATGCAATTATTGCAACAAAAACATTAAAACAAAACATTACATGATGACATAAGGGGTAATCATTTTCATATTTTAATAATTATAATTATGTATTTTGCTGATCAAGAGATTTCATTTTTTGAAATAGTCACGTTTGAAAGATGCCAATGTAAAATCATTTTTTCTTTGACATGTGGACAAAATAGCAGCAGCTTTAGTGTACTTATTAGGAAACAGGATGCCAGTTCTATACCCATAGAAAGCCACTGCCCCTCACCTGTAATTCAGTACATCATCACAAACACTTACATCCCATTTATTTCAATGGGACTGAAGCATGCATTCCTGTGCTTTGCAATGCAGCAGTGTGAGATGACTAAATAATACACACACACACACTTTTTCATTCAAATATATTGCTGCTGATTATTAATACCATCATACAGAATATGCAACTCTGTTGACTATGCAGAGTTCAATCCCAAAAAGAAATGTATCATTTTTGTTTGAAACAAAAAGCAAATTTCAAAGTTGTTTTTATACAGACACACATTATTTTCACACACACACACACACACACACACAGCATCATCATGATCATCCTCTATAAACACTGCTCATCTGCTTTATTTAAAATTGCTTGCTAAAATTCTTATCTTACTGAAGTTGTATAGGTCCAGGCATGCATGTGTCACAAAAAGCCGAATTCTGGGTATACCCAACAAAGAAACGCTTTGATAACTTTTGCAAAATAGATCTGAACTATTTAATAGATTTTCCTATTAATTGTACATGTGGCAAAAAAAGGGGGCAAGAGAATTCCCAATTTCCGAAGTCGTTTCCAAAGGGTATTTAACGAAATCTGTTACTGCCCATGTAGCAAGGCAACATTACAAAACTGACTAATTTACTAAGATCCTGATTGTGAACAAAGCTGCTGCTAGACTGAAATGCAGCACTGTTTATTCATATACAAGCATTTCACTTAAGGGATAATGGCAGTGCTCCTAAAGGAATATAAAAGCAAAGTGATTAGCAATCATTACTGTTAATTAGTGTTCACTTTGCATTTAGAAGGATGAGCCTCCTCTTTATGAATAAATGGAAAGTTTCTTTCTGAAGCCTTGCCAGACCTGCACTAGGTAAGCCTTGGACTGATAAGCAGACTTTAAAAGAAACAGTGGGGCGGGTGGGGAGGGGGGTGGAGAGAGAGAGGGGGAGATCTAGAGACAGATCAGCATCCAATTAATAAAGCCCAATTCTTAAACAGGAAAAGGTTTGAAAGGAATGAGTACAACTGGAAACTCATACTTCACATTGTGCAATCTCCCTGATAAAAGGAGGAAATGTGTGTTTATCAATGCGCTGTGAGCGCACAGTTCATTTGGCGTCCTGTAAACAATGCCTGGTTGCCCGTTTCCGAATACATGTGAGAATCTCGCAGATCCAGAGCACCAAATTCAGCAGCCAAGGTCACACTAGCAGTGCCCTGGAAATGGGAAATTGGGGGGGGGGGGGAGAGAACCCTGCAATCAGAGGTTTAAGTCTGACCATATATAAAAGACCCCCAGGCTTTCTTGACATCTTTCACCACTAGCATTGCTGTCTCTGCTTATTCAATATTAACAGAGCTGGGCTGGGGGGAATGAAAAGGCACCCGAACAGGGACAGATTCACTAAAAATGATGTTTACATAGTGCTGCATATTTCTCATGGTAAGAAACCACCTATGGGGGATCAAAAATGCAACAGACCCTGTTCCCCAACATCCCACCCTAGAAATCACCTGCTGGAATTTTCTGTTAAAACTAGGAAATTACCAGCACTAAGGAGCTCTAAGAGTATTTTAGGGGAAAGTCGTCTTCTAGAAGCTCTGTTCCCAGCACAATCCTCACCATGTTCATCTGCAAGTATCTTGCATGGCTTTCAATACAACCTACTTTTTAAGTCAGTATACTTGCGAGACTTAATCATGTTTTGGAAACTGCTTGATGCTAAACCCTTTTAACATGGCAAAGCATTCCATCAGCAAAGGTCAGCTCTTCTAAACCCTCCTCAGAAGCCACCTTTTCTGCATGGCCTTTGGATTATCCGGGGGCCAGATCCTGCCCAATTGCCTTCAAAAGCTGGTCGGCGGACGGTCCGGGAATCAGCATGTTTTTACATGAGCAGAATGTGTCCTTTTATTTAAAATGCATCTGGGGGTTATTTGTGGGGCCTGCCTGGTGTTTTTACATGAGCAGAATGTGTGCTTTTATTTAAAATGCATCTCTGGGTTATTTGCGGGGCATAGGAATTTGTTCATATATTTTTTCAAAATATAGTCCGGTCCCCCACACCTGAGGGACAGTGGACCGGCCCCCTGCTGAAAGCATTTGCTGACCCCTACCTTAGCATCACCCCCAGAGGCAACCAGGTTTTAAGGACACGCAACTGCACTGGCTTCATTTGTCCCTTCCCTCCTTCTGTTGCTTCCTCCTTTTCTGGTTGCAAGATCCTTGGGGACAAATAGAGCTGTCTATTTTTGCCTACGCAATGTATAGTTTTTAAGCACAGTGTTGCCAGCTGTGAACCTTCAAGGTGAAAAGCAGAAACAAAGAGCATTATGCCACCTGAACGGTTTTAACGCTCAGGGCGGCAAGACATCGAAGTTGCTGAGGATCCTAGAGCCTGTCGTGCTATCAGTAAATATACTTGATTTTCTCCAAGTTGACTCCGTTTTCTAAACTCTGATAACAAAAAGTTGAACTGGCAAAATTGTATACACGTTGCTGTCAATTAGGATTGAGCCACTTGCATTTAAAAGGTCAGGTTTCTCTGCAAAAGCAAACGAAACAAAAATCATGGGTGCAGTATTTAGAAAAAGAGAGAGAGAAGGTTATGTGTATTCATAACACAAATCAGTTTGGGTCTATAAATTACAGCAAGGTCTGACTTACAAATTATCGGGCTGGTTGTTATTTTTAACCATATAATGGGCTGTATCCAACATCGCATGAATGGAAAACATGATAGAGCAAATTATCTTCCCATCGCTCTTCTCCTTCTGCAATCATCAGCGTCCACCACCTCCCTGAATATCAGGCTGGGACCCTACCTAAGATTGTAGAAGAGTCATCCCCAAATTGACTATAGAAAAATCAGCAAAACAGCTTACCATGGGGTAATAGCTGCTACAGAGAACAATTAAAAATGGCCTTTACAGAATGCCCTTACCATGTAGCCCAATCTTGAATGTGGAGACACAGTAAATGATTTACTACAACTCCATCGAAGCCAAAGCTTCTTTAAAAAAAAAAAAAAAAACCTTCATTAATCCTAATCCATATGTAAACCATACTGGATTTTTACTTATTTTTTAGCCCTTGGTATGCATGCGCCTACATCAAAAGTGAAAGTGAGGAGCAGAAAGTGAGGAGGAAATAAAGAACCTTTTAATGAGGGTGAAAGAGGAGAGCGCAAAATATGGTCTGAAGCTCAACATCAAAAAAATGAAGATCATGGCCACTGGGCCCATCACCTCCTGGCAAACAGAAGGGGAAGAAATGAAGGCAGTGAGAGATTTTACTTTCTTGGGCTCCATGATCACTGCAGATCACTGCAAAGTCACGAAATTAAAAGACGCCTGCTCCTTGGAAGAAAGGCGATGGCAAACCTAGACAGCATCTTAAAAAGCAGAGACATCACCTTGCCAACAAAGATCCGTATAGTTAAAGCCATGGTTTTCCCAGTAGTGATGTATGGAAGTGAGAGAATTGCCGAAGAATTGATGCTTTTAAATTATGGTGCTGGAGGAGACTCTTGAGAGTCCCATGGACTGCAAGAAGATCAAACGCATCCATTCTTAAGGAAATTAGCCCTGAGTGCTCACTGGAAGGACAGATCATGAAGCTGAGGCTCCAATACTTTGGCCACCTCATGAGAAGAGAAGACTCCCTGGAAAAGACCCTGATGTTGGGAAAGATTGAGGGCACAAGGAGAAGGGGACAACAGAGGACGAGATGGTTGGACAGTGTTCTTGAAGCTACCAGCATGAGTTTGACCTAACTGCGGGAGGCAGTGGAAGACAGGAGTGCCTGGTGTGCTCTGGTCCATGGGATCATGAAGAGTCGGACACGACTAAACAACTAAACCAGTGTTTCCCAACCTTGGGCCTCCAGCTGTTTTTGAACTACAATTCCCATCATCCCTGACCACTGGTCTTGCTAGCTAGGGATGATGGGAGTTGTAGTCCAAAAACAGCTGGAGGCCCAAGGTTGGGAAACACTGGACTAAACAACAACAACAACATCAAATTCAGCAACAAGGATAGGATGCAGAACTTTTCCCTTTCCCCCTTCATCGGGTTTCACATTTTCCTGTAAAATGTGCATTCCTTTGCAACATATGGATGAAATCATGACCAACTGGGAAGATGTCCTAGTATTTAAATACGAATATTTCCCCCTTAAAGCATTTTATATGAACAGTCATATGATAATCCGATATTCATGAAAGGAAAAAAAGGAGACAATAATTCTCAAATGGCTGAAAAGTTTTTATAAAAATAAGTACATCCCACTTTTCTACTCAAAGTGGCTAACAATGAATTCATTAAAAAAATCAAAACAATTTATTCATTCCAGGTATTTGTACACTTACTATTCAGAATTTCTAAGCAGTGTGCATAAAAAAAATTAACTATGTAGAGAGTAATAAAAATTTAAATTCCTCAGAGAGAGAGAGAGAGAAACCAGCTTAAAATGCCTACTGAAATAGGAAAGACTTTGTCAAGCAGCTGAATTTTAGCAAGGAAGGGCATTCCAGAGGATTGGTTCAGGCATGCATCTGAACCATGGGGGACCACAAACATAGACTCTCCCAAAAGATCTAAGTTATTAGGGACAGATACTAATTACAAGTAAAATGTAACGCAGGAAAAGACACGTTCAGCTTTCCAAATGTTCCTCCCACGAGCCTGACACCTATGGACCACAAAGTCCAGCTTTTCATCCATCTCTGCAACACCAGCAGTTTTAGCAAAGTCCTGACTAGCATTTAAGCCCCTCTAAGCAATGCCTCAAAAAGAGTATTCTCTTTTCCCTTTAAGGTATTAGCCCTGCAGTGTCTCCACACATGGCACTCTCACTGAACTCAAAAGAATGCTGCAAGTATGGAAAAAGTTAGAAGTTAAAAAAAAAAACCCTATAAAGGGATTCAAATAAATCTTTCAAAAATTTAAAACTCATTATTCAGTATTACCGTGGTAGACGTCTATTAGAGTAATGACAGCTGAAAGGAGAAAGTGTTCTATTGGCAACACCAGGTGTATTTTTTCCATACCTATATGACAAGTCGTGAGTTGTATAAACGGTTTTATAGGTTGAGAAAACACATTAAAAGTTTAATACCTAATGCACGTGTTGGTTATGTCCTGGTTTCTCTGACAGATAACGTATAAACAGGCAAAAAGGCAGGGGGTATTTGTGCAGAGTATTTGCAGAAGACATACAGTGAATGGAACAAAATAATAAATTGCAGGCTTTTCTCCTACGCACAGACTCATTAGAGCTGAAATAACCAAAATAACCAAAATGCTGCCATCCAGATGTTGTTGGGACTACAGCTCTCACCAGCCCATCCAGCATTGCCAGTGATCAGTCCTGCAATATCTGTAGGGTACCATATTGGCAGAAGGGTCTATAAATATGACACTTCGTTCTCCTCCGCCCCCAGCCAGTCATGCATTTGGGAGTTCCACATGTATGACTCCCTATAGTTCACAGCACAAGCTGAACTTAAATAATTATTTAGAAAGCCTGGACCTGTTTTAAGCCCTTGGGGTGAATGACAGAAGGCACTGCTTTAAAAGATTCACTATCCGGGCTGGTGCAAAATGGAAGTCCCCATTCTTGCTTAATTTAAGAAGCAGAACAAAATTATGTGACCCTGTCATTATTCATCGGTCAGATAAGAAGAAAAACACTCTTCAGGTGTTCCTTGTAGGGGGAAATAAACACTTGGTGCCACCACCTTCCAACTTGTGGAAGGACACAAATTTTGCATTTGTGGAGGCAACCAGCATATTTTAGAACTCTGGGTTGGAAAGTGACGGAAAAGGAAACAGAGGCAGTTGACATAGAGCTAACACACTTGTTCCCTCTATTCTCCATCACTTGTATGGGATGCCTGAAGAGAACCAGCAATACCAACAGATCATAATGGAGATCTTGGTAACGCTAACAATTAGCCTATCTTACATAGCAGCACCCAGAAGCAAATTGCTTACCCATTAATACAGTACTGGCAATTATAATGATGCATATTTGCAAGAGGGGAAGAAAAACATTGAAAACACAGAAATCACAAAAATGCATATTTTTTTAAACTCGCATAAGCTTTTGCCACAGACAGAAGCTGATAGGAGTTGGGGGTCCAACAACGTCCAGAAGGCCATCCCTGCCCTAGACTATGTCCAGGACCAACATTTATGCACACCATGGTGATGCCAATATGTGTGTGTTTGTGTGTAAAATTTGTATACCACATATCACAATGCAAAATGAAAACAAGGCAGTCCTTGTGGTATTGTGGTCTTGGGCTGTTTAAGGCTTTATAAGTCAAAACCAGCGTTCTGAATTAGGCCTAGAAACTAATTGGCAGTCAGTGGACCTTTTCAATCATGGTGCCCTCCCTAGAGAATCTACTGGCTGTCAAATGTTCTTGCCTGTATCTTTTCAGGAAAGGTCAAAGACATTTAAAAGATTTCCCCTGCATATTTTATAACAGGTTTCAATGGTGTTTGGGTGGATTTACTGGTTTTTACTGGTTGCTTTTTTAAAGCTTCTACTGTAACTGTTGATTTACCCCAAGGACAGCCAACATGATACTCTTAGGATGTTGCTGGACTCCCAGCTCCCATCAGCCCCAGCCAGCATGGCAAATGGTCAGAGATGATGGGCGCTATAATCCAACATACGGAGGGCACTACAATGACTTTTTTTTTTTAAGAAAGATATTTATTGTGCTTGGTTTCCATGTTTTTCAGAACAAAACTCCTTCTTCTTCTTTTTTTAATGATATTTATTAAAATTTCCAATAAGAACATACAAATACAGACAACAACAATAAAACAAAACAAACAAAAAACAACAGGTATAATTTCAAACCTTATTTTTTCAACCTATTTCCCCCGACTTCCTCATACCTCCCCGTTTTGTATTCTAATTTCGTTATCCAATCAGCAAATCCATTCCCTTATTTCCCAAAAGTTTTTTTACTAATTCCATTCCTTTTCTTGATCAAGATCTCTGAAAACCACATTATTTTTAAACCCCTGTCAATCTAGCATTCATTAATCTTATAGTATTTATTAAGGTAGTCTTTAAATTTCTTCCAATCTTCTTCCACTGTCTCCTTCTCTTGGTCTCGGATTCTGCCCGTCATCTCTGCCAGTCCCATGTAGTATGTCATTTTCATCTGCCATTCTTCCAAAGTGGGTAGATCTGGTGTCTTCCAATACTTTGCAATAAGAATCCTTGCTGCTGTTGTGGCCTATGCCACAACGAGGGCACTACAATGGCTGCCCCAATTCGGACTGTATGCTAACCTGGCAGTTTTACTGGAAGGCATTTTAAAGAAATAGCAGTACTTTGGGAGATTATTTTCCAGCACACAAAATATTCAAATTGTAAGATGTCTTATTCAGAAGCATAGCCATTAAAACATATTCTCTTCACTAGCTCCAATTACTATATACAGTTCAGTAAGTGCTGTACAACTCAAAAAAGAACTAGTCTGCATTATATCAAAGCATTATTTCACGGAAATAAACCATCTTTTCTTATATTATAGATGTTTGGCTACTGCAAAAAGCATTAGCCCGATGTATCAATTACAGTTTCAAACCCTGAGAAACTCCATAACAGGAGGCTATAGTTTAAGCTAACCAGAACCAGTACACTTTCGTTCCTTGCCAGCTAAGCCATGGTTGAGCCAGCCATAATGATGTCCGAAAGAGCCCTACTTCAGTAATTGATTTTGTTTTCAAAGGGATGTCAAAATAATGCTACTTCTAAAAACTTTACATCCCTCTTTTCTTTTAATAATTCTTTAAAAATTGTTACTATTTCAACAAAATAAACAGAATATATATGTACAATCACCAAAATTAAAGAGGGATTGTATCTCAGGGAGGTTAAACAACATTCAGTGTGTCCTTGTGTATGCCTTCAAAAGATTTAATTTGATTCCAGTATATTACATTGCCCTTTTGTGATAAACACTCAAAAATGTATTACAGCTAACAAAAATACCCATGCCCCAAACCAGAAATGGGAGATTAACAAACAGGTATCTTTTGGGGTACACTGGGGTGCATATAGCCTCATCCCCTGTCGCCAATTAGTGCGTGCAACTAGTTATCCACAGCAAGAACTGGATCAGGGTCTTCATCCTTTCCCATGTGAATAAAAAATCTAACATGAATAACTCCTACATTCTTTTTTCCTATAAATTACCCAATTATTTATTGGCATATGCAAGATTTCAAGTACAATTTTAGAACTGTTTTAAATGAATTCAGCTGTAAAAGCACAGTTATGGAATGTCTATCATTAATGCAATTGATTCCATATATTTATATCTTGAAATTTTCTTGAAGTGAAATTAATATCTGTTCAGAGCAAAAAAACCCAACAACCTCACTTATTTAGTCCAAGACAACTTGATAACATCTCTTTCAACCATAGTTATAAATATCTTGCACAAACTTCCAAAGCAGAAGTTGTCAAGATATAACATTAGCATTAATTTATGTCATAACTGACTGTTATTCTCAAGATAATAGCAAAGTATTCAGTCCATGCTGTCTGGAGAAAAATGAAAAAGAAACTTTGTCCTGTCACTAATCATTTAATTAAATCTATCAATAACACATTCTCTTTTACACTTCTTACAACTTGATCCTAAGATGTGCTGTGCATTGAGGAAGTTAAAATGAATATACCGAGAACTATGGTTGCTGTGTATTTCCACAATTGTGATGCTACACTAGCACTGCAGAGAGACAGGTGCCTCAACACAAACAAGCAGAGTTAACAAAAACAAAAAAAGAGTTATAAAAGTTTTACACTAGTAGGAGCAGAATCTTGCCAACGAGAGCCAAACTGGTCAGGCAATGAAATATTACTGTGCTTGAGCACAGCTCTAATGCTTGAGCACTACATACAGAGGCATCCACGAGGGCAAGAGATGTGTAGACTCATGTGCTTCCTCATCCCATTCCTGTTTTAACCTTCTCTTTCAAAGAAACTTGGCTCAGCTTTAAATACAAAGCAGAGAACCTTACCTTTGCTAAGGTTCTCTGCAACTTCCATAATAGAGCTTCAGTTTGCTGATGACAACATAGTGTGTGCACACTCAGAGGATGACCTCAAAACCATCCTAAAAATCTTCGCAGAAGCTTATGAGAAGCCTGGCCTATTGCTCAACATCCAAAAAACCAAAGTGCTGCACCAACAAGCACAAAACAACCCCTCTGCAGCGCCACAAATCCAACTCAATGGTGTAACATTGGAAAGTGTCAATCACTTCTCCTACCTGGGCAGTTATCTTTCCACAACAGCTCACATTGATGCCAGAATCCAGCATCGCCTGATCTCTGCAAGTGCAGCTTTCTCCCAACTGAAGTGCAGTGTTTGGTTTCCATTTGCAGGGAAACCAAAATGCTTGTCTACAAAGCCATTGCACTATCAACATTACTGTACGCGTGTAAAACAGGGACCACTTATAAATGCCATCTCCAACTCCTTGAAAGATTCCATCAACCATGTCTCCAAAAAATTGTACACATCACTTGGGAAGACAGGCGAACTAATGCCAGTGTACTAGAAGAAGCAGAGATCACCAGTGTCGAAGCAATGATTCTTCAACATCAACTTCATTGGACTGGTCATGTTGTTCACATGACTGATTATTGTCTTCCAAAGCAACTACTCTATTCTGAACTTTAAAATGGTAAGCGTAATGGAAAATGTAATGAGAGTGGTCAACAAAAGAGGTTTAAAGACTCAAGAGACAAATCTCAAAAACTGTAGTATACAGACAACTGGCAAACACTGGCCTGCAAGCACTCCAATTGGAGAACAGCCGTAACCAAAGGTGTCATGGATGCTGAAGATGCTCAAACTCAGGACAAAGGGGAAAGTGTGCTAAGAGGAAGGCACGCTTGGCAAACCCTCACCATGATCAACTCCCGCCCAGAAACCTATGTCCCCACTTTGGAAGGACGTGTGGATCCAGAATTGGCCTCCACAGTCACTTACGGACTCACTGTTAAGACCATGTTCATGAAGACAATCTTACTCAGCTAAGAGTGATCACCAAAGAAGAAGGCAAAGCAGAGAGCCTGGCTTAAATCAAACAATGGTTAAACATGCAAGGTTTGAGTCTGACTGGTTTATCAATGAACATCTGTTTTTAAACCAGGATTCCTGATTTGTACACCAACACTAAGTGGAAAGTTAGACTAAGCAGAAGACTCTTCCTGGCCACAAGGGAGAAGAAAAAGGAGGTGGAGATGCACTATGGCAGACACTCAAGTCCTAACTCTTAAAAATAAACTGATGGACCTTGTCATGTTAAGTCGATGTCAGGGGTTCTCATACTGAAGTCTATGAGCTTCAGTCAGGTGCTTCATGGTGTATCTGTGGATTTGTGGTTGAAGATCGGAGATGGCACATGCATCACATTAAATAACCATACTGAATTTTAACCGTATTTCTATTGTAGCTTATATTGTATTATAATTTGAATTCTATGGCATTAAAATTCTAAAATAGTATGATCGTGTCCTGGGGGGGGGCGCTATGTGTCACGGTATGATTGGAAACAGAGGAACGGTGGGAGGAACCAGCTGGGAAACCCCCAAGGGAAGAAGGTCGGAGCCAGGGAATTGGTGGTGGGACGATGATGAGTGGTCAGAGGGAGAAGACTGAGAGGAGGTGTTGGAAGCTGGAGAGGTAACAGGGCTTAGGGAGGGGCGAGTCTGTGGCTGATAGAAGAATCAGAGGCAGAAGTTGAAGGAGAAGAGGAAGGCCAAGAGGCAGAAATGAGTTTGGCCGGTGAAAAGGCACAGGCGTCTCCCCCTCCTGCTGTGACAATTTCCCCTCCCACCTGGTCTCCCAGAACCAGGAAAGGTATGAGCAGGGAAAAAGGGAAGTTATCTTCATGAAGGTGAGGCTCAGATTGCTTGGGGAAAACCCTGGAGAGGCAGGGACTAGGGCAGCTGTGGGGAGGCAGGGACCTTTAGTTTCAGCAACTGCTTCATTGGGGCAAGACCTGCCAGAGATGAGTTGCTTTGCTTATTAGGCCTGACATTCCTATGCTGATCCTGTTTTTGCTCCTCCAACTTGCTCAGTGTGATTTTCCCTGTCACTGCTCGCTCCTGTCATTGCATTCTGGCATGTACAGCCGAAATCACATACAGTGGACACTCGGGTTGCGAACATGATCCGTGCAGGAAGCACGTTCGCAAACCACAGCATTCACAACCCGCAGCATTTGCAACCTGCAGCGTTTGCAACCTGCAGTGCAGTGTGTGTGCACAAGCGGGTCACGATTCGGTGCTTCTGTGCATGCGCAAAGCGTGATTTAGCGCTTCTGCACATGTGCAAGCCCAGTTCTGGTACTTCCGGGTTCGGTGAGGTGCGCAACCCGAAATCGCGCAACCTGAAGCGTCTGTAACCCGAGGTATGACTGTATAGTCAAAACAACCCCCTGGAACTGCTCCTGCTCTATCAATCTTACCTTCTGAGATCTCATGAAGGCCTCCAGAGACCATGAGAGAGTCTCCTGTAGCCCAGTCTGCCACAGAAAGAGCTTTTAAGCTGTCTGCCTTGTATGGCTTTAATCTGTGTGATATCAGCTACCAGGCCACCTGGCACATAGCGCTGTGATTGAATGTGTCAAATGCACACAAGTTGCGATCCTACCATACAATAACATACAAAATATAAGAAATGAAAGAAGCAATAAAAAGACAATTAAAAATTGCATCTAGCACTGCACAGTAGAACTGCTACAATGGGCAGAAATTTTTGTTAGGTGGTCCTCCACGATCCTCAGCAATTTTCAAGTGGTCCATGGAGTTAAAATGTTTGGGAACCACTAGTCTATTGGATTACTGCAAAGATTTCTGAGTTACTGGTCACACAGAACTTGATCCTCCTGGAGAAGAGTTTGAAATTTATGTCCTACTCTAAGGACAGTAATTTTTAAAACTTGCTTATTCAATGAACCCTTTCCCCATTGATCTTCTGCCATGAAACTTCTGTTGTTTCAGATGGAACATTGTACAGGCCTACTAGACCTCATCTTTGCTCCCAAGCGACCTGAAAGTTCACCCAAGGATACATACAACCCTGTCCTACACATGCACATTGCAGAGGAAGATTGGTACTGATGGCCAAGCAGTCTTCTTACTGATCTCCTTACTGAAGAACCCTAATAAAGTCCAGGGCTACCAAAAGCAGTTTGAAAGCCACTTCCTCAGAACCACTGCAAGCTTTTCCCTTTCACACTAAGAAGCAATTCAAATTTGTTTTTCAGGTCCCTATTGGAACCAATTATTTTACAGTTCGACTAGGATCTGTGGAATCCAACCTAGGGCTAAGGGAACATTCCATCAGCGCAAGGATTCCAGCCTGCACTACAGAATGTTTCCCCCCTCTATTCCCCACCCTTCCCCTTAGAAAGTCTGTTCTTCTAGGGATTCCCCCAATCCTCTGGAGAAGATTCAGGGAAGACACAGGGCATGCATAGGAGGGAGAGGAAAGTCCCATTGTGCAAACAGAAATCCTTATAATACACTGTATTTCCTTGAACCTGTGGGCACACTAAAAATATTCTGCTGAGACCCATCACTGATTTTTCTTAGCTGAGTGGAGCTCAAACAAGCTATTGTCCTGCAAAGGAAATCCAAGTTTAGAAACACAAGGATTGCTATTATTCTGACCAATAAAAGATTTTCTACAAAGTAGTAGAATTTATCTTACAGAGCAACAACAAGCAGCATCCTGCTTGGAATTTATCCTCTGCTGTACCACCACCAGTGCATTAATGACTGTAGCCTCAAAAGTCTCAGGAGGCAGAACTTTACACCACTAATAATAATAATAATAATAATAATTTATTTCTACCTGCCCATCTGGCTGGGTTTCCCCAGCCACTCTGGGCGGCTTCCAACAAAAGATTAAAAATACATGAAAACATCAGTCATTAAAAACTCCCCTAAACAGGGCTGCCTTCAGATCCAGCACCACAGAAAACTCACAAAGTAGCACTACAAACATAACACAACAGCACCTTCTAAAATAAACCCCTTTTATCCAGACCACAGTGCAACTATCTTAATTCAGATCATGGTAGAGCTAAAAACAAAACTGTAAGACAGAAAATTTTATTTTTGTTTCACATGTCAGCATAGCTTCCCCATTCAGAGAGTGGAAGATGCCAAGAGATCTGCTCAGAGACACGCTCTCTCCATTAGGTTAGTAAGAAACCCCATTTTTCTAGGAGCTTTGCTGGTTAGTTGAAAAAAAGCCAGTTTTATAAAAATCTTGCAGAGTTTTATAAAGACTGACATGAAGCTAACTTGCCCCAACCAACCAGAGTACAGTGGTACCTCAGGTTAAGTACTTAATTTGTTCCGGAGGTCCGTACTTAACCTGAAACTGTTCTTAACCTGAAGCACCACTTTAGCTAATGGGGCCTCCTGCTGCCGCCGCGCCGCCGGAGCACAATTTCTGTTCTCATCCTGAAGCAAAGTTCTTAACCTGAAGCACTATTTCTGGGTTAGCGGAGTCTGTAACCTGAAGAGTATGTAACCTGAAGCGTATGTAACCTGAGGTACCACTGTAACTTAAGGCTAACCACGGTTTGGGCATTAAAACAAAGGTGTGGGAACCTGTGGCTTTCCAGATGTTGTGTGACTACAGTTCCCATTGTCCATTGCCATTGGCCATGCTGGTTGGGGATGGTAGGAGTTGGGTTACGTGTTCCTCATCCCTGCATTAGCATTTCATTTCAGCTAGTAGAGTCTAGAATGGAAGCAACAGCTTCCTAGCTCCTCTTCATGGCACCGGAGTAGGGAGTGCATGAGCCCAAGGTTTGATGTTGTTCACTCCTGTAACGATAGACCATGGCTATCGTAACATTCAAACAAGGCCGATATATTCTATTTACGCTTGCTACTTAAAAACCTAGGTGAAAATGCCACTAATAATTCAGAATATCACCAATAACAAAACTGCAATTGAAAAAGTACTATGTAAGGCTCCGAGTAAGGAACACAATATAAATAATAAATTCCTTCCTCTTTGATTTTGCTTTAAAATTCATTGGCTTATTCCCGGAGAAGACGTGTTCCCTACAGTTGAGCACAGAAACAAAAGATACAAAACCTAAGAAATTGGAAGCAACAAAACATAATATATCAGCAGTGTAAAACCTGGAAGACATTGAATCACAAGGAGCATACAATTCTTCTTATGTTTCTCTTTTGTACTTCTTAGCATAAATCAGTTTTACTACTATAATGGGGTCTTTAGCCTGAAGTCAGGAAGCAACAATAAAGTGCAGAATAAGCTATAAATTAAGACCCATTTCATCTAAGTTTATTCTCTATAGGAAACGGCATGTAGAGCAAAATATATATAGAGGAATACAGGAATGGTGGCTACAGGCCTCGGGCCTACAGTCTAACTATATTGAACATTTTTAAATTTTTTTAGCTTTACGAAGAAGAATTCTCACACAACCTACCTTAACAAGTTTCAGAAGTTTATAAAGATCTTCAACCTCATCACCTTCACATCTGGTATATACTTTGCCAGTTTCCACACTGGTGCCCTTAATAGTGCGGCGATAAAGTGGCAAGCCCATGGCTTCTGCATATAACTCTATTGCATGGTGCCCCACTGTTTGATACATGTAGCTGTCCAGCTCATCAGTCCCTTCTGGAAGACAGACAAAAGTAAAGCTGTATTAGCTAATATTTACAATATGTTAGGAGAGCCTGCCCCCGGTTTTGTTTCAAATAGAACCCATCTGCACTATACATTTAAAGCAGTATTATACTATTTCAATCAGTCAATTCTTGCTCCAAAGAATCCTGGGAACTGTAGTTTGTAAAGGGTGCTGAGAGCTGTTAGGAGACCCCTGTTTCCCTCATAGAGCTAAAATTCTCATCACACTAAAAAAAATACAGTTCCCAGAATTCTTGGGGGGGGGAGGAGCCATGACTGTTTAAAACATTATAATAATGCTTTAAATGTTTCGTGCAGATGAAGTTATGGATGAATCAACCTGACCACTTTTGTATATGGATGGGAATTACTTTATTCTCCAGCTCTGTGCAACTTTCCAACAAGTGATTTGCCCCCCCAAGTCACCATGGGAACAGCAGTTTCATGTTTTGTGGGTTGCTACTTACATATTTCCACCACTCTCCCAACAGGAAATAAAAGTGGTAATGTCACAGGGGCAGAAACAACCATGTAATAACAACACAAAACAAAACTGGCTTTGTAAACAATCATCTGTATCTCTCACATAGCAGGTTTGAGATGTTATAAATCACTTTTGATGTTTTATTACCGTCAAATGGTAGATAAATGTTGCGACATAAATAGTAAAGTACAGTAAAGTACATCAAATCTATATGCATACACAGAGCAATCAGCTTCTACTTTGTGTTGTTAGGTCTAATCCATGCAATTCTTTAAAAAGCCAAAGCCCTAAAAAGCTGCAAATGACAACTCCATAAAATAACCCATTATCCAGTAATAGAATAAAATAAGACTACAGCAAACCTGTCTTAAAAGAAGTCAAGAGATACTCCCAGCCTCCAACTCATGGAAGACAACCCAGAATGGCAACAATGGACAGAGCTAGGCCCCCCATCCCCACTCCTTTTTTTTGTGTGCATTCTAACTTTGGAGAATGCCTGAAGAAGGCTTTAGAATTAGAGAACTGCAAGCCCAGAAATTCATGTTGTGTATCAGAACTGAACAGAGCTGATAGTCCTTCCACAAAAAAATGCAACTCCTGGGTATGCCAAGCTCAGAATAATTTAGGTCAGCAGCAAAATCATTATTTGCTGCTAGTATTAAACATCTGGGAGTCAGAAATCATTGCCGATCTAGGGCAAATCACTCAGAGATCTACCGGTAGAGATTCAACACTAATCCTCCAGCACAGTGAGTAGGGTGGCAGAGTTTGAGGGAATGTGAAATTCTCACCTTTGTTTTCAGCAGGTCTAAGATTGGCTAAGGCAACAATCTGGTGTCCAGCAGCAACACAATGCATCATATTGTAACAGCTGTCTTTCCCACCACTGGAATAAAAAGAATCAGTTGTATAAAAACAGCTCGGTAATGAGTTCAACAGTCATTTCAAAATGATAAAATATACAAATGAGAAAATGTTTACCGGGTTTTGTTTTTTTGTTTTTTTAAAAAAGACCACTTTTCAGAAATCCTTAAGAAAGTTAAAAGTAGCACATATATAATTTGGATTTTAAGTGTTTCCACTCCAACCTATCACTTGATGAATACACACTTGATATCCAGGTAGTGTTCTACACATGTAGGGGAGGCCTCAATTCTTTAACTTCACACAAGGCTCCCTGTGCCCAATGATTACCACACAGAATAAATGGTGAGATCAAAGTTCCAATTGCACAGAAGAGCATCACAGAACTTTGGATCCCAACCAGTGCTTTTTCAACATTGGGACTCTTGGGCTTATAATGATAATTATCTGGGCTAAACCTACATGGATCCTTTAAAAAAATATATACTCTGCAGCCAGGTCACAAGCTTGCCTCTGTGCACAAATAATGCATTTTACATTTCTCTGACTCAATGCCCAATTGGGTCTGTAATTGCTAGTGTGAAAAATGTGCATAAAAAAGAGTAAGATTGGTATGAAGAATAAAATGTCTCAGATTTTGCAGACGAGCTTTATACAAAAATGAGCCAGCGTTGTGCCATTCTGCTTGAGTGAAGTTATTAAAAACAAACCTTGAGCATAAGATAATTTACTGCAAGCAAAGCAACAAGCTTTAAAAGCACTTAAACCCCCGTTTTCAGTGACTTCACATAGGGTGAATCTCAAATGCAAAACAACGTTGTGTGGGTGCAAGACTGCCATCAGAGACAATTTAGCTGCTAAGGACATTAGATGGAATGAAAGCTACTAAATACCAAAGTACTTGTGATGCACAAATGCTTGATTCTTTACAGGTAATTTCCCTGGCTTTAAGAAAAGATGCTCCATTTACTATTACTTCTCACAGCATTAATAGGGCTGTGCTCTTTAAAGAAAAGTAAGCACATCTAAAGTGCAAACCCCCCAAAAAAGAAAACTACACAAATATACTTAAAGCACAGTCCTGTACATGTCTATTCAGAAGTATGTCCCATTGAGGTGAATGGATTTACACCTCAGCAAGTAAGTATAGGATTGGTCCCACTGAATTCAAGAGCAGGTTATTAACACAAGCAGCAGTTCACAGAATTGTAGATTTAGTGTCTAAGTCAGGGGTTGTCAACCTGGTCCCTACTGCCCACTAGTGGGCTTTCCCGATTCTAGGTGGGCGGTAGGGGATTCTATGGCACAAGCTGAATCTTCCTTCCATCGAGCACTGGTAGGAGGTAAGGAAATGTTACCATCAAGAAAGATGCATTAGTGGGCGGTAGGTATAAAAAGGTTGAGCTACCCCTGATCTAAGTGCATATACTGTAGAAAAAATGTATTTTTTTTTTTTAAAAAAGTCAGAGATTGTGTTCTACCATCTCCCTGGGTACCTGAGCTGGGCTACACGTTGCTGCTAAGATGGCTTCCTTCAGTCAACCATATTAACCATGACTACCCAGTCCCTGGTCAGAGCATTACCAGCATGCTACTCTGGTATATCTGCTTGTGCCACCCACAGCCAGAGATGGCTTTGGGTTGGAAGCAGCAGGGTTCATTTTTGACATCCCAATACAGTGGTACCTTGGGTTAAGAACTTAATTCGTTCCGGAGGTCCGTTCTTAACCTGAAACTGTTCTTAACCTGAAGCACCACTTTAGCTAATGGGGCCTCCTGCCGCCGCCACGCCACCAGAACATGATTTCTGTTCTCATCCTCAAGCAAAGTTCTTAACCCGGGGTACTATTTCTGGGTTAGCGGAGTCTGTAACCTGAAGCATATGTAACCCGAGGTACCACTGTATTTTCCTGCTGGAAACCTTCTCAACTACACACAAGCAACCCACTTTACCAATAAATACAGAACACAAACCCACTTTCCCACAAAAGCCCTAAATCACCACTATTTATCGAAGGTGATAATCTGTCCTTATGTCCCATTTCAAGGGTTTGTTAATTTGTATGAAACATGGTATCAATGTACCCCCAGAGAAATTCCGCAAGAGGGAGGAGTCAAGTTGCAGAAGAAAATCACTACCTAATATGAAACGCAGGTGGTTGTGCATGAAACCCCTTCAAGCAAATCAAACCATATAACAAGGCCCTCAATGGACTCCTGGCCTTCAAATGCCTGAGTAAGCTGCCTGTGGGCAACTGCTCCCCTTGGCCTTTGAATGTGTTTACACATGCATGCAAAACTTCCAACATTTTAGCTTACTTCTCAAACTGAAGGAAGCAGACATATATGCATCCTATGAGAATGCAGGACAATAGCTAAAGCAGGAACTTTTGTGCATTTTATTGATGATAAACCACTAATCAGCCAAAGTGCAAAATTCTGGAAAGTGTTGATAGCCACCTTCACTAACAGATGAATGAAATGGCGGTCACCCGCAGGCCCATTTACCTCAAGCTGGTGATTAAGGTGTACAGACAGTATGGTGGACATGAGTCGGGGAGGAAATGTACATGTGTGTGTGTCTGTTTGTGATAAGTGGTCCCCAGGTCTGTGGTAACTTGGCAGGAGGGCGAAGCACTACAAACTTGTGAGCTGAGCAAGCCCATTCCCTGAGGTTTTCAAGGTTCAGGAAGGCACAAAACACCCAGTACATTTAGAAATAGCTCAGTTTCTTCAAGTTTGAGAACAAATCCCTGCAAAAACAAGTGTTTCCAAGGCCAGCTCCATCTCTTTCCTTTTGTAAATGTTGCCACGTTGTGTTCACACTATACCCTTAAAACACATTCAAAACACATTATTTCCTTCAAAGTATTCTGGACACTGTAACTTTTTAAGGGTTTTTAGGAACAATAACTCTGAGTGGTAAACTACAGTGCCCAGGATTTTTTGAGGGAAAAAATGTGTTTCAAGTGTGCTTGAAAGGTATGGTGTAGGACACAGCATAAACTTAGCCCACGACTTCCCAACCCTACCCACAGAGAAGCAAGGGGTGAGGTGGACATCTGGGTGGCCACTGTGAGCTGGACTGGAGGGGCCACATGACCTGATCCTGCATGCTCTTCTTATTGTTCTTAGGTGCAAGATCAAACAGATGGCTATAAGAAAATCTCAGCACCTTCTATATTAAACCACACAGGCATAGAAAAAGTTGTCCTTGCCCCCACTATGCACAGGGCTGAAAGGGGAAGCAAAAACAAAACCCCAAGCAGTATATGCTGCAGATATGACCCGCAAATGCTGCACGGTTTTAAATCAGCCAGTCGACTCCGGAGAGAGCAAAGCAAAGCAGGAAACGTGAGGTCAGACGGACTGAGAGGGGGTAGAAAGGAAATTGCTGATTACAAACAGAAAGGTGGTGGCGGGAGGGAAAACTGATCCGAGGAGGCTTAGCTTTGCTTGCCCACTCCGCCAGCCACCCCCGCGCTATATGGGGCTCCAGCACTGCTCCCTTATGTAGAAACCTTGCAGTGGAAATACTAGTCCATTGTGGGGGCAGCCCTTTTACACACACACACACTGTTCTTCTTTACCTGATTAAAGCCACTACTTTCATGTTGCACAACACCCTGGGCTGGATTTAAGTGCATGCGAAGAGCGCCCGGGGTTGAGAGTGCAAGCCACCAACTAGGCGCAAACACACCAACACACACACTGCCTCTTCCAACCCACGTTGCTCTCGGGCTGCGGCTGCTGTCTGATGCTTCCTTCCTTCCCCGGGAAGTCCCTCCCGCCTGGGTCTGTCCCCCGAGATGCCTGAACAAAACAATCACCTTTCGCAGCCGTGATGAGGCATTCCCTCCGTCCTTTGGGCAGCATGAAGTCGGTCTGCAGGCGACAAACTGCAAGAGCCAGCCCTGCAAGAGCGAGCGGACGGGTAGTGGGGTGGCTAAATTTCAGGCACAGCGTTGGACAGCTATGAGCTGGCACTGAGGCGGTTTGTAGGGAGGGCAAGGCTGAGCGCACGTGTGCGACTGCTGCCTAGCTGCTGCGTGAGTTTGAAGCGCTTTTGCCGGTTCTCGCACAGCAGCGCTTAGACTGTGGCACGCTCCGCTCTGGGATTTGCATGCCAGGTTTCAGACCCAGAGCGTGGGAAGTAATAAAAAGACTGCCTCTGAGCATGTGCCGGGTGCATTTCTGTCGTCGAGCAGCCAGAGCCAGTCAGTGTGTCGATTATGAAATGATCTACGTTACAGCCAGGCTTGAACGGCAAAATTCCCCTTTTTCTTTTAGTAAATCATTAGGTGAGCAAGTGTTGGAGGTTTACAGCCCCCAACCTAAACATGTTGTTAGAAAGGTTGGGGGCAAGCCCCATGGGCGTAGCCAGGAAATTTTTGGGGGTGGGCTGGCAAAGTTGTTGATTGTGTTTTTTAGGAAATGACCCCATAAAGAGGACATTACAGGGTAATTTCAATGCTTTTCAATAACATTTGTGGGGTGGGGGGGGGCAACAGCACACACCCACACCCTCTCTCTGCCTTACTGTATTCCAAGCAGTAGCAAGAGTCCAGGGGAATTCCAAGCGCTTACCCAGGGTCTGTGTTCCTTTGGAGAAAGTAGGCACAATGGAGGTTAGTACTTTAATGGTATATGCTTTATTTTACACACATATACAGTGGTACCTGGGGTTAAGTACTTAATTCGTTCTGGAGGTCCATTCTTAACTTGAAACTGTTCTTAACCTGAAGCACCACTTTAGCTAATGGGGCCTCCTGCTGCTGCTGCGCCGCCGGAGCACGATTTCTGTTCTTATCCTGAAGCAAAGTTCTTAACCTGAAGCACTATTTCTGGGTTAGCGGAGTCTGTAACCTGAAGCGTATGTAACCTGAAGTGTCTGTAACCCGAGGTACCACTGTACAGCCTTTAGGCTTCAGTGGAGGGGCGCACAGCAGCAGCACCCCAAAACGCACCAGCTTGTCCTTAAAGCAGCATTACCAGCATCCTTTTTGCTCTACTGCCCATATTGGGTGTTCCAGGCACATAAAATCTTCCTGGTAGCATCTCATGGTACCTGGTATTCATTTGCATTCTAATGGTCAGTTCATTTGAAATACTAATAGTTAATCCCCACCCTCTGGCATCACCTAGCAAAGGAGTTCCTCTGACTTCATCAACACTTTGACTAGGATTAAAGACTTGTACACACTTAGGACATTTACCTAGGTTAACTCTTCACATGCTCATTGCTGATGCTGAGAAGTAGGTCCACACATTTCAATACACATGGATCTTGATTATGTTCTCAAAAGTCTGATACACAGTCTTTCAACATAAACACTAATTAAACACCTCACACCCATTACCTAACCCGCTTTTAATATAAATAAATAAATGCTATATTACTCATTTCACAGTTTTAATGGCTCTAGCTCCAGTTAGGCTCCCTGCTACTTTATGTAATAGGAAATTGCCAGGCAGGGGAGAAAACAAGTACAGTGGTACCTTGGTTTTCGAACGTAATCTGTTCCAGAAGACTGTTGAAGTTCTGAAGCGTTCAAAAAGTGAAACTCAGTAGCCGACAGCTAGGCCTCAGGATCTTGCACTCAGCGGAAGCCGCATGGCATGTTCAACTTCTGAGGTGTGTTCAAAAACCGAAGCATGTACTTCCAGGTTTACAATGTTCAAGTTCCGAAACATTCGGCAATGGAAACGTTCGAAAACCAAGGTACCATATGTATCTAATGTGTACAGAAGTATAAAAGTTTTAGGAACTTCTGGTTGTCAGAGGAAGAGAGCTAGATTTGAAGCCGTACTTATGTACTTAGAGTCATGGAGTTGGACAGGATATCTAAAGGTCATTTCCAATCCCCTGCTGTTCAGACTAGTCCATAGATAACTGAGTGCTTTGATTGTAATTATAGGTGTGTGACATATACGTCCTGCTATAGTTTTTGTAGCCAAGTGACAGGAGGTGAATAGCCTGGAATTAGCTTGCTTAGGAGAGATCTCCCCAAATGCCTCTTCTCCAAAGGAGCTGCAGAGAAAGATGGCCTGTATGCATTTTGGTGAATTTGTGACATCACACTTAATTCCCTCCTATGTCCTTCACCACCAAAATACAAAAGTAACAAAAATACAGCTGCTATGTCTTCCATGTGGTGCTAATATGGTCTGTATTGCCTGCAAGACACTCCTTTTTTATTGGGGAGTAAATCCAGTAAATTATTTTTAATGAATGGATTTATATAAGAATAAATCTGGCTGCAAGCCTTTGGATCGTTTTAAAGTACAGTCATACCTCTAGTTGCATTAGGTTCATGTTGCGGATTTTCGGGTTGCGAACGCGGCAAACCCGGAAGTGTATACTTTTGGGTTTCGCCGCACGTGCAGAAGCATTCTGCACACTTTGCACATGCGCAGAAGCGCTCTGTTGCGGCACATGCACACGCAGAAGCAGCACTCTACTTATGGACTTTCCGGGGTACGAACGACACCCTGGAATGGATTGCGCCCATGAGTAGAGATACCACTGTATTTGGAGAACTGTGGAACCTGAACAACCCAACATTTGAAGGCCAATTCTGAGCATGATAAACTAGTACGGACCAATGTGTTGTGCAGACAGGAAGAAGAAAAGCGAAAACCAAACTTTGATGCCCGGTGGACAGGGGCACAGGATAAGAAATGCAGGGTGACAGAAATGTGCAGATTAGAGGACTGGCACTGTGGAAGAATGCCATCTTAAGAGCTACTATTTGGTTGCCTGAGTGTGGAACCTGCGGTCATTCAGATGGAAGCTTTTAATGTTCGATGCATTACTGTATTTTAATATTTTGTTGGAAGCCGCCCAAAGTGGCTGGGGAGGCCTGGCCAGATGGGCGGGGTATAAATAATATATTATTATTATTATTATTATTATTATTATTATTATTATTATTATTATTATGCCTGGCACCAAAGGGCTTTCCTTTCCCCACACACATTTAATACTTACCATTCTTACATTCTGCTGGGCATTTAGATTGGGTTAGGCTTGTCCTGTTTATGCTATATGTATTTTTTTCATGGGGTGTTGATATTGCTTTTTGAATTGGATTGAAACATTGCTGGTTTCCTGTTATTAATCCATATATAAATATAGATAATACTGTTTGTATTTTATACTGCAGGTCACAAGACTTTTTTTTTTAGTATAAAGCATAGCAGATAAGAAATGGAAATAACAGTGGTGGTAGTTATTATAGAAATACAAATATTCATATAATAATCAGGATTATTCCCATAATTCTTAGGATCTTCCAAATAAAGTGGATGATCCAAATCAGATTGCATACTATGAAAGCTCGTGATTGTCCAGAGGGAAGGATTGTAACTTTTTGCTATTATAGCTGTGAAAAGAAGCATTGCAGGCATGTTCTTAATTAAAGCACTAAGTCCAGAGGATATGTAGAAGTTTCAGACATAAAATGCTTAGTAAAGCCTGCTGATGGGAAATAATCACCCACTCAGAAACACCGTAAAAATGTGACACTTGTTTTAAAAACACTTAAAAATGTACACTGAGTTGTTATTTGAGCTGCAATCATCCACACAATTGTTTGGGAAAATGTATTACTGACTCTGACTTGATTTAATGGAGAAGCACTGCACGGGTATTTTTATTTATGATAGTCTACAAACGAGGACAAATATTTAAAACCTGATGGGCTAACATGGTTAGAACAGCGGGGGACAAGCCTAAAAAGAATATTGTAAACAAGTTATTTGTGATCCTCTTTGGAAGTCCATAAAAGTGGTTATTTTATAAAGGCTTTGTAATGCAGGTTTCGACAGATCAGTCTTTTTGCAACATATTCTTCCTTAGCAACATTAGTTTCAGCAAAACTAAAAACAAAAAAGTGTTGTTTTCCTTCCTTAGAGGCTCTGCTATTAATATTATTGCCTAAAATAGTACCTAATACAGAAGTTATTTTCTGTCTTCTAGTTTGGTTGCATTCTCTTATACATCCTTTCACATTTATTTTTAGCAGTAATCTGCCCGTCATTTTTCAGTATCTTAATAGAACAGAAGAAACTGAAGGCATACAACTTAGACTTGATTTACTCTTTGCCCTGACAGGTGTGACCAGAAAGTGACAGAATGGAGTGGTTAGAAGAAATAACCTTGGAAACATTTTGTCGAGCAATGCCAGAGCTTGCTGAATAGGCAAAGTCTTTCTGACAATATTTTAATGCAACAGATGTACAGTTGTTATTGGTCTCCCTTTGCTCAAGGGAAACCCTCCATTCGTGGGCTGGATGTTTGCAGTTAAGAATCTGCATAGAGAAAGAGCCCGTGGCTCAGTGCTGGAGTACATGGTTTGCATGAAGATGGTCCAAGCTCCAGTCCCTGGTATTTCCTGTTGAAGGATCTTGAGTAGAAGACCTGAAAAAGAGTGGCCTCTTGAGATCTTGGTTGGCTGTTGCCAATCAAGGTGGACCAGGGGTAGGGAGCACATGGCCCTCCAGAGGTCTCCAACTCCCATCAGTCCCAGTCAACATAGCCCACGCTCAGAGATGATGGGGGTTGTAGAGCATTTGGAGGGCCACAGGTTTCCCACTCTCGAAGCAGACAATATACAGTGGACCAGTACTCTGATCCAATATAATATGTATTTATATGAATGTCAAAAGTCATGTATTTGATAGTACAGTCACTCACTGACAAGGTCTATCCCGAATTAATGTGGCTTTAGAGCTCAGGGGTGCACAGCTGACATGATTTTCTCATTGTACCAGCTTCAGGAGGTCTGCTAAGAGCAGAGGTACCCTTTGTACATCACCTTCATAGATCAGATGATGGCCTTTGACCTTGTCAGCTGAAAAGGACACAGACTGCTCAGCCAGGTCGGATGCCCACCTAAGCTTCACAAGATGATCCTTCCACAAGAACATGCACAGCACCATCCAGTATAACGGCTCACCCTTGGACACCTTCACTATAAAGAACAGTGTGAAACAGGGCTGTGTTCTTGCCCCGACTCTCTAGAGCCACAGCAGGCATTGTAACTCTCCATGTTTTGACTTCACGCACAACCACAAAGGCATACTCCTTCATTGTCTCCCAAGACAGATAGATGCCAATATGCTGCTAGTGTTGAAAAAAAATAAATGAATGCACGTGTGATTTTGTGACATTTTTAAAAACTGGTTTTGCTTTATTTTACTTCCTTAGAGGCTGACTCTTCTCTCCTCAAGCTTAGGAACACTCGTGTCTTCACTCCACACTCTGCTGTGATTCTAAGTTAAGAAGAAGATACCAGCTACAGTGGTACCTCGGGTTAAGTACTTAATTCGTTCCGGAGGTCCGTTCTTAACCTGAAACTGTTCTTAACCTGAAGCACCACTTTAGCTAATGGGGCCTCCTGCTGCCGCCGCGCCACCGGAGCACGATTTCTGTTCTTATCCTGAAGCAAAATTCTTAACCTGAAGCACTATTTCTGGGTTAGTGGAGTCTGTAACCTGAAGCGTATGTAACCTGAAGCGTATGTAACCCGAGGTACCACTGTACCTGCGGGACCTGACATCCTTCCGCAGGGCCTGCAAGACAGAGTTGTTCCACCAGGCCTTTGGTCAGGGCGCAGCCTGACTCCCTCCTCTGGCAACCTGCTTAGAATCTTGCTTAATTAGTTGCCATTAATTTGATTTTAATTGATTTTTATAATGTAATATTTTTAGAATGTGTGAATATCTGATTGTTTGATTGTTGATTGTTGTTAGCCGCCCTGAGCCCGGCTTCGGCTGGGGAGGGCGGGATATAAATAAAATTTATTATTATTATTATTATTATTACTGATATATATTTTTTTCACAACTAGAACAGTGCCATGTATAACCCATGAATATCTATGGTTGAATGTAGGATATTAGTGGTGGGACATGTTGGTTCTGGAGCTAAAGAGTGGCACAGATCAAGTGGCACAGATCAAGGCCCTATCCATATCATACATTCAAAGCACGGCAATACAACTTTAACAGTCATGGCTCCCCCCAAAGAATCCTGGGAACTGTAGCTGGCTAAGGATGTTGGGAATCATAGCTCTCTGAGGGGTCTTTTAACAATTCTCAGCACCCTTAGCAAGCTATAGTTCCTAGGATTCTTTGGGCAAAGTCGTGACTGTTAAAGTGCTTTCAATGTATGGTGTCTCAAGAATAATATCAACAGCATTAACAAGGAAGCATGTGAGCCTATAGGTACAGGTCAGGATGATGAGCACTGAGAAGCCAGTTAGTATAAAATAAACCAAGCTAGCATAGTGCAGCGATGTGCCACAGACTCTACCTTATGTGTTACAAAATGGAGCTCTTTTCCCCAGGAAAAGATGAATTGGCCTGCTAATGAATTGGTATGTGATCACTTGTAGGTTTGCTATGATAGACTGGGATCCGAAGGGTTACTTATGTTTTCCAAGCAAACTACACACACTCTCCCCAATGCAGCCTTTTATGCGCTCTGAAGAGCTGTTTCTGAGAATTGCAGGAATATTTGGAGTTAGCTTTGGTATTGCAAAAGAGGCTGTAGCTGGAAGGGAAGGTGCTAACTCATTCTGTGCACAGGAAAGTGCTTTCTGGTGATTCACCCAGCTAACTTTTGCTTTTGCTTTTTTCATGAAAAGTGGTGCATAAAATTATAAAATAAAATAACAACCCTTTAACTCACTTGAGTCAATGGGTTCAAACAAGGAGGCCATGAACTATTTGCAAGAGGAACGCTACTGACCCAAGACACCTCATAAATTTTGTGGACAAACAGTTCCTCATGTGTTAAGAATTGGAAGCTAATGTGACTCAAATTACCAGAAAGATTTTAGAAAACAATCATTTTTCATTGAGATTTTAGCATGCAGGAAGTGGCTTTCACAAAGCAATTTTATCACTTCAATGGAAAAATCATGACTATTCTTTCATCTTAAATATACACGCTAGGATTAGCCAATAAAATGATGAGTACATCCATTAATTCATTCTTCTCAAATGTGCCAGGATGTGTTTTTCTAATTTCTATTAATCTAAAAAGTCTTGCAACTGTTGCAACACATCTCCCCAGCCCAATTATTTGGCTTCTTTGTAGCATAATAAAGCATTAGCATCCTTTTCTTGCCATTCTTGCATAGGTTTGTCTTGGAGACAGAGAACATCTTCTTTGCCAAGAATTATTGAGCAGAACAATATATGGCATGCCAGCTGGATAGACAACAACAAGGGAAGACAAAGTGGTCAGGATATTGACTGCTGAGGCATCGGGGAGGGAATTCTGAAGAGTGCATCTTCGGGAAATAACTCTGATATGTCAGCTCTCTTGTCAACATCAAGCTTTAATCAGTTCAGTCTTTTTTGTTGCTGGGTCTTCCACCTTGTAATTGAGCCTGACATATACAATTCATTCTTCCCGCTGGCTCTGGATATATAACTCCTGTCATGGTCAATTATTAGGTGATAGGGCCTGAAACCACTGGGATGGTTGCTTAAAAGCATCTTGTACAGACAACCCAAATGAAAGACAAAATTCTAATTTGCCTGGAGAACATGAAATGCATTTCTCTCACACAAAAACCCTTTTAGCTATAGTAAGAGTATTTCCATTAAATGTAAAGGAAAGGGAACTGATTTTACTTTAAACCAGTTTGCAGGGAAAGAACTAGGTAGGTTATCCATGCAGGCAAAATTGTGATAAAGCATTTCCTAGGTTGCGGTGCTTACGACTGCAAGGGGAGGTTGCCGTGTTTGAATGTGTCCCTGTATAAACACGCTATCACACAGTATCGGATGTCGAAAGCATAGCCTTACCCCCTGGCATGTTACTTGTTTAGTACAGAGCTTTTTTTTATTTATGAAGTAGCACTGAAACATACAAACTTCTACCTGCAGCCTGAAATGGTCAAGCATGGTCAAGTTCAATTCAAATAGAATTATAGCTTATTAACCTTGCTGTTGGATACGAATGTCCTATCCCTCCAGAAATAAACATGAGACCACATGTACTGTTAGGTTATAACTTGCAACAGGACACAAGACCGCTGCCGTTTTTACCATATGCACTTGGCTGAAAATGACATTCTGTCAGTTTTTGTATCTCTGATTGGAAGGTTGCGTTTGTATCAACATTATTATAATTTATATACCGCCCTATACCTGGAGGTCTCAGGGCGGTTCACAGAATAAAATCAAAATATAAAACCACAAAATACATAATCAAAAACAACAACAACAACAACAACAACCCAATAGCTCCCCACCCCCCAAAACCCCACATTTTAAAAGGGCATAGGATCCTCACAACATTTAAAGTAAGACAATTAATAAACCTGGACAATTAATAAACCAGCCACTCGCTGGAAAGACCATGATCTCAGAAATGTCTGCAGCAATATTTATTGGCATCCAAACTGGCTGGGTTGTGGATTGAGAAGTACTTGTGGATAGTAGATATTGATATAGTGGATGTGGGTTACATGTTTATTTAGAATTCTTGTGCTGTTGGATACTCTTGCAGTCCATGGCTGTCCATCTCTATACACCCTCAGATTTGTCAACTAAGATCCATTTAAGAGTCTAAACATTCGGCAATTTATTGGAAAATCTCAGCCCTTCGCAAATTCATGAATTAGGTCTTCCACAATCTGGTGTCCTCAGACCCCCGTTCCTATCAGCCCCAGCCAGCATAGCCAATGATCAGGGACGATGGGCTGCTTTAGCAAAAGAAATTGATGTTTGAAGCACATTGGCCTTATATTTGCTTATGACTTATTTAATCCTAATTTAATTGTTCCTTTTGTAAATTATTGATATACTGCTGCTTAGCAGGAAAGGGAGAAGAAAACAGGTGAAACGCCACAAATGGGTCAAGTTACACTGCAATAGCTTTAAAGTTCAAGCACTGTTAAGTCAGTAATAAGCAATTTCTTCTCTAAATTTCAGCATTTGACCAAAATTCATAAAGCCTAAAATATTACCCAAAATGCATTTCATGGGGAAGGACAGGGGAAAGGAAACTGTGGATACAGCATATCACTAAAGCTTTGACACAAATCTAAACAAAATACAATTAATACTTGATGTAAAAATGGCAAGTATTTGGACAATAAATTGTGTGTAACTGAGGGAGCTGTGAGGGCAATTTGAGCTTTGGAAATGGTTTCATATCATGGAATAATGATATGTAATGGAGCCAAGGCAGCCTCTCCTTTCTCTCGCTTGGGGAATTGCAACACCAAGCACAAGACTCTCATTTTGTTTTTTCCACATCCTTCAATGGGCAGCCGGCCTTAAAACCTCTTAAAGGCAGCAAACATGCAAAGCTTTGTACATTTGTAACCCTCATTTCAAGTTTGTGTTACATCAATGGCAGGAATATTTGTTGTCATTTTATCCGTCTTGACCAATAATTCTCTGTATTTCCTGCAAGAAATTTGAGTGATGCAAATGACCTTATTTTTACAGCATGCTTTTATTAAATAGTTTATTATTTTGGCAGACTAATAAAGATTTTGGTATTTGCTTTTATTTGCAATAATATTACCACCACATAAAAAAGGATTTTATGTTCTTTTTGAGGAACAAGGAGGATAAAAGTGTTGATGGATAGCGCAACGGAGGCATCAGCAATGAGCTGGAAATGAGACGCATAAATATGAAAGCAGAGCTAAGAAAATAGAACTGCACCCTTGGCCTTTCTTAAAAGAACATGTGCATGCCACAGCTCATTCACACTCTTAAAAGAAACGCCTTTTGTTTCAGCGCATTGGGGAAATGCATGCAAAGTCTGAATCACTATTAACACGCCTAGCTTCTTGGCATCTTTCTAATAATTAAAATAAAATTATGAATTTGTTCCAAGACATTTGAAGAGACATTTTCAATCAGCAGTGGTTAGAAGGATTTTTTTTTTTTAAAAAAGGAATGGCATCTGCTTCATTTGAGATACAAGAAAAATCTATTCTCTTTACAGATCTTAAAACATGACACACACACACACACACAAATGAAAGGGTCTTGGTAGTCAGGTAATAGCTGGATGAAGAGTCTGATTCCATAGTTCTTTGTCATAATGTTTAAAAAGCTTACTTTTAGCAGTGCTAAGCAATGACATTGCGAGGCTGGGCATGAGGATATACCTGTTTTACTAACAGGAAACAAGAATCTGAAAAAGAAATAGTAATTCTGATCAAAGTACCCGTAGGTTAGCAAAACCTACATTTTTAAAAGCCCCGTATTCAATCTAATGTCACACACACACGTGTGTCTACGGCTAAACCACATCCCAATGGGACTACTCGGAACATTGCCCTTGACCATTTCTCGTGGTATATGTATCAGCATCTTATCCTTGTTTATGGGGAAGGAACATGCACAATGCAAACCAAGTTGCTTAGTTTGTATAACTTTTACATTCACTATGTGTCTAACGTGTGTAAACGCCTCCTAACCGAATGCTGATTTAGAAGAAGAATCGCTTGAGGTTTTTGTTTTGTTTTTTCCAAATCAAAATTTGCACAAAGTGATGATGGGCCAGTATACTTCTGATTCTTTATGAGGTAGAATGGGAAGGCAGGCAAGTTGTCAGCCTGAATTGGAAACTGAATTGTCAGGAATCTGCTTTTAATTTTACGTCCTTCGTTTTGTAGGAGGATTTGCCTCACAAGGGAGCTGCATTTCTCAGAGCTATCTAAAAGGCAATCAGAAGGCAAGATTCACAAAATCTGAGTCTGGGGTGTGGGGTGTGGGTGGGATAGTGCATTTAACAATTAGTGATGTGCCAGGGCTTAAAATTTCAAAAGCTGCTTTTGCCCCATGCCAGTGACTCTTTCTCTGCCAGTAGTAGTCAGAGCTTTCCTGGGATGTCATCCAACCATAGTGGCATATAATGGATAGCAGACTACATTTTTACAGTTGGAGGTGAAATCGAAAGTTGCACTATGCAGAAGAAGTGATGAATTTGCATCCCTGAACGTTGCCTAGCAATAAGCGATGGAATGCTAATGCTGACTTTAACCATAAAAAGGGGCTTTTGCATTCACACCCAAAATTGCACAATTTTTAAAAAAGGAAAAGGAAAAGATTGAATAAGAGTGAACTGAAATAACAACACAATTTGTCTCTTGCAATCAGATTTTAAATGGGGAATTCTCCATGGATTAATGGAGAGGAGGGTGAAATTAAAGGCAGAGAAAACATTCCTGGCCTGGGCTCTGTAAGTTGGGTTTTAATGGGTGGAATTCAAGTTTTACTTAGAGTAGACCCATGGAAATTAATGGATCTAAATTAGTCATGTTAATTAATTTCCATGGATCTACTCAGAATAACATTTAGTTGAATACCACACAATGTAAATTATCTTTATTATCATAATTGCTTTTGGATTATTGATCCAAATTATTGCTGCTAATTTTTCTTATTGTTTTAATTTCCTTGTAAACCACTTTGAAGGTTTTGTGTTTTTGTTTTGTTTTTTTACAATAAAACGGTGTATAAATTTCATGAAATAAATAAATAAATCCATTTAGGAACTCGCCTACAAAATTACCTATATGAGAATGCTTTTCTTTTCTATTTGGGCAATATTCCTCCCTGGTCTACTAAAAGGAAACGACGGAAGGATAAATATTCTTTCTGAATTTATGGTTGCAAGCCCTCAGTTTTGTTCTTTGTAGAACAGGCACTTTTGGATTGGATTTTTCATTAACCAGGTGTGCAAGACGTTTGGCCGTGCGTAAGCAATTCCATGGCAAAAGAGTGGGAATTAAGGCTACTTTCCCCACTGCACTTGACAATTTATGCTGTGTTCTGCCTGATCCAAACTGGCAACAGTCAGATATCTGTGAAGAGGCAGCCATGGACAGCCCCAGCAGTGTGTTTGGTTCTCCCTTTTTTTTAGCAGTGTGTTGTTGCAAATAAACATTTTCCACCTGTTTCAACAGCCTGGCATATTATTTTCTTGATATGTGATGATACAATACCTCTCAGGTTTGCTAAGTAGCAAAGGGAAATGTAAGCAAAAGAAAAGGTTTGCCGCTTTCACAGGTTTTCTGTGCTTGGGGTTCTGCTTGTCTGAGAACTGTAAGAATGGAAGCCATATTTTATAGTATTTCTTTGGCCTCTGCCATCTGGTGTAGGTTAGTTTTTCCACTGCCAACATTTCCCTGGAGCCTCCGATACCAAAATCTTTCATTCTCAAGTAAATGTCTGGACTGAATAAAGGGAGTTTAAAAAATGGTAATTATTATTTTTTGTACATTGCAGCCATCGCTAATGATGCCATCATGAAATACACACGAATGTGTCTGATAACTGATGGCCATATAGCATATTTCTTTTTACACAGCTTCTAGATTATGTGACATCTTTAAAATATTTTTTTATTTTTTGTGTGCGTGTGACTATTCCCACCACCAACACATTGATCCAATTAAAGTTGATATCTTAACCTAGCTGTAATCATTTCAGCAGTGCCTGTACTGGACCAGACCTGGTGCTCAAATAAAATGAACAGCGTAGTTCAAGATGCGCTTCACAAACCACATGGTTTCCCAACAAAACGAAGAATATGAATGCATTTTCCAAAGCCTTGCCTGTTCTAAATCCAGCACAAATGTTTAGAAGAGGGATTAACCTCAGTGTCTCCATAAGAAATGCTTTCTACCCAAGGCAAACTTTGCAAACCAGAGTGTTTATGGTGCCAATAAACACTTCTGAGAAGCAAGTGTTAAGAGTATATACAGTAACCCCACCCCCACCAAGGTCAGATCAGCTATAAAAGCAAAGAAGAAAACCTTGAACAACCATTCCAGAACACTAGCGATGTAAATCCCATTTTCCACAATAAACATGCCAAAATTAACTAAACCTACAATTCTCCACATTCAAGAATCAAAACAAAAATGAGCTCACATGCTCTATTTTTCTGCGAATTTTTCTGTGGATTTTCCCCACCCCTAAGCTTATGCCCATTCCTTTTCCACATGTTTTCTTCCTGATCAGAAGCTGGTTACTTCAGATGGTGCTACCCTCAGAAACCCTTACTAGCTTCTCTGCTTTCCCCAGTGGGAAGAAGAAGAACAGCAAGGACACAGCTTGATGGGCCTCAGGTGGCAGGCATAGAATTTGTGGGCCAGTTGCAATCATTGGCAATGTAATATTTGTAGCCCTCACTTGAAGAAAGAACCTCATCCATGATGTTTATCTCATTCTATCCTAAAAACACTGTGATGTAGGTTTCCTCAGAGGCTGGAAATTGCTCAGTGCCACCAAAGGAGCTTCATGGCTGAAGGCCTGAGAAACCTTTTACACTTGCCAGAATACCATGTAAGTGAGCATTGTGTCACATGTAAACTGTGCCTGGCCTGAACGCATCTCCTGGTATGCCCCGCGGAGGACCTTAAGGTCCACAAATGACAACATTTTGGAGGTCCCAAGTCGCAAGCTGGTTAGATTGGTCTCAACTAGGGCCAGGGCCTTTTCAGTACTGGCCCCGACTTGGTGGAACGCTCTGTCACAAGAGACTAGGGCCCTGCGGGACCTGACATCTTTCCGCAGGGCCTGCAAAACAGAGCTGTTCCACCTGGCTTTTGGTTTGGGCTCAGTCTGACCCTTATGTTTTCCCTCCCCTTACGGTTTTGATCTATGGGCTACTTTTAAAATGAGGCTGCACTTTAAATTGCATTTTAACCTGTATTTTAAATTCCCCCCCCCCATTATGTTTTTACTGTAATTTTACTAGTGTTAGACGCCCTGAGCCTGGCTCTGGCCAGGGAGGGCGTGGTATAAATAAAATTCTTCTTCTTCTTCTTCTTCTTCTTCTTCTTCTTCTTCTTCTTATTATTACTACTACTACTACTACTACCCAGTTCCTCTGTTAAAGACATTCCTGAGGCACACGTGTGTTTAAGAGGAATGAGCAGAATGCCACAGTCAGGTGCAGTTCACATTTGTTATGCCACTTCTGTGTTTTGTACTTGCACGCATTAGAGAAGTCGGTGGGGATGTGACCCTGGGTGTAACAAACCCAAAGCCAATACTCTAATCACTTCATTACACTTTCTATGCAGAGCCTTTCCTGAACCCTTCCAGCGTCCTCTTAATTGTTTCTTTACAAATGCCATTGCTGGAGAGCGAGTGTGGCGTAATGGTTAGAGTGCTGGAATATGAACTGAGAGATCAGGTTCTGAATTCTCACTCAGCTATGGAGCTCACTTGGTGACCTTGGGCCAGTCACCATCTCTTAGCCTAACCTACCTCACAGGGTTGTTGTGACTATGAAATGGGAAGGAGGAGAACCATGTACACCACCTCGAGATCCTTGGAAGATGAAGGTGGCATATAAATGTAATAAATTTAAATAAATAAATTTTAGTGCGTAAAGTTTTCTTATGTTTTTATTTACGTTAGAAGCTGCCCGGAGTGGCTGGAGCAACCCAGTCAGATGGGCAGGGTACAAATAATAAATTATTGTTATAAATTACTTATGGTCTTTTCCTGGGTGGCCTTAGTGGCCTGTACTCTCCCCACCCAAGACACTTCTTTCATGCCTACATCTCGCTGAAGTTTCAAAACTGAAGCAAGAGTACTCTCTTCCATAGACCATTGTTAGGAGTTTTGTCTGAAAAATGTAAACATCCCTGATATATACCAGATTTTAGCTTTCCAGCTAGTATGCAAGTAGCTTTAGTATTCGGAGTTGCATTGTATGGTTTCCATTTCACAGGACAGTTGCAGAACATGAGAAGATCAGAAGAACCAGCTATATCAGGCTAGTGACCCATCTAGCCCAGCAACCTGTTCCCACAACGACCAAGGAAGTCCAGGCCCAGGAACTCCTGTTGGAATCCTTAGGTGGGGGCAATGAGGACACACTGGTGGGAGCTGCTCCTGGCTTTTATGGATTGGGGTGGGGTGGGATGCCCTCCTTTAGTATTCTGCATGAAGGACTCAAGTCCAGTTTAATGAGCTGTAAGTAGGAAGAGGGGCTCATTTTCCAGCGTCATAACTTTTATATGCCTGTTGTCTTTGTCCATGGAGTTTTCTAGGCAGGGATACTGGAGTGGCTTGCCGGTTCCTGCTCCAGGTGGATCACATTTGGTCAAAACTATCCACTATGACCTGTCCATCTTGGGTGCCCTGCTCGGCATAGTTCATAGCTTCTCTGGGTTATCCAAGCCCCTTCGCCACGGCAAGGCAGTGATCCATGGACTGCAAGAAGATCAAACCTATCCATTCTTAAGGAAATCAGCCCTGAGTGCTCCCTGGAATGACAGATCCTGAAGCTGAGACTCCAATACTTTGGCCACCTCATGAGAAGAGAAGACTCCCTGGAAAAGACCCTGATGCTGGGAAAGATGGAGGGCACAAGGAGAAGGGGATGACAGAGGACGAGATGGTTGGACAGTGTTCTTGAAGCTACCACCATGAGTTTGACCAATCTGCGGGAGGCAGTGGAAGACAGGAATGCCTGGCATGCTCTGGTCCATGGGATCACGAAGAGTTGGACATGACTAAACGTCTACAAAACAACAACAACAACAAGTAGGAAGAGCAGGAGTGGAGTCTGGAAGTTGCCCTTCACCATTTCGCAGACTGAGCAGGAGCACAGATCACCCAGCCACAGTCTTCTTCAGTGTGCTGAGATGTACTGCATTTTTAACTAAAATATACTAATGGATAGCCATCTGTCATGGATGCTTTAGCTGAGACCAGATGACCCTTCCAGCTCTACAATTCCATGATTCTATGCTTCTTAATTTGCATCTATTCATGTAAATTAGTACATTCAAATTTTATGAAAATGTGTATCCCCCTTTTTCTCTCTTTTTGGGGGGGTGGCAGTGGAGAGTCTAAGTGGCCACTCTTTGGAGGGGAAGAATGTCCAGAAGCAGCCAGGAAGGAAAATACCACAGAGTTTACTCCTGTGGTCTCCCAACGGGAAGTTTTGCGTACAGGGTTTGTGCCTGTCTGGCCAACTGCTGAGCAACAGTTTTCTGTTAAGAAGCGAAAAGCTTTAGTCTACATTTGTTTGACTAGACAACTGAAAATATTTTATCTCACTTTGAAGTAAAAGGAGTGGGAAGCATTTCATGTTATTTGCAGTGAGTTGGAACCTCCTGTTTGAAATGATATTCCAGCAATTGGTTTTCTTCCTGGAACTAGGTCGTAATTTTTCTGGCCTTGACAGAACTGGCACACTGTTTCCAGAACTTATGTGCCAGCTTGAAGTATATTTTCAGTAACAGAGTTATCACTGCAGAAAATGAGGCCCTGTGAAGAGATAAGGTTGATAAAGGTATGTAAGAATTTTATTCTGCCTTCCTTTGTTCTTTTTTTTTTTTAAAGAAGTACCAACTGATGAATATGACAGCTTCCAAGACCTAGAGATATAACCCTTGCTAGGCAGCTTAATATGGTTATTTTAGTGTATGTTTATTGAATTTATGAATCGCTTCCCATAGCAAACAGACCTGAAGCAACTTGCAAGAAGAATAAAATACAGTAATAAAAATATATTAAACACGTATTAAAAACATAGTCAATGTACAAATATGCAATCATTGGTGCTGCCAAAATGCCCAGGAAACACAGGGAGACTTTTCCTGGTGCCAAAACAATGAAAAAGTTCAGGTGTGCCCTGGGGAGAGCATACCATAGACGGGAAGTTTCTGCTGAATAGTTCCATAAGATCATAGGATTGTATTTTTCAAGGATAATGTGGGCTTTGTGACTCACAGGCAATATGCCATCTGTTGGAACAGAGTGCCTCAGAATTGGGGCTACTACCAAGATGATTTGGCCGTTGGTAGAGGGCAGCTTACCTGATCTCCCCATGAGATGAAAGCAAGGCTTCTTCAGGACATCTTAAGTGGTAATGGTAAAGGTAAAGGACCCCTGACAGTTAAGTCCTGTCACAGACAACTCTGGGGTTGCGGAACTCATCTCGCTTTACAGGCCGAAGGAGCTGGCGTTTGGCTGCAGAAAGTTTTTGCTCTGAATAGCAGCAGCTGGAAACTGCAGGAGGGAAGAGTGCCCTTGCGCTCGAATCCTTCTTGTGGGTTTCCCATAAGCACCTGGTTAGCCGCTGTGAGAACAGGATGCTGGACCAGATGGACCATTGGCCTGATCCAGCACAATCTTCTTATGTTATGTATTTCAAGGAAATACAGCTCCTTATTTAGTATTTCTAAGGTAAGGTGTGTTAAATTAGTGCATAATTTCTCATTAAAAAAAGTTCTGAAGTGATTTACAACCCAAAATCAACATTCCTCCATAAGGAACTGCTCCATGAACTAGCAAGCTTACATGACGTTATAAATGCCTAAGGCATTTAGGGCTTTAAGGATGGGAAGAACCAGCACTTTGATTCCAAATTGGGGCCAGAAACATATATGTGAGCCTATATGTGTATATTTGTTCATACCTATTGATAGCTGGGCTGCTGCATTCTACACTAGTTGAACTTTCCAAACTATCTTAAAGTGCAGTTAGTGCTGGGTGTGTGTCTTCTGAAATAGACTAAGTATAACAACAACAACAACAACAACAACAACAACAACAACAACAACAACAACAACAACAACAACAACATATTATCTGGGCAGCTTTCAACAGAATATTAAAAACACAATAAAGCACCAGACATTAAAAGCTTCCCTATACAGGGGTGCCTTCAAATGACTACAGATGCCTTTTGGGAGAGTTTTTGGGGAGTACCGTAATCTTGTGTTATCCAGCCATCTCACTCTTTTATGTTTTAATAATTAATGGAATCTACTCAATACATTGAATTCAAGAATATTACCTCCTATTTCCTTTGCGTAAGTTGGAGTAACTGTTCTGTTTTGAGTAATGGACTTGGACCAGGGGTACCTTGGACAGCTCCATTCAGGGCTCAGGCTAAGGACTTCATAAGAGTAGCATTCATAACTTCATCAGCAGTTATCCTCAGGCTGAGCCTTAAACAGCGGGTACTGCTGTGTCTCAGTCGCAGTGAGAGAAGGCTCTTTATTTCAATGCAACTAACCCGTTATAGCAGTTGCTGACTCCAAGGAAGCAGGGGAGATGAAGGTTTCACTAGAGCTTCTGAGCTGCATTCTGGTGAGTCAGAGGTGGGCAACATGATGTTCTTGGGCAGGGGAGGCACCTCTGGCACAGCAGATTTGTTTCGTGCAAGTGCTTCTGGTTAAATTGTGAACATCTGAGGATGGCCCTGAGAACACTTCCAATCTTCGTCCTCAACCCCTGAAGACAGGGAGTCCAATCCCAGGGTCATGACAGCCCGGGCTGCCTGTGTACAGCCCTATAAAAGAACATAAACGGTGCCAATCACAAGACAAAGGGGGGAAGAGGAAATTGAACCCAGGACTCTGTTATATCTTCAACTGAGCAGCTGATTACAAGATCCCATCATTCTTTGAGAGGGGGGCAGTTAGGCCAACAATTGGGGAACTGAATAAGCAGTGCCCTTTGTAAATGGGCTTCTCAATCCATTGACTGAGAATCTGTAGAAGTCCTGAAAGAATGGCTGCTTCTTGAAAACACTGATGTGCTGGATCTGGAAGGTTTTAACAATGTATTTGGTTGGCATGCATATTTGTGGTACGACAAGGTCAAAGCACACAAAGCGTTTAAAAACCATATTGTTAGAAAAGCACTGTTTAATGTTTGGATGAGATACAAGGATCTGTTAGAAAGTAAAACCCCAAGATGGTTGTCACCAATGGAAGCGAAGGCTCAGAAAAAACTCAATATAGAGGCCAAATGGCCGAAATATTGGGAAATTTTGGAACAAGATGGAGACAGAATAAAATTGCAGAGTTTTGAAAAATTAAAAAATAGAGTGCGAGATTGGCTCCATTACTACCAAATAATGGAGGTATATAACACAGATAAAAAACTGGGCTTCCAGGTGGAAAAATCAAAATTGGAAACAGAATTGTTAGATCCCAAAACTAAGAACTTGTCAAGAATGTATAACTTGCTGTTGAAATGGAACACTCAGGATGAAATGGTGAAATCTGCTATGATTAAATGGGCACAAGATGTTGGACATAACATTATGATGGCTGACTGGGAACAGTTATGGACCACAGGTATGAAATTTACGGCATGTAATGCCCTAAGAGAGAATTTAATAAAAATGATTTACAGGTGGTACATGACACCAGTCAAGCTTGCAAAAATTTATCATTTGCCCGAAAACAAATGTTGGAAATGTAATGAGACTGAAGGTACATTCTTTCACCTTTGGTGGACATGCCCAAGGATTAAGACATTCTGGGAGATGATTTATAATGAAATGAAAAAGGTATTTAAATATAGCTTCCTGAAGAAACCAGAGGCCTTTCTCCTGGGCATGGTCGGCCAATTGGTGCCAAAGAAGGATAGAACATTTTTTATGTATGCAACAACAGCAGCAAGAATACGCATCGCAAAGTATTGGAAGACTCAAGATTTACCCACCCGGGAAGAGTGGCAGTTGAAGTTAATGGACTACATGGAATTGGCGGAAATGACTGGCAGAATCCGAGACCAGGGAGAAGAGTTGGTGGAAGAAGATTGGAAGAAATTTAAAGATTATCTACAGAAATATTGTAAAATTAAGGAATGTTAGAAAGATATTGGAATGAAGTTACATGGCTTTAGCAGAAATGTTATAAAGAATTAAGTACAATAGATTGTAAATGGATTAAAGGAAAAAATAATGTTACAATTTGTCAAGTTAAATGATAGGACAGAAAATTGAGGAAGATGGAAAGGATTTGCTGAAACAATTAATTGAAGTGGAATACAAAAAAAGGGAGGTGTGAGGAGGTCGCTGAAACAAGTAAAAGAAAGTTAATAACATTGAAAGTATTGGATGTGTTTTTTAAATTGTTTTTGTTTTATTTTTGTTATGTATATGTAGTATTTTTGTCTTTGTATTGTATTGTATGGTTTTGTTATGTTTAATTCTTTTTCTTTTTTTCTGTAACTTTCAAAACTTTAATAAATATTATTTTTTTTAAAAAAAGAGAATCTGTAGAAGTGTACCTATAGCTTCTGTCTGGATCAATCCAACTGTAGAATCGTTGTGATGTATGTAGATTTATTGTTTTCTTTCTTCTTCTCAGAAAACATAACTGCTCCATGTATCACTGCTAAATACATATGCAAACTATGCTGTGCAGGAAACAACTAAAGCAGCAGCCTTCTAGGATCCAAACATCATTCCAAAACTGCCCTTTTTGCATTTTGCTTAGCAAAACTTTCAAATTCTTTTACTTTGTTTCATTTTCCTGATTCTATGATTTCCCTGCGAGTGTTTCAGCTCCCCAGGTGCCCATCCACTCATGTTCACTTGAAATTCAAACACCAGATGGTGCAAATAACTTGAGTAATTTCTCCTCCCAATCAAGTGCAACAAGCAGGTGGACTGCTGCTGGTTTAGACCCCCAGATCTCAAGGTATCAAAGACGCTGAGATAGGTGAGTGACAAGTGCCTGACAATGATAAACAATGCTCAGCAATGACAAGTGATGCTGTTTCAAGAACTTGCGAGCCTTACTTCTACTCTGCAGCAATTGCTTTTCATGATTAATTGATTTTGTTTACCGTGATCTACAAAGGCTTTAGAAAATAGGAAAACACAAAAATATATCTAGTTAGGATACTTACATTGACTATTTCAAAACTCATCTTTTATGTAGACTGTGAAAATATCACTTTCAATGCTAGCATTCTGCAGAAGCTGACCTAGAACCTAAGTTGATCTGGTTTGTTTGGAAAGCTGTATAGTATACTAAAAAGTTTTGGACTTTGACTGGGGAAATCATGGGTGACCTGGGGTCTTTGGATGTCTCAGCACAATCTACTTCACAGGGATGTTGAGAGGATCAAATGGGATTGCACCACCCTATAATGTACTATGTACCGTACATCATCCTGAGCTCCGTTTTTAACCCAAATGCAGCCCTATTTGGTAATAAAGTCCACCCATGATTAGGTAGAGAGTAGGGACATGATAGCTCACCTAATCCCCTCGTTTGTGGCTCTGTTGTTTAGTCCTGCTGCCCTTCATGTATTAGATGGCAAAGATTTGCATGCTGTACTCATAGAATTTTCCTATACGATTTAGAATCCTGTACAATCAGGCTTCAAAATCACACAGGGAGCATTCATGTGTACAGGCGACTCCAGATTATCTATATTTGCCCTGCAATTCATGGAAGGCAGTAGGACTGAGTGACAGAGACTCCCCTTTGCCATCCACATATCTTCCAAATCTTCACTGGACGATCTCCTCCACCCATCACAGCAGATCTGAGAGCAACTTGGGTGAGGGGAGGGCTACAGTGGCCAAAAATTGAATCCCTCACTGTTCCATGGATGGAAGCCTTATGTAGGGGAGGAACACCAACTGGATACCACCCATTTTTATACTGACAACTTATGGTAGCGTCTTTCCACTAAAGTCAAAATAGAAGCTCGTCATGGGGTTTTGGGTGTTGGTAAGACATTGGGTGGTGTAAGGCTTATAGCATCTCCTTGTTGTTTACTGAAATGCACTGACATGGAGGGACAAAGTTTGCTCTGCCATGTATACATGTATATACGTTGAATCCATTTAGTAAAAATACAACAGAAGTACTGGAAACATGAAGGGATTTTTTGGGGGGTAGTTAAATGATATCAGTAGCCCTTCTTGCAAGTAATGCTTCCTCAGTTGCTTGGGTCTTTTAAAATTGGATTGGGCTGCAGAAGAGGATCTTGCTTTGGAAGGTAAAAGGAATGGGTTTGACCTTCCAGGTCAATTAACTCCCTAACTCGTATAAATCTGTGGGGGAAAATTCCTTTCCAACCCACGCTGGCAATCTGCTTATATTCTCAGGCATGATGATTGACATCCCTTTTAACCTAGAGAGGCACATATGCAAGTGTTATTCCTACATACAAATTATAAAAGCATTTTTAAAATTATAAATCTCTCTCAGTTCAGGGAACATATCCAATGGAGTTTCGGAGTCAGCTTCTGGGGAATGGGGAAGCGAGAAGGGGCTGGAAGCAACAAGAGACAAAAATCCAAGATGGGAGAAGGAGGGGAATATATTCATTTCTATGAAAAATAGGAATGAATTACGGAGGAAATTAATATTAAATTTAAATTTTAAAATGCTTGGGAAATAAATAGATTTTAAAAAAGAGTGGCCTGCTTTCAATCACTTTAAACCATAGGTAAGACTATTATGGCTGAAAGGTGAACTATGATTTACAAGTGTAAACTTTGCTCCTCTTCTATTCCTGCTGCTGCCATGATGCTGGAAATGTGGCCATAGGCTGGCTTATAGAGCTGCCAGATCAGGAGCACCCCAAATCTGAGACCTAGGGGTGGCTCCTGGTGATGTCATGTGCGGAGACACCCCTCCCCCCAGTGATGTCACAGGGGGAGGGCCCAGAAGAAGAGGTTAATTGGGAAAGGGTAATAAAGAAGAACAGATCCCACCCACCCTCAGGTCAGACCCTATTGGCTTAGCATTATGTCAGATTCAGGGCTTGTGATTTGTATACTTGTCAAGCAGTATTATACCACTTGAAACAGTCATGACTTCCCCCAAAAGAATCCTGGGAAGGGTAGTTTATTAAGGGTGCTGAGAGTTGTTAGGAGCCCCCTAGTCACCTTGCAGAGCTACCATTCCCAGAATTCCCTGGAAAGAGGCATTGACTGTTAAAGCACTCTGCAAACTGACGGTTTAAAACAAAATAAAAAAATCCTTCCAGTAGCACCTTAAAGACCAACTGAGTTAGTTCTAGGTATGAGCTTTCGTGTGCATGCACACTTCTTCAGATACACTGAAACAGAAGTCACCGGACCTTTCTATATAGTGAGAAGGTGGGGAGGGGTATTACTCAGAAGGGTGGTGGGAATGGGTGATTGGCAGATAGCTGCGATGAGCCTGTTGACGACTCTTAACGACTGCAATAGGTCTAACAGGAAAAAGCAAGGGGTGAGAAGGTGAAAAATGGCTTTGTCATGTATAATGAGATAAGAATCCAATGTCTTTGTTCAAACCAGGTCTCTCCATAGTTTTAAGTTTGGTGATAAGTTGCAATTCAGCAGCTTCTCTTTCCAGTCTATTTCTGAAATTCCTTTGTAATAGAACAGCTACTTTGAGATCTTGTATAGAATGTCCTGGGAGATTGAAGTGTTCTCCTACTGGTTTCTCTGTCTTGTGGTTCCTGATGTCGGATTTATGTCCGTTTATTCTTTGGCGTAAGGTTTGGCCTGTTTGTCCAATATAGAGAGCTGAAGGACACTCTTGGCATTTGATGGCATACACAATGTTAGACGATGAGCAATTAAATAGTCCCGAGATGGTATGTGTGATGTTGTTGGGGCCAGTAATGGTGTTGTCCGGGTGTATGTGGCAGCAAAGTTGGCATCTGGGTTTATTGCAGGCTCTGGTGCCAGTGTCCGTGTTAAGTCTGGTTATAGTATTATTGTGGGTTAGGAGTTGTTTAAGATTGGGGGGCTGTCTGTAGGCAATGAAAGGTCTTCCTCCCAGAGCTTGAGAAAGAGAACTGTCATTGTCCAGGAGAGGTTGTAGATCTCTGATGATGCGTTGTACTGTTTTAACTTGGGAGCTGTATGTGATGACTAGAGGTGTTCTGTTATTTTCTTTTTTGGGTCTGTCTTGCAGCAAGTTCTCTCTGGGTATCAGTCTGGCTCTGTTGATCTGTTGTCTAACTTCATCTGCTGGGTATTTTAGTTCTAAAAAGGTTTGCTGTAGATCTCTTAGGTGAGAGTCTCTGTCTGTAGAATTGGAGCAGATGCGGCTGTAACGTAGTGCCTGGCTATATACAATGGACTGTTTGGTATGTTTGGGATGGTAGCTAGAGGCATGTAGATATGTTTGTCGGTCAGTTGGTTTACGGTATAAGGTGGTGTCTATGCGCCCATCCTGTATTTTTATAGTAGTGTCCAAAAAATGTATTTCTTGCATAGATTGATTCATTGTTAGGTTGATGGTGGGGTGAAAATCATTGAATTTCTGGTGGAAGGTGTCCAGGGTCTGTTGACCATGTGTCCAGATGATAAAAATATCATCAGTGTATCGCAGGTACAAGAGAGGTTTGAGTGGGTAGGAGTTTAGGAAACGTTGTTCTAAATCCGCCATGAAGATGTTGGCATACTGTGGGGCCATGCGGGTGCCCATTGCTGTGCCGCTGATCTGAAGGAACAGGTCATCACCGAATTTGAAGTTGTTGTGGGTAAGGACAAATTGGCAGAGTTTGGTAGCAAAGTCCGCTGTGGTTTTATCTGAAATGGTGTTCCTTATAGCTTGTAAACCATCGTTGTGTGGGATGTTGGTATACAGAGATTCCACATCCATAGTAGCTAGTATAGTATTGTTGGGAAGATTATTTAAAGATTGTATTTTCCTCAGAAAATCTGTGGTGTCACGTACATAGCTGGGAGCACTGATGGCGTATGGTTTCAGAACAGAGTCCATATAACCGGAGACACCCACTGTAATAGTGCCAATACCTGAAATGATGGGGCGTCCTGGATTTCCTGGTTTGTGTATTTTAGGTAGAAGATAGAAAGTTCCTGGTCGAGGTTCTGTTGGTGTGTTTGTGAGGATCTGTTCTTGGATGTGTGGGGGTAGCTCCTTAACAATCTTGTTCAGTTCTTTTTTGTATTCTTGTGTGGGGTCTGAGTCCAATTTTATGTAAAAGGCGGTATTGGAAAGTTGTCTGTGAGCCTCCTGAATGTAGTCAGTTTTGTTCATGATGACGACCGCTCCACCTTTGTCCGCTTCTTTAATTATAATGTCTGGGTTGTTTCTGAGATTATCTATGGCTCTCCTTTCGGCATGGTTTAGATTTTGTTGTAAGCGATGGTGTTTTCTGGTCACATCTGTTTGGATTCTGTGGCGGAAGCAGTCAATGTACAAGTCCAGTGTGGTATTGCGTCCATCAGGAGGGGTCCATGTGGAGTCCCTTTTTGTGTAACACTTTTTCGGTGGTAGTGGGTGGTCAGTGTTCTGTTGGGAGGGTGGTTGTTGTTCTGCAGTGGGTTGTGAAGTTGTTGCTTGTTCTGCTTTGTCTTGTTGTTGTGTGTGTTGAAAATACTCCTTCAGGCGTAAACGGCGGAAAAATGCTTCCAAGTCCCCACAGAACTGAATCATGTGTGGGGATTTGGCAGGGCAGAATGACAGTCCACGTGAAAGGACTGATTCCTCAGCTGGGCTGAGTGCTTGCTGTGAGAGATTGACAATATTGTTGATCTTGTTTTGATTAGTAGCCTGTAGGTTGGAAAGGTTAGAGAGTTTCTTGTTTTTCTGTTTTTTCAGTAGCTCCAGTTGAGAGTGGTAAATGTTCTGTTTTTCCTTTTGGAACTCTTGCCAAGCTTGGTGGTTCCTGATAGAGTTGTCCAATACAAGGAGTTCCTCCTTTATTAGCTTCTGTTTAGAGTAGAGAACGCTGATCAGATGTTTGAGCAGCTTCTTAGAGAAAGTGCTGCATAGTTTTCTTGCATATTCAGTGGGATACGTGGATTGTAGAGGGTTCTTAATTCTAAGACCCTTGGGTATAATGTCCAGGTTCTTGCATTTAGTAAGAAAGAAGATATCAGTCTGTACCTGTGCAAGTTTCTTGGTGAGGTTGATGGACTTCCATTTCATGCGGCTCAATGTGGTGCCTTCCATAGTTCCAGTTACAGATAGGTAGCCGTGTTGGTCTGCCATGGTCAAAACAAAATAAAAAAATTCCTTCCAGTAGCACCTTAAAGACCAACTGAGTTAGTTCTAGGTATGAGCTTTCGTGTGCATGCACACTTCTTCAGATACACTGAAACAGAAGTCACCGGACCTTTCTATATAGTGACCGGACCTTTCTATATAGGTTTCTATATAGGTTTAAGTCACCGGACCTTTCTATATAGGTTTAAAAGGCAATGGGCACTGTGTGCCTTCCACAATTGGAAGGGCTCCTTCATTTCATGGAAGGCTTTAATCTACCTTTTGGTAATTCCCTATCCCTGCAACTCAAGCCCCAGTTCCAGAGGGTCCCTCAACCTCCAGAGCAGGTTCTCGAAGGTAAACATAGCTGCCAGGATAAGGGGAAAGTTGCATGGGAGTATCATCTGAGCAGAAATCTACTATCGGGATCCAAACCAGTACTTTTATTTCTCAGCTATTACTGCCCATTCTGCAGTTTTAATGTTTGCCTCAAAAATAGCAGTTATTGTGGGAGTATGAATGCGCATGATGCCACCTCTGCTTCGGCATTCAAATCCTCAAAACCCACCTTTTCCTGTGAAGCCTTCAACACTAGGCCCCTAGTTCCCATCTCCTACGGAAACTCAGCCTGTAACTAAGCCTGAGCACATGAAACCTAAATAGTTGCATATCTTTTCCCTGTCCCCGCTTGCTTTTCTTTCCATTGTTGCTTCTTTGTGTTGAATTTTAGACTGCAAGTTCCTCAGGGTAGGGATCTGCCCCTTTGTGATCTGAAAAGCTCCATGCATATCTATGGTGTTATAAAAACAACAGTACAGCGGTGAACCATGGGGTCTCAAATTTCAGCAGTGCCCTGGGCGATGCCAAAATCCAACCCTACCTCCCCCCACCTCTTGACTTCTTTTCTACCTCATATTTGCAGCAGCTGCTGCAGGGCTCCCAAGACTCAGTGGCGTCGCAACGGGGGTGGGGTGTGGGGCAGTAGGCCCAGGGTTCCATGCCTGCGGGGGTGACAAGAAGTCGTCCCGTGGCAACTTGAGCAGCTATCGCTCCGCCGCAGCTGCCTTTGGAGGATCCTCTGTTCGCAGCTGCAGCAGAGACAGAGGGATCCCAGCACCATCCATATGGCACTGGAGCGCCACCAGTGGCAAACCACTATACAGTGCATGTGTGGCATCACTACGTGCGGCGCATGTGCCGTATGTAGTGACGCCGGGCATGCGCCCTATGTCGTGATGCCTGCCCCAGGTGTCACAATGCCTTCCTTTGCCCCTGCCAAGACTCTGTGCCCAGTGCAACGGAACTAGTCACACGTCCCTAAATCCATCTCTGAATGACACTTAGATTTTGCAAGTTATCTTTCTCTTTTTAAATCCTGCTTTGTGTAATTTCCCACCAAGGTGCCTCCCCCCCCCCCCATTGTCTTTCCTGGATTAGTTACTGTACTGGGCTCATTCCAGGCAATCCAGAATCAAGTACTGTACTGTATAGGCCGCATGCCCAAGAGTTCGTGATGGCAGCGCTCAAGGTAATCTAGAATAGCAAGATTTTCATTGGCAGATCTCGCCAATGGGCTAAAGGGTGTGCATGTTCAGCCCTTCCAAAAATGAACCATTTGGGCTCAGTCCTAATTATGAACATAGGTGTGTTTAAGATACAGTCTGCAACTGTTTGACTGTTTCATTTACATTAGAATCATAGAATGGTAGAGTTGGAAGGAATCACAAGGGCCACCTAGTTCAACCCTTTGCAATGCAGGAATATTTTTGCTCAATGTGGGGCTCAAACACACAACCCTGAGATTAAAAGCTTGATTTTATGTATGTATTGAAATTTTTAAAAGGGAGTATATGGGGATTGTTATAAGCATTTTCAGAAAATGAAACATAAAAGAAGTCTGCTGCAAGAGATGACTAAATTTAAGAAAGGACATAGGTTCTGCTTGGCACCTCTGGTATGTGAAGGGGTGCGCACTGGGCACAGTACAGCACTTTTACTGCCCCTGAGCTTAACTTGGTCCAATTGAAATCAATGGGGCCTTAAAGTGTTTCACTGTGGCTTCCCTGTGCCGCCAATGTTTACCATCCTTTGAAACATAAGTAGTGGGGCTGGGGGGGGGGGGGAGAGGCTGGCTTCAAGCGAGGTAGAAGCCATATCATGAACGTGAATGAACGTTGCTTCCATTAGCCTGTTAATGCCGTACAGAATATCTTGAAAGTATTTAACACAAATCATCTCAGTGTCAACAACCCATCATGGATAAACTATCTAATTAACAGAAGCCATCATACTATTTGGAAGTTGAGTCTTGGCTCAGTTGTTAGAGCAGAAGGGCAATCCTTGATATGCAAAAATTATCAAATCAACTTTTTAAAAAATAAAAAAGACTCTACGAAGTAGATTCTGCTGTTTTAAATTAACCCCTCTTCAGCTTGAAATTTTCAGGCTTTTGTTAACATTTCCTTAGATATCTCCCTAGTTTCTATTTTGCTGCATATTCAGTTAGAGTTCCCCTCCTCCAATCAATATTAAAGGCTCTGGAAAGTTTACCAGAAGATTAAGTTGTCCACTCTTAGATTTACAGTTGTGACCACATGGGTTTGATCCAGACTTTGGGTTTGATCCAGACTTTGCCTTTCATGAACAGAAGGCTTCCTTCTATCCCTGGATATCTTCTGAGTTCTGAGCCCGTGGAGGTATCCCAGTAGCAGAAACGGAAGGAGCTGCTCCCATGCTGCCAATGAAAATTTTCATGGAGGTCATGGAAGCTTTTGCTTCAATTGAGTGTTCTCAAGTGGCTTATGTGACCTTGCCTTCATTCTTGGCACTACTGACCGGAGCCCAGTCTAAAATTGCAAGGGGAAAATCAGCTGCTCAGTGAACTAGGGATGGGGAAGAAATTTGAGTCCATTCACCTTTAAAGGCATGCCTATCTAATTTGTGCTTTCCAGAACAATACACAAACCGAAACACAGTTATCCTTCAACATCTGCACTTCTCTGAATTTCACAATGCAGCTCTGCAGCCAAGTTATGTGTACAAAAATGCATTTATTGGAAGAAAATGTTCATTGAGGTGCATGTATTTTTGAAAATAAAATTAAAATGCATTCTGTTAGGCGAAATTGTTTTGCAAAAATGTGCATGTCGGGAGAAATTGCGGGTGGTGCTGTGGACGCGGGTGGCACTGTGGGTTAAACCACAGAGCCTAGGACTTGCCGATCAGAAGGTCGGCAGTTCGAATCCCCGCGACGGGGTGAGTTCCCTGCTCCTGCCAACCTAGCAGTTCGAAAGCACGTCAAAGTGCAAGTAGATAAATAGGTACCACTCTGGCGGGAAGGTAAACGGCGTTTCCATGCGCTGCTCTGGTTCGCCAGAAGCGGCTTAGTCATGCTGGCCACATGACCTGGAAGCTGTATGCCTGCTCCCTCGGCCAATAAAGCGAGATGAGCGCCGCAACCCCAGAGTCGGCCACGACTGGACCTAATGGTCAGGGTTCCCTTTACCTTTATGTACCGTATATACGAGGAAAAAACTGCTGATGGACTTAACACACACACACACAAATGTGGAAATGTGGAGAATCAATTGTATACTATGCTACAGAGTGTGCAAATTTGCTAGAGAAGTTTAGTGAGCGTAATAACACATTCACTTGTCCGGAACAGCATGTTGTAACATTTTATAGGGTGCCTCAAATTATGGATCATTCTTTGAAAAATTAATCCATATACTCACCAGATTGAGCACTTGGACCATATGCAGAAGAAAATGTGCGCGCACACATACAAAAAAAAATGTTTCTTGTTAGGTTACAACTGTTTCTAGCTTTGTTCTATAAAGCAAGGATGAACAGTGTATGCACAAGCCTGAGATTATTTTTTTTGCACAGAATGGGTGTAAATGTGTGAACTCATGCATGCACACATCAACACACTACTGCCCCTAAACAGAATAACTGGTTTGGCGAAAGTATGATCCCTCCATTAGTAATAAACTTAAACAGTTTTCTTTTAGCTCCAGCCCTAAAAAAAAAATAAAAAATAAAGGCAGATACAGTTTAAGCCACAAAATTTAGAGCAGGCAATTTTAGAGGGAGTAATAGTCATATTATTATTACCACTTCCCTCCTTCAAGCAATGAAATAAAGTACTAGTTTTCATGTTCCACCAATTAGCAATGCAGATTGTGACATATTAAAACTGATTGATTAGCAGTTGTCCAGCAGTTTGTGAAACTTGAACCTTAATTTGTTAATATGAATTGTACTGGACCGAGGTATCTGAAAAGGTCCCCCCCCCCCAACCTTGTGAGTTCCAGTTAAGGAGAACCCATCCGTATCTTTCATTAATTGATATTGCTGTAGGTTGCTCACAAATGTTACTCCATTCCTCCAATGAGTCATTTAAATTTAAATTTTCCTCCCACTTGGTTGCAATCTTTCCCTGTAGACCATTATGTTTACCCAGTAGGAACTTATATAAATTAGAGTCTGTTTTGTAACAGGCTACATAACCATTAACTGATATTGCAATAGGTTAAGATTTTTTTAGTACACTGCCATAGACCTAGACCATGTGATCTTCCTGAGAGTAGGCCACGAATTGAAATACCTTAGAAAGTGAGATTGTAGAGTAAAATAGTCAATCCTAATTTTGTCAAGCTGTAGGAGTATTTGATTATTGAACTAAACATGAAGAACATTATTTCCAATTTTTCAATTATACAAGCATATGGGAATTTTGTAAATTATACCACAAAAGTGAACATTTATGTTGAAAATTCTACGGTGTCACAATTCAGTTTTAATTGAAATATGGTGCATATGAATTTCTATTTAGTTTGATTTGTTTGGTACATATCACCTTTATTTAAGAATGGTTGTTATGGAATCATGTCTCTAAACCATGGAGATGTCAAGGGTTGTGCCAACACTCTAGATGACTACCTTGCAATCCCCCTAACTAGAAGTCCTCACAGGTTGTTTGCAGCTCATTCAGCAGGGGCAAACATGCCCACTGATCAGCTGTTAAATGAATCTGCTTATCTATGTGGAAGTGGCTCTGAACCACTGCAGGAACTGCGCACCACCTGCTCTCAGCTCAGAATTCATACATGAAGCCATGGCAGTGGGTGCGTTTCCTAGTAGGATAGACACCACTCAAAAAGAGGGCCCAGATCTGCACAGTTTTTGCATGTGCTACTTTATATGCATAGATGTAAATTTAGAAAGGATTATTATGGGTGATATCCAGTGCTGCTCATACTCAGAGAAGACCTATTGAAACCAACAGACGTCTGTAAATTAAGTCCATTTATTTCAGTTTGTGCACTCTAAATTTGACTTAATTTGATATCCTGCAGTTCAAGTAGAAATACAATTCATCTTGCCGTAGTAGGGAAGACTGTGCCCAGGGGACTGGTAAATCTACTATCGAGGTGCTAATGGTTGATGGTAAACTTCAAGGCACCTGCTCTGCTTTTTATCTTTAAACGGGACTTGAACCAGCCTTTCCGTAAAGGGAGACACATCGCCTTCATAGGATCAGGTAGCAGTTTTAGTTTGGATGATGGATGTCTACGTGGGTGTAGGGTTTGCTGCCCATGAATGCACATCTATGTGACTGAGATGTGGGAACCTATGGCTGCTGGATGCGGGTGGTGCTGTGGTCTAAACCACTGAGCCTCTTGGGCTTGTTGATCAGAAGGTCGGCAGTTCAAATCCCTGCTACTGGGTGAGCTCCCTTTGCTCTGTCCCAGCTCCTGCCAACCTAGCAGTTTGAAAGCATGCCAGTGCAAGTAGATAAATAGGTATGATGGGAAGGTAAACGGCATTTCTGTGTGCTCTGGTTTCCGTCACAGTGTTCCGTTGCACCAGAAGCAGTTTAGTCATGCTGGCCACATGACCCGGAAAGCTGTCTGTGGACAAACACCAGCTCCCTCAGCCGGAAAGCAAGATGAGCTCCGCGACCCCATAGTTGCCTTTGATTGGAATTCACCGTTCAGGGGTCCTTTACCTTTTTTTTTACTATGACTGCATTCACGTGTGCGGTTTATTGTGTTAATTTAACTGATTACAAGGATAGTGTTTCTATCCCATTTTCAAATGTTCCTTTCACACTGCACAAGCCTGTTTCATCACATATTGACTGCCACCCCGCCATGTTGCGGTAGATATCATTCACACATGTCATTCCTCTGTGCCACCCGTCTCCTTCTACATTCCATTCTTCTTCTTCTGGGCTTTACCTTTCTTGCACACTTTCTTGTCAGGCAGAAAAAGAAAAAGGAAAAACCCTGAGCCTTGCAATGGACATGGAGTATAGTGAAGGCTGGCATACCATGTTACAGCTTGTCACAGGAGTGGCTGCAGCATGAACCTGTGAGAAAGGTGGGAGAATTGCCACACAAAACTCCTGTGATTTTCTCAGGCGGACTGCAAAAATGGATTTTGTTCTGGAATCAAATAGCAGGGGAAATGGATTTTTTTCTGGAATCAAATAGCAGGGGAATGAGCACCAAACTTGAGCTCTATTCTATTGCATTCCATTAGTTTTCCAGAAGTGGATTTTACCCTGTGTGAAAGCTCAAATATAATGTGCAAAATAACAGCTAGGGAAAATGGAATAAGCTGCACTGCGAATGCAGCCTTGGTATTTGTTGCAGTATGGTTCCACTTGTATGCTTTTCTACTGGATTAGAATTGAAATGCCTACAGGTGGAAGGGACAGAATAGAATATTTAATGCTGGACTGTGTAGTTTAAGCAGTCAAATGAATGATTATTGAGGGAGATGGGTGTGTGTCATAATATTTAGCTTACTCTTAGCCACTGTTTTGTTAGTATTGCTTTAGATTATAATTATTTATAATTGTTTTACTCTTAACCTCATAGTGGTATTATCTGACATGGCATGGTCAGGCATTGCAGTTGTGATGCAATTCTGATTTTCTGTTTTTATGTTAATTTCTGCGGTTTGTTTATTGTTTATTAGTTTGTTTATTGTTTATTGTTTATTGTTTATTGGGATTTACTTGAATGGAAAGTGGCATAGAGATGCAATCAAACAGCAAATGTTTATCAAGGAAACGGCGTAGCAAAGTAGCCAACAGCACAATCCTATTTGCCCCCAGTCCCCCTGTTTTTAAAGAATTTACTCCCATCTCAGATACATTTGCACAGGACTTTAACCTAAGAGACTCACAGCCCCGATTCAAAATTCACCTCTGCTATAAACTCAGAAACCGCTAGGCAGCCTTAAGCAAGCCCCCCCTCTCTTTTCCCCAACCCACAAGACAGTGAGAATCATATTGAACTGCCTTTCAGGATTGTTGTTAATAATTAGTAGTAATGCTCTATAGATGTAAAATGTACAGAGGATGGGAGAAATTTCATTTTTCTCTGGTTTGTCATTTACACTGCATCCTGTGCTTGAGAAGTGGAGAAAAGGCAGCACTACAAGTTGAACTTTCTATTGTAAAAAATTATTCTATCATGCGCATCAATGTTCATACACTACCCTGTGCCTGTCTCTGCTTGAGGATACTTTACAGTGATGAGGTTTATAAAAGCATGAGGTTGTAGCCAATCAAGTTTTACTCAGACTAGTTACATTGAAATTGTAACCCTCAGTTAGCAGGCCCGTTAATTTCACTGGGTTTACTCCGAGTAGGAGCATTGTAATTCTTTGTAAATAATAATGTGCTTGCAAAGAAACCAAACAACAATAAAATGCCAATATACAAACAGAAATTAAAAGACATAGGTCAGTTTAGCTGAAAAAGTATAAAAACCTCTAATTGATATATATATAAATGAATTCTAACCTCCATATAGTTTTCTATGCCCTCTTTAACACAATTTAACCTTATTTGCTTTTGTAATCACCATCAAAATGTGTACAATGAACTGTCCAGTTAACTGTCAACACCATATCTCCAGATCTCTCCTCCCCATTACTGATAAATCAGACATCAATAGTAAAAGACTATTTTGCTTCTCTCCCTGCCCCTACTATGTATCTTATAAAGCAACATCGTGTGTGTGTTTGTTTGTTTGTGTGTGTGTGTGTGTGTGTGTGTGTGTGTGTGTGTGTGTGTTTGTGTTTCACCTCTCACTGGTGGCCTTCCCAAACAATTAATAGGCACATTCTTTTCTCTGAGCACAAGTATTATGCCAGCCCTGGGCTAGCAAGTCAATACAGTGGTACCTCGGGTTAAGTACTTAATTCGTTCCGGAGGTCCGTTCTTAACCTGAAACTGTTCTTAACTTGAAGCACCGCTTTAGCTAATGGGGCCTCCTGCTGCCGCCGCACCACCAGAGCACGATTTCTGTTCTTATCCTGAAGCAAAGTTCTTAACCCAAGGTAATATTACTGGGTTAGCAAAGTCTGTAACCATCCTGTGTGTTGTTTTCTTTAAAACACAAAAATACAAATACAGGGAGATGTGTTTTGCAGGAGCACACAGGCTGCAGTGAAAGAAACAAGTTTGATGAAATCAGAAGGTGATTCTCATGGAAATTCAATGCAACTTTCATGGACCAATGCAAGTCTATGAAACAGGGCGTTCCAGAGGCAGAGAGGGACTAAGTTGGCCTGGGATCCATTGGATCCCAAGCCAGTCTCGCTGTTGTCATGCAGTGGCATCAGGCCCAGTTCCTATGCTAGCTCCAGGTTGGTGCAACAGTGACCTTACTGACCCCAGAGCTTCCACCCCAGCTGTCTTGCCTTCCATCTCAATGGCCGGGGCACTCCTTAAAGTCCCATTTTGGGTCAGGAGGTAGATCAGGGGTCAGCAAACTTTTCAGCAGGGGGCCGGTCCACTGTCCCTCAGACCTTGTGGGGGGCCGGACTACATTTTGAAAAAAACAAAAACGAATTATATGCCTCACAAATAACCCAGAGATGCATTTTAAATAAAAGCACACATTCTGCTCATGTAAAAACACCAGGCAGTCCCCACAAATAACCCAGAGATGCATTTTAAATAAAAGCACACATTCTACTCATGTAAAAACACCAGGCAGGCCCCACAAATAACCCAGAGATGCATTTTAAATAAAAGCACACATTCTACTCATGTAAAAACACGCTGAGTCCCGGACCATCTGTGGGCCAGATTTAGAAGGCGATTGGGCCAGATCCGGCCCCTGGGCCTTAGTTTGTCTAACCATGAGGTAGAGGTTTGAATTGCAGCCTAAATAAATAAAACAATCTTAATTCATGGCATAGGATATATAAGTCCTCCCCTGGCATTCCTTTATTTTTCCAAGGTTCTGAAACATGCACAGAGCCTATGTGAGGAGAGCCCTCTCCCCACTCCAGCCACCCTCCAACTTGTGGAAGGCGATTGAGAGGGTGGGGGTGATTATACACTCACCCTATTTCCTTCCCAACACAGTGTTGATTGCATGTACATTAAGAGGGTTATAAATGATGTTTTCCCACTTTGTCCTGTCCCAACTGGATTTTTTTTTTTTAAAAAAAATGGGGATGTAAGTGTATAATTACTGTTGTGTTCCCCCCACCCACCCACCAACAAGACTAATTATTTATTTATGGATATATAAGGTAGAAGACTGATCGCTCAGTGCCATATTGCACGGCAAATTATTATTTAGAAATTGCCACGTGAACTCTTGCATGTTGTTATTGAGCTGCAAATGGCAAAGAGAGCATGCCATTCGATAACCTTGGAGCACACACACGCTACTTGCAATCGAGCCATTTCAGCTTTAGGTGCATTTCCTGGAGTAAATAGTATGCTCCCCTCAATTTTCATGTCTTCTGGTCTCCTTCCAAAAATTTGGAAGGGAATTAGTGTGCAATTTGCATCCAACCCTTAGCCAAAGGGATGTGGTTTATTATAATACATAGTCCTCCTAATTATTGAAAAGCCTGAGAAAACTAGGCGCAGTGTGCATCTGTTATTGCTTGACCACACTGCCAAACATGATTTGGCAAGCACAGAAATGTACATTGAACAGACCCTACAGTCTCATTTGCATTCGGTTTGTAGTAATTATGGGGAGGTTATAACTGAACTAGCTTGTCCTCTGTTATTAGCTCACATCATTCCTTTTAGAAAGTGCAAACCCAAAATAACAATTAAAAAAAAAAAGCAACTTACTAGAAATTCCATGCATCCATAAAGGCAGCTTTTCAATGCAATGTCATTCTAGCTCGAGTGCTATTTATTTCTACGTACAAGGACCTAGCCTTTAAAAAGAGCATCTCTTCCTATCTTGCGCTTACTCTTCAAGTGTCTTAGAATTCACTGATGCTTTTGTCACAAAATATTCCAATCTCTTGAACATAAGCATGCGACTAATAGTTGTTGAAGCCAGTGGTGTTCATTAAACCCGTTACATGGTGGAACTTTATTTACATCGCGCTTCTCTTTGGACTCAAGAGGAAAGCACTTTGTCATCTCTGGAACATCAGGCTAAGTGCAAAGGGGAAATGCGAAGTCTGATGGAAGCAGTATAAAAATAATTATTGTGCAGCGGAGCGTAAAGGCTGAGAGACCATTTATTTCTTTTCCCCTAATAATTAGGTCTTTTTATCTGGAGTTGCAAGGAGGAGTTCCTGTGAGGTAGGAATAAGAACCTGTGGTCCTCCAAATATCGTTGGGACAAAAGAAGAACAGAAGAAGAGCTTACTGGATTAGGCCAATGTCCCATCTAGGCCAGCATCTTGTTCTCACAGTGGCCAGCCAGATGCCTGTAGGATTCCAGCACAAGAGCACTCTTGTAGCATCTAGCAATTGGTATTCAGAAGCATTGATACCTGTGACAGTGGAGGTAGAACATAGCCATGGTGGCCAACAGTTGTTAATAGCCTTGCCCTCCGTGACTTCGTCTCATCCTCTTTTAAAACCATCCAGGTTGGTTGCCATCACTGCTTCTTGCCTTCAGCTGAAATCAATTTACCATCCTCCTGTGAGAGCCAGTGTGGTGCAGTGGTTAAGACTGGTAGACTCGTAATCTGGTGAACCGGGTTCGCGTCCCCACTCCTCCACATGCAGCTGCTGAGTGACCTTGGGCTAGTCACACTTCTTTGAAGTCTCTCAGCCTCACTCACCTCACAGAGTGTTTGTTGTGGGGGAGGAAGCGAAAGGAGAATGTTAGCCGCTTTGAGAATCCTTAGGGTAGTGATAAAGCGGGATATCAAATCCAAACTCTTCTTCTTCTTCTGTGACACTGAAAACCAGCTGTCTCATCAGAGATGCCCTGATGACAACCAGCGCTCTCTGTGTTAAGGCCAAAGGATCTGTGGTGTTCATTTTCAAGATTCTTTCTCCAGATAGGTTTTTTTTTTGGGGGGGGGGAGTGTCAAGGAGGTTGTTCTTGAAATGAAAGAGGAACTTCCTGAGGAACTGAGGTTCCCCCCGGCAGCCATTTGCCAGCTCAATATTATGTGCCCTCCATGTGCCCTCCCTCCTTCAGCTCCTTTTATCCAGGCAGAGAAAAAGATACAAGAGCTTCCCTATCTTCTACCCTGCAGGTGGGAAAGCAGTTCAGAGATCAGATTTGGAGCCAATAAAAGGTAAGGTGGAAAGAGTTTAGTGCTTCCACCTAGAGTTCTATCGCACAGTTCTTTTTAAAACAAAAAACACAAAAAACTGAAAGCTGCCACCAATGTGAATCAAGCTATAAGGATCACCTGTACTTATCTGGAAATCAGTTGCACAGAACTTATGAAACATATTCTGAATATAAATTATATATAGGATTGCACTGTAAGTGTAACATGTAGCTTGGCATATATTGGTTGTGCTTCACAGATTTGCTTCAAGAATTCCAGAATTTGTACATGGGAAGGACTCCTGTGTAGGAACTAAGCACCACATAGTCTTCAGAGTCAGCAGAATGTTGGACTGTGAATTCTACTTTAATAATCTCAGTTTGAAACTGAATAATCTCATATTTACCCTGAGGCATGAGATGGGTCTCTCATGCTTTCTATGGCCTTTGGCTCTAAGCCTGGGGAAGGTGATCTGATATTGAGCATCCTCTTCCTGACACTGTGGGCATTTCTGTGGCCCCTGCCCTACTGACGCTGGAGCTCCAAGGGAGGTATGCTTGGGTGGGCGGGGGCATGTTGTGAGTGGGCCACAGGAAGGTTTGGGTCCAATGGATCTTGTTCTTTTGCAGACCCGAACGTGTTCCCAAACCAGGGGGAAAATAATGCCAGTTCAGGAAGTGGCATAGTTTATTTCATTGCCCACATTCCCACTATATAAGTGGTTTCTCCAAAAGAATACTGGGAACTGTGGTTTGTTAGGAGTGCTGAGGCCCCTATTTCCCCTCACAGGATTAGAATTTTCAGAGTAGCTTAACAATCAATCCCTCTTCCCAGATAATTCTAAGAATTGTAGCTCTGTGTGGTGTGAATGTGGCCACTGTTTCCAATGGGAGGGAAATAATTTAAAGTGCTGAGGGGAAGGGACCAGAAAAGAACAGACTGCCCTCACTTCTTCCGCGCCTGGCAAAGCCTGGGAGGAGACAGATGAACTGTCTTTGTGTCTCCCTTCTTACTCTTAGGATTGCAGCCTTAGAAGCCAGAAACATGAGAATCAAATCGATCTGAGCTGAACTGTGGATTTGGTCTGAATGTTTATTTGTTGTAGGCATCTCTTTCCCTTTCTATTTCTCTATCTGCTACCTGCCACAAGGGCTATTTTATATGACATCTTTGGTGATTTCATTGTGATTCCTTACATTATTGCTTTGATACAGCTCAGTTGCTTAAAGTCTAATACATGCTAGATAGAAAATGTAAAATACGATCTGGGATGCATTGCAGATGATTCAGAGTTAATCCACATTTCTATTCATGTGAGTCTGGAGAGAATTGAGACCCAAGAGTCAGAAAATGGCTGACAATTTCCCCTAGGGAAGAAATAGATTTTCTTGGTGAAATCCAAATAGAAACGTTCATATCAGAGTCTAATATCAACAACACGATACCCAGACTGAGCAGATAGCTAGAAGGCAGAAAGAGAGAGACTTTCTGTACACACATATATCCTTTGCCACAGTGTTTCACAAACTTATTTGAAGGCCTATTTAATTCATGTTGGCACACACTGACATTTAATAAAAAAATCTCACTCCCCACCAGGTGTTCTGAGACGAGCAAAGCACATACTTCTAATGACAAGAATCCAGTAATTTCATAATATGGCAAAATGGGATTGCAGTGCAATAACTACAGCAGCCTGCTGTGAGAGGCTAGAGGGATAGATCTGTCCAGTTTTGCCCCAATTGTCGCCACAAAGAAGGGGAAACTGCTGGCTAAACTGATAGAAGAGTGCTCTGGGAGCTTCAGCCCATTCTGATGGGGCAAAAACAAAGCCATGTCCTTTCATTTCCCCACTGCCCTTCAAAAGCACTGAATATATGTAGAACAGGGGATTTTGGTCTAAATATTGCTGGACTGCAACTCCCTTCATCCCTGACCATTGGCTGTGGTGGACGGGAACTATGGGAGTTGGAATCTAAACACATCTGGAGAGCCACAGGTTCCCAGATGTAGAGCCTACTATACCTCCTTACCGGGACGGAGGAGAAGTCTTATTTTGTTTGCATCTTAGTGATAAACTTCCATAATGTGTACTTCTCAAACCAACATGCAAACTTAGACACGGCTATCCTTCCAAATGCTCTCGTCTCTGAATGTTGCAATGCAGTTCTCCAACCAAACGACATGTACAAAATGCGTAAATTGGGGGACAATGTGCCCTCATAGGCATCTCTTTGTGAAAATAACATGCAAATATGCATTTTATGTGGGGAAATGGATTATTGACATGCGTGTATGGACCAAAATTGCTTTAAAAAATTGTGCATATTAGAAGTGTGCACTAAAAAGCTGATGAATTTCCATGTGTTTGGTTTTTTTTAATTGCAAATTGATGGGGAAGTGTGGAGAATTGAACATATGATTGGGAAAATGAGAAAGTGAAACTGTTAGCTTCAGTAATCCATATTTCCTTATGACATAAAGGATCAACTTTCAGCACTGGAACCAAGAGCTGAAGTAGCATCAGAAGAATAACGCGAAAAGCCCAATTCTCTGTGTTTTAACTCAGGAGCATGGCTCACGGTAGCTGTCTTCAGCCATTTGCCTGAACTCATTCATGAGGCTTAGAAAAAAGGTAAAAAAAGGTAAAGGACCCCTGGACAGTTAAGACCAGTCAAAGGCTACTATGCGGTGTGGTGCTCATCTTGCTTCAGGCCCAAGGAGCCAGCATTTGTCCACAGACAGCTTTCTGGGTCACATGACCAACACGACTAAACTGCTTCTGTTGCAACGGAACACCATGACAGAAACCAGAGTGCATGGAAACACCATTTTGAGGCTTAGAAATGTGTAGTGGGAAGAAGAAGAAGAAGAAGAAGAAGAAGAAGAAGAAGAAGAAGAAGAAGAAGGGGAGGAGTTTGGATTTGATATCCTGCTTTATCACTACCCGAAGGAGTCTCAAAGCGGCTAACAATTTCCTTTCCATTTCTCCCCCACAACAAACAGTCTGTGAGGTGAGTGAGGCTGAGAGACTTCAGAGAAGTGTGACTGGCCCAAGGTCACCCAGCAGCTGCATGTGGAGGAGCAGAGAAGCAAACCCGGTTCACCAGATTACGAGTCCACTGCTCTTAACCACTACACCACACTGGCTCTCCCATCTCACACTGGATGGGAGAATGCACACTATCCCTGCCCCCAAAGTACTCTGGAATGCCACCTGATCTCAAAACCCTTGTGCATGGGCTGAAAGTGCTTAGAAACCTCTACAGGACTGGAAAGTCTGTCTTATCAGGATTCTTGATTGCACAGGGGCATTAAAGTGTCCTCAGCGGAACATGTAAAGAAGCATTCTTTGGACCTTTGCACTACTTACGACTGAGAGGAGCCTCCCCAAGGAACATTGGGCGCAAGGCCAGTGTGTGCATATCTGCTGTTGACCTTTACACATTTTAAATCCTCACAAGTTCAGGCAAATGTCTGTGTTCAGCAGATCTTGTTCTCGGATAAGTGTGTATAGCTAGGATGGTTCTAGGTTTGAGGGGACCATTGGCAAAGCACCCTCTATGTATATACTCCTCTGCTGCTGTTGGCCTACTTGGTAGCAGCAGTGGCAGTGGCTGAGCAACAACAGTGCTCTACCTGAGCTGAGGTTTCAATTTCACACAATGTTACTGTTGAACCCTGGGGTTTTGAGGAAAATGAAGATGGCCGCTCCTAGATCTCCATTGGAGTGGGTACTATTTAACTCCCAGACTTGCAAACCAAGAACATCTCAGATAAGAGCATCTGCTAAAGGTTGTGCAGTGAGTAGACGTCAACAGTGGATCCTGCCAGGTTGCTGGTGTACCAGCAGTTATGTGAGGATGCTGATGCTGGACCTGTGCATAGTCTGCAGGTTCCTTCACAGCAATCCCGTGAGAGAGATCAGCATCATTCCTGTTTTGCTTATGAACAAAGCTTACATACAAAACTTTGCTACTGATCCTGAAAAAAGTTTGATCTGTATATTGGACTCTCATGGATGAAGTGCTTCTATGTGCATCTCAGCTGGGCTGTGATTTATTTATTTTTTAACAAAATAATTAGATTTGGAACGTTGCCATGCCATCTTTTACCAACTTGAAGAAGACTTAGTGATGCTAACCATTTTTGAACTACTGTTAGAATCCCAGCAGATTTACATGCAAACCATATTCTAGCTGGCTTTTAGGATCATTGACCTGTCCCTATCTGAAAGGCAGCTATCCAAGGCGATCTAATGTATGTGTGAGGCTGGTTCAGGATTTGAATTCAATTTCCCGGTAGCATTCTGTCCACTACATCACATTGAATCTCATGGTCAAGAATATAGGGTTTTGTTTTTGCATTTTAATATGTTGCTGGGGGTGGGGAATTGGTGCCTAATAGTCTTCCTTCTGAATTGTATATCTGTTTTGTACCTCATATTCTCTGGGGCCAAACATAACTGTGTTTGCATAGCTATTGTTTGTGTTGTGATATTTCCTTTCCCTTTTGTGTGTGTGTGTGTGTGTGCTATTCAGTAGGTGTAAGTGTTACAGAAATAGCAACAGAATTATAAGCACTGATGATTTGATGAATGACCAGAGCCTTAGATGCTGCCCTCCTGCTTCCTTAACAGGCTTTCTTTTATCTGAGAGAGCACTAGGAATTGACAAAATCTGTTTAATGCTTTAATAATCTGTGGGGAGCACCTACCTCATCTGACAAACAAGATCGCAGTTCAGGAAACGGCTCACAGCCTGTCTATTGGTTCTGACATCCATGGTATCCACACAGCCATCCTCTGCATATTCCCCGCTTTTAAAGGTCTTCCCATCACTGTTATTGGTCTCACAGATGATGCAGTATGACACTCCATAAACAATGAGCTGGGCCCTTTTGTAGGCTGCCTTGCTTTTCTTGGCTTGAAACTGCCATTGAATGTCAAATCAATTTGGCTCTCATTAGAACAGCTTTATATGTGCAAATGTATTTGTGTCTGCTTGCCACTTTCCCCTCTCTCTTTCTGCTCTCCCTCTCCACTCTTTTATTTTGTTTCCTATTTTTTGTTTCCTTCTTCCAGCATTACCACCACCACCTCTATCAATGATGCGTTTTTTGTCTAATCAAACCTAACAGCCGATTTCCACCCGCCTCTCCCCCGGGGGGTGGGGGTGGGGTAGGGGGAGAGAGGAGGAGGCTTGTTGTTTTTTTTATTTTAAAGAAAAAGACAATCGCCTCTTTTGTCAACATCTGAGTACACCTTCATTATGAATCAAACAAAGAGGAAGTGCCATGTTGCAGTCGCTTAGTACACCACCACAGAGCCTGGATAGAAGTCAAGATTCTGTGTAAAACCTTGGCTGCTGATATAGACGGCTGCCTAGATAGGGTAAGAGAAAAATCACTTCCATGGATAAGTCAGGAAATAAGCAATGCATCTCACCACCTGTTTAAGGACTGTTAATGCTGAATGTTGATGATGATGATGATGATGATGATAATAATAATAATAATAATAATAATAATAATAATAATAATGCAGATTATGGGAATACAGAAATACACACTCCTGTCATTGTGAAGGACCCAAAGAGGGACAATGGAACAGAAGATTTGCCAACAGATGAAGACAGACCTTCTGCAATGCAGGCTATTTAAATGGGGGAAACTTTAAACAAAACAAATGCAAAATGCATTTTAGAATAAATGGTTTATTTAATATAAAGACATGGAGCATTATCAAAATAGCACATCCCATCAGCACAAAGATTCATGCTTACGTGGTGGAACACTGCAACCTTCTCCTCCTCCTGCACATGTTCTGTGCCCTCCCCAAATTTACTCCGAAGGATTTGTGGAAACTCTAGAACAGAATTAAGGGGCATACCGGGGGGGGTGGGGGTGGGGAGAGAAGAGAAGAGAAGAGAAGAGAAGAGAAGAGAAGAGAAGAGAAGTTCCATTGTGCAGCATAGTTCCTTGCACTGACACAGCATGTTATTTAGATACTGACCACGGGATAGACGATAGATAGAATGATTGCTCTTATAGTGGCTTTTTCTGTTATAATAATACATCAAATGAAAACCAGGCTCTTAAACCCATGGTTGGTATACATGAATTCATAGATGCAGAATCAGTGGTCAGATTAACGTCAAACTCTTGCCATCTGCACAGTGCCATGGTGGTCACAAGTTCCACCCTCCCAATACATATTTTCAGTTGCATATGTGACCTGAGGGCCACACTCCCTCCTGGGCAACCATCTGAGAGCTGCATGCAAGTGGTGAGTGGGGCCAGATACAGAAGTAGGCAGAGCTATTGATGTGAGTCTTACTTTATGCAGTGGGTCCATCGTTACACAGGAGGTGAGTGTGAAGGTCTAAAGGGGGCTTCTAACTGAGTTCAGCTGAATGCTCTTAGAAGCTCATTGGGGGGTCGGAGAAGGCCTTTGACAATATCTCTTGGAAATTTATGAAGGGAAATTTGAATGAAATGGGAGTGGGACGGGGGTTTGAGAATGGGATTGACGCAATATATTCAGAACAAAAGGCTAAACTAATAGTTAACAATGTGGTCACAGAAGAGTTCAAAATTGAAAAAGGAACACGACAAGGCTGCCCGATTTCCCCTTTGTTATTTATTTCGGTTCTGGAGGTGCTCTTGAACTTGATCAGAGGGGACCGGTTGGTGGAAGGGATTCAGGTCGGAGCGAAACAATATAAATTGAAAGCTTTTGCAGATGACCTAGTTTTGACTCTGCAGGAGCCAGAATCAAGTACGAAAAGAGTATTACAACTGATACAGGATTTTGGTCGGGTGGCAGGATTTAAATTAAATAAACAGAAAACTAAAGTGTTGGGAAAAAATTTGACAGATATAGAGTCGGAAAGGTTTCAGAGAGAAACAGAACTAACTATGGTTAAAAAAGTAAAATACCTAGGGGTAAACATAACAGCAAAAAACCTGAGTCTATTTAAGGATAATTATGAAAAATGTTGGTCTGAAATTAAGAGAGACTTGGATAGTTGGACAAAATTGAAGCTTTCTTTGTTAGGCCGAATTGCTGCTATCAAGATGAATGTATTGCCAAAAATGTTGTTTTTGTTTCAAACATTACAGATTGTGGACAAAACGGAGTGCTTCCGGAAGTGGCAGAAAGATATATCCAGATTTGTCTGGCAGGGCAAAAAGCCCAGAATTAAGTTTAAGATATTAACAGATGCGAAAGAAAGAGGGGGCTTTGCCCTGCCAGACTTAAAGTTGTACTATGAAGCCGCAGCTTTTTGCTGGCTAAAAGACTGGCTACTTCTCGAAGACACTGACGTGTTGGACTTGGAAGGTTTTAACAATGCTTTTGGCTGGCATGCATACTTATGGTATGATAAAGTTAAGATCAATAAGGCCTTTAAGAACCATATTGTCAGGAAAGCAGTGTTTAATGTCTGGACAAAATACAAAGACTTACTGGAAAATAAAACTCCAAGGTGGCTCTCACCTCTGGAGGCTAAGGCCCTAAAAAGACCCAATATGGAGGCTAAATGGCCAAAATATTGGGAAATTTTAGAAAAAGATGGAGACAATTGGAAATTGCAGAGTTTAGAGAAAATGAAGGATAAGGTGCGAGACTGGTTACACTATGCTCAGATTAAAGAAGTTTTTAAAAATGATAAAAAGTTAGGGTTCCAGGTGGAGAAATCGAAGTTAGAAACTGAATTGTTAGAACCAAAGACTAAGGTATTATCTAGAATGTATAACTTGCTGTTAAAATGGAATACACAAGACGAAATGGTTAAATCGGCTATGATAAAATGGGCACAGGACATTGGGCATAACATTATGTTTGAGGACTGGGAAAGGTTGTGGACCACTGGGCTGAACTTCACTGCATGTAATGCTCTGAAGGAAAATGTAATGAAAATGATATATAGATGGTACATGACCCCAGTTAAACTTGCCAAAATATACCATTCGTCTGATAATAAATGTTGGAAATGTAAAGAAAACGAAGGAACATTCTTTCACCTCTGGTGGACATGCCCTAAGGTGAAGGTCTTCTGGGAAATGATATATAATGAGCTGAAAAAGGTATTTAAGTATACCTTTACTAAGAAACCAGAGGCCTTCCTTCTGGGTATTGTCGGCCAGAAGGTGTTAAAGAAGGACCGAACATTCTTCATGTATGCAACAACGGCAGCAAGGATACTCATCGCAAAAAACTGGAAAACTCAAGATCTACCCACACTGGAAGAGTGGCAGATGCAACTGATGGACTATATGCAACTGGCCGAGATGACTGGCAGAATCCGTGACCTGGGAGAAGAGAAGATGGAGGAAGACTGGGAGAAATTCAAGAAGTATCTACAAAAACATTGTAATTTGGTTGAATGCTAAGAAGGATGCTAGATTATAAAAAACTGGCCACCACTAAATTAGATTTGAAATTTGATGATAAGTGAGACTAAAGAAAATATAAAATTTTTTGGAAGAAGTGCTAGATTATATTTGAATGAGTGGACATGAGATTGTAAACAAGTTGATAATTTGTTTGGAAAAAACTTTTAACGATGTAAATGGGAGCGGGAGACGTGAGGGAGCCCAAAGAAGTGATGAAACTATGTCTGTGATAGAAGTAAGACTGTTTATTATTTGTGCATTTATATTTAAAAACTTTAATAAATATTTATTAAAAAAAAAAAATAGAAGCTCATTGGGAACCTGCATGATCAGGGTTCTCAACCACGCTGCTGATCTTAACCTCATTCATCTGAGATGCACGTGGGAAAAAGACTTTGGTAATGGGGCCATCGCGGAGGAGACTGCTGACTCCTGCCCTGAGTCTGCTCATTCATTTTGTAGAACCATTCCCTCAAACATTTGGAAGGGGATAGATCCATCTACTGATAGACGGCATATTCAAAACAACAGCAAACAAACAAACAAAAGAAAATGCCTAAATTATGTAAAATAAAGGAACTAAAAATTATCCCCAAGAAACGAGAAAATGCCTTCACACCCTGCACTCATGAATGAAATTAGATAACATGTAAATCAAACAAAATGACTGGCATGTTAAATACAACTCTCTTCTCCCCCTCCCTTCTTTTTTGGTCACCATCTGTTTCCTGGTTGTGTCAGCAAGTCATTTTCTTCTTCTTCTTCTTCTTCTTCTTCGTATGATCATTAAAATACGCCATAGTCTAAAAGTAACAAAGTGTCAATTATGCAACACATTTTTAAGTAGCTGAAAAATGCGCAGAAGTTGGAGTTGCAAATGTCTTTGGACCTGGCCTCAATTTGTGTTGCAGCTGGCTGCTGAGATCCTGGACAGGCATTGCAGAGCACATCTGGAAATGTTACATGTCCCAAGAAAAATCAGGGCCCCTTTTCACCTGGGACATTTTCACAGTGACAGTGGGAAATGCCTTATGCAGATTGCATGGCCTGTGCTGCTTTCACAGTAGGACCTGTTTTCAATGCATGAGGGATATACAATCCATGCAAGTCAAGTTCCCATGTCCATGGATAATAGAAGCTGAATGTATTCCATAAGGGCAGCTGGTCCTCCAGATGTTGCTAGATTACAAGTCAGTTCATTCCTGTCCACTGGCCATTCAGTGGTAAGAATAAATATTAAAATCAGTTAAAGCAATTTACAATCAGAAGAACAGAGCGAGTCCTAAAATACACCTCTCTGGTGTATTTTAGGCCAGGGTAAAGAAGCGTATCTTTAGCATATGTCAAAAGCTATACAGTGGTACCTCGGGTTACATACGCTTCAGGTTACAGACTCCACTAACCCAGAAATAGTGCTTCAGGTTAAGAACTTTGCTTCAGGATGAGAACAGAAATCGTGCTCCGGTGGCATGGCGGCAGCAGGAGGCTCCATTAGCTAAAGTGGTGCTTCAGGTTAAGAAAAGTTTCAGGTTAAGTACGGATCTCCGGAACGAATTAAGTACTTAACCCGAGGTACCACTGTACCTAGATGATGTATGTGGGGAGGTAAATCCACAAGGGGAGAGGGATTTTGTGGCCCTATCCCTTTGTTTGTCCAGCCTCCACACATAGTCAGAAGGTGTGCATTCTGGACAATTAGGAATGAGTACATTTGTCAGTTTGGGTTTTTCCAATCTTCAGCTCAGTTTTCCACATTTCCACATCAGCTTGTGTTATTTTTTTCTTTTAAAAAGTACACTTAGCATAAGAACATAAGAAGAGCCTACTGGATCAGTCCAGCATCCTGTGGCCAGCAAAATTTAGCTCCATGCTGCTATCACTGATGGCAAGTTAAGTCACATGGAGAGCACTGGGCAGTGTAATATAAATGAATGCAGGAAGAGACTGGCTTCTGGATCAGGCCAAGGAGAGGCCATCTAGTCATGCACCCCACCCCCACAGTGGTCAACCAGATGCCCCTTCTGGGAAACCCACAAGCAGCCTTGAAAACCCACCAGCATTTTATTGTGAATTTCTCACAATACAGTGTTGTAGTTCTAATGGAACTGAAGCTAGTGATATCTTTCTGGCATGAGTCTACCTGATTACATAACTCCAAATAAGGGGAACTGGAATCTTGCATGAGATCTTTCATGTATGTCTGTTGCCAGGGAAACTATAAGATGTATGACTTTTGAGCAAGTTCCTCTCTTGAAGGCTGTCTTTCTAATGGCATGGATTACAAATGGGCATGGAATGAAATAAAAGGGGCCAAGCCCCCCCCCCATGAAACCCCCATCATCATCACACACCAGTAATACATATACAAGCATGAAGTGGTGAAAATGTATTGTCGACTTGTATATGTATGTTGATGTTTTAATGTTTTTCTTTCAATCTTTTACCTGCTTCTTTCACACTTACAGCGTTATTTTAAAAGCATTATTTTAAAAGCTGGTTCAGAGTCTTTAATTTTTATGGCCCAAACTGAAAAGAAGCCATCCTGAAAAACTCTTTTCTGGATATATTTTCCTCTTCCTGAATATTACAACAGTTCCATGGCTTTCTCTATCTCTTCCCTCCAACAAACACTATATTAGACTTTCTTTACTTTCTGATGGAGAAATATTTCTTCTTCATTTTGTCTTCCATTTCTCTGCAGCAGAAAAGAAAAGAAAAAGCCAACAGCTTTGTTTGCCTTTTTGTGGTTTCTTGATGTTGTGATTTTAATAACTGGTTCTATTGTGTATGGTTTGAATTCAATTTGCAGAGTTTAATTTAAACTGCCCAGAAAACGTAGTTATCTGGACCATATGCAAATGTAGTAAATAGATAAATGTTTATTGGGCAACATCCAATCGTATTTGTTCTCTTGCACAATGGAAATCTACTTGCACAATTGGACTTTTGGTTTCTCTCCCCTCCTCTCCAGGTTCCCTGCAAGGAATGTATTTGTACAATTTGTATTTTTGTAAATTAAAAAATAGATAAACTAGCATAAATCTAGAGCAAAAAAATGCAGTATCACTGTGGTGTTTATTAACAGGCTATAGCTTCTCTGAATCACTACAGTAAGCTTGCAATCCTATGCACACTTACCTGTGGGAGTAAGTACCAGTGATCTCAACAGAGCATCTTCTGAGAGAAGCATCTTATAGAGAATCTGTTCACACACACACATACACCCATTTCATAGGGGATATCTACCTAATTGGTTTTGGAAGGTCTCTGTACTCCAATACCAGGTTACTTGACCATCAGAAGGAAAACAATGAATGCATGATCCTGTGGCAGCAGAATTCTGCTTCAAGAGGAAGAAGGAGTTCAATATTCCTACTGATGCCGAATGAATCCCAGCAAGTCTGTTATCTTGCAGTGCCTGTAAAATATGAGCTGGGAGTTGGATGTCAATGCACCCACTCTCAATAATTGATATGACGAATAATCTCAACTCTGCAACACCTTCTGTATCTCCCCCATCTCAAGAAACTTCATTCATCAACCATGTTTGAAATGTTTAAGTAATCTCAGTGATGTATGGAGCACTGACACTCCCTTGTTAGAAATCCCCACTACTAACATTCTATCTAATTAAAAAGCCACTGAGTTCTTGTGCATAAAATTATCATAAATTATCTCTGAAGGTTCATTGCTGTTTGGAATGTTTAATTGCTCACTTGGCTGAACTTCAGCAGCTCAGGATTGTTAATCAATTTGTCAGAAGGGCCCCTTTAACATTTTTATTTATTTATTTAAAACAAACCTGGGAAGTTGGCAAGGCAGTCTAGGGTTCTTCTCCCCTAACAAGTATAAAGAAAAAAATTAATGGCTTGCAGACTCTGACATCCATCTCTTCAGAGGTAGTCTTTGCATCCAATACTGAATGGGAAATAATAATTTCCTTGTGCCAACAATTACCAAAGAATATCCAAGAACTTGTATTTTGGGATTAGAGATATTCAGTAATAACAGAAAATAAGCGTGCAGGCAGAACTACAGTGGTACCTTGGGTTACATACGCTTCAGGTTACATACGCTTCAGGTTACAGACTCCGCTAACCCAGACATAGTGCTTCAGGTTAAGAACTTTGCTTCAGGATGAGAACAGAAATCATGCTCCAGCGGCGTGGTGGCAGCAGGAGGCCCCATTAGCTAAAGTGATGCGTCAAGTTAAGAACAGTTTCATGTTAAGTACGGACCTCCGGAACGAATTAAGTACTTAACCCGAAGTACCACTGTATAGTCAAGCAAGTGATCCATCTAGCCAGTGGTGGCCAAACTTGGCCCTCCAGGTGTTTTGGGACTACAATTCCCATCATCCCTGTGCACTGGTCTTGCTAGCTAGGGATGATGGGAGTTGTAGTCCTAAAACAGCTGGAGGGCCAAGTTTGGCCACCACTGATCTAGCCCATTAACTAGCAGTGTCTCTCCAAGTTTCAGGCAGGGGACATTCCTGGACAAGAGACTGAACCTGGAATCTTCTGAATACAAAGCAGATGCTCTACTACCATCTATTATTATTATTATTATTATTATTATTATTATTATTATTATTAATGTTATTTATATGCTGTCCATCTGACTGGGTTGCCCAAGCCACTCTGGGCAGCTCCCAGTAAAAGCACAATAAAAACCAGCCATTAAAAACTTCCCTGAAAAGAGCTGCCTTCAGATGTCTTCTAAAAGTCAAAGTTGTTTACCTGTTTGACATCTGATGGGAAGACTTTCCACAGGGTGGCTACCACTACCAAGAAGGCCCTCTGCCTGGTTCCCTATAGCGTCACAACTTGCTGTGAGGGAACCTCCAGAAGGCCCTCAGAGCTGGAGCTCAGTGTCTGGGCTGAACAATGGAGGTGGAGACGTTCCTTCAGGTATGAAGGGTTGAGGTCTTTTAGTGCAACACTAACACTTTGAATTGTGTTTGGAAACGTACTGTATATAAACATACAGGAGCATAGGAAGTTGCCTTACACTGAGAGACTATTGGTCCATCTCGCTCAGTGTTGTCCATACTGACTAGCTCTCAATGCTTTCAGATTGGGGATGTTCCTTTCTGTACTTGGAAGTGTATTAGAGACCTTCTGCGTGTAAAGTGGATGGTTTACCACCGAGCTGTAGCCCTTCAGCCAAAGTGTTCTGGAAGCAGAAGGAAGCTGGGATCTGCTACTTGTTATGTATGAAACCATAAAGTAACTCACCGGAAGGCAACAGGTGAGGTAAGATTCCTCCTGTTGAACTGAGAGGCAAACAGGAAAAGGGGCATCTAATGGCAAGGTAGGGAAGGGATGAGCAACCTGCAGCCCAAGGGACGCCTGCAGTCCTTGACCTAATTTCATATGCACAAATTAAATAATAAAGATGATGCAATAGTAACAAAAACAGTAGTAACAATAGAGGATCGTGTCTAAGGAAGCGCTATGTTGAAGTCTCTTAGTAGTACACATTTTCTTTTGGAAAACCATTTTTATTATTTTCATTTTTCTGCGCAATGTGAAGCAAAAATGAACATGTAGAATGGCATTGTAACAAATGCTCTGGTGGAATTTTGTTGCATAAGGGAAAACACAAGTACATTACTGAATATTATTATGCAATAATCAGCTCTTTTTTTAAAAAAATATTTATTAAGATTTTTAAATACAAGTATACAATAATCAGCTCTTGGGTAGCTGCATTCCGCTAGCGCAACTGTTGTACTGAACTCTGCTGTCCACTAGGAGAATGTTGGAAATGGCTCATTCATAATAACACTGAAAAATTCTAACCATATAATGCTAAGCATCTCTTTAAGCGCCCGAAACACTTTGGCCTTTCTTCATAATGAACCCCTTGGGCATTTGGGCTGCTATTTTATGTACTACCTCCAGACCTATAGTTTTTTAGACAGTGCTGCAACGTCAGTAGTGCGATGCATCACTCCTTTAAAATATGGGGTTCTGAACTGTTTATGCCAAGGATTACATTCCTTTGGGGTTAATCTGCTGGAGGCCACCTGATGGCAATGAGAGACAATGGCAATAGTGGATAGCACCAGAGCGAAAAGTGAGTGAGGCACCCCAAGCATCGCTCTCCCTCTCTTCCAGCCAGCCCTTTGCCCCTCTGTGCATTCCTCTTTATGGGCCAGAAGTTCAGTGTTACAGAAATGATGCATAATAAAATTTCAAACTATTTTAATGGTTTGAAATTTGCCTTAAATTACATTTTGTGGAGGGCAATGTCTTGGAGAAAAACAGGAAAGGCTAGCCCATGAGGAGTATAGAAGCAGTTTTATTGTTTATCCACTATGCTGGAATAGTTTCTATGCAGACATGAACTGTTCAGACAGGCAATGGGGTGAAGTCTCTTCTCATTCTTGACTGCAGTGTGATGATGCAGGTGTTAACAAGGTCAACATCTGGACATACACAGTGTATGAGGAAGCTACAGAACAGGAGATGTTTATTCGCTGCGAGAAGCATAGCTTCTCTGAGACCTGTACAAATTACTCTCCAATGCTGTGCTTTCCTTTCACTATAACTACCCTCACAATGGTATAATCAGCTCTCAAATAAGTGAGAAATAGCTGCTTTGTTTCACATCCTAGAAAGCTTTCTGGAACAATATTTTATTGCAAATTATTTCTGAACAATTAGGAAGCTTGGAATGACAACATCCTGCAACTTGAGGGAGAAGTAAATGCATATATTGACAACAATAGCATTGATTCTGTCCAGTGACCCACTGAGAAATGGTTTCTACTAACCAGAGTGGGATAAACGGTAATTTGCAATGAGCCAATAAACATTACCATTTGTTCGTTGTTTTTGCATTGTCCACAGGACATTATTTCTACTGAAGAATATTTCCAGTAATCTTTCTCATTTACTAGAATATTGATGGGAAGTGAACATAATATGAGGCCAAACAGAGAGAGGATTAATGGGGAGAGGGGACCCTGGAAGGGTACAAGTCCAGATTATCTTGTAGCATCCACCCTGCTCAAAGACTAGCCTCATGCGTCCTACACTTTTCTCATGCAGATATGAACCACATTATCAGGCAGCACCAGATGCTAATGCAGTACAGAAGGCAAAGATGTTGGTAAAATGAATAAAGGTCATGTCCACTATAGCACCCAAGCATGAATTTGCTGTGCTTTGTGTTACAGGAGGGGACTTTGGAACAATAGGAAGCATTAAGACTATCTAAGACACAATGCCTACCAATATATGAACAGACCCTCCAAGTGTCCCTATTTTCCAGGGACAGTCCTGGATTTACAGAAGCTGTTCTGGTTTCTGATTTGATGCCAGAATGCCCCACTTTTCCTTAGGACGTCCCTATTTTAATCAGAGAAATGTTGGAGGGTATGGAGTTATGTGACCCCCTGAGCCAAGGGGATAAGTAACTATACAACCTTTAGAAGACATCTGAAGGCAACTCTGTTTAGGGAAGTTGCTTAATGTTTAATGTTTTATTGTGTTTTATATATGTTGGGGTCACCCAGGCAGATGGGTGGGGTGTAAATGTTGTTGTTGTTGTTGTTGTTGTTGTTGTTGTTGTTGTTGTTATGAAATGGGAAATTCCTATTTTCATTGCAGAAACGTTGGAGGGTATGTATAGATATGGATAGAGTCCACAGAGTAATGAGTATAACATAAATCTCTATTGCAGAGAAGCTTAGGATTGAGGATGAACTCCAACCACCAAGAGGAGGTTCTTCTCCTTGCTCTGGCATAGAGAGTCATCCCCACCCACTAAATGAGCTATTCATTTATGTATTTATTTCACAAGATTAAGCTGCTGCTTGATTTCAATAAAAACTCAAAGCAGTTTACAAAGAGAATAAAACAATAAAATTATCTGGTTTTTTGAATGACACTTAAAAACAACAACTTAAAACATGAACAAAATAATTAAAATCAATGATAAGCTAAAAACCAGGTTAAAATGCAAACCAATATTCTACGTGCTTGCATAGGCTTGCTGAAACAAAAATGTGTTCAGCAAGTATCCAAGAGAACATAGGCAGAGTTCCAGATTGTAGGTGCTTCCATACTAAAAGATTGATTTCTTACAAACGCAGAATGAGTATTACTAGATATCTGTCACAGTACCAGTTCTGCAGATTGAAGCCAGCAAGTGGGCATACATTGGGTAAGGCCATGCCGCAAGCAAACTAGTGCTAAGCTGTTAAGGACTTTATATGCTAATAGTTAATACCTTGAACTTGGTGTGGTAGCAAACAGTGCAGGTAGGCTGGTCTATATTTCGGGAAAAAAATAATGAACAAATTCCTATGCCCCACAAATAACCCAGAAATGCATTTTAAATAAAAGGACACATTCTACTCATGTAAAAACATGCTGATTCCCGGTCCATCTGCGGGCCGGATTGAGAAGGCAACTGGGCCCACGGGTTGCCTACCCCTGGCCCACACGGAGCACACTGCAGTAATTTAATATTCAAGTAAGCAGTGCATGAACTACTGTGGCCAATGGAACTGCCAGGTTGTCCATTTCTTCTTCTAGATAGTTGGCAAGGTTACATAGAGCTCACTCCAGAGCTCACACAGAAAATCCCTGTTTGAAGTAACTAGAAGTGTCACAATTTCCTAGTGCTTAACAGTTTCTTAACTGTGATTTCATGGGCTATTTTCTGGAGACCACATGCCAGTGGTGGGTGGGAACCAGAGGTGGGTAGGGTAATGAATGTAGTTTCTTTTTCTTTCTTTCTTTCTTTTTACTTTTCTACACCTTGGAAGTTTCTGCGCACACTTGAGGAACCCTCTCTGTTCACCATCCAGGGAAGCAGGAGACATTATTAGAGTTGAAAGAGACATTTAAGGCAGGCAAAAGCACTCAAGGAGGATGCAAAACAGGGCCAATAAGAGATGTGGCAAGAGTGGATATGGCCTGGGTGCCAGATGGAAAGAGGGTCAAATTTGCCCCTGGGACTGAGGCACCTCACCTGTGATCTATGGTTGTACAGTGGTACCTCGTGTTATGTACCATCTCCCTTACGAATGCTGTAGGTTACATGCGCCGCTAACCTGGAAGTAGATGCCCCCTTGTTGTGACCTTTCCCCCGGGATGCGAGCAGAAGTTGCACTCTGGCAGCGCAGCAGCAGCGGGAGGCACCATTAGCGAAAGCGCACCTCATGTTATGATCGGTTTCCTGTTACGAATGGACCTCTGGAACGATTAAGTACGTAACACCAGGTACCACTGTAGTTGAACTTACATTAGTGAAAAGTAAAGCATATGAAGAGTCCTGCTGGATCAGAACAAGGATCCATCTTATTCAGCATTTTGCTTCCCACAGTGTAAACCAACTGGTGAATCAGAGACATACTGTCTTGGAACCTGGGGTTTACATATACCCATTGAAAGAAGGACGCGTCCTCCATAAATTTGTCTAATCCCCTTTTAAAGTCATCTTATCTAGTAGCCATTACAATATCTCATGACAGTGAATTCCAGAAATTAATTCTGCATTGTGTGAAGCGTGTTCTCAATTTCACTGGATGACCCTAAGTTCTAGTAGTATGACATGGGGAGATACCCACTTTCTCCAAACCCCACATAATTTCTTGAACCTCTGTCATGCTCCTCTCTTCATTGTCTTTCACCACCTTCTAAACTAAGGCAAATGGCCCTTGTGGTCTCTTCCAACTCTATGATTCTATGATTCTATGCCAGGAGTGCTCTGATGGTGTTTCCTGCTTGGCAGGGGGTTGGACTCGATGGCCCTTGTGGTCTCTTCCAACTCTATGATTCTATGAAATGCATTTATTCATCACATGACATGTAGATTGCAAGCTGGATTGACATGGCAGTCAGTCAGTATAACTTGTTCGACTTCATCCATTTGAGGAAATAAGCTCCATTTGTTGTGCATAGCATACCTCGGAGCCATGGATTTCTCCTGAGCAGATTGTGACTGCAGACACATCAAGGCCAGTGAATTCATTTCCCATGTTTTGGGGCCTATAACAACCGCTGCTTTCTGTTTCTTCACAGTATTGGTTCATATAAGAAGACTGATGAGAAATCACCCATGCATTTTTATTCCCTTAAAAAAAAAAAAAGAACAACACCCTGAATTTGTGTGGTCGCAAAAGAATGTTTCAGGGTGTCCCAGAGACCACGTCTTACTACATTTTAGCACTTTGTGATGGCAGCAATGACAGCAGCCTTCTCATTAACAGCAGAACTCAAGCTAATACAGTAGCTCACAGTTTGTAGTCACGGTTGTTTCAGTTTCACAGGTTTAGCAGAGTTAGCAAAAATAAACTTTGGCTCCTGGAGTGTTGAGAGACAAATGACTTGGTGTACAAGTGAAGAAAATGTGCATTATGCATGTACTCCTCTCCAAAAGACAAGGATTTATAAACTCCGTTGCTACAGAATGAGTTAAAATGGAAACCCAGCATCTTAGGGAAGCTCTTGGCCTACGAATGAAGCATATTATGGTAACCCATATTGTTGAATTTATTTATGCACTCATTCATTCATTCATTCATGTTCATGAGGCCTTAGAATACAGCACTGTTGCACATGAAAAGGCCACTCCTCTACCAATTACCTAGCCCCTGTTACAAAAATGCCAGTCTATATTAACAGGCTTTCATCTATCCATTTCTGAAGAAGCGTGGAAAGACAATGTAAGTATAAAATAATGAAAAAAGGCTTGACTCTGTTGCCAGGAGGCACTCAGGAGAGAAAGGTGGCTTTGGACAATATTACTACCTCTGTATCTTCAGTAATAACTGCATTGGGTCTTATGCCCAATGAGGAAATGCATGGCCACCATTTTGAATGAAATGCACTGAAAGTTTGCACTGAAAGTCATTGCCATTTGATATTCAACACATATACACTATAACACTGCAATGACTGCACCAAGGTGGGCTTCTCTTTTGACAGTCCACCTGGCCCCTCCCCTGGACCTGGATCAGGGCCTTACAACCCACTGGACTCCTCCCAGAATCCAGTTACCACAGTTCCACCTTCTCATCCCAGTTCACCTTCCCCTCTGACCAATGCCACCAAGTTGTCTCCGTGGGACTTGTGACAGGTTCAAACTCCATAACAGGGAGAGCAAAGGAGCAAGGTGCACTTTGATTTAGCAACGTAAATGCATAATAAAACTTCAGATGTTCTGCTACTGATAATGCTATCCAAAAACAATAGAATCAATGGGAATATTGCCATCCATTTCAGCAATGCACTTGTGTGCATGTTTCCATAAGGGCGATCTGATTAACTGGAATGTAAGGTGAGAATGAAAGAGAATTTGTTGAGGGAGGTTGAACACTGCTCACAAGTTATCCTTTTCCTTTAGCTGCCTTAAAACATCTATATAACCCCCCCTGTTGTGAAAGCGAGGTGCCTTAATACTAAACTAAATAATCTCTCCATGTCCAAAACGGAAGTCAAATTTAGATGCAAGGCACCGCTATGAATTGAAGCATTTGATGTTGTGCACTTACTCAGACACCAGTGTGGAAACCCTCCAAGCTTTCTTCTGTTGTTTATGTTACTCTGCTGATACTTCCTTTGATTTACCAAAGGGATGTTTTGATTTCATTCATGTTTATGATTGGCTCTGTGACTAAAGCAGTGCAGAAAAAAGTACAGAAGTGGATGTTCATTGTTTATGGGCTTTGGATATAATTATGCCATCCATAAAAATAGACCAAACAATTTTGCTTGTCTGCCAGAAATCAATTCTTCATCACTAGATTCCAGGTCTTCATTTTCTTTTCATTTAAAAGTAATAAAAAGTGTTTATTGATCATTATGAAATTAGCCCATATGGCTCTTCACATTTATTAAATCTCACAAAGCTGTATAAAAAGGAGAAATTACATTTATTGCTGAGATACATATTCTTACCAACTAGGAAAATTTCAACAATCACTTTATTCGTCATTAATTGCCTGGCCTTCACCCAGCTACAGCACTGAAGCAGGAACCCCTTGAAGTGATGCAGATACCAAAAGTTGAGCATCCTTCAAGGTCTCTGGGGAGATTTCCATGACTTCCTCCTTACGAGGTGAATCATGGGGTGAGGAAGAAGAAGAAGAAGAAGAAGAGTTGTTTGGATTTGATACCCCGCTTTATCACTACCCTAAGGAGTCTCAAAGTGGCTAACAATCTCCTTTCCCTTCCTCCCCCACAACAAACACTTTGTGAGGTGAGCGAGGCTGAGAGACTTCAAAGAAGTGTGACTAGCCCAAGGTCACCCACCAGCTGCATGTGGAGGAGCGGGGACGTGAACCCAGTTCACCAGATTACGAGTCCACCGCTCTTAACCACTATACCACACTGGCACTTGCTACTGTTGCCTGTACCAGAAATGCTTCCTCACCATCTACATGTTCAGACAACATGAAAACCACCATGTATTGATGTAAACTGATGGGGCTCCTCCATGCCAGGGGGACTCTGACCCACTGTAGTTCTTCTCATAGAGCAGCTCTACCTACAGATATCAGAAAGGTAGCTTTCCCACACTGTCTGAACATACAGAAAGTGGGGAAGCATTTCTGCCACAGTCATTGGCACCACAAGGTGTGGCTGCTGCGTCACAAAAGAGTGGTGAGGTCCCACAAGCCCCTCACCCAAAGTTTCATCAAATGGAATAGGCTTCGTATTAATTACTCTACTTGACAGTCAAAGGGAGTACAGATAGAGCAGGAAGTTTTAGCTGCCAGGACCAAACTAGACATGATGATAAATGGCATCTGTGGGGCAGAGGTCAGGACTGGGATTGTGCAGGAGAGATGGGATAGGCCTCCTTCTCCATGGCCTCAGCATGTTAGAAAGGGATCAACATGCCGCCCCACACATGGTTATGTCACAGCCCCTTTATACAGCTTTGAGTCTGTTCAGGCCTCTTTGGAGAGTCTGGAGGGCTGTGGTGAGAATGTTCCCATAGGAACCATGGAAGATGCCTCTTGCTGCGTTTGATAAGCTATTTTATACATTTGTATGTCCCCCCCCACCAAGATAAAATCAGAATTGGCTGGGCAAGCTCCAAAAACTCTAATAGGAGCTGCTGACTTGTATGAGAAACATTCATCATGAATTTTAATGATTCTAAATTGATTTTAGAGTTTGGTTCTTATTTCTAATTGATTCAGATTCCCCCACCCAGCTTGATGATCATATTATGTTGCACGAGGCAGATGCCACTGCTTGCTGCCCACCTCCCCCAATCAAACCATAGGCAATGAAGTACAAAGCTAAATAAGAATGGAGTGCGCACGCACACACACACACACAAACATCCTGAGTTAAGATTACAACAGAAAGGATTTTCAGGAGGATTCCCACAGAGTACAAGGAAACAAGTGCAAAGAAATTTGTGACCTTTCCATGGAGAAAAATGATTGTTTGACAGCTTGAACTTGTAGAGCTCAAGCCTCTACTTCAATGACAGAAAAGGTGATGCTCAGATAGGCAAATTCTCTAGCTGCTAATTTAGTCCTCTAGTACATGCATTGTGAGCTGCTGTTTGATTCAACAACTCACCAATCAACAGAATCAAGTGTTCAGGATCACACATGGCCTGTAGTCCAAAATGCAATTGTGGTTGGGGTGTTTTTTTTAATAGAAAAGATCCCAACAGGGCCACCCTTTGTGTTGTCCTTATTGCAGAACCAACCTAGCGATTAAATACCATTTACTGTCCCTTTTGATCCCTAGAGACAGTTCCTGAAAGAGACATAAAGAAAGTAAAATAATGAAAAAAATGTCATTAGGAGAATTTACCTTCTTGTATAATCAATAAAAACATTCCTGAACATACAAACTAGAAATGGAAATCAATATGGACACATAGATCTAAAATTAATAGTAGCACTGAAATGGCAAAAGTTCAATCATGAAATCTTAAAGTTGATATTAAGGACCTGCACAACTGGGCTGTGTTTTTAAGTAACTCGTAATGTTAGCAGTCCTTAATGACCTCGACTATGTGTGAATTTAGGGATAATTTAATTAATCAATTATGGCTTCAATCCTATGTACTTTTACATGAGAGAAAGCTTTAATGAACACTGGGAGTTATTTGTAAGTAAATATGCAAAAAGCTACATTGTCAAGGTCTGCAAATGATAGTTTGTTTAAACATACTACACAATGAATAAGTATAATTCCTTCTAATTGTCATTTTGGCTACTTTTAGTTATACTAGGCATTTAGACTGTTTGAAACCCATGACACATTATGATACAGATAACCTTCAAGAGAAAGCCACAAAAGGAAACAGCAGCATGAGAAAGATCTTAAAACAATTAAGTGCAGAGATCTTTAAAGTATCTTAACTATGATTTTCTTTTACCCATGCCAAGATTACTTCGTTTAGCCCTAAAGTTTATCAGTCTCAGACTTTATCTTCTTCCTACAAAATATACTTTTCCACTGTTTAAATTATCCAGTTTCTGTACAAATTAAAATAAATAGCTGCACTTTTAAAGGGCAGCCAGAGGATTGGGGATGGGACAGTGAATTATTTTACATGTATCACCAAAGGTAAATGTGGTTGGTATTCATGCACGCTCTTCCCTTCTGTGTTCTGCTTAATAAGCACCAAAACTTGTGATTTTGCACTTGTCCTCCAAAGCACGATTGTGAAAATGGGTTTCCTGGAACAAGGTATAATAAGAACGTCTCCTTCTCTTTCTCTTTCTTCTCCAATGTATCTTGAGATATTGTCGCTCAGCTCTTCATAAGGATTACCGAGGTGGAGGCAATTGTCTTTGTCAGTTGTTTGGATGGCAGATACCACTTTGAATCAAGATAGCAGACCAAAATTTGGCTTTGGTGTGACTTTGCCCAGTTTGGCCTGATGGTTATAAAAGAAGTTTCCCAAGATGGAGGAGGTAGTTTTTGCCTGCATTTAGATGCCATTGGATGCACTGTGTCATTTCTCAAAACACAATCCCTACCCCCACTTTTTCAAATTCCCAGGCAGTGCTAGCACTTTGCACTAGTATACAGTGGTACCTTGGGTTAAGTACTTAATTTGTTCCGGAGGTCCGTTCTTAACCTGAAACTGTTCTTAACCTGAAGCACCACTTTAGCTAATGGGGCCTCCTGCTGCTGCCACGCTGCCGGAGCACAATTTCTGTTCTTATCCTGAAGCAAAGTTATTAACCTGAAGCACTATTTCTGGGTTAGCGGAGTGTGTAACCTGAAGCGTATGTAACCTGAAGCATATGTAACCTGAAGCGTATGTAACCCGAGGTACCACTGTACAATAAACTGGTGTGTCATTGGCAATGCAGTGTTAAACATCTGTTTCTCCAGTGGGCTACTTTAATATGTTGAGGGGGTGGGGTGGGGGTTTTTACATGGAGAATGCTAGCCATTTACCTAATGTAGATATGGGTAATGCAGACACAAGAGACCAAAAAAATCTCATTCTGAAGGTTAGCAGCTCATCAAATGCTAAAAATAACCCTGTGCCAGAAAGAAGAGCTCTTTGGGGGCCCATGGAAGAGCTAATTCCTTTTACATGCTGCATTTGGTTGAAATAAGCATTTAGCGTCTTATGACCAGAAAGACCATCTTATGAAGCAGAAACATGGGTCAGTTTTCACAAGTCCAATAAATTATGTTTATGTTATTTGTAATGCTATTGTTCTTTCAGTAGAAATTGTAAATTAAGGAACAAACCAACATTAAAAATGTAGTCTGATTCCTCTCCTCTTTTAAAAGCATTGGTCTCTGACATGAGATTTTAGTGACTTGGCTACAGCGTCCTTTTATAAAATAGCAGATAATTCTCCACTAGGATGGCTGTCCGGATATTCACTGCCATTTACCTTAATGAAAATGTTTGTCTTCCCTCAAATAGTTTTCTGAGTAGCCAACATAATGGACACCGGAAAAAATGAAGAGTGGATTCGTCCTAGCAGGCAAGCAGGAAGTTGTCAAGCGGAAAAAGGATATGGACCTGTTTGCATGCAAAGGTCAGCGTTTACTGGATATTTCCTCTTTGTCCACACGACAAGAAAACTCATAGCTTCCTGCCTTGGACAAATAGCAGGAAAGGGTGTGAGAGTGATTGAATGACATTAACATCTTATAGTCTTGTTAGTGAGGAAGGCTGCTTATCGAACCCTGATAGACATAAGTGAAGTTGGAGTACGTAGAAGGCTCTGAAAATGAATGCAGTCAGGATTTTCTGTACCACTGAAACTACTCCCTGGGAACATTCTTCCTTTGCCTCTCCGAAGAAATTTGGTCAGCTTTCCTATTCATTCTAGCTTTACATTGTGACGAGGAAATGCATAATGTTAATGCTATTTTTCTTACATAATATGTGAAGAGCAGAAGCTTCGGTAACATAGAAAATGCTTCTCATTGTTATATTTTTGCTTGCAGTATATTTCCATCTATATCTGCTGATAGACAAATAAGCACACATACACCACCAGCTCAGTACTTAAATAACAGGGGGCATCAGATGTGGGCCCCTTACCTATTTTGATGTTTGCATAATTGTCTGTTTTTACAAAGCTATAAAAGAGTCACAATTTGCCACTGAAATTGGTGTGGGAGGGTAGTAGTGAAGGTGGGTGGGGGTGGGCTTGTAGATTTCATTATGAACCACCAGTGGCGTAGCGTGAGTTGTCAGCACCCGGGGCAAGGCAAGTAATTTGTGCCCCCTAACCCGTGGATTTGCGCCCCCTAACTCGTGGATTTGCGCCCCCTAACCCTAACCCCCAGCTGTTGTGCCCGGTGCGGCCGGCCCCCCCTGCACCCCCCACGCTACGCCACTGTGAACCACCTTACTTTCCCCTCTATATTTTCAGATTTGGTATGGGTTCTGAGTCAAAGCATGAGCTCAAAATCATATAGGGAGATAATAAATTGTCTGTGTAAGTAGGGCCTGTTAGTCAATATGTGGTTACCAGGATCTCAGGAACATTTAAAAATGTTGCTGGCTTCTCGTTCATTTCTGAGCACAATTTAAAATGCTGGTGGTTCCCTTTAAAGTTCTACTGGGCTTATAACCTAGGTAACCTTTTCACATGCCAACTAGCTTGTGCACTGAAGTCACCTTTGTAGGATTTTTTTCACATTCTCACAACATCTGGTTAGTGCCAGGGAAATACATTTTTAATTTCCCCAGGCTTTGTAATATGTTGTTGTTGTTGTTGTTGTTGCTGCTGCTGTTGTTGTTAAAATACTATTTATTTGTATTTTATCTTGCCTTTGAAAACTAACCTTAAAGCTCTGCTGAACGGCCATGTAGTAATTTTTTAAAGAAATAACTGTGGGGTCACTTAAACCCCACATACCATTCTTGGTGGTGGCGCTCTCTCTCTCTCTCTCTCTCTCTCTCTCTCTCTCTCTCTCTCTCTCTCTCGTGGGTGTGGGTGTGTTGATCTTGCCAGAACCATTGGATCAGATTCTATGGGAAACAAAAATCTAGATGGGCCTTTGATGCTATGCAGAAGAGCAGTTCTTATGTTCTGCATTTAATAGACTACAGGCTAAAGAAATGTACACATAGGGTGAACAGTTAAGGATTGCCAAATTGGAGGAAATGCAGCAATAAAAAAAGAGGAGAAAGGAAGACACCAATTTGCATAACATTTGCATATGCTGGTTAATTTATATGCATAGATGCACATTGAGAGAATACGATACATTTCAGGACTGGGACCAGATGACCTGTATTCTTGCTCAGTTTGCTGTCCAGGTGCTGTTTGATGGGTCACTTCAAGGTCCCTGTTTCTTCCTTCTTTTGGGTCTTTATCTTCAAGCTGGTCTTGGATTAGGCAGCCCTTCAAACAGACTGTCCTCTACTGTCATCTGTAAAGTTGGGCTCACGGTTGCCCTACCTGTGCAGTTAGAAGATGAATTTGGAATTTTAATAGCCCACTTTGCAAACAAGAAACAAGGGTTAACCGTGTGTAACAAAGTATTGCCTCCGAATTTATCACACAGCTTTACAAAATTTAAAGTACAACTGTTGTATTATTACTCCAAGAATCAAAATGACAAGGTTATATGTTTGAATTAAAATTCTGAAACTCATTTTAATGATTGCAAGTGATATTGTGAGTCAGTTAATAAACCCATTTTTGGCAGCTAATTAGGTTAACAAATTGATACAGTTGTTAGTAAACGATAGGTTGACGTTTTTCTTGCATTACTGGAGACTTATTTTCATTTACTGCATGCTAAGTGATGAATTTTGAGGCAGGTTCATTAGGCATATAGGCAGCACACTCGATAGATTTATCCCCCCCCCCCACCCCATTTTACATTAATCTACATAATAGCAAACACAGATACTTGAGAAAGTTGCAGGCTGGTTTGTTCATTTACAACAGATGGCAGAAGGCAGGAACATGATGAATGGCTTTGTGGGCCCTGAACTAGCAGGCCTATAAATAAAGAATCCTCCAAGCTACTTTGAGGAACTAGCTTGCTCAAAGGGAGGAAGAACTGTACAAAGGGAGGACTTGGACAAAATATAGGCCTGTCTTTCATGTCGTGTGCAGCGTAATCCCTATTTTGTGCTATTTAACTGAAGAATGGCCCTACATGCCTCATCATCATTTTGCCTGTTGTCTGACTAATAACCAGCTCTTAGGTACCTTTTCATTACTTTTACCACCATTGTGACACTCCTTGCATTTATTTTTCTAGTTAGTTATCTTACATTCCCACATAATTTTTTTTTAAAAAAACTTCTATTTAAATAATGTGTGTGTGTGTGTATACAAACGCACACACAAAGCCAGCAGCTTTCATAAAATAGCACAGGCGGCCATAAATATGGGTGGCATTCATAAGGGAGAAATAAGAAAAAGACATCCCTATGTTGTTCCCTGCTTTAGGAATAAATCAATACTTCCGTTACAACTGTATGCATATTTACTGTTGTGACGTGGGGTTTGTGATTTCAGCTCTCTTGACATAATATGCTGGAGACAGTTCTCTAGTAATACTTCTTTATTAAAGCAACAAGACTGAGACCTGAGGAGGGGAGAGCTACATTTATAGGGACAGGGAACTAGCTAGAAAGGATACATTTTGGAGGGAACAATATCAGGCAATCACAGTCCTGCCTTTTGGAGGAAACCAATAAGATAGAGGATCCAAATACAGCAGCTTAAATGAACCAATAGTAGCTGTACCCTCTGGAACCAAAAGGCAGTTACTTTACCCTAATGCAAATACAGACAATAATAATACAGATATAAAATCCTTTGACTCAATACACAACATTTACCCAGAAGAAAGTTCCGTGTTGTTCACTGGTGCTTATCTTCTAGTAAGTGCGCTCAGAATTACAACCTGGGTTTGGGAACCGTTGGCCCTCCAGATGTTACAGCTGCTGTCAGCCCTGCAGAATGGGGATGATGGGAGTTGGAGTCCAACAACAAGTGTGTGTGTGTGTGTGTGTGTGTGTGTGTGTAGGTTAGCCTACTATAAATCCTGCATCTGCTTATTATTCATAAACCTTGTTAAATCTTGCCGGATTTGAGGACAGGATCACAGGCCATTACTTTTTCCCCATCCTCAGAGATGCAAGAAGCCACTGCATTCCAGAACACTCTGTAATCTAATTTGTAGCTATTCATCTTTCATGTTTCCTGCATATGACATGGGTTGCCTATGAGCCTGGTGTACTGGAGTGGGTGGATGGATTACTGATATTCAAGTTGTGCTCTCTTCGTTCCAAACAGATTGTGGCTTACAGCTTTTTAGAGAGACAGCTGAGACTTTCAAAAGGTCAAGGAGAGCCAGGCAACATTAAAATCAAAAAGGTTTGACTTAAACAGAAAGTGTGATGTAATCAGAGGCACTTGATCCAGATTTTAGTTCTTTTAAGATTATTGTTTCTTTTATTTATTTGACAAAATGTATATGCTGCTTTCTAGAACAAAAAAGATCCTTAAGTGGTTTATAAGACAGTCTGATATATTCATTTAAAATACCAATAAGAGAAAAAAACACATTAAAACTAAATTACATTAAAAAATTAAAACATAAACTAAATGCGGTAATGCTTTTTTGCAGACACTCTCAGCAGAGGAAACCCACGCAGATAAATACTAAGAGCAATGATCTATACTGCAGTTCAGACAGTGATGTGTCCTACATTCATGACATCAACACAGAACATGTTAAGATAGCAGACTGATTTATTAACCTTCTCTTGGAACCTTGTATATCAATGGTTAATTGATGGCTCAAGTAAGAAACTGAATGCCAAATAGACAATGTTGCAGCTGAAAATGCACTGAGCTATATGGAAATCTTATGATGTTACAATCCTGATTCTTCACACTGATAGGCCCTGTGAGCAGAACCCCGGGGGAAAAGATGCCATCTAGAATTTCAATTTGCAAAGTCCAGTTAAAAGTCCCTCCTCTCAGCTAGTGCTAGTGAATGCATTAAACTAGTAACATTTAACACGTAACAAGCCACCCACACTACTAGAAGCTAACAGAAATCTTACTGGGAACAGATACAAGACGGCATGCCAAAACACACAAACACTCAAAACTTACAACGATGTATTCAAAGGAGTTGAATGTCTCCCAGGCATACTGCATTTCATAGAAAATGAAAGAACCCAGCCAGGACTACACAGAGTCAATCCTCAATCCCATTGAGAGAAAAGAACAGGAAGGCAATAAGGCAAAAGGATGACATCATTACTAAATGACCAAAATGGATGAATAGCACAGTAGCTGTGAAGAAACTTGGAAAATTTCACATTAACTCAAGCAAGTCAAAAAGGCATTATTAAGAGCTCACTTTCAAATGCTCACCATAGAAGGATTCTTACGTGATTTTGCCAAAGCAAACAAAATTTTTTATGTTGGATGGATACTGGCAAGTCTCATAAGATGAAGAAAGCAACTATTTTGATTTTCCACCCCCAAGGAGGCAGTTGCAGATGGCTTGAGGATGCCTTTTGGAATAAATCCAGCGGCAGAGTATCAGTGTCATACTAGATGACATTTTAGTGTATGGACGGGAAGACACCATAGAGACTATATAGCAGAACATGACCATAATATCATTGTTTCAAAGCACCAGATAAAACAATAGAAAGCTCAGAAATATGCCACATGGAACACTCATAACTTGCAGCCAGATCCAGAATGGAATGAGATGTCCCTATTTTTGGGACTTCCGGGTTAGCGCGATCGGCTAATGGCGGATTCCCCCCGAGCTCCGGAGGGAATCGGCTTTGCTGCAGACGGGTCTTACCGCGACGGCGAAGCGGGGACCCTCAGAAACCGCAGGCGCGGAAGCCTGCGGACTTGGTGACTCGGTGGGCACCTCAAGCGCCCCCCGACCCACGAAGAGCCTTTTTAAAGGCTACGGAGAGGGTACGGAGAGTGGCGTGGTGCTGTGAGTAGACCGCTACTGCAGTGAAGCGAAGCCGCGAGCCATGGCCGGAGAGCGCTGACTTTTTCCCCTGAAATTTGGACTTGAAGCAACCCGTGAGTAGAAGGGAATTTGGACTTTAAAAATTTTTACCTTTGAATTCGGTACGACCGGGGGATGTGCTAAAGGGAAGTCCACACCCCCTCTATCTACAAAAAGATTTAAAGCAAAGATAGGAGAACTAAGGTGGAGAGATCTCTTTTTTGGTATGAGTTAAAAGATATTAATTCCACGAATTTGACAGAAGAAGATTTGTGCTGGAGAGTAAGAGTCGAATTTTGGAAGCTTTTGTTTAACCCCCCCCCCCAGACCCGGGAGCGCCCTGTGTGTGAGCTGGAGGAAAAGGAACAAGGAGTTTGACAGCTGTCAAAAGAGCTGTCAAACGGGCAGTTAAAGTTAAAAATTTTTTATTGTTTAACATCTCTCTGGACTAAATTTGTTATATTTGAATTAAAGTGTTTGGGAACAAAAAAGTTATAAACAACAAAGTATCTGACTGTTGGACTATTAAGTAACCAGAATCCCCCTAGGGGAAACTTTGAAACATTGCAATGGCTACAGATGGAAAACTACAGGCAGAGATAGAAAGAATGTTCTTTTTCGTGGGAATACTGCAGGAGCAGAGCACGGCTATGAACAAACAACTTATGACCTTGAACTCTAAAACAAGCAACTCTGCTGAATGCACAAAGGATTTGACTGAAACAGAAGCTGCAGCTGAACAAGAAGAGACATTTTTGGAACTAGGGGAGAGGGAAGAAGGAGCTAAGAAAGTACAGGAGAGTACCAACTTCAAGCCTACATTGTTAGAATATAAAGAAGACGACTTTGGGATTACCAACCTGCGAAAGATGCGAAAGAGGAAAGAGGAAGCCCCTGGAACACTTGGAATATTGGAACTTAAAAGAAATAAGAAATATGATTGGGGCTTCCTCTTTGTACATGAGAGATCAGTTGACTTTTTGCAGCAGTTGTTACCAAGTTTCTTGGATGGGAGAAAATTTGATGAGACTGTGTTTGAGCTCCTTCGAGACCCGAGGATCAACAAAATTTGCTACCAACAAAACCGGCAGAGAGAGACTGACAGAGATTTGAAGGCCTCTGATGTGAGGAGTCCAGGCTAGGAACTGTTTTGTGGACATTTAGTTGGGAAGGGACAGAAACCGGGGTAGGGAAGGGGGGGGGGGAAACAGAATTTTAAAATTTTTATGATTTCTATATTTGTCTATTATGACCTACATTTAATATATGAAAGGGAATTCGTGGAAGGGAATTTGGGTCGACCTTAGAAAAGAATTTAGTATTCATAAGAAAATTGGATAAGTAAAATTTGGCCAAGTAATAAGAACCAACTGTAAAAATAATAATAATATGTTAAGGATGAGAGATAAGAATTTGCTGAGTCAATTGTTGGAATTGGGATGTATGAAGGGAGGGTGGGGGGAAGTCAGGGAGGGGGGTTAAGAAAGTTATGAAATTATACATGTTTTGTTTTTGATTATTTTTGTGTGTAAAATGTGAAAACCTAATAAAAATTATTAAAAAAAAAAAAAGAGATGTCCCTATTTTTGGAGGGTATGTTATCGCAGACAGAGTGACAGAAGTGTCAGAAGTGCTTACAAGAGGGAAAGGGAAAGTGAAGAGCACCAACAGTGTCACTTGTGAATACCTTTAGTGGCTGCAAGAGGAAATCTTCATGGAGCATTCTATGGTTCTGGAAAGCCCTCCCGGAGTAGGGTTACCATATGTCCTCTTTTTCTAGGACATGTCCTTTTTTCATGGGTAGAGTCGTCATAACGTTCCACAGTTAAAAGCAGAAATCGGCAAATGCCTCCTCTTTTTTGCTCTTCAAAATATGGCAACCCTATCTGGGGGTCCATAGGATTGTGTGGCTTTTTTATGAATTGGAGTAATTCATTTATTTAATTCTCTTGTGCAATATTTATCTAACTAGAGAAAAGGCACACAAACTATTAAGACTTGTTTCCCATCACTGACTTGTTCACCCGGTGAAATTTGCTTATAGACCTTGACAAATATAAATACAGAAATCTTCTAGGACCACCACAATTAGCATTTTCGTGTAAAAGCTTTATCTTCATCTTCCTAGATATCCAAAATGTACTGTAGTGACTAAAGGATACCTAATACTTACAATTTATTGCAGAAAGCCCAAACAGTCACAATGAGAAGTACTGCCTAAAAATGTTTCTATTTGCCAGAAATACTCGTTGCAGGAATCTACTGTACTTCAGAGCCCCGATCTGTCACCTCAGGAGGAGGATGGGAGAGGGGAGCACTGCCATGACCTTCCAGGGAGATTTTCCTCCTCCCACCTCTCCTAGGCACCAAAAGAGGTTTTTTCCCCAGGAGATAGAGGTATGGGCAGCTGTAGGAGAGATTCTGTTGTCCTTTGTGGGTGAGCTGTAGATGGGAGAGAGGGTGGTCTTGGGGGAGGGGGGAAACTACAGCGACCTTTTTGTGGGTTCAGAAGCTGAGGAAACAAGAAATATCGTAGTCTTGGGGCAGGAAAATGAGGCAGGCAGGGGAGAAATATTGCAGTCCTGGAGAAGGAAACGGGGAGGGGAACTGAGGCAGGAGAAGAGCAAGGTTGGTGAGTAGAGTGAGAAGGAGAAGCTCCTGATCTTCTTATATTTCTCTGCATCTTACCAATTAATTATAGGAAATAAAACTTGTTTAATAGTATTCCTACTGATAATATCTTCTTATCTGTCACCATATGTATTACTTGGTTTTACAGCAATTAGAAGATAAACGGAAGGAGCCATTGAGATCAGAAGATTCGGCTTTTTGTCTCTGACGGATGCATTGTAGTCCCTAGATAGCATATGGATCAGATATTGAGCTGGTTGTGAACTTGATATTTGCCAAATACAGTTGGTCAAAACTGTATCTGTTGCCTAAAGATTAGGTTGCATTATAACTTTGTCTAAAAGGAGCACAATAATTTATAGAAGAATGATGTGTTTGGAAATGCACAAAAGGCAAACTTTTGTATTTCAGTGCTGGGCATAGATGTTCAGTGGTGTAATGTTCATGGGCACGAAGACCTTTTGGAATGTAAGCATTCGTAACCACCGCAATAACTAAATCATTGGAGTATGTCAACAAAATCTCATGAAAAATGTTATGATTTTGAATTAGATGTAATTAAAAGCCTGTGACCATGCAAGGAAACAAACATATGGTACTACTATTTCTGCCCTTCTGATAAAATTTTCCCAAATAACAAGTTTGACTTGTGATTCCATTCTGCCTTTTGCAAATATAGCCTTAGCTATTGTGAGTGGCATTTCTCTTCAATATTTCTATGAAATATATTATTATTTGTAGTCATAGAAATATACATACCTGTTCGTCTTGACTTGGCATGGAAATGATTGGTTATTGTTATTATTTTTAAAAAAATAACTACCCAGCAATAACCAGGAAAACCAAACAACCCGGAAATAATGAATAACCCATAACTAATTCATTATTCAATAGGAGTTAGATGTTGTGAGCTCTACAGAACTGTTGAGATAAACCTTCACTTGGCAGGCTCTGATGAAGAAGCATAGAATCTTAGAGTTGGAATGGGGAACTGAGTTGTAGGGATCCTGATTGGAGGTGAGGGAAGGTCTCCAACCTTCCAGCCGAGTGGGAAGGCTCAGTAGAAGCTTGGGTGGGTTTTGATCAACCAAAGGAGGAGGCTGAACAGGATGCAGCAGTGACTGAACAGAAGCCTGAGCAGGAGGATGCAGTCTTGTTGCCAAGAACCAGGTGCCACCATTGCATATGGGAGCAAACCCACCTACTCTAAAGGAGTGCATGCTTGCGATCCTACTATTTCCACACGGTGATAGAGTCTTGTGAGTGTGTGTGCCTCATCTTTAAAAGCCCTGCTCCTGAACTCCTGAATTGTGACTCTGGAGAGCTGTGTCTGCTGTTGAACCTGTGCTGTTCCTTGCCTGGACAGAGATATCTCTATTCAAAGTAAGAGCCTCTGCTTCTGCTTGTTGGGAGTCAGCCAGGACATTAGATTTCTTACCTGCCATTCACCCCAAGGTCCCAGGGTGGGTTACAACAATTTTAAAATGTGATATTAAAAACAGTTAAAATAAATTACGCTCTGGACAATAGGTGGGTGCTAAAGCATATATAGCTCAGGTGTCAAAGGCCAGGGCAAGGAGCCTCATTTTCAGCACACAAAGAAAAAGACATGATGAAGGTATCAGATGCACTTCTGTGGCGAGAAAATTCCACATCTTAGCAGCTGCCACCACTCATTAGGTGGGTTTTATAAGCCCACCCAATGTTTATAAATCATGCACCTTGCCTCTAACCCCTGCTTTTCATCAATCTAGCTCAGGCATCCCCAAACTCAACCCTCCAGCTGTTTTGGGACTACAACTCCTATCATCCCTAGCTAGCAGGATGAGTGGTCAGGGATGATGGGAACTGTAGTCCCAAAACAGCTGGAGGGCTGAGTTTGGGGGTACCTGATCTAGCCCATAACCCCCAAACTCTCCCCTCCCCCATTTCCTTTCAATGCAACATTGACCTAGATGGACTAATGGCTACTAGATGATTAGTTTCATATATAGCAATATTCCCTTCAGGTCTTGTGGTAAGATTTTACTTTTACACCACCAGTTCATTACCCAGGTAAGGGAATACCTTAAATAAAACACAAAATCAAGAAAATAGCAAGCTGGAGCATTCTATAGGAACCCGGTTTAGTCAGGGCTGGGGTTCCTGTCTCCTTGAGAAGCTTCTGGCCTGCGGCAGATTCTTGGGGGGCAGTTTTTTAACTTGCAGTTCTGCATAGCAGCCGGTTGGCAACTATGTCCTGTTGTAATAGGTCTAATAAATATTGGGTTCCTAAAGGATGCTTCATCTTGCTATTCTCTTGGTCTCGTGTTTTATTTAAGGTGTTTCCTCACCCAGGTAATGAACTGGTGGTGTAGAAGTAAATTCTTACTGCAGTATGGAGGTCTTTGTTGTCTCCTACAGAGTCTGAATTGACCTACCACACTGGTTAATTGAAAGGTACATTAAATTCTGTTTTCTGTGCATCTGATTCATGAGAATCCATTGAGTATGAATAATGACAAACATAATAGAGATATGACAGAGATGATTCCCATGATGAAGATTTGACAGATATCTTATATGAAGAAGTTTAAAAATGAAATTCAAAATAATTAGGCGGATGGATTAAACAATCAATCAATCAGATTGCTCTTTTATTTTATCTCCACTCATTTCCATTCTGGTACGTAGGCAGCTGCTTTGTGCCAAACCAGACCATTGGATCTATGTAGCTCAATATTGTCTGTATTGCCTGGCAGTGGCCATCAAGGATTTTAGCCAGACCCTAACCCATTCCTGGCCCTACCTGGAGATGCAAGAAGTGGAACCTGGTGCCTCCTGAATGCAAAAACCTGTGCTTTCCTAGTGAGTTGTGGCCCCTTGTGTCTAAATTTAGGAAGCAAGAGCTTTCCAGGCTCTCAGACAAAGTTTTCCTAGTGCTACATGGAGATAGGAGGGATTGAACCTGGGATATTTTGCAGTAGCGCACCCCTGAACTGTGGCCCTTCTGTAACAAGTGCTAGGGAGGATAGATAAATACTATTGCTGTTTACCTAACACATGTGCAGCCCATGAATGTGGCTTTGCATAGTCATTCCTTCTGTGGCTTCAGAGTGGGAAGTATTGGCACCTCAGTGTTAGTCTGTGTTCAGGATAGTGTTGGTGCAGTTTTGCGCTGAGGCACTCGTCGGATGTTATACCACCATCCATTACATGTAAGATGGAGATAAACTACCTTCATGGTTTGTTTGTTTTTTATTTTAAGCCCTAGACAAATAGATAAGGTATAAAGAAGTCATCCTTGAGGTCACATGTTCTTGGAATATGATTTCTAGCTATTGGCAGATACCTTCAAACTGACCTACAGGACTCACACTGAGGTACTCTAGCAACGGTGAGACCTCAGGGTCTCAAATTTCAGCAGTGCCCGGTGCAACGCCTCTTGTTCTGTTGCTTAAATGCACTTAATAATTAAGGGGGAAATTGTTTGCATACAAATGTTTGGCTTTAAATCACAGGGAGGTAAGTTAAGGTTAATGATTCATATAATGCCACCAGTGGAATATAGTGTACCATAAAGTTAACCATTAACTTTTGTGCCATTAATCAAATCCAAATAGAAGAATGCAAAAGGAGCCCTTTCTGGATGAGACAAAAGGCCTCTTACTAGGGTTTGCTGCCTCTGGTTACCTCAGGTTACCAGATGAAGATGATCATCCAAATGTCATAGACCAGATGGAGCAAACAGCACGCAGACCTAGTGGTGGGAGGAAAAAATCCTTAAATAAGAGACACGGGGGAATGATTAATGGACTTCAGTGTCTGTACACTAATGCACAAAGCATGGGAAATAAACAAGATGAGCTTGAGCTCTTGGTACAGCAAACTAAATATGACATAATAGGCATCACTGAAACCTGGTGGGATAAGTCCCACGATTGGAATGTAATAATGGAGGGATACAATCTATTTCAGAGAAACAGACCAGACAAGAAAGGAGGAGGAGTGGCGTTGTATGTCAGGGATGTGTATACCTGTGAAGAGATCCAAGATTTAGAACCTCAAAGCCAAAGTGAGAGCATTTGGGTCAAAATTAAGGGAGAGAAGAATAACAGTGACCTCATTGTGGGAGTTTACTATAGATCCCCAAGCCAAACGGAGGACATAGATGATGCCTTCCTGGAACAGATGGCCAAGCATGCAAAAGGAAGGGAGATAGTAGTAATGGGGGACTTCAATTACCCGGATATTTGTTGGATGTCAAACTCAGCCAAGAGCATAAGGTCAAACAGATTCCTCACTGACCTTGCAGACAACTTCATTGTCCAGAAAGTGGGAGAAGCAACAAGACGAACAGCCATTTTAGATCTGGTCCTAACCAATGTTGATGACCTGGTTAGTGGGGTAGAAGTGGAAGGATCATTAGGCGCGAGTGATCATGCTCTTCTGAAGTTTACTATACAGCAGAAAGGAGCAGCCAAGCATACTAGGACTCAATTTCTTGACTTTAAGAAAGCCGACTTCATAAAACTTAGGGAAGTGCTGGGTGAGATCCCATGGACAGTAATACTAAAAGGAAAGGGAGTTCATGATGGCTGGGAGTTTGTTAAGAGGGAGATAGTAAAAGCACAACTTCAGGCAATACCAATGAGACGGAAACATGGAAGGTGCCTAAAGAAGCCAGGGTGGCTATCTAAAGAACTTTTAACTGAGTTAAGATTAAAAAAAGATGTGTACAAAAAATGGAAAAGGGGGGAAACCACCAAAGAGGAATTCAAACAAATAGCCAGCACGTGTAGACACAAAGTCAGAAAAGCTAAAGCACAGAATGAACTCAGGCTTGCTAGAAGAGGTTAAAAGCAACAAAAAAGGCTTTTATGGGTATGTTCGTAGCAAAAGGAAGAACAAAGAAACAGTGGGGTCACTCAGAGGAGAAGATGGTGAAATGCAAACAGGGGACACAGAAAGGGCTGAACTCCTCAATGCCTTCTTTGCCTCAGTCTTCTCCGATAAAGAAAACAATGCCCGACCTGAAGAATTTGGAGCAAATGATTCAGCAGAGGAAACACAGCCCAGAATAACTAAGGAGATAGTACAAGAATACTTGGCTAGTTTAGATGTATTCAAGTCTCCAGGGCCAGATGAGCTGCATCCAAGAGTATTAAAAGAACTGGCAGATGTGATCTCAGAACCACTGGCAGTCATCTTTGAGAATTCCTGGAGAACAGGCGAAGTCCCGGCAGACTGGAGGAGGGCAAATGTTGTCCCTATTTTCAAAAAGGGGAAAAGAGAGGACCCAAATAATTACCGCCCAGTCAGTCTGACATCAATACCAAGGAAGATTCTGGAGCAGATCATTAAGCAAACAGTCTGTGAGCACCCAGAAAGGAATGCTGTGTTCACCAATAGTCAGCGTGGATTTCTGAAAAATAAGTCATGTCAGACTAACCTGATCTCGTTTTTTGACAGAATTACAAGCCTGGTAGATGAAGGGAACACAGTGGATGTAGCCTACCTTGATTTCAGCAAGGCATTTGACAAGGTGCCCCATGATATTCTTGTAAAGAAGCTGGTAAAATGCGGACTTGACTATGCTACCACTCAGTGGATTTGTAACTGGCTGTCTGACCGAACCCAAAGGGTGCTCATCAATGGTTCCTCTTCATCCTGGAGAAGAGTGACTAGTGGGTTGCCACAGGGTTCCGTCTTGGGCCCGGTCTTATTCAACATCTTTATCAACGACTTGGATGATGGACTCAAGGGCATCCTGATCAAATTTGCAGATGACACCAAACTGGGAGGGGTGGCTAACACCCCAGAGGACAGGATCACACCTCAAAACGACCTTGACAGATTAGAGAACTGGGCAAAAACAAACAAGATGAATTTTAATAGGGAGAAATGTAAAGTATTGCACTTGGGCAAAAAAAATGAGAGGCACAAATACAAGATGGGTGACACCTGGCTTGAGAGCAGTACATGTGAAAAGGATCTAGGAGTCTTGGTTGACCACAAACTTGACATGAGCCAACAGTGTGACGCGGCAGCTAAAAAAGCCAATGCAATTCTGGGCTGCATCAATAGGAGTATAGCATCTAGATCAAGGGAAGTAATAGTGCCACTGTATTCTGCTCTGGTCAGACCTCACCTGGAGTACTGTGTCCAGTTCTGGGCCCCACAGTTCAAGAAGGACACTGACAAACTGGAACGTGTCCAGAGGAGGGCAACCAAAATGGTCAAAGGCCTGGAAACGATGCCTTATGAGGAACGGCTAAGGGAGCTGGGCATGTTTAGCCTGAAGAAGAGGAGGTTAAGGGGTGATATGATAGCCATGTTCAAATATATAAAAGGATGTCACATAGAGGAGGGAGAAAGGTTGTATTCTGCTGCTCCAGAGAAGCGGACACGGAGCAATGGTTCCAAACTACAAGAAAGAAGATTCCACCTAAACATTAGGAAGAACTTCCTGACAGTAAGAGCTGTTCGACAGTGGAATTTGCTGCCAAGGAGTGTGGTGGAGTCTCCTTCTTTGGAGGTCTTTAAGCAGAGGCTTGACAACCATATGTCAGAAGTGCTCTGATGGTGTTTCCTGCTTGGCAGGGGGTTGGACTCGATGGCCCTTGTGGTCTCTTCCAACTCTATGATTCTATGATTCTATGACCTCTGGTTACCACAGGGGTTGTTTTGTTTTTGTGGCATAAACAAATAGTCATGTTTTATAGTCATGTTTTAAAATGTAGCTTTAACTAACTAACTAACTAACTAACTAACTAACTAACTAACTAACTAAATGCCTATCTCATCCAGCATCTAGTCTTCCACAGTGGCCAACCACACCCCCATGGGAAAAATGGGGAGAAGTCTCCATGAATATGGTAGGCTCCCTACTTCAAACCTCTGCCTTCCATGTATTGGAAAGTGATTAAAATGGTGACCGAACAGGAGTGGATTTACTGTCCTTGGTCCTGGTGCCCCTTCTCATATGTTTATTTTATTCTAGCTGTAACACTTGAAAAGAGCTATAATACTTGAAATCTGCTAAGGGTTCCCTTCCCCAAGTAGCTCACCTGACTGATTCTTCTAGACTAATTCAGACTACTGTAGTGTTATGACATCTCAAAGAACCTTCCGTTTGGTTGCCTAGCCCAAGAAGACCCCAGAGTCTTCTTACAAGCTAATCCTCAGGTCAGACTGGCTTTCCAGTTCTGTGAGGACGGCCCTTTACAGTAAATTCTTTTTATTGCTTCGCCGTATCTCCTCAGGCTGATCATAAAACGGACCTTTTAATTACCTTTAATTTCCATTCAAATGCTGTATTTATCCATCAATAAATCACAATTACTTTGCTGTGCAGAAGGAGTAGGATAATTAACCACCTACTATAGCAGTTTTGAAAATGGAAGGATATCACGATGCAGCAAAGTAATGTCTTTCAGAAGAGGGATTTGGGGACAAATCTACTGTAAGTGGCTTTTGGGCAGGCTGATCCTTTCCCTGCTATCAGGGCTGCTGCACAAGCAGAACGATTGCAGGGCAGTGATTGGACAGATGTATTGTGCTTGCCTCTAGATGAAAGAACTTGGGATGTCACTGGCAACCCTTAGGATGAAAAGCCAGGCAGTAGTAGCCAGACGGGAGCTTGGTGTGGTGCAGGTTGGGAGCATTTGATGGGTTCTGCAGCTGTGCCCACACTACACTGAGCTGCCCACTGCCTTGCCCATTCTTGGTAACTGGCAATAATGCAGAGTGTTGAAGAGCCAGTTCAGGAATGCTGCTCTGCCTTCATCTCCCCTTTTACCGGCGCTAACAGATTCTTCTCTACTGCTCCCTTGCCCTGGTACTGGGAGATGTAAATTCCATATGGGGATGCTGAGGATTCGGAAATTTGCAAATCCCTTTATGAAATTATATGAGCCAATCTCTTGGAAGAGCCTGCAAATTGGAACGCAGCTATCCATTGAATTTTTCTGCCAACATTGCCATGTAAAAAGCAAAAGTACATACAAATAAGCATTGAAATACATGTTTTGAGAGAAAATACGTATTTAAATATGGATTTTGAGAGAAAATACTATTTTAATATGTGTGTGTGTGTGTGTAATGTGCAGATTTTTAATAATGCAGATGAATGAGGAACTGGAACTGGACCGAATTATGGATGCAAAAGTGTATCCATGACTGGATACAGTTTTGCCTGTCCCTAACCCAATCCTATACTTTAATGCCACCAAGTACAGTGGTCTTAAACTGATGTATTACTGATAATAATATATCAATAATTTTACCTTCTTTCAGACACAGATCAGACATTTGCCGCAATGCAAACATGTCTAACACCAGGTTAGATAACTTGTCTAGAATCTTAAGAAAATATACCATGTGCCAGAGGGCCATGGCTCATTTGCATATTTTATTTACACTTAATTAGCCATCTTTATACCATGGCATGAAAGGGTGGGCATGTTGCACTTTGTCTGCCATGCCTCTGGAGCGTTTTCTGCTGAGAGACTATTTTCTGTGGAAGATATTTTGCTGATGACTATCAGTTAATTGAAATCTTGGTTTACATTTATTAAGGGTTATGAGCAAAGAGAAACAGTTTGCTCACAAATGTGTTCACCAACTTACAGAGAGGGAGAGAGAGGAAAGAAGAGGAAGTTGGAGAGGCTGATTTCAGTAGTTAGTAGCTGATTCTTCCAGACAACATTGGTGGACCAAGGACTGCTTCATGTTTGGTGATATTCCTGCAGAGATATTACTTCTGTGTAGCAAATGACCTGTATGTTTATACATTTGACAAAGATATACATATCAGCGTTGCTGCACCCACCTTCACTGAGAAGCGGTAACTAATTGCTGTGTGATTAATGTGAAAAATGAATATGTGGTACTAAATATGCTTTTGGTGTATTTCTTATCTTGACATGTTTGGGCTGCGGGGGGCAGATGCAAAGGGTTGCGTCTAATAGCAGCTCTGCACCAGCGTTGTGCAAGATGGGGTGCCCAATTTTGACTGCCCCCCTTCTCCCCCTACTGCACTGCTTTCCACTCCTTGAAAAACTATTCCTGAGAACTGGAGGAGGAGGAGAAGAAGAGTTTGGATTTGATATCCCGCTTTATCACTACCTGAAGGAGTCTCAAAGCGGCTAACATTCTCCTTTCCTTCCTCCCCCACAACAAATACTCTGTAAGGTGAGTGGGGCTGAGAGACTTCAAAGAAGTGTGACTAGCTCAAGGTCACCCAGCAGCTGCATGTGGAGGAGCGGGGAAGTGAATCCGGTTCACCAGATTACGAGTCTACCGCTCCTAACCACTACACCACATTGGCTTTAGAACTGCATGAAATATGGCACAGATAGAAGGATCAGTGAAAATTGGATGTCCAGCCCTGTAGGTGCTTTCTGCTGGTGTCAAACAACCATTGTACTTTTTTTGATTTACACAGATTTATATCCCTCCTGAATTGGTCTCTACAGCCACAACAGGTGCTGTAATCTTCCAACAGTTTGGCTTCACCCCCAAAGGCACACTCCTCCATTGTCTCCCGAGACAGATGTGTGCCAACAATAACAGTGTGTGTCCGCCCAGAAATCCAAAGGTGGCTAACAAAATAACATTAAAAATAGACACCACATTAAAACAGATGTGTAAATATTTCAATAGGAACTATATATAGCAGTAAGATGACACAACCCCCATCTCCAAGCAGAAACACCCCCCCCCCCGCTTCAGCCTATTACTCCAAATGCTGCACCCTCAACAACAAATCCCATAATGTTCCTGTTTCCCCACTGGGAAAGCTGCAGAAAGTTCCACTGATGATGATGATGATTTTTAATGAACAGAGACTCATCAGTTTGTGTAGCTAAAAGTATACCACGCTTTGCATGGTTCGGACATAATCATAAACTCTTGTCCAGAGGAAAATTAGAATGATATTTAGCCTGCAGGGGTTGCTGTGACACAAGGATACTTCTTACTAGCTGAAGCCAGAAGCCACAACTCAAGACTTTTTTTTTTAAAAAAAAAAAAGGAAAAGGAAAAGAAAGAAAACATAAAGGTTGAGTTTATGTCCTACAATAGCAGGCAAGCTTCCCAGCTACTGCATCTTCTTTTGTGAAGTACTTGGCTCGGGGCTGCTTCCAGAACAGCACAAGAACTACAACATTTACTTTACAACATGCTGGGATCTCCTATCTGAAAGGATGTCCTGTTTACATTCTGTGCTATAGCTAAGTAATTACACTACATGAGTTCTCAAGAAGTGAGACGAAACAAAAGAGCCCAGAGTACTTGAAAGGGATTTTCACACAAATTTGAAGAATGACACTTGCATGACCCCTGTCATCACGAAATTGAGAATTAGTTTTCCAAGGGTATACATTTTAAAGGAGCATTGCACATAAGACAGAGACACTGCAGTCTGAAGAATGTAATTTTGGTTGACTTGGAGGCTTTTCTGTTCTTTTCTCTTTAGCAGAGAAAATAGGGACCGGCTGATACTTGGCCGAGTGCCAGTCTTTTTTCACAAAATGACCTTTGTAGCTAAGCCGAATGGAATTTCATCTTAGCATAGTATGTAGCGGTGAAGCAATTTATACTCCAAATATGTCAGATATTCCTTTGAGAAGATGCACATGCAAAGAGGCCATTAAATAACCTGAGCACTATCGAAATGCATTTTTTACTCAACTTGTGTGAAAAACAGCAGAAGATGGAAAATATTGTACAGCAAATATCAAAATCACGAACGTTTCCTGCACAAATGTCATTGAAATGACTGGGCATAGTGTTTACCATTCTCACCGAGTAGAAGATAATAGAATCATAGAATTGTAGAGTTAGAATGGACCCAAAGGTTTTCTAGTTATCTCAACACCCATAACCACCTGCATGTCTAGCAACAGACTAGCATGGCTCTAGAAACTGAAAAAAGAAGAAAAATGAATTATTTGGTAAGTAGACATGTCCTGACACCATTCAGAGCCTTAGGAATTCTGATGGTCCATGTTGGCATATTAGAATGGTTTCCTTGACCTCTTGGAATTGCTCCAAAGAAGAGCATTCCTTCTAAGAACCTGGAAGAGCTGGGGAATTGTTAAGGAAATAAGCTGTGTGAGGTATGCTTGTGAGTGTATCATCTTTTTATCAGCAGGGCCACAATATCTGTCGGACACTGAACTGACATTTTTGGTAGCATAATACCTAGGCACTGTCCTTTATTACATCTGTTGTGGTAATAATAATGTTGTTTATTATAACATGCATATTCATATTCCACCTGACTTATATATGGGATATGGGAAAATATTGGGATGTAATCAACTGCACCAGAGAGCTCTGGGAAAACAACAACACTTGATTCTATATTTACATCTCTGAACAAGCTCACTTTGACTCATAGCTCCTTAATTAGAGGCATCGTCGTATTCTTTTCTGTAGGGCATTTTTTTTAGCCTCACAATGCAAGCATACATTTGGTAACTAATACCAGCAATTAGCCTCATCTGCTATGTAAATGAGTGTAATTGCAATTAAATACTTTAGTGGGCCCAAAGGGAAAACATGCAATCATTATGAAAGTAAGTAGGAGTACATGGTTAAGGGACATTTAGGAGTGTTAGCAGAAGTGCTTTCTTTCCCCGTGGTAACTTCAATCCTTTTTTTTAATTGTTAGCTATTTTGTTAGCAGTTTAGAACATTATTTAAACAGGTTTTTTATATTTTATGAATCAGGTAATTGTGACATTGTTAGCATAATGAGTTTTATGTTGCAAGGGGAAAAGGGACTTTCTTCAATTATGCATTTAGTAGTGCTCTGGCCAACTTTAACACCCCACCAAAAATACAATCTGTATTATTCTCTCACAAGGGCATCACACTAATTGCTAATTCTCATGACTATTGGGTCCTGTAGTGCCTATCCGGGGTGGATGAGGTGGAAGGCTCTGCTTTCTTCTAGGCATGTGGTGGAAATGATATTAAATTTGATACATACACAGAAGATTCAGCTCAGGCCCAGCCACTGACATAACTGGAAGACAGGACAAATGGATGCATTCATTTATTATGGTGGCTCAGATGGGTGTCCAAGCTTCAGTTTCATTTGCACAGTTAATTATATCACATTCCATTGTCATAGCTCTGCGGTGGAGGCCATGATCTGTATGCAGAAGCTCCCAGATTCAGCTCCTGGTGTTTCCATTTAAAAGGATATCAGGTAGCAAGTGATGGGGAAAGCCTCTGCAAAGCCACAGTAGCAATACTGGGCTAGACAGAGAACTAGGGTGGGCACCTGAAATTCCCCCCTCCCTCTTCCCTGTAGCCATCTGTACCACCACCCCAGGAGGCCTCTTTAGAAGGTGGAGAGGACCTACTAAACATTGTGAGCAAAGTAGTGTGGAATTACAGGGGATGGGTAGTCACCCAAATTAGGTGGAAGAATCTTGAGCCAGTGGAGCGCAAGATGCCTCCATCTGATTTCAGGAGATTCCCCAACTCCTGCTGCAGCCTGATATGACACACTCCACAATGTTTGGTAGGTCTTCTCAACGCTCTGGAGAGAAGGATTATGGGGGATACAGGAGGCTGTGGGGGAAAGGAAGGGAAGGGAAAGATCCATTGCATGGGATTGCTTCTATTTAAGCAATGTTGGATTTTACAGCCCTATATCATTTGACTGCATTAACTCATGTCTTCTACAATTTGTGTAATAGAACGATCTAATCCCAGCACACCTATACTTTCAACAACAGTGGGCCCCATGTAGAGATTGGAAAGTTTTTTAAAGGAACTAGTTCTAATTCAATATGTCCAGAAAGGAACTAATTCCAGTTCATCTTTGTATCTTACGAAATGGAACTAGTTTGGGCTCACATAAAAAGCACAAGTAAGAAAATGAACTTAAATATGAATTAGAAATTCTTCAAAGTTCTACCTCAAAATAAACTTGTTTCAGGGTTAATTTCATGTGATGATTACGGGGACTACTTTCAGGTAGGGTTCAGATATTTTTGAACTAATTCAATGAATGTTGTTAAACTGAACTAGTTCCTTCCAGCCACTGGCCCTCTCCACCTGAAACAAATGAAGCTCTGCCAGGAGAATACAATGGTCAGATACAGTCCTGCATGTTTATCCTTTGTTTTCTAAAGACTTATCACCCTCTTGTTTTCATAGTATATTTTTTTCTGACCTGAGCTTAACTGCCTTCTTTTTTAATGTTTAAACCCGTAATGTGACTCATGCTCTTAAGTAACAAGCATAATGGTCTAAATTCATTTTCCCTATGATGAATTGATATACTTGAGGGTGAATATATGTGCAAATGCCTTTAGCCTTGCAAAATGTTTCAAATGTAGGTCTACATCTGATTCTCATTGAATGGAGTCCCTCCGCATCTAACCCCTCTTGACATTGACCAAGAACAATAAAACCAGACCTCTTAACATTATACTGTCAAAGCATAACTACTTAACCAGGTTGTGTGTGTCTATGTTATTACACTGGGTGGGTGGGAATATATCTGCCCCCACTAGCAAAAGAAAACTTCATAATTGCTTTTGAGAATCTAGAATATGAAGGTGAAATTGTAGATGCAAAGGTGGGGTATTTCAACTTTATTCATGTAATAAAGCAGTCGTTAATAATATGCTTGTAGACCATTAGTATACGTGATTTGCACAATATCTTTAAAATGAGAAGAAATGTCACAATACTCTAAAAGAGAAGCTTTGCAGGAAATGCATGAACTATGCTTAGATTTGCTAGGAACCTTGAAAGCTTGAATGGCAGTGCTAAAGCTGCAGGAGCTTTTTATCTTTGTTTAATGGTACACCCTGAAGAGCATCAGAATGAACTAGATGTATATGAAGATACAGGCTAGATTGGATGCAAAAGTGAGGTTTCTTTTTAAAAAGAGCCATCTTCAAACCTTTCAATATTTCAGAAAGCAAAAGGCTGCTCCCTTGTTCCTTCCAATGTGCACACTACTCTCTCAGAATGCGGGGTCCGCATTCATCCTGACTGCACAAAGCTTGTGCAGAGGTTACAAAATGTGGGCATTTTCACTCTGATTTGTTGTGGGGTCAGTATTCAGCGACAGGCATTCATCCTGATTTGTTTGTGAGGTCATATATCTTCCTGTCAGTTGCTTATTATCTCATACTTTTGGTGCATTTCCCCATCACTTTCCTAACTGCAAAAATGTTTTTTTTCAAGTAGATGTGATGCAACAAAACACTTTGACTCACTTTAATTATACAAACCTCAATTACCTGTAAGCAACTGAATTCGTCCTGGAAAGGAGTGACAGTCTAGTTTCCATAGTGGCCAACTATGGGAAGCCCACAAGCAGAATTGCCCTCACCTATTAATATTCCTCTGCAGCTGGCATTCAGAGGCATCCTTCTCTGATCTTGGAGGTACTCTGACCCTGGAGGTACTATATAGAAACTACTAAAAGCCTTATTGTACACTATTTTGTCTAATTCCAACAACAACAAATGTTATTACATGCTCACAGACCAAGTTTGGTCTAAATCCCCTTTTTCAGCCTGTCCAGGTTGATAGCCATTACTACACCCTGTGGGAGCGGATTCCATGGTTTTAACTGTGTGCTGGATGAAGAAGTGCTTTCTTTTGTATGTCTTATATCTCCCAACATTCAGTTTCACTGGTGAGGGAGACAACCTTTCTTCACACCATGAATAATTTTATATGCCTCTTTTCTTCCTATAGCAAAAAAAAGCAGTACCACAAACCATTTTCACAGCCGAACCATATCCCTTTTAACCTCAAGAAAGTGCCTGGAAGCACCTGGAAGGGCACAGCGGCCACACTCAGTCGCTTCCTCCTTCTCACCTCAGCCACTAGTAGTGAGCCCAGGCATATTTGCTTCCATCACACTTCAAAAAGGTCCACAGTTCCACCATTCTTTCATACTTCACCACCTCAGCAGTGCTATCAGGGGAAACAGCCTGCCATACTCCTGAGATAAATTTGGGGGGCAAATAATGCCTCCAAATGGTCTGATGTCAATCTTCATCCAATTGACATTGTTGAAGCAAGAAACTACTCTGAGAAATCAATTCTGGTACTTGCTGAGGAAAGAGTTTAGTTCCAGCTGGCCTGAAACACACGGAGCCAAAGTTTTGTCCGCGAACATTCTGCTTCTCATAACTGTCTTTCTGCTGTGTGAACTAACATTCACCTCAGCATTATGGAGTAGAACTCTTTCCCCCTCCAGCTGCAATGCCCAGTCTGTTTGTGGCCTCCCCGCCTGTGGAATTGTTTCAGCCTTTTCCCTTTAGAAGGCAAAACATAAACAAGAGGCACATTAAAATGGAAACAGGATCTTGGTCCTCTGCCTCATAGTTTTATTTAGCAGTGACCTTTAACCCTCATTAAGGTGCTCTGGAAAAATTTGGGGCCCTTTTTAAAATATTCCTCTCTGGGAATATTTTGGTTTGGTTCTTGTTGTTTTCTTCCCAATATATTTTAAATGGACTTTAAGCTTAATTTAGATTGAAATAGAGAAGGAAAAGAAATATGTTACAGACATACCACTGAGTTTGCTGTGTGACTGAGGTAACACAATTAAGATATATACTTGCTCAGAGACCCAACTATTGGAACCCAAAGTATATTTCTGAATATATGTGTCAGCTCACGTAAACTAGTTTTTAAACAGAACAAAATATTCTCTAAAATGAGATTGGGTACTCTCAGCTGAAGGCATAATATAGATAAATTAATGTTAATTTAAGACAATTAAGTTCTATTGATTTCAGCCAGCTTTTTATTAGCTCAAATCCAAGTTTTCTTGTTTAACTGGTTTGTATCTGAATTGTATTTAAACAGAAAATATTAATCAAAATATGTAGACTCCCAAGGGTAAGAAAATTATTTGCATGGTGTACTACTAATAAAGACTTGAATCACAGACCAATATCACTCCAAGTTTAATTAATTCTGGAGACTATACTCTCACAATCTCCAAAGTGAATTAATTCCCTACTTTAAATATTAGTATGCACTAAAAGGGTGGCAAAATTCTACCCTCTTACAACTCTGATTGTAACTACTACAACAGAGTGGTACAATGTTTTAAGGGGAAACTATTCTGTGTTAAGTGTCCTTGAGAGAGTATCTGATTAAAAACAAACATTGGCTTGGCTACAGAACCATGAAGTGCTCTTCACTTCTGCTTTTTGCCTAACCAGGAACTGGTGCATTTTCTTCAGACATGGAAAAGATCTGGGTAACAGCTAGGCTTTGTGTTTTTTGTGTGTTTTTGTTTTTTAAATGGGAGCAGCCATTGCTTCTTTATCCTCCAAGAATCAAAGCTTCAGCAGAGACCTGCCAGTGATCTTATAGCTACAACATTAGGGTTGCCATATTTCAAAAAGTAAAAAAACACCAGGATGAAAGTTGTTGAGCTTTTTTAAAAAAATAACATGCATTTTTTCTATCGACTTGCCTAACATAATACAGGACAAAGCACCTGACATCAATTCCACCTTCAAAATCCTAGCACCCAGTAGTTTCTGGGAAAATCTGGATGTATGGCAAACCTATACAACACCCAACCTAATTTTTGTACTTTTTATTCCCCCCCCCACCTCCTTCCCTGTTTTATGTAATATCCCACTTAATGAAGAGTTCTGGGGAACTCAAAAGCTTTCCATGATTTTGTGGCACTTGTGTTGTTGTTGTTGTTTTAAAAAGCCTTTTTTAAGAATCATGACTGGAATTCTCTTACTCGGCTCCCCAAAAGGCAGCCAGCCAGTGTCTGTACTGAATTAAGAGTGGGAACATGGGTGTTGTGAAGCCAAAGAAGGCTGAGGAAAAGGCAGACCAAGCATAAATGACTCAGTGCCCAGGCCAGCGTCCTATTTTTGCTGGAAGAGAGAGAGAGAGAGAGAGAGAGGGAGTGTGCATGAGGCCAGCTAAGATGGCTGTTCACCTCAGTTGCTTTGGGTGTGGCAAGAGCAAGAATGTGGCTTTCTTGAGTCTTCTTTCCTGCTTGTGGCTCCTTGCATATCTCCAAAAGACGTGCATAGTGGTTTGAGGACTCTCTGGAATTCAGTGACGTATGAGGAGATATAACAATGAGGAGATATAACCATCATACAAAGAAATCACAGACACTACCCTTCACCTTTGCACAAGTGGAAATGGCACATGTGAGTGGAACAGCTTCACTGGAATGAGGGTTTTGTGTGCAATTGTATCAAATTCATTTTTGAGAAGTAATGTTTCAACATAAACACATGAAAAAGGAGAAAGCTGAAAGTGATCGGGGTGCCTATAATTTACAAACTTTACCAGAGGCAGAGCTTTCCTATCAAAGAGTTACAAAAATAGTAATGCCCTTTCTGGTTTAATGTGTGGAAGAAGGGATGCATGAAATGCTACTTACAAACGCCCACTCTCTCTTCCAGATATATAACTGATGAAGGAAAGGAAACAGGGGTTCATTTCAGGATAAACCCGTGCTCTTCAATTGATGTAGTTGATGTGTGGGTGCTATAGATAATAATTTTGTGAAAAAGCAAAATAATCTACTGAAGATTTAGCATTCAGCACTACAAAATATACAGTTCAGAAGACAATCTTCTTCATAATTCATGATCTTCTGTTGTATTTGGACAAACTGCCTGAGCCCTACACAATACTTTGCTATGTAGACATTGACTCTGTGTTGGGAAAAGCAAGTACTCTAATGGTAGTCTATAACCTGTCATTCCTTGAATCTCATTCACTACCCCTTTCAAAAAATTCCTTACCTTAAGAATAGCAGTGGTGCATCTCATTTCTTCTTTTTTATAATTTTTATTAAATTTGTGTTTTACATTTTAGAATATGCACTTAAACAACCTTAAAATATCAATGACTCCCCTTCCTCTCTTTCCATGGCTCATTTTATACCATTCAGTATTCCATTATTACAGCCATCAAAACTTATTTACACTGTTGAATTTATCTTAATGCTGCCCACGTCTTCAAATAAACATAATTTTCCTCCATATATTCAATAAAAAATTTCCAATCATCTTTAAATGTATGTTCTTCTTGTTCTCTTATTCTGTATGCTAGCCACAAGCTGCAAATATTCCATCAGTTTAAGTTGCCAATCTTCTTTAGTCAGGACTTTGCTCGTTTTCCATTTTTGGGCTAACGAAACATGAGCCGCAGTAGTGGCATACATAAATAACAGTTTCCCATTTCACAGCTTGAGGTGAAACAGGAAGGTGTCGCTTCCCTGCTGCTGCCCAGCATTGTGTGGCAGTGCCTGCAAAGCACTGGCAGCAGTGCAAACTTCCAGTGAGACCTTGTGTGGTGTCACTGAGGTCTTGTGAGATCTCATGCACTGTGTGAGATCTAGCAAGATTTCACCCTAAACCAGTGGTTCCCAGGAGGTCCACGTAACCCACCCAGTAATAATAATAATAATTTATTATTTGTACCCCGCCCATCTGGCTGGGTTTCCCCAGCCACTCTGGGCGGCTTCCATAAAAACCAGAAATACACTAAAATATCACAGATTAAAGACCCAGGGGGTCTGCAGCACCATTCACATAACAAAAATTACCACAGAGATATCAAAATTTTCAAAAGTGTGTGGGGGGGGTCTATGGTTTGGCCAGGAGTCTGCAGTACTTAGCTAATTGGGAACCATTATCCTAAACCACTGTCTCTTCTCCACTGGTAGCGGAGGTGACAGGCTGGGTGGCAGAAGTGAGGCAGGCACTGCCTCTTGGGCTTCTCTATAAAACTGGGCAACTCTATGTACATCCCAATAAAAATTACCAAAAAGGAGCAAGAATATACACATATGTATTTCTTACTGCTTTCGCCTAACTTCTACCATCATGTGCACAGATGCCTAGTTACACACAGAGAGAGACTTAACATTTGGGAATGGGAAGATATTATCTTACAAACTACCATCTTATTTACAGTAGATGTTTCACTATGTGATTATAAATTCCAACACCATTGAGTGAGTTATCAATGTCCCCACACCTCAACCTTTGTAGTGGAAAATACTATTAAATAGCTGAGTAGATATACATACAATGGGATTTCTCCAGATTAGAATACCTATCCTAACATACTTACTAGATGGTAGGTCTTCCTAAAAACAACAGGATGCTTCTGAATAAACCTACTCAGTTGCCCTGAATCAATAGTTTTCAACCAGTGTGCCATGCCACCCCTGGTGTGCCTTGAATGATGGGTCTGGGGTGCCATGGGCAACCCTGGCCTCTGCCCCTCTTTCCTTCCCTCCTTCCTCTGATGCCCTCTTGCATCTCTGCCTCCCAAGGTTTCACACAGCTGTTTGTTGCAGCAGCCCTGGCTACAAGCTCCTCAGGCAAATGGTGCCACTGGTGCTGGCCAGGGGGGTGCTGCTTGTGGGGCAGTGTGAGGAGGCACCTCTCTTTGGGGTAGGGGGCAGCAGCTCAGAGACCAGGGGCAGCAGCTGCAGCTGCCCAGAGGACTCTCAAGGAGAGGGGAGAGGAGAGGAGGCTGAGTGAATCATCCAAGAGGGAGGTTGTTTGAAAAAGGGTGAGAGGCTGCCGGCTCTGCAGGCAAGGAGTGACGTAACTGGGCTCCTGAGCCCCACAGGGGTGCCGCAGAAAGAATGTAGTTGGTCAAGGGAGCCGTGGACTCAGAAAGGTTGAAATCCTCTGCTCTAAATGATAATGTTTAGGGAAGTTTTTAATGTGTGACATTTTAATGTATTTTTAATCTTTGTTGGAAGCCATTCAGAGTGGCTGGGGAGACCCAGCCAGATGGGCAGGGTACAAATAATAAATTGTTGTTGTTGTTGTTGTTGTTGTTACCAGGAAACTGAAGGAGCACCTCTCCCTATATGAACTGGCCTATGCCTTAAGATATGTGGGGCAGATCATTCTTGTTGTTCTGCAGCTAGGTGCAGCACATGGTTTGGGTTCACGGGACAGGCCTTTTTTGTTGTATAATCCAATGGCATCTATTCACACACCTTGAGTCACATCATTATAATCGAGGATTTCAAGCACCAATGGTGAATTTCTGTTACACTTGAGCAAAGCTATTTTTTCTAGAAAAAGAGCAGCTGGAACTCACCATTAATGCCTCCCTTGTTCTCTTATAATGGCAATAGTGCCCACCTGAGAGGTGCTGGAACTGAGTTTCAGAGAGTTCCAGCTGAAAAAGAGCCCTTGGAAAACTTTTCTTTCCATTTGGCTGTATAATCTGTTCTATTAACATTCTTTGCAAAACACTGCTTTCTAGAATATATCTTTTCTACCCATAATTTGATGTACATTAAAGTCAGAATATTCCAGTTGCAATCATTATTTATATTTGATGAAAGAGATATTATTCTTTATTGATAATTTTTATAGATCAGAGTTAATTCAGAAAGAATCAAAACTTCAGCACAAAGCTCCACTTGCAAAATTGACCTTGTCAAAGTGATGCACTTTGGCATCAATTAAATACAAAGTCTTTCAGTCCCATAGGTGATGTTAGCAATTACACGAATACTTTGCCAAAAAAGAAAAAGGAGTTTAAATGCTCAGAGCCCTATTATGCTGTTCTAGGATAAAGAAAATATAATACCTTTACTTGGAAAGTTCCTCACTTTGAGAGCTCTTTACTCAATCATTTCTAGAGTGCACTGTTATATTAAACATTAGGTCAATAACTTGGGCTAATTAAACTTTAGTAGGAGCAAGAGTCACCAAAAGGTTTTTCATTCAGCCTTCCCTGGCTACAACAGTGGTATAATATACTATTAATAGCCTCAGAATTGCTAATTATTTCAACATGAATAGTGGTATCAGTGCTGTCAGTTTAATATAATACACTTTTGAGAATTCTTGATGAATACATGATTTCTTTTTATTATATTCTGTCTTTAGAAACTAAAAATGGAAATTGAAACAGGAGGTAGAGAAGAAACACTATATTGCTTTACTGGTCTCCCAAAGAGAAGAAGTGCTTCGGGAGCAGGCTTCAGTTTTCTCTTTATCTTGTAGGATTCCCATGTGAAAAGGGCATTGCTGCGCTATCAAAACCTGAAAGGTGGAAGCACAAAACAACTTTTAACAACAGAACGCACACATGAAAGCTCACCTAAATGCATATGGCTCATCCATGCTGTTGCTTATAGATCAGTGCATTTCAAACTAACTGATCTGGTGGACCAGCTATTCTTGTCCCCTCTGCCTGGGACCAGTACCACATATGGTTCCCTGAAATGTCCCATCCAACCTGGGCTGTGGTGGAACTGACACAGACCAGCAGCTGATGGCTCCCAGACCACCACTTTGAGTAGCACTTTTGCAGGTCACTTGCACCTTCCTTTTTGGGGGGAAGGAGAACCATATGAAGTTTCTGCTTCATATTGATTTTTCTTACGTGAAAATCTGCTGTTCCACTAACCACTAACCACCCATAACCCAAAAAGGTTTTCAAAATGAATTACACAGCGCTTTTACAGGTTGATGTGAAGCCATATATCCCTCCGCTCTGTCTCTTAACTCCTCTTCCCTCTCACCGCTCATGTCCCTTCCACCCAGTCTCAACCCTTCTTGCCCCATTTCTTTTTCGTTTCATTTTTGGGTGTACTTTTCTCCCTTTCCTGGGTGGATTGTTCATTGTGGATTTTTAAATCTTGAAAACCATGGCATTGACAATTCTTGGATTTTTCATCTTCTCCTGTATCTTATTTTGTATGAAATCAAAATGTTGTAGCATTGCAACATTGGGATATTGTACTAACATGCACCCATGCTTCATTGGTAGGTCGACCAAATGACAGGGTGGTCCCAAGAACATGCCCATCTCCTTATTACCCTTTTATAGGGCAATCCTAGATGCATTCACCTGGAAGGAAGTCCCTTTGCTCTCCATACTCTCTTACTTCTGAGCAGAAGTACCCGAGACAGAGCTATTAGTTGGCTTACTCTGTAAGGACTGCAGGCTGGATTTTCATTTATTTATTTGTAAGATTACTAGTCGTTCAAGGTCACTAGGTTTAGTGTTTGCTTGTGGATCACCAAGGGAGGGGGCTGCTGCGAGGGACAGACAAAAACCCCCTGCCACACCTTCAAACAATGCACACTCTAGTGCGCCAACCAACCCAAAGCCCTGTCATCTCTCCCTACAACTTGCAAAAGCTTTCCTTATTTCTTTTACTCCTATTCCTGCCCTCCAGTCAGTGTAGGGTAGCGATTGGGTCAGAGCTGACACTTGGGGGTGGGGGAGTCACTGCCATTTTTGCCAGCGGTTCAGGCGCCTATATGCAAGAGGCAAGGCAACGATGATGAGTGAGTGAGGGGTGCAGGCTGGGAGGATGGAGGCAAGCTAGCTGAGGTTAAGATCAGGCTGGAACCTGGCTCTCAAAACTTTAAGCGGTCAATAACTCACTACGTGTCCACAAGACTACACTCTTGTTTCCAATTTCCAGAAATGGAGCGCTGGGATATATTTGTGGGAAGGATGGGGGGGGGAGAGAGAATGGCACATACACTGACTTCCATTTCCTTCCGCTAATACAAATGCACCTGCAAAAGTGAGGGTGGGTTCCGGGGTGGTCTTTGGGCAGCCCATGGCGGGGGGGGGGGGCTAAGCAATATGAGGTAAATGAAACAAAATTAATTATATAAAATAAAAAATATGTAGTCCGGTTAAAGTGATAAACACAGAGCTGTCGAAATCCAGCCTCATCTGCAGCATGCACATTGTAAGTCGTTGGTATGGTACAGGCTATGGTACCACACATAGCACACAAAGTATCACTTCCACACCAACAAATGTTCAAGGAGCTTTATGCCAAATATCACTTTTAATGTCATGTACACAATCTCTTACTACTAATTCACAATCTCCTCTGCATCCAGCACCAAGCAGCACACACTCAGCTTAAACCTATCAGCAAATAGTATTCGTCAGTGTGGAAGGAATGTGCACTCTGTAAGCTTTCAAGTCCCAATGTCGCTGTATTATTATTATTTTTAAACAAATATTCCTTATCTAGCATGATTATCTGGCACCAAAGGACTCAGTAGCTTAGTTTTGACACAATGGCCTAACCACAATTTGGCCATTATGGAAGGGGCTTCAGACTCTCGTTTATTTAGCTGCTCTCATTTCATTTGCTCTGCTTAAATCTGTTCTTTCTGTACTTCTGATAAAACTGTTCGTGTTGCATTTAGATTTTATTGTAATGTTATGTTTTATTGCTGTATGCTTAGCATGAAAAGGAGGGTTAGAAATGTAAACAACAAAACAAATAATAAAACTATGGACTTTCTCTTGTTGAATGCAGACTGTCTTCACCTTCTTCCTTCTCTGACATTGCCTTCTAGCACTTTCAGCTGTGCAGAAGAAGCCAGGTCAGACATTCATTCATAATGTGCAGAGCACAGCAAGAAGACAACTTACCACTTTCACAGCAATTTATCAACCCACCTAGGTTTGGCTATTGGAAATGTGTGTGTGTGAGGGGGTGAATCATCATGAATTGTTCAGTAGGATAGAAGTTCAAAATCCTTCCACCCTTCTTCTGGAAGAAGCCATTTGACCATTCTCGAAAGACAGACACTTGCAAGTTAATTGTAGATCTCAACAACTTGCACAAAGGATTTGTGTTCAAAAGGTGCCGTTAACGGTGATGGATGGGACTTTAATTATAACCTGTGAGACAGCCTTCTTTTATTTACAGGACTGGGGCTATGGATGACTGCACACAAAGTTATCCACAACAGTCTTCCCACACGCCACCTTGTTACATTAGAGGCAGTGCTTCTGTCAGCGAAAGGTTTGATGGTTGCCATTCTGAGAAGACCAACAAGTATGTCATTGAGAGAGTCAACATACCTGTCAGCTAATATTGAAGTTGATTACTGTTTTATGATAGAGATAACTGCTGTCTAGGTGGTAGACACCATACTGACTATTTCGTTCGCACTTGTCAGCCGCTCAGGCCCAAGGGCAAGAGAGCCAGGCAGGGAGGCAACTGAAGGCTGATGACAGGCTGAATTCGGGTAGTGCAGTGGGAAGGTCTGGAGCCTGCAGGCAGCAATTCTTAAGAGTCTTTATATAAGCAGGTAGCACAGGATTTGCACTCTAGGCAAATCACCTGCATTTCTAGGCCAGGAGGGTTGTGGGCTGTGATGTCAATGCCTCAGCTGGAAATGTGTGTGGCTCCCTTCTCTCCTCTAGATCCATGGTGGCACAAGATGCAGAGACTCAGGGCATGCATTTAAACCTTCCTGGTTCAAACCCAGTATCAATTTGTTGATCTAATCTGGGCTTGCATGTTACCAACCCAATGAGTCATGGAGTACAACATAGCCAGTGATAAAAGACCACACACTCAAGATTGTAACTGAAATTATTGTAACCAAAATAAATGATGCATACATTGTTGACAGACTGCACTACAGTCCAATAATATTATCTTAGGAACAAAGGCAGCAGCCTTACACTGAGTCAGACCATTGGTCCATCCAATCAGTAGCGTCTGCACTGACTGTCAACTGCTCTCCAGGCAGATGCTCTGCTGCTGAGGTACAGCCTTTCCCTTCCTATAGAAGATAATATTTTGAGCTTTTAAGAAAGACTTGGCAACATAAAGGAAAGTAGAAAATAATTTGTATGAAGAATGGCATAAAAATCTATGATCCCCCCCACCCCGCCTGTCCATCTGTCAGTCCTCTATGCATTTGTACACTTTTTGAGATATTGTTGCCCAGTTTGGCATGACACGTCCCAAGATGGAAAAGCCAGTTTTTGTCTATGTTTGCATACCATCAGACGCCATTTTGAATCAAGATGGTGTACCAATCCGTTCTGAACTGCACTGATTTGTACACCTATGAAGGTGATGCATTGACAAAGCTATCAGAGAAAATTGAATGCGAATCTTAAGATGCTATTTCCTACTCCAACTAAAGATTTGGTTCTCTTTCCAATTTCCTCTAGCCCACCTTGCTTTAAAAAAATAAACAAAGCTAAGTTTCCTAACATGCCCCATCATTTTCCTAGCATAGCCAAACATTTTGGAATAAAGTTTATAGTTACCCAAAGATAGGTCCAAATCCTGTTGTTTTCAGCTGGGTTGGCATGCCTGAAGAAGAGTTGGGAAAAGGGGGGTCAAAATGAGTTATATTTTATATTGATCAGGAACTAGAATAGAATAGAATTTTATGTCAGTTTCATCACTTATATAGGCGAACTCATGTAAAATGCAGCTACATAAGAACATGAATCATTCCCAAAATATAATTATAAACGGGCCTCTTACATGTGTACCTAAAGTATGTATACAAATTCAACACAGTATCACTTGATGCTTTTGCTCTCGTTTTGAAAAGACATCTATCCACATTCTGCAAATAAAAAAGAATATTTTGATACTATATTATACAACACTAAAATGTTTAAATGTTTCTTTGATTGTCCTCGAACCTTCCCATCACACTTGCCATCCTCTCCTGCCACACCAGTGTGTTGAGCCACACCCTTTGAGAACCACTGGGCTAGAGTATGTGAGAAACAACTCCAAGCTATTTGGAGCAAACTAGCTCATTTGGCAGGTTTTCATGTCAGTCAAGTAAAAAAAAACTGGGAGGTGCGGTTTCCTTATCTCTAGCTATAAACCAACTGCTTGGGGTGAGTTCTATGGTTACTTCACTGTGTGGGTGAGCAATTAGTCTGGGCCCACATGTTCGCAAGCATATAACAAGTATCTACCTACGCTGTGATTATGAACGGACAAGCAATTTGTTAACTGATGCAGCTTCTGGCAAAGTGAAGTGGTGCCAAGATTGCAACAGCCTCAGAGGAAACATTTTCAATTTCAGTGCACATGCTGAGATGCAGCTGTGCCAAGGCGTGCATATTTATTGGAGCTGGCTAAGAAGCAAATGTGGAACTAATTAAACTCTAGCAGTGTCAGCCAGAGTGGCTAGGATTTTGTTGCATTGGCTGGTGGCCTCAAAGGAGATGCGATAGTTTTCAGATACAGTTTTCTGACAAGGAAGTGGACAAACGCATTGTATCGGTATGCTTTGCATTTATAGAGTGCAAGCTGTATATTATGTAGCACCACAGCATAGAGCAGCCAAGGCACCTACACTTGCCTGTTTGAATGCACTGGCTTCCTTGTATACATGATGCCATTCAACATTCCCTTTTACATTGTGCCTCTGAGGACTATATGTATCCTGAAGCCAATCTGGGTGATGGGGTGGGGAATGGAATACAATTAAAGCTCTTTGAGAATCTGAGTTTTGTGGCCTCAGGAGGTGGGGGGGGTGGGAGACCTCAGGCAATTTTACTTGCTTTGTAAGAGGTTTCTGATTGGAAAAGTTTGGTTTTTTACTGAAATCAGAAGTGTTTTGTAAGGAGAAATGGAAGTAGGGGCAAGAGAGCTAAATAGGGGCATCAAAATAAGACCTGGGAACTAAGAGAACATACAGAGCTTTGCAGGTAGTAGAAGCTCTAGTGATCATGCTTGGGATGGTGGGATTGTTTAATTTGGATTGGTAAAAATATATATAAACAAACTCTCAAGAAGCACAAAGCTCTTTTACCTATAAGACTGAGTACTCTTTTCTTTTTATGCTACCCATAGTCAAACCTTTCCTTCTGACTTACCTGTTTTGAGATTCTTAGACGCTTGCATCTTATTCTCAGCATAATACACAGACTCAAACACAGAAAGGTCTTTTAAATATTAAGAAAAGTTGATTAATGAAGGAAATTCAAAGAGTGAGTACCAGTATCATTCCTTCCTGGCTGGTCCCAGTCTCCAAGCTTGTTTATTTAGTGTCACCCATAGTCTGTCATGGCTGACCTAAAACTATCAGAAACAGCCACAATTGCAGCCAAGCATAAACAAAAATCTGAACTGAAGGTGCAGAGGGACTGCCATTCTACAGATAAGATCTATTGCCGTAATAGCCCTTGATTATCATGACCAAAGGAAAAAAACACCAAATATACAGACACATTTCTGTTTATTTACACAGGAAGGGAGGGAAGCAAATCATTTACAAAGAGGAAGACATACAGGGAATAAGGTTGCAGTATATGTCACGGTTTCTCAAGAGTTTATAAAACAAGATTTTGTTAAGGCTTGCTTTTGATTGTCGTTGGTCATCTCTTGACATTTTACAATGTGCTAAAATCACATATTATAAATAGAGATGGTGGGGTGGGGGGAGAAAGTGGATAATAAAAGGGTTGTGTGTAGGTAGATTTTGGAGTGTGTATGTGTATATATAAAACCTACAATCACTTACAGAACAGAAGTTTTTCATAATGTATATGGAGTTATATTATGTTAAACCTCACATTATGCTTGTTTCCCAGGTGTTTTTGAAGATGTGAATATACCAATTTTGAAAATCTTAATGCCAATAGTAGGCTGTTTGCATGGAAGGAGCAGTTTGCCTAAGAGCTGGTTTTGCCCCTAGTTTTCATAAAAGCCAATAAAGACTGGTTGCATTTAGATCATACTATTTTACATGTATGGTGAAAACACTGTGGAAGCTTTGATAAAGAGATGAAAACAAAGAAATAAAGTTGTGCTAAAAACTAAGGGGGGAATAAAGTTTGCATGAAAAATATGAATTAAAACTCCTCATAATTCATAAACATTTCAATGGACATAATACTTACCTATATTAAACTTGTAAAATGTTGCTCTTATTTTGAATGTTCAGGTATCATGTGGAGTAAGTTTGAATTGCATTGTAAGCTTCATAAGCTTCACATGTTGAGAGCAAGTTAGCATAAAAACAAGTGGATTCGAAGTGGATTTTTATCATTTGGGGGTCAACATACCATGGTAAGGAATGGATTAAAATTTTTCACATAGGAATCAATAGAAATTGTCAGTTCATTATGCAAATGCTTGCCTAACACGCAATTTCCTAAGAATGCATTGTGTTTGGATAGCAAGACCTGTGTGTATTAGCCTGAACCGCCCATCAGCTTTGCCCATTGGCCATGCTGGCTGGGGCTGATGGTAGTTGACATCCAACAACTTCTGGAGGGCATATGTGAATTCTGTGGCCAATCAACAGTGGCAGGCAAACTCCTCTGGCTTGCCGCATCATTGAATTGGTCCCCCCTTGAATTTTCTTAGAGAATTCATGGGAAATTTCTTGCCTTCTTGAGGTTTTCCCTTTTCCTGAAAAAGAAGTCTCAGATAGCTTGTCTCCAGCATTCACCTACTCCTGTTTCTCCATGCAACTTTATTGTTTTTTCAGTGAGGTGAAAGACTAGGTCAGTGGTAGACCACATTCTTTGCATGCAGAAAATCCTAGGTTCAATCCATGGTATCTCCAGGTAGATTCCCTGAAACCCTGGAGAGCGGCTGCCAATCAGTTTAGACAATAATGAGGCAGATGGACCCATCATCTGATAAAGGAACTTGTGAAGAAATTGACCAGCCTGGGAGTTTTAGTTTTCTCTGCCTAGATTGGTCCAGTTCATTGAATCTGGAGGCATAGGAAAGTTAAACTCCTATGCATCGTAGCAGGAAATTATATTCCTGAATAATATGCTCAGGAACATCTAAGCCTTAAGGATGAGACTTACAAAACCACATACATCTGCAGCAACCCTCCACCCCCACTGATATCTCCCCTTATATACAAGGGTATCTAAGCTGATGTGGTGGCTGTGCTGGAGGAACAGACAAGTAAGATGGACTGGTGGCAAACTCAAAATGAGCTGGGCCCCAAGGTTGGAGCATTGGTGTGTGTGTGTGAGTCCCTACATGTGAAATATTTGAACATTATTACCAATCACAGCTTTAAGAAGGTACCCACAAAGATAGTTATCTATGCACAGGAATGTTTCAGAATTGCATTGAACTGACAGCTTCAAACACAATATAGCTTACACAGTTTTCAAAGTATAAGATTGTTTCTATCTGTTGTAAAAATTGCGAACAGAGTTTATAATTTAAATACAGCATGGGAAAAATGCCTCAGGAACCAAGAAGAACATGTTATTTGAAACTGACACCATTATTTAGGGTAGATACCATCACCAAGACAAATTGTTGCTTGCAGTTCTCAGCAGGCATTTTAACATCACATTTCCCGGTGGATTCTTATGGCTAGTCAGAAAGCAGAGTTGAGAAGCAAAGGAACTGCCTGCTCAGGAATAGCAGTGATGCAGATACTGGATGTGCTAATGCTCAGGTACATTATAAGGCTGGGGGCTGGACCCATCTACAGCCCTTGGTAACCCCAGTTCCTAATAGATGGACATCCTCAGGCCTGGGTCTCTATCTTGCCCTCAGGACTCTCCTCACATCACAGCCTCTCCTCAGCTGCATCCCCTATTCCCAGCCATGTCCTCACCAACCCACCTTTGCACCTTCTTTGAGCGTTTTTGTCTAACTGGAATGTGTCCCTGAACTCCAGTAATGCCTCTTGCTTGCCTGGACTGAAGCTAGTAAGATGTGTATAGAAAGTAGCCAACAACAGAAAGGGGAAAATTGTATTTGTTGTTCCATCCACTTTCGCCTGTGACCCCAGCTCTCCACTGGCCTGTGGCTTCTCAGAAGGTTACCCAGAAGGGAATGCTGCTCTTGGGCGAAGAAGAAGAAGAAGAAGAAGAAGAAGAAGAAGAAGAAGAAGAAGAAGAAGAGGTTCTCCATCCCTGTTTTAAAAGAACTGTCCACTTTCCTCCTCATATATACTTGGTGCGATTTAGTCCCACTAGGTGTGATGGTTCTCATTGGCTTCATCTGTGTATGTGTGTGTGTGTGCTTGTGCCAGTGAAGGGAAGGTTGTATGTGGCTGTTGTGCCTCATGGCAGTAGTCATGTTCATAGAAGCATAGAACTGTAGAGTTGAAGGGACCCCAAGGACCAACTAGTCCAACCCACTGGATTGCAGGAATCACAGCTAAAGCAGCCCTTACAGATGGCCATCCAACTGAGGGAGCCTACTCCACTACCAAATAGCTCTCATCCTCGGAAAGTTCTTCCTAATGTTTAGTTGGAATCTCCTTTCTGGTAATTTGTTTTCTCTGTTCCAGGCTAAATATACCCAGCTCCCTCAACTGTTCCTAATAAGGCTTGGTTTCCAGACCCTTGATCATCTTGGTCGCCCTCCTCTGCACATGTTCCAGGTTGTCCATATCCTTCTTAAACTGTGGTACCCAAAACTGGACATGGTATTTCAGGTGTGGTCTGACCAAGGCAAAATAGAGTGGGACTATTCCTTCACTTGGTTTTGAACACTATACTACTGTTGATGTAGCTTAGAGTTGCATTAGCTTTTCTTAACCTTGTGGTCTACAAAGACCCCATATGCTTTTTCACTTGCACTGCTGTCAAGCCAGGTGCCCCTCATCCTATATCTGTGCATCTGATTTTTCTTGCCTAAGTGTAGAACCTTATATTTGTCCCCAGCTACAAATCCATCTAAGAGTAACATTGTCCAACCCACCTATTACCATCTCCGCTGCAATAATATTATAGGGGACTTTGACCAAAGTTTTACTGAAATCAAGACATGATACATCCACAGCATTCTGCTGATCCACTAAGCTTGTAACTCTATCAAAAAAGAAATAAGATTAGTCTGGCATGACTTGTTTTTGAGAAACCCATGCTGGCTCTAAGTAACCACAGCGTCCTTTTTAAGGCATTGCTCCCAATCAACAGAAAGCTGAACTTACTTGTCTCCACTGAATGCTGAGGTGAAGCAGCACCCATGAGGGAATGGAAGTTTGAGTATTCCACCCTTAGAACCCACAATAATTGAAAATATACAGAGGAGGCACTGCCTTTGCTCCTCCCCAATCAGACAATTTAGTCTGTCTTGTGGAACTAAATTGAGCCATAACAAATTTGCTCTCCTGTGCACACCCCAATCCATCTGTTGCAGTTCAATTTCTTATCTAAGCTAGTATGTGATAAAGAGACAGCTTTTTGAGAACTGGATGTTAAAGACATAGAAAATGCATATTGTCATTTAACAGTGTAGTCTGCTATTATATAATATGCTTCTATATTCCTTATTTTGTTTACCCTCACACCAACTTTGTGAGGCAGGCATACCATTGTTTGCCTTTTTTTCAGAGACTGACAATGAAAACTGATAGGTGAATTACACAAGTATCTTTAGGGATGAACAATTATTCAATTGACACCAGATATCTGAGGTCGAAATCCAAATCCATAGTTGAGATTCCTGCATGGGGGGTGTGGAGTAGATGACCCTCAGAGTCCCTTCTAACTCTATAATTCTATGATTCTATGTTTCGGATTGAACCTGGGATATTTAGCAACTCAAGTATGTGCTCTGTAGCCCAATGAATGCAGGTTATTTATCAGGGTGATCAAGGCCACCTTTTCCAAATCCCAACTGGAAGCCCAAATGAAAGATATCCAGACAATTAAAATTGATAATTCACTCAATGATTTCATAGAGTCATAGAGTTGGAAGGGACCATGAGGGCCATCTAGTCCAACCCCTGCAATGCAGGAATCTTTCACCCAACATGGGACTTGAACCCACGACCCTAAGATTAAGAGTCTCATGCTCTACTGACTGAGCTATTCAGGGGTTGATGCATTAATAAAATCCTTACCTGACTAGCTTTCACTAGCCAACAAGGATGAAGCAGTAGACACTAAAGAGTTGTGTGTGTATGTGTTTGTGTGCCAAGTACTTTGTTCATATCATCGGCTGAAACTCATCCAGTGAGGCTGTGGATGCTCCTCTTATACCTTCTGTCCCCAAAGTGTAGCCTGGTCAGTGTGCTGAGGATGGAGGGGAAGAGCTATGGCTCAGTGGAAGAGCATCTGCTTTGCACACAGACGGTCCCAGGTTCAATTCCTGGCATCTCCAGTGAGGACTGAGAGACCCTCCTGTCCGATACCTTGAAGAGCCAGTCAGTGTAAATGATTCTGAGCAAGGTAGATGAATGGTCTGACTCAGTTATAAGGCAGATTCCTATGTTCCCTAGCTTTATGTATAAATATAAAAACCCACACTTATTATGTGCATTGGGCATTCTCCTGATGTCTTGGGGAAATGCTTGAGGGAGGGAAAGGGAAAATGTATAACAGAATAATGTTGCAGACAATTTAGGCAGACAGCCCTGCTGTCACTAGTCCATTGTAAGCTGTAGGAAGGGCCCTTCCAAGAAAGCCACCTCCAAGAGGGGGATGGTCTGCCATTCAGAGTGGATTCTTGCTGCTTTGCTATTTAGCATACTTAAAACAGTTGGCAACTTGTACTAGCTAATGGCACACACTGCTCCTTTTCATAGCAGCGCTGAAATGAAACCAGCAGCGATTCCTTCCAGTTCATCCCATGGAATCTTGCCCTGACCAGCACAGTTCCTGGAGCAAAACATACATCTTCCAGCTTCCCTGCTGCCCTTGGCAATTCTGACTCCAGCAGTATTTGGCTTTAGTGTTCCAGCATATTCAAAAGCTCAAGAGGAATTTAGCAGGCAAGGTATTTAACATCAGTGCTTCCATATTTTTTTTGTGTGCGCTGAGAATGCCGACGAGTACATAGAGATTTCAACAAATCACAGCCACACTATTAAGAATTTTCATTTGCTCCTCGAGTGTTAGAAACAGCAGGTTTAATTCAGTTAAGGCAAAATGCAATTAGAGGAAAGGATTGCCAGACCCTTCGGAGAAATGAATGGATGAACCCTTAAGTTGCTTTAGCTTCCAACTCTGGCAAACATTTCCCCTTTGGACATGTGTGGAATGAAAAGGGTCCAAGAAAACAAAACACACACACAAGTAAAAATGATAAATGGTGCCAGGACAAAAAAATATTTCTGCAAAGTGGTTTAGTGCAAGGCCCAGCTATTATTGTGCAGCCCTGGCAGTTTCAGCAAGGTCAGCTCACATCACCTCGGGGACATGTAGGTGATAGGCTTGCCTCCAGTCCCTGTTTTGAAACAGTCGTCTTTCAACTCAAGGGGCCGAGGTTGAATTAGTCAGAATGCATTAGGATCATAAGAAAATAGCCTTTCTAACAATCCAATTATTATGGAAGATCCTTTGAAGTCACTGTGATCTGGAATATTAGGGCCAAACTTGACATGAAGATAAATGAGTCACTTGCAACCACACCAGTGAAAAAATAATAATAACAGCAGGTGAGGGAATCTTTATTGATAAAACAGTAAGAAGGGAAAGGGTTAAACTTCCCCTCCACACACATTGTGAACTTCATCAAAATCAGTTGCTCCCCATGACTGCTGCATGTGTGTATGTGTTTATTTGTGTGTTTAGGATTGTTTTTGCTAGTATAGTTAGGCTCTAAATTAACAAGTTACCTGTCGGTGTTGCACCTTTGCCTCATCTGTAATGCTTAGGTGAAGATGTTTTCTTCCTGTACTAGCATGGCCTGTGGCAGTATTGGCTTGGACCATACGGAAGTAACCTCCATGGTTTCCCATATCTGCCTAACTTTAGAATCATAGAATCATAGAGTTGGAAGAGACCACAAGGGCCATCAAGTCCAACCCTCTGCCAAGCAGGAAACACCATCAGAGCACTCCTGACATATGGTTGTCAAGCCTCTGCTTAAAGACCTCCAAAGAAGGAGACTCCACCACACTCCTTGGCAGCAAATTCCACTGTCGAACAGCTCTTACTGTCAGGAAGTTCTTCCTAATGTTTAGGTGGAATCTTTTTTCTTGTAGTTTGGAACCATTGCTCCGTGTCCGCTTCTCTGGAGCAGCAGAAAACAACCTTTTTCCCTCCTCTATGTGACATCCTTTTATATATTTGAACATGGCTATCATATCACCCCTTAACTTCCTCTTCTTTGAATGGTAACTTTGAATGGTAAATGATTCCAACAACAACACACAGGTTGAAACAACTTAGGCAAAGGAAAATCGGGGGGGGGGGGGGACATATTTAGAGATCCACCTCAGCCCATCTCCTTCTCTCAGAGGCAGAGGAAGAAGGGGGATAATTGCAATAGGACTGAGAAAAGGAAGTAGGTTAGACTGGAAGAGGGGATGGTGGCTTATTCTTCCACTTAGGCCCTTACTGAATGCAAGTGAAGCCAAAGATACAAATTTTCCACAAATTTTGGGAAGGGAAAGTGGAAGCTCAGGGAAAGAAGGACTGGAGGGGAGAAGGGTGCAGCTCAGGAGTGCCAAAAGACCAAAAGAGAGAATTGCTGATGTGTACAAGCAGTTATAGACTTGAGGGGTTTGCAAAAGAGGAGAGTCTGTGGATGGGACTTCCCAGGCTAAACTAAAAGAAACACCTTTGTCTTGGAGAGATGCGTAGGTGAGTCTACAAAGGAGTTCTCTTCTATTTAGGGTGTTGGGTTCAGAATTGTATGCAGTGCAAAGGGGTTGTGTGTACACCTTTTTGAGTGTGGGTCTTTGACCTTAATAGATGCTAATACATTCATGGTCCTGTTCTAGCTTCACTATGATTCCTATATGGTTTCTTCAACCTCTGGAAAAATACAACAGAGGTGCTGTGTGGCAATTAGATTGGAACTGAGGAAAGAGAGGGGGGAATTCAACACATTCCAGAGTTCCCAAGCCTGCTGAATTAAAGGTGGAGAGGTCTAAAAGAGAGAAGCCCATGTATTCTTGCAATGCCTTCTGCCCCTGTTGATCAATGCTAGATTCAATCACATTCCCAAGTAGACTTCTTGCCACAAGTTGCCGCAATAACACACAAAGTAGCAAGGAAATGTGCTTCCTTGGCAACACCTGGCAGACTACACTGCGACTGATGCAGCAAAGAAATAGTTATGCTTAAAGAGAAACCCTGATCCAGACCTTGCGATTCTGTTTCAGCTCTCTCCTTCTCTCCCCCATTCCTGTTGGTCTCTTGTTAGAAACTTAGGACATTCGTATATATTTAAAGAAGATGGATTAAATGAGCAAATTAAGTTAATTAGGATATGCATAAGATATCAAAAATAAATGTAAGGAACTGCAGAAAGAAATGTTAAAATGATTGTGAAATTAGTGAAATGTATAAACCTGAAAAGTATAAATAATTTTTTTAAAAAAGAAAAGGAAAAAGAAACTTAGGACATTCTTTGCCTGCTCAGGAGCACCTCTTCCTCCTATAACTACCGTTTCAGTACCTTTCAGAAATCTAGCAAGCAGGAAGGGGACATAGCTTGTGTGTTGGGTTGCAATACAATTTCCATTTGTGGACTCAGCTGGATGCAGTATCCTTTTGATTCTTCTTCTGTTGCCTGGACTATTGCAGATCAGCACACACACACACACACACACACACACACACACACACACACACACACGAGGGAATCACTGAATCATCCCTATCAGCAAAAATCCTGCACATGCATTTTCACTGGAGAAATGGGAATTTCCTCCCTACTCCCCTTGTGTCTCCCTGGAATCATCTCAGGGTGTGGGGTTCAGGAGAAACCCCAGAACAGAGCATAGGGAGAGGAGAGTGGGGACCATTCCATCTGGCAAGCTGCAATGCTTGAACATATCTGAAGAGCTCAGCATAGAATTCTACCCCCTGTGTCATGCATTGAATGTGTGGAATGGTCATGTTCAAGCCCTGGAAAAACCTCCATATACGGTACATATTTTCTGTTAAAGGCTGTTCCACATATGCCTCTGCCAGCTCAACTGAAGTGAAACAGAACTGGAGGATCAAAGCTGTGGTTTTCTAATGGACTGAGTTTAGCAAGATGAGCAAGCACGTAAAGCAAGAAACTCATATATGACTTATCCATCCTGTCCTATGTCTACATTATATTTTGATAATCTGAGAGCCAGCTTTAGCCTGAGGAAAACTAGCTCCCCTTCTAGTTTTCATTTTTGCACTGTTTGGCACATTTATAGTTGTAAACAAGATAAACATATGGTTACATTTCTCATATGTGGTTTGTGGTTCATCAGATCAAGCCGGGAGAAAATCATTTTCGAAAAACAACAACAACCAAACAAAACTTGTGCTTTCCATTATAACCCTCTATTTGCAGGGGTTTATTACTCATCTGCAGGAGATGGGGGAAGATGGGGGAAGGCTTGAGGCTGAAACTCTGTAGACAAAGTCTCAGGCTAGGGGCAAACATTCTGTATGATATTTCAAACACATGGATAGCGTTGTCATAATCAAACGGTATCGTAAATCGTAATAGAACCCACTTAGATTGAAATTCCTTGTCACACTGACATATTACTGCAAGAGTGTAATATAGTGGGAAAGTAATAGCTTGATCCTCTGTCATGAATGGGGAATTGGTAGGTTTAAACTTCCTCCCTATGTTTTAAAGCTGGGCACAGGCATGTCTAGGAAACAAGGATTAATCTGAGACTCGACTTATCAGAGCTTAGCCTTGGAACCTTTTCCTAGTGAAAGAGTTCAGTCTGCAGCTTCTGAAACCAACAGAGCTCTGGGACACTGCTTGTCCACATTTCTGCTTGTCCCATGCCTAGAAAGCTTGGGTCCAAGAGGTTTTCCACTCATCACATGCTTTCTAGGCATGGTCTGAGAGGTTTTGCCTTTGCCTCCCGCTGCTTTCCCCCAAGAATCCCATTCTTTAGGGCTAAATCGGAGCAAACGTCAATCTGGAGAAAACCCAATTGACGTTTGCTCTGATTCAGTGGTAAACAGCAGGTTTCCTTGAGGGAAAGCTGTGGGGAAAGTGAAGTATGGATGGCCCTAGAGTGTGTGCAGATGGCTCTCAGCTATTCTGAAACATTAGACAATAGAAAAATTGATTGCGATACATCAAACACACTAGTACTGCCACAGTCTACTCTGGAAATAGGTAAGGAAAATGGTTTATTTTACTTAAGTTCTGGATGTTTGGAACATGATCCAATCTCCAAATTGTTTCCAGAGCAGATCAGACTCTGAAATCTGCAGCAGCTGTTTCAGGGAGACATTCCTGCCACTTTGCCCCCACCCCAAATTTTCTCAAAATAAGCAAAGTAGAGGAGAGAATGGCTTTGGGGAACTGCTGCTGTAGGGCTGAAGTCCCCCCAAAACTGTGTGCAGCTGATGGACTTATGTCATTTTTTGTGTTTCTGTGTTCTGCATAGAAGTACATTGGGAATATGGGTAGAGAATTGATCCCTTTTGTACACATTCGAGTGTGTTTATGAGTGGAATGGGGGAGCTGCTGCAAATACATGCATTCAAGCGAGCATGGATGCATGCAAAGAGGCACAATGTGTCAGTGTGTCTTACTGTTAACCAGAAAGTTGGTGGTTTGAGCCAAACCAGGGATGGCAGTGGGCAGGATCCTGCACTGCAGGGAGTTGGACTAAATGACCGTTGGGGTCCCTTCTAACTCTACAATTCTATATGTTGCCTCAAAGTGGGTAGGGGTGTGTGTGTGTGTGTGTGTGCAGAAGCCCTGCCCTCAGTGTCCCTACACATGCTGGCTCCACAACTGGGGACCCTGGAAGCATAGGAGGGTCACTGATAAAGCCAGCATTCACTGGGATGTTTGTGTGCTTGCCCCTACCTCACTTTAAGCTTACATCCATAAGGCTTTGGGCTTTTTACTAACTTGGGGGTGGGGGAGAAGAAATCACCAGAGTTTGGGATTGTTGAGTGAACCAGCAGAGCTGCTGTTGTCACATGCTGATCATGCGCTTTGTTGGTGCATATGGAAAAGAGACTGAATTGCCTTCTCATGCTCATTTCATGTCTGTTAGCTATTGGTTTTTGGTATATTGTCCACAACCAATTTGAAGTCCATATCATGATATCAGTTGCATAATTTTTGACCTGGCGATATATCGTGAATCATGATGTGTGTGCCAAAAACAATGACGTAGGGAAAATCATGAAGCCAGCCAATGCATCTGCCTAACTCCATCCTTATTTCAGACGTTGTGATATATCGGTATATTGCGATGTTTAGCTGGTGATATATCATCGTGTTGAAAACCAGATATTACCCAGCCCTAGTTCGTTACCATTTCTTAACTGTCTTCTCTTTTTGAAATTTCTTGCTAGAGCAGGAATATCTCAGTAATGATGGGCAAACCTGTCCATTTTTGTTTCTTTCTGTTTTTCCAATCCTTAATCCAGTTCTCCACATTCCCACATATATTTTCTTTTAAAAAAGAAAAGTCCTCATGGAAATTTAGCAACATCTTAGTACAAATCTGCTGAAACACATTTTTTTGCAGATCTGTTCCCTCTAATATAATGCATTTTATTTTCACGAATATATGCATTTTTATGCGCATTTTATTCCAGTAGATGCCTGTTTGTACATATTGTGTGCCTGCAAAATTCAAAGAAAAGCAAAGATAAGAAACCTGGATGTGCTTTAGTTTGTGTACTATTTTGGAAAGTAAGTGCACATTAGGTAGGTTCTCTTTAGATGCAAACTGAACCCAATGTCTCCCTCGTCCCTGTAGCTTGACGAACCTTATTGCTGCTCCATAGCAGTGAACACAGGTGTCCCCTCAGAAAGGACTGTCATGACGGGGCTCATCCATACTTCTGCTTTTCCCACACTTTCTAGGCACAGGTCTGAGAGGTTTATCATTTGCCCTGCCGTTCCCCCTGGGCAAACTCACTGTTTACCACTGAATTGCTAACTAACGCTAATTAGGTTTTCTGTGAATTGCAGTTTGTTCCAATTCAGCAGTAAACAGTGGGTTTTCTCAGGAAAGCAGAGACATGCCTAGAAAGCATGGGGCAAGCAGAAGGAAACATGGGGCAATCAGAAGTGTGAATGAGCCCTTAGCTAGGTTCAGTTATGCACCCACACATCTTGGCAGGGGGTTGGACTCCATGGCCCTTGTGGTCTCTTCCAACTCTATGATTCTATGATCTCTTACTGAGCATGTCTACACACAGAGACACAGACACTCTATTCTACGGAGGGGGGGGGAGAAATCCCGCTCACCCCTTCATAACTAGCTTAAAAATAATCATTCACCACCATTTAATAATCTTTTCATATCTATCCCCCACCCCCTCCAAATTTTATGCTGCAGGCTGCTGTTTTGTTATAAATGCGTGTTTCCACAGCTTTCTATGATACTGTATCATTGTGAGGTAAAATGTCAATATGGGTAATGACACAGCACAGTGAAAACACAATTTAATATTCAAAGGATTTGTGTAATTGTAAATTAGGCAGTGCCACCCGATATCATAACGTATTTCATGAGAAAAAGATGCTAAATTTACTTGACCTACTTTCATCTACATGTTTAGGAAACAGGGTATGATAAGTAAACAAAGTAGTTGAGCCTCATATACGAAATGATTATTGTTTGAATTTATGATTCATGCCTTGAGCAAAATTTTGTTTGTGGCCTCATTTGCAACCCTAATTTACAACTTTTCTAGGGATAGGCTGTGTACTTGGGAGGCTATATATTAGACATGCTTTGTACTGGAACTGTTTTCTAGCTTTGGGTGTAGTATATTCTGTGTTTCTGTTAGCTATAAAAATTCTTGGCATAACATTTATTATAGTAAATATGGAAATTCTTTTTAAAAATTGCATTCCCCTTAGGAATGTCCTATTGTATTTACATCAGCGTGCTTATTATGGCTAAATCTAACTGGTATTTAAAGGGATTGTTAATCCTATAAAAATCTGTGCACGAATGCAAGAAAAATAACCATTTCAATATCTCCAGAAGTACCTGACGCATGGATACTTAGTAAAAATCACTTTTTACATCATGAACTATCTGTATTTTAGGCTGTAGATGGCAATAGTAAACTATTATATATACATTAAAATCAAAGGATGTACTAGATACCTTTGGCTGATCCCTGCTTTAGAAAACTAGACAAAATAATAAATCTGGAAAGACAAACACTTGCAGAACATAGCACTTACACTTTTTAATACACGATATAGACTTATCCCTTGCATTTAAAACACCTCTCTTAAAACCACAAATTCATGTTGTCTCCCAATCACTTGTAGTTCATTACGCAGTGGCATTGCATGGGGGAAGGGCACAAAGGTGGTTGCCCCGGCTGCAAAATTATTAGGGGTGCAAAATATCAACACCCGTACTGCCTCAAGCTGTGTTCTTCTGTCATTGGGCTCCATTGAAAATGACTTCTCCATGAGAACCAGGAAGTGACCTCCCCAGACATCAGAAGAACTCTTCTTATTTCTGTGGCTGCAATCTCCTGGGTGACACCAATGCCGTTGGGCAGTTGAATGCGCATGCGTACTCCGTCCATTCTCCTCTCTCCCCATGTCCCCTCCATGCAGCCCTGGGCACTGGCAACCCACTGGCATCTCAGAATAGAGTGATACCTGGAAAGAAGCACCATTGAACTCAGTGGGACATGTATAGCATTCCTCTGTACATTTCTGTAGAGATTAGGTTGGGGGCTGAAATTTGGGAAATGGCAAATCTAGTGATCTGCATTAATAACATTTTAATAAGGGTAATGACAGCATTAGGAGAAAGATATAGTAGGGGAGATGGGCCAGAAAACAGGGACCAGTCCCTGGTAAGTAAGAATGTTGTGAAAGTTTTATCATCTAACTGCAGCCCCATACTCAGGACCATCCCACAGTTGTTCAACTTTTAACCATCTGTAACCCCTCTTTATTCCTGCCAACCTAGCAGTTCGAAAGCACGTCAAAGTGCAAGTAGATAAATAGGTACCGCTCTGGCGGGAAGGTAAACGGTGTTTCCGTGCGCTGCTCTGGTTCACCAGAAGCGGCTTAGTCATGCTGGCCACATGACCTGGAAGCTGTCTGCGGTCAAACGCCGGCTCCCTTGGCCTATAGAGCGAGATGAGCACACAACCCCAGAGTCGGTCACGACTGGACCTAATGGTCAGGGGTCCCTTTACCTTTACCTTAACCCCCCTTTATATTGGGACATGGGTGGTGCTGTGGTCTAAACCACTGAGCCTAGGGCTTCCCAATCAGAAGGTCGCTGGTTCAAATCCCCACGACGGGGTGAGCTCCATTGCTCAGTCGCAGCTCCTGCCAACCTAGCAGTTCGAAAGCACGTCAAAGTGCAAGTAGATAAATAGGTACCGCTCTGGTGGGAAGTTAAACAGCATTTCCGTGTGCTGCTCTGGTTTCGCCACATGACCCAGAAAAACTGCCTGCGGACAAACGTCAGCTCCTTCGACCAGTAAAGCGAGATGAGCACTGCAACACCAGAGTCATTCACGACTAGACTTAACTGTCAGGGGTCCTTTACCTTTACCTTTTTAACCCCCCTCCTTTAGTTAATTTAATTAATTAGCATGGAATATAAGGTCATGGTTTGGTGCATAGTGTGCATATAGCCGACAGAAAGAACTGAAAGAACTTGAGATATTAAAAGGGCTAGCAAGTTGATAAGCAATGCATGTTGTCTACGATCCAAATGAGAGGCCCTTCTTTGTATTCCATTGGCCTCAAAATGGCCAAGAGATGACTGCCCACAAACCCATTGGCACTAGTCACAACCAGCAAGTGCATCTGGTCTATGAAATAACCATTGCGGATATGCAAAAGATGATACGGTGATACTGTTACAAGGATGTTTGCCCTTTCCTTTCCAACTCGCCACTAGGTAACAGATATTTAGAATGGCTTCTGTGGGAAGAAGTGGGTCATTTTACAGCAAGACCAAGGATGTTATATTTGGAACTCAACCTGTCCCAAGAGCCCAGAGTAAACTACAATGCAAGTCAGAGTAAATTACAATACAATGCTGCCTATCTTGGTATTCTTTTTTAAAAAATAAATAAATAAAATGGCTATAAATTCAGTTAGCATTGTGTTTACACTGAAAGCAAAATGCCAGAATTATTTACAAAGAAAAGCATTTGCATTTTTTAACAAATACATTTCTCGAAAGGGCGAATATGAGGAAACAGCAACATAACAATCAAAAGCATTAGATATAATCGCTGCCATTTCCTTTTAACAAAAGGAAATTGTGGCATTACCTTCAAAATGACAAGTATAACAGCTCAAGGTCAAAATATAAAATCCTGACTTTAGCAGAGAGCATAGTTGGCATCATACATGAAAGGCAGTTGCTGGTTCTGTGCCTTGGTCATGCAAGGAACTGGAAACTGGCAGAGGGACTAGGCTCTGATGGTTAATTTGCATCTCCAATATGGAACTTGCTGCAAACAGCATCTGTAGGTGTCAGGGTGAGTCTTAATGTTGTGTCAGCCACATGGGAACTGGCTAAAATAGATTCAGTGTGATGGCGACCAGCCATGCTCAATACATGTAAGCCTAGTAATGTCCACCTTCTGTAGTGAGGTGAATAAAACTTTTGTTGTGTATTGAGTCAAAGGATTTTATATCTGTATTATTATTGTCTGTATTTGCATTAGGGTAAAGTAACTGCCTTTTGGTTCCAGAGGGTACAGCTACTATTGGTTCATTTAAGCTGCTGTATTTGGATCCTCTGTCTTATTGGTTGCCTCCAAAAGGCAGGACTGTGATTGCCTGATATTGTTCCCTCCAAAATGTATCCTTTCTAGCTAGTTCCCTGTCCCTATAAATGTAGCTCTCCCCTCCTCAAGTTTCAGTCTTGTTGCGTTAATAAAGAAGTGTTACTAGAGAACTGTCTCCAGCATATTATGTCAAGAGAGCTGAAATCACAAACCCCACGTCACAACAACTTTGCATGGTGTAGAGAAAGTGATCAGACAGAGGATTTTCTCTGTGTCTCATAATACTAGAATCGGAGTCTTCCAATGAAGCTGAAGATTCAGGCCAGGCAAAAGGAAGCTATAATCTTGATAGCTACAGACCCTCCAAGTGCCCCTATTTCCCAAGGATGTCCTTGATTAAGAGAAGCCGTCCCAGTTTCTGATTTGATCTTGGAATGTCCCACCTTTCCTTAGGATGTCCCTATTTTCATTGGAGAAATGTTGGAGGGTATGGAGTTATTTGGTCCCTGAGCCATCTGAAGGCAATCCTGTATAGGGAAGATTTGTTTTTTTAAATGTTTAATGTTTTATTATGTTTTTATAAATGTTGGAAGCTGCCCAGGGTGGCTGGGGCAACGTAGTCAGATGTGTGGGGTATAAATAGTAAAATTATCGTTATGGATGGGACGTCCCTATTTTCATCGGGCAAATGTTGGAGGGTATGTGGCCATATTGCCTCCAGTATCACGACACATTGTGCCTCCAAGAATTAGTTGCTGGGCATTGTGCTGTTGCACTCAAGCTCCGGTTGTGGACTTTGCAGAAGCATCTGGTTGGCTACTGAGATAGGATGCTGGATGAACATAAGAGGCTCGTTATCTGTCCTGCACCTATTACATATGTATTGATTTATAATACCTGGAGAGGGCTATTGCTGAGAGAGATGCTGAGCAGGAGGAAGAGCATCTCATTCCTAGTTCATTAGATGCCGCAAAATCTCAAAGACATGACATGCCCAATCCTGATGTAAGAACAATTTTGAAACTTGGTCCGGTGAAGAGGAAAGAGCTCCTCAGTACGGCTCTGTCAGTGACTGGGCAGAGGAGGAATGGTGGAGACTTCCAGAGAAGAAGAAGACAGTTCAGAATTACAACAGGGGGTTGAGGGACATCACAGCTCAGAGGAAGATGAGGAAGTTGGGAAAAGGAGGAGGAGGCAGAGCCTGAGCAGCTGGCTGACACATTATCATTAGAAAGCATTTCAGACCCACCATCTCCCAGAACCTGGCAAGCCTTAAAAATAGGAGAGCAAAGGGCTCAGAAGCAAAGGGCCCTCAGTGCCAACTGTAGAAGGGATGACACATGAGAAGGGGAGGGGAGATTTACTAGGAGCAACACCATTACTCCAAGTGGCTGCATTCTAAGCCTCTCTCTGTGAATATTGAATAAAAAGCATTGGTAAGAACTTTCCTTGTCTTATCCTTCCTAGCAACCTGCTGTGGGGGTTGGATCCTCTGATGCCTGACAGGTTCAGTCCCAAGAAGAGGAAGAGGAGGAGGAGGAGGAGGAGGAGGAGTTTGGATTTGATATCCTGCTTTATCACTACCCTAAGGAGTCTCAAAGCGGCTAACAATCTCCTTTCCCTTCCTCCCCCACAACAAACACTCTGTGAGGTGAGTGAGGCTGAGAGACTTCAAAGAAGTGTGACTGGCCCAAGGTCACCCAGCAGCTGCATGTGGAGGAGTGGGGATGCGAACCCAGTTCACCAGATTACAAGTCCATCGCTCTTAACCACTACACCACACTGGCTTTCTAGACTCTCTAGACTCTGGCCAGGTAGATGATATATCCTTCCCAAGTATTCTACCTTCCTTGGGGCTTTGTGCTGGTTTCAGAACACGCTTCTTGCACCCTTATGTGGAAATGCAAGCAAACGGACTCACTGACTGTTCTAATGGATAACGTTGCAAATGGTCGCCCAGATATTATCTTGTGTCATTTCATCCATGAAGGATGGACAATAGAGTGACTAATAACCTTGCCCGGTGCTCTGCTTTTCAGATGTATGAAACACTCACACGTGAAGTTAATAGTCTAGTCTGGGGGAAGCCTAGAGATAGGAGTGCATTGAAATAATACAGTTATGGAAGAGGTTGCTTAAGTGTGAGCAACTGTGCTTGGATCCTCTTCTCTTCTGACTAGGCTGTTCCTTCTGCCCCTACCCAGCTACAATTGTGACATTTTTCTTCTGAAAGGTTCCAATTTGTATTTTTTTAAAAAAACACATCAGCTGTTTTTATTGTACCTCTCCTTGAGATGCATGTGTGGAAGGCGAGAAATAAACACATACAAACCCATGCAGCTTTGTCTACTCTTTCATTAAGGCAGAAATGGCTTCAAAGCTGGGACTGGGCAGGACTAATAATAATAATAATAATAATAATAATAATAATAATAATTTATTATTTATACCCCGCCCATCTGGCTGGGCCTCCCCAGCCACTCTGGGCGGCTTCCACAGAAACCAAAAATACAGTAAAATATCACACGTTAAAAACTTCCCTGAACAGGGCTGCCTTAAGGTGTCTTCTGAATGTCAGGTAGTTGTTTATCGCTTTGACATCTGCTGGAAGGGCGTTCCACAGGGCGGGCGCCACTACCGAGAAGGGTGGAGACGCTCCTTCAGGTATACTGGACCGAGGCCGTTTAGGGCTTTAAAGGTCAGCACCAACACTTTGAATTGTGCTCGGAAACGTACTGGGAGCCAATGTAGGTCTTTCAAGACCGGTGTTATATGGTCTCGGCGGCTGCCCCCATAATCTCTTGTCGTCTCTTTTTTGAAATGCCTACTACAAACAGATGGCGGGAGGCTGTGTGTGAAGCTGCCCTGGGGGAGTGGCACATTGAATGCCCCATGATCCATGGCTTCCACGGAGAATGCACTCAACGGTGAGCCCCAGTTGGAGACGGGCAGGTGAAATGTGGAAATTCCAGATTTATTGAGCTTTAGTTGTAGGTAGAGGCTCAGGCTGCCAATCTTGCCCTCCCTTCCTTAGGCAGTACAGTCCCAATGTCCCACGAGCTATTAGAGCAATAGCTATGTTCCTTCTCAGAAAGTTTACCTTGCCCATCAGTGCCTAGTTTCTCTCTGGTGACATACACTATAGGATCCAAGAGAGGAGGGGTTCCCTGCAGCCTCTGTTCCCCTCTTTTCTTCTCCAGCAGCCCAGTTTCCTTCCTTCCCCTGCTTACTGCCTCTTGGCTATTTAAGTTCTTGATGCCTTAGTGGTAGAATCTGCTTCCTGCCTTCCCTTCCTCTTTGCTGGCCTGACTGGGTTGCAGCAGCACTGGCTCCTGCCCAGGCAGATTGGGGCTTTCTGAAAGGAGGACCTCCACATGGGAAGAAAGGTTTGCTCCCTCTTCTACATGCAGTAACACCCACTTTCCCACCCACAATCATCTGAAGCACAAAAGTTTGTGTATCTTAAATCATCTGCATGAGACTAGGCATCTTATGCACCAATGCCAATTATGTTCTCTGGGGAGAGAAGAGGGAGGGAAAGAAAGGGGGAGATTGCATCAGTGATTGGGGCAATTTTCTATAGAAAGAATCTGCTTAATTGGACAAAAAGATCGATGCGTGATCTGGAATCATACAGCTCATAATTTCTATGGACTGCTATTTCATGATCCTAATTAAATTATAGATGAGAGTCAAAGACACAAGACCAAAACAGGCACTTCTCTTGGTTCACCTGATGAATTAACTGTTTACAAGCAAGCACCTGTATCTGTGAAGTCAATGCCGTTCTGTGCTTTTGTGTGTCAATGAAGGATGCACGACCGAAATATACATCGCTGTCCTTGCAGCATTTTCCCTACAGGTGGCAGCATTGTAAGGTTTTGCAGTTTGAAAACTAATGATTTTCCTCTGCTTTCCAAGCCTCTCCTTCCTGCTCCCCCCAATTGCTACATCATCAGGTCTTAGTTAACATCATTACATGTCTGTCAGGTAACATAAAATGTATTAAAATATCATAACACTCGTGCTCACTTCAAATTAGTTTCTGTTCTCTTTAGCTTGCTTCTGATTATATTTTTGATAATCTGATATGTTTGCTATTCTGACCTGTGTGAGTCTGGCATTAAGGAGTTCTTTCTGGCCTCGGTGTTAATCCGGTGGAAACCAGGGCTCTTCACAAAGACGACAAGGCGTGGTATCAAATTTACACTTTGGGGGTCATGCAGTTCCTTTCAGAACAGTGCAGCCAGAAGCTTGCTTTCAGAAAGCAAGCATGAGTACATGCCGCAGAATTAATCTCATTTACTAAGCATGTACTGTATGCACAATCTGAATTAATTATAATTTTTGCTTAAAGCAGGTCAGGGCACATTGCTTCCATGTGCTGCTTAGTCCAGATTTTGCTGTGGACAGTCATTTCTGCATCTAGCTGTGGTTTGGCTCCTTGTGCCTTTTCCTATAGCAGAAATGGTGTCAACAGAGAGTGGGTTTGTTCGTGTCAGTATATCTAAGGCGATGTCCCAAGAGTAGCCACTGGGACAAGACTGCTGGCAACAGTTAATTTTAGGGTTATGGGTTCGACCCTCACATTGGGCAAAAGATTCCTGTATTGCAAGGAGTTGAGCTAGATGACCCTTGTCCTTTCCAACTCTACAGTTCTATGATTCTATGAATTTAATCACCAGATCATCAGATGGGGCCTTACTCCGGATACCATCTTTGTCCATAGCAGGGGTGTGGAAGCAACGAATCTCCAGACATTGCTGGACTACAGCTCCCATCATTCCTGAACATTTTGATTGGGGCTGATGTGAGCTGCAGTCCAATAATATATTGATGGCCAAGGATTCTCCAGCCAGGGCTGGCCCAGCTGTTAGCCAGAGTGAGGCAGCTGCTTCAGGCGGCTGGTTTTGAGTGTCACAAAAGGGCAGCAAACTGTTGGTTATTATTGTTGTTGTATTTTACTGTTCGGACGTGGGTGGTGCTGTGGTGTAAACCACTGAGCCTTGCGCTTGCTGATCGGAAAGTCGGTGGTTCGATTCCCCGCGACGGGGTGAGCTCCCATTGTTCAGTCCCAGCTCCTGCCAACCTAGCAGTTTGAAAGCATGTCAAAGTGCAAGTAGATAAATAGGTACCGCTCCAGCGGGAAGGTAAACGGTGTTTCATGTGCTGCTCTGGTTTTGCCAGAAGCAGCTTAGTCATGCTGGCCACATGACCCGGAAAAACTGTCTGCGGACAAACATTGGCTCCCTCAGCCAGTAAAATGAGATGAGCGCTGCAACCCCAGAGTCGTTCACGACTGGACTTAACTGTCAGGGGTCCTTTACCTTTACCTTTATTTTACTGTTATGGTGGAGATTTTGTGCCTTAGGTTTCAGAAAAACTTGACTGGCCATTTTATGCTTGACTTGCCCCACCCCTGATCTGAAGTTATATTTCATACCCTCCAACATTTGTCTGATGAAAATAGGGATGTTCAAAGGAAAAGCGAGACATTCTGGAATCAAATCAGGAAGCAGGATGCCTTCTGTAAATCTGGGACTGTCCCTGTAAAATGGGGAACATTGGAGGGTCTGATATTGGTGACTATAAGTAGGTGGAGAGGTATAGGACATTTTCAGGCATGGGTCCCCCAATGTAAAACTCCCTTCTTAGTATAGCTTGCCTGTTCTGTTCCTTTTTAATTTTCAGGAAAACAAGAATTTTAAATGTAATTTTAACTGAGAAGCCATTCTTTCTTGCAGTTTCTTTTATTATTAGTTTTTAATTTGCACTTTCATATTACTGTTTTATGCTGTATTTCTGTTATGCTGGCATACCAGAGTTATGCACCAAAGCTATGCACATGTACATGAAAGTCCCGCTGAACCAATGGAGTTTAATTCCGAGTAGACATGAATAGGGCCTTTAGAGTGAATCGTGGGTTTTCTCCAGTCCTGCCCACCAACCACTTCAATCAGGTTTTATACCACATATAATAATCAGGCACTGCTGCTATTGTGCATCTGACAACAGGTGCTGTTGCAGGATTGGCGGGCTTAGGGCGCTACTAGATGGGTGTTTAATATGAGACAGTTGCCTCTCCTGTGTGCAAGGTCTGGGGTCTGTCTCTCTCTCTCTCTCTCTCTCTCTCTCTCTCTCTCTCTCTCTCTCTCTCTGCGGTGCCCATGCAACATCATTAGCATCAAAACACTAGTCCATATTCCCCCATCCACAGTTTTATTTGGATTTGTCCTCATCAGGAAAGATCTGATGAATGAATGAATGAATGAATGAATAAATAAATAAATAAATAAATAAATAAATAAATAACTGTTGCCAACTATATCTGAATGACCCTTTGCAATATTAATAAGCACAAATAATGTGCACAATACAGTATCTGGAAACACACTCAGACCTTCCAAGTGTCCCTATTTTCCAGGGATGTCCCTGATGTAGAGAAGGCATCCTGGATTCTGATTTGATCCTGGAATGCCCCTCATTTCCTTAGAATGTCCCTATTTTCACTAGAGAAATGTTGGAGGGTTTGGCGTTATTCAACCCCTGAGCTGTCTGAAGGCAATCCTGTATAGGGAAGGTTTCTTTTTAATGTTTAATGTTTTATTAAGTTTTTATACATGTTGGAAGCAGCCCAGAGTGGCTGGGGCAACCTAGTCAGATGTGTGGGGTATAAATAGTAAAGTTATCATTATGGAATGGGATGTCCCTATTTTCATCAGAGAAATGTTGGAGGGTATGCACACTTAATTTGTGCTTTTGCACAGGTTCAATGCTCCGGGTCAGTTTCTGATGCCCCAAGTTGTAACACATGCTGGTGCAGCAATCTTTGTGTTTAATCCAGGTGTTCCCAAGCTGTGGTCCTACCACCAGAGCTCCACAAAGTTCATTCAGCATTTCTGTCAAAATATAATTTAAAAATCATACAGCACCTAGCACAGTGCATTATAACTGCTACAACTGGCGGAGGTGGGGGGAATGAAGTGGTCTACCAGGACCCTCAGCATTTTCAAGTGGTCTGAGGAGGGGGAAGGAGTTAGGGAACCACTGGTTTAAACCTACATGCTGATTTGCTTGTGCAGCAACTTGTAAAATTTAGCCAATTTACTGAACTAGAGTAAAGTAGAGTTCAGTAAATTTATAGAGTTTTCATTCTCAAACCGAAATCTGATCGAAGAAAGAGATTACAAATGTCTCCAATTCTTGAAAAAGAAACCTTTTGTCTCTTTTACTTCTTGGTTTTAGGACGAGAAACCCTTAATGCAAGTGGCAGTAACATTTGATAAACAATATAAATAAAGTGATTCTGTGAGTGAGGCTGTAACCTTATCGAGTCTTCCCTGCAAGTAAGCCCCACTGAACTCAGAGTTACACACATAGAGTACAAGATTGCTCTGTAAGTAAATGCTGATGCCTACAGTGATGCATCGTTGCTGGTTCTGCTACGTTTATGATATCATAGACTTCATTGCCTCTTTTGTGATGTCATAAATAAAGACACCATGAGGTCACGTGCCTTCTGATACTCAGGGAGAAGCCAATCCTGAGGTAAGGAATTGACAAAATTGTTTAAGGATTATTGAAAATATAAACCAAAATTGTTTCCTCGATAAATATAATTAGCTGCATATATTGCATTTTCGAGTGGAAGCAGCGATGTTGGGACCAGCTCTTTAAATAAAATAGGACCTCAGTGGTCTCCAGAGAGAACATGCATAAAGCAAAGTAAATGATTTTCTGTCAACACTAAGTAGACAGGTGCTTACATTGAACAGCATTCTAATATGTCTCTGAATATTTATGTCTTCTTTTTCAAATGCATTGCCCATGAATGTCATAGCTGTCAAACGTCTGTATACAAGAAGATAAAAAATGAAATTAATAAAAGGCAGATCAACATTTTGTTTGTTTAGAACACTTTTTCTCCCTGCTGCCTCTTCCTTTTTTTTTTTTTTTTTTTTTAGGTTAGCAATATTTGGGTTTCTTAGTTTGTTACTGTGAAGGGGGAACATTTCCGACTATTCAATAACAGCAAGGAAAGTACAATTAGTGTGGTAAGCAAAGGATGCCTGTGGTGCTAAACTGGTATGATCCAAATTCTCTGGTTTAACAGGTTTGTCACTTATTTAGCAGATGGCATCTCACATCTAGGACCTCATGTCATTTCTGTGATTTTACTTTGGGTTTGTTGTAATTCAGCCTTGTATTTAAGCACACCCACGATAGTCACTGGTGAAAAGAAATTGCATGCAAGTGAGTGTCTCTCCCCTCACCTAAATGAAGAAACCAGGTGAGCTGCTAGAGGAAGGAAGTTCTTGGCTTTGCACCAGCTCTCTCCATCCCTTACCTGCCAACCCCAGCAGGCTAGTAGATATTTTTTTTACAGGTTATTAACTTCTATGAGTTTGTTTTAAGGCCATTAGAATTGGATTACATATTTTATGTAAACTGATTTGAGTGTTTTGGAAAGGTAGCCTAGAAATGTTTAAAACCAGCAAATAATATAATGCAGTCAACGCCCTAGATCTCGTGAACATCTATCTTCCTTGACAATAGTTAAGGATATATCACTACCTGCTCCTTGCTTCTGATAGGGAAGGTGACAATAACCCCTCTGCTGGGGCTCGCTCACCAAAGAGCACTTGTCCCAGACTTGGGTCTTGGCTGCCAGGATTCCAACACAAAACCTCAAATGTTGCAACTTCCTCATGCAAGAGCTGCTCCATGCCCTTGATCATTTCCCTTGCCCTGTTCTGAACCTTTTCTAGCTCTGCAGTGTCCTTTTGGAGGTGAGGCAACCAGAATTGTACACAGTATTCCAGGTGTGGTTGCAAGCACTGAAATGACATCACAGCCAATGCCTGCCTGATTTGAAAGCCAACTTGTTTGGCTTGGATGTAACTGAGAAACAGAGTTGGGATGTCAGCAATGTACTAATGACACCATTCTCCAAGTCCTGTAGGGGATTCTCCCAACAACTTCACGCAGATTATCATGATTATTTATTAAATTTGCAGATCCCAGGATGGTTCACAACACAAAGATACAATATATAAAAAGCCCCCCCCACAAAATAAATAATAAAAACTACCCAAACCCTCCCTCTCCCCACAGCATATTTAAAAGGGTACCAGATGTCATCAGCCAAAGACCTGACTGAAGAGGGATGTTTTTTGCCTGATATCAAACAGCAGATATGGAGTTTGTAATAATTAAGTGAGAAAGATTTTTTTTTGGGGGGGGCAGGGCATGGTTGCTTACCTTCAGCTGACTGCAGTGAGTTTTGTTTGTGTGTGGGGAGAGGGGTTGTTGGGTCAAGTTAGCCATATTCATTTGTATGCTGTCGGTGGGTTCTTGTCTTGTTGCGCTGTAATAAAAACAAATGAAATGAAATGAAATGAAAGTACACAGTATGCATCATGCATAGTGGTTTTGGTAAAGTAACTGCAGCCACAAACTGCCCACTCAAAATTGTGCTCCCAGCCCCACCGACATGACTGCAAAGTTTAGAAAATTGTTCCCATTGGTTCCAATGGGAACTTTTTTGAATAAGCTTCATAGCCATTCAGGGGGCAATAACCGGGGGAGGGGTGTGTGGCTGGGCTAGGAAGGGAAAAAACCTCTCCCTGTGCCCTGAAATCCTAATAATAATTGGACACACATGCACATACACACAGAGCGGTAATTTAACAAAACTGAGACATATTTGTACCCAATGCATTAAGCAGAATGAGTAGCTTGTACTTGAATTCTCTGTCTGGACACAGTAGAGCACCTGGGGATTCTAGCACATGGGTCCGAAGAGCATCCTAGAAACAAAACAAAATTCGACTTCCAGTGTTGTTGTTTTTTAACTTTAGTCTTTGGCTAAATATGCTGTCACATTGGGACTGCTGAGTTTGCATTACCTACAGCCAAATACCAAACAAAGAGTAGTTTGTGTTCCGAAAGTGCTCCAAAGTTATACATGTTTATTTTTCATCCTTTTTCTTCACAACTACATGCCAAAAACTGGCTTCTGCATTAATAGACACAGTGTAGTTTTTGAGGAAATTAGTCATAAGAACCCAATGAACCTTCTGCTATTCAACACCGAGGAAACTACGGAAATGGAAATTCCATCAAAGAGCAGAAAGAAGGGAGAAGAGTCAGCTCAATGTTATTTGTCCACTTTTAAAAACATGTCTCTTTTGTATGCCCATCTTGGGCAAACAACAACAACAACAAAAACCCTTTGAATCCTGTATCACAGAAACTCCATGCAAAATATTCCCAAAACCCCAAGTTCCTCTTTATTTGTGGCTATTGTGGTCATTCATAAATGTAACACTTCCCTGGCAGCAACAAGAACTAGATCTCTCCATCACAAGGCAATTGCTTCCACACTTATAAGCCTGAACAGCAGTTTCCAACCATGTTTTTATTTAAATAGAAGCAGGAAATAATAGCATAGAGTTTCAACTGATTTTGTAGAATGATCTGCATCTACAAACGTAAAAAGGCCAGCATAGGTTTCTGTTTTGTTTTTAATGAACGACAACAGATCTTGTGGCACCTTAAAATGCTAACAAATTTGTTGTGGCATAAGCTTAAGGAGACCCAAGAGTCTTTGTTGTTTTTGCTGCAACAGAGTCACAGCGCTACCCCTTTGGTACTTTCCGTACTGAACCTAAGCTTAGACTTCGTAAGGAGAAATTGCTCCTAGGCACACAGTTGATATGCAGCCTCTGATTATTTGGATTGCTGTTTGTACAGCCAAAGGGAAAAGGCATAGACTGGGGCCAAGGGACTCTGTTTTCACTACCAAAATACCTGGGGGTGAAGGAAGGCCTTGTGAGTCAATTTGAGATCTTTTATTTTGTTTGTGGCAGAGCCAAATACTGCTGTCTAAAGCACACACACACACACACACACACAGAGAGAGAGAGAGAGAGAGAGAGAGAGAGAGATTAGTCCTTCAACTGGTAGGTTCCCAGGGCATCAAACAAAGACTTAACTCTAAGAAAAAGTAGAAGTGTCCTGAAAACTTCTTGGATCTCAGCTCATGAATGACAGCTTGGGAGGGACAAAATTCTAAGTCAACTTGGAATTTTTTTTGTAGTAGGAAACAAGCAAACGCAATACAACACAACACAACACAACACAACACAACACAACACAACACAACACAACACAGCACAATACAACACAACACAACACAACACAACACAATAAACAAGTAGAGTTAGTAACATGTATTGCAGGAACAGAGAGGATCATGCAGTTGTAACAGAGTGTTGCCATTGAGCAAGACTACCTGCAAGGGAGGAAGGATGAAAGGGTGTAGGCTGGTGGCTGAAGAAGAGCACCCACTGGTAGGGGGCACTAAGTGGTGGCGAGTGCTGGGTCTGAGGCCAACACTGGGTGAGTTTGTACTTGTATTTCATTTGAATGATTCCTTAGAACACCCACATGTGAGAGAATGACAACGCTGCTGCTAACTCGCACCACAACTATTTACCCGCCCCCCCCCCTTCTTAGAGGTTAAGGAAGATAAGAGAATAAATTGCAGAAAGCTTTGCATATCCAGTTCCCGTTCTGCCATTTTCTCTCTTCCTGAAGCTGGGATGACGAGATTCTAGGATTTTCAGTATAAATTGGCCAAGATGAAAAAGCAGATGTTGGTGATGTTTGGCTATGATTAGGACTGGCTTGTGAATTCTAAGGTTCAGAAGTTCATTTCAATTCAGACAAACATCCACATGTTTTGTTGCTTATTCAAATGTAACTATTCCTCTTTAAGTTGGATATATGGCTGGAAACATCATACTTCTTGATACGAGCCATGTCAGTAACACTCTTGCGAAGAGAAGTTCATCTGCTTCTGATTAACAAAACCAGAAAATACAGAAATGCATAAAAATGAGAGACTTCTCTGGATGGGCCTTATTATTTAATCCCTTTTTTCAATGCGGCGGCATATATGATTTTCCTTTTGATCCAAAAAATATGGCTATAGTTTGCAAAATGTGTTTGCCATATTAGGAGAACTGAAATGTAGAGGTAATGGGAAGGGTTTCTTTCCTTCTTTCTTTTTTAAAAAGATCCCTATAGACTCTTTGCCACAAACAATCCCTTGCTGTTAAGTGTAAATAGAAAGCTTTTGTGTGGTTTCTAACAGAACACAGCATAAAAATTAGGATTCCATTCTGTTCTTTGTTTCTACAGTATGTAAAAGTAATTCAGCAGAAATACTGATAGCTTGTTCCAACCCTAGGTAAAATCCCATTTGGCCTGAGCAAATTCCCCTGCAGGTGAGTTTAAACCTAAATATAGGTTATGTGAAAATACTCTTAGATGACTATTTAAGAAGTTCTAGACATGGGTCTGCTGCCAAAAACACAGCACAGCTCTGTGTCTCATTCTCTCTCGAAAATATCTAGGTCTTAGTTTTACCCCTAAGATATAAAGGGGGAGCCTGTATTGCCCAGATGTTGTCACACTGCCCACTCTCATCATGCCTGACTGTTGGTCATGCTGGCTGGAGCTGAAAGGAGTTGGAGTCCCACATCTGGAAGACCACAGGTTCTCCATCCCTGCCCTAAGATCTACTGCAACGTATTGTTTGACGTGACACTGTCATAGTGTGGACATTGTCACACTGGAGGGAACCTCCCACAGTGATAGTTTCATGCAAAGAGGTGGACTGTAGAAGATGTTACAATGGACAACCAAGACGAGGACAGCCTTGTGTAGTGGCAACCATACTTTGTTCTTCACACTTGAAAAAAGGAGGTGAGAAATGCAGCCTTTCTTCTCTGTGCTGGCATATCGCTGGATAAGCTTGTTTCACTGACTTCTCATATATGTGTGTACAAGAATATGAGGAGTCTTGTATCTCGTTCAGAGGCCCTTGGCTCTCTGACATGTGTGAGTCTCTCGCCCGTGGCAACACTGCCTTGGGGGGGACGGGACAGAAAGACGATGCCAGGGCAATATAAAGGCAAAGCTAAAATGATTGAGTCTAAGTGGCAGAACCTATATGTGTCTTTTAAGACATCTGACAGCCAAACTGCACATCCCAAGTTATACTCAGGCACATAATTACATAATTAGAGATGACAGAGAAGTTCTTTAGAGCCAGTCTAAGAGATCAACTCTGAGGGATGGTAAAGCCCCTATCAAACAAGAGAGAAACTTTTAAAGCCCTCAAATTATTTGCCTTCTCAGATCCAAATCTGAGCCGAAGAATTCTGAGTGTCATACCTATTGGATATTCTGTGTGTGAGAGAATCATTTGTTCCCGAAACAGGGAAGAACAAAGAAGAAGTTTCAAGAAGCAGCAAAAGACTGAGATTGTTTTGTCTATGCAAGGACATTTTCTGTGGGAACCGTTCTTTGGACATGCGCAGTGTGACAGGAAGTACTGATATCAATGGTTATGTGTAACTTGTTGCAACTTGTTGTGAGTCTCTTGCTTGTGTCTTGCGGTGAGAGAAGCAGAGAGAGAGAGTCTTGGACTCTTGTTGGACTCTAAGCATGCCTTGACCATGACAGTCTGTATATATTTGCTACCAATATGCTTTTGTGCCTGTCAAGTAAACCTCTACACTTGACTGAATCTTCATGGTGTCCATGAGTGTTTATTGCCTACTGCGTGTACCTTCAACCCCAAAGACCCTTCCAAGGAAGGAGCTGCACTGAGATGTAACTATGCTGAGTAGGGATACTGGCACACACACACAGCAAAAGTGACGCCAGACCCAATCCTTCTAAATCACCCATCAGAGCTTGATGGATTGATCCAGCAATACCACTCCCTCTTTGCTAGTCCTCACTATTCCCCCCAAACCCCCACCTTGCTCACCCATGACCTCCAAAACACACTCTCCCCCCATACTTACATGAAAAGCAGTAATTGTGGGAATAGCTGTTGGTAGTGAATGGTGAGAGGAAGTAGATTTCTTTCCTTCCCACCCTTTTTATTTGTTGCCCTTATGCTCCTGATAGTACAGTACACAGGAAAACCTTCTGAGGACAATGGAATAGCTCCATAGTTCCTAGACTTTGGGTTCTAGGGTACTGTTACCAGTGCATGAGAGGTGCAGAGAGTGGGGGGGGGGAGAGAACAAACCTACCTTTTTGCTCTACGTGCTCCTAGCAAAACAACAACAAACAAACCTATGGTCACGTAAAGCATACTCAATAAACACACAAGACGTAACCGGCTGTGTTCTTAGATAAATAAGGTATACTATTCATAGTATCAAATCATAAATTTCAACAGAAGTAACGCATAAAAGTTCAACAAACGAACAAAGCAGAAGACCCAGTGAATCAGATCATTCTCCAGTCAGTTCATGCATAAGGTCAATCCGTATAATAGTGTCTATTCCACCTGTCTGTTCATAAGGTCCTAACAAACCACATGTTGTTACAGTTCCACGGAATCCTTTCGCAGCCACTACTTTCAGGGAAGGGAGAATGCGTTTTCCAAGCTCAAGAAAATTATCTCAATTTTCCTGATTCCCCCACCCCTGTAATTCCCCCCCCCCCCCGAGTTAATCTAGTGAGAGATTTGGGGAGCTCACTCAGCTTTACACACATTGTACCTCCTTCCAATGGCTTCTATTGTTGGTAGGGATCATTATGGCTGTACTTCCATTGGGAAACCACATATTGTGAAACTATGTGTGATGGCAGAGAGACTTCTGATCTACAGTGCTTTATTTTTATTTTATTTTTATTAAATTTCTATGCTGCTTTTCATTCACGGATCATAGGGCTCCATACCAAGGGTCATATTCAGATGTAAAACAGCCATGGTTTGGTGTGTTTTATTAATTTTTATTTATTTCACAAAATTTATATACCACTTGATAAAGCGGTTTGTAAACTGTGTTATCATTAAACTGCTAGTACCTTCAAAACCAATATTTGTCTTAAAAAATTAATTTCAGTCTCTATATTGTAGGAATCAGAGGATTGAAAGAGTGTGTGTGTGTATGTGTGTGTGTGTGTGTGTGTGTGTGTGTGTCCCCGACTAGTGTAAAATACAAATGTGCTGAAAGGAAGCAAAGTTTGCAAAATTTAGGAAATACTATAATTAATGCTGTCCCACCAGGGATCATGATGCAGTCTGTGTTTCGTCTTTTGTAAGACACCTTCTGTCTTCTGTGCACAGGAAGGACAAACAGGGAAGCAGGAGGTTGCATGGGCAACTATAAATCTGACATTTCCTGACTCAGTCTGCAACCTAAACAACATCCTTTTAAAATAGGTGTGGAGCATTTTATTTAACAGTAATAATATGTACAGCTTCCCCCTCCCCCCCCCCCCCGTTTTAATGGAACTCTGCCAGTTAATACCAGCTGATATGCCGGTCTTTTGATTTTTATTCCCAGAGGCCTCAACTATACACCAAAATTACTTCACCTGCCCCTGAACTGTGGACATTTCTGGTGTTGAATGAACATGGCACCTCTTTAACAGAGCATTTTGATGAATGTGGTCTATATGCTGTTCAATAGGTCAGGGGAGGAAAAGGAAGAGACGAGGTAGCCAAAACTACAGGGAAAATGTTATTACGTAGAATAGATCAACTCAGATTGGAATTCGTCCAGCATGCTGGGGACAGAGGCTGTTAAAACTATTAGCAGAATTGGTAAACTTCAGAAGTTGTAACATTATGTTGTTTATGTACAGCCAGTTTTTAAACCATCATGTCCTTTCTTGTGCCCTTTTCTTCTATTGATGCTAAGTACTGTCCTTTGGTTTTGAAAGGTTTTCTTTAAGCTGTTTCTTTTTCCTGAAGAGTCAGCTTCCTCTCCTTATGGAAGAATTTAGCTCTCCTCCTTCACTGGTATAGTTGCCTTTGCCTTTTACAATTTGTTTATCCAGTGCATATAATAAACACGGACTTCATGGCTTTGCAATATGAGTCAATGCACTGCAGCAGCAGTTCATGGGATCTAGCATTCAACATGTTAAGCTAAAACTGACTAAAAGTTTGAAACTTGGCATTCATCCATACTTTAATATGGTGTCCATAAGCAATGCCCCTTCAAGGGCCAGCAAGGACAGTTAAGCCTAAAATTGCACATTTAAACAATTTTGGTATGGATAACAATAAGCAATGCTGCCTGGGCTGAGAGTGACATGTGTGCATTTTTGTTCTTTGCTCACTTTATGCTTCAAGCCTGCGATGAACCTCTTGGTCTGCAGCGGCCGCTGCTATTTTTACACCACAGCCTTCAGCCTGCTATACACCACCTCCTCCTATCTGTATCCTGTTACAGTGATACCTTGGGTTAAGTACTAAATTCATTCCGGAAGTCCGTTCTTAACCTGAAACTGTTCTTAACCTGAAGCACCACTTTAGCTAATGGGGCCTCCTGCTGCCGCCGCGCTGCTAGAGCATGATTTCTGTTCTCATCCTGAAGCAAAGTTCTTAACCTGAAGCACTATTTCTGGGTTAGCAGAGTCTGTAACCTGAAGCGTATGTAACCTGAGGTACCACTGTACTCTCAGCTGCAGCTCTTGTGCTCCACACATTGTAAAAGAGTCGAGATACAGGGCTGTGCTGAGTCCTCCTTTAGGAATGGTTTTGTGTTGCCTTCAGGGGCGTTTTCTACAGAAGAAGGTGCAGAAAGGGAAGGTGTTGGCCACACACCAAGAATTCTGCTTTGGGTGGTTTGTGGTGCACAAAACAAAGTACCCATTCTCTACAATACAGAATCAGGCCCATGAACAAGGAAACACCTTGTCCACCTTGTTCATCTCTGGGAAAGACAAAAAGTGAGCTTGGGATGCATGTAACATCACAGATGCATTTCTGACATGGACAGAAGCACCAACATGCATGCTTGACAATACTATGATGCCTCTTGAAAGGTCTGTAGTCCTTCTGCATGATAGAACCAATGGATTGTGCAAAGTCAATGAGGCAAGGCACCATCTGTTTTCAAGAAGGTCACAATCCCCAGAGACTATTCCGCAGGTGGCTCTCAAATAGCACACACTGCATGCAATCTGTTGAAGAGATCTATGTTACCAAGTCTTGCAGTCTGGGGTTGGGAAAAGAAACATGGATCTCAGGGGCTGGCAACCAAAGTGGACAATTCTTGACCAAGCTCAGAAAAGGTGGTATGAACTAATATTTATATATTTATATATTGTTTGATTGTAATAAAACCTCTAAGCAGTTTATGATAAATATTAACATTATCAATAAAAGCAGCTAAACATAATTAAAAACGGAGGTAATTAAAATTAGCAGCAAAAAAGATTAAAACACTTTAACACCTGCATGTCTGGATAGACTTGCCTAAAACACTAATAATTATTATTATTATTATTATTATTATTATTATTATTATTATTATTTATACCTCTCTCATCTGGTTGGGTTTCCTCAGCCACTCTGGGCAGCTTCCAACAAAATATTAAAAATACAATGAAACATCAAACATTAAAAACTTCTCTAAACAGGACTGCCTTCAGATGTTTTCTCCAAGTCAGATAGTTGTTTATTTCCTTGACAAGCCCTCTACCTGGTTCCCTGTAACCTCACTTCTCACAGTGAGGGAACTTCCAGAAGGCCCTCAGAACTGGACCACTGTGTCTGTGCTGAATGATGGGGGTGGAGACGCTCCTTCAGGTATACTTAAAATACTTTAAGCAGACACCAAAATGATGAAAGCGAAGGCACCTGCCTGGTTTAACCAGGCAGGGAGTTTCAAAGAGTAGGTGCAACCACACTAAAATATGTATTTTGGGCTCCTGAAATGGGCCCAGTTCTACAGATCGAAGTGCTCAGGTGTGCATAGATGCGGTAAGACTATCTCACAAGTAAACTTAACCAAGCTATTAAGGGCTTCATATACTACAGGTAACATCTTGAACTTGGCCCAGTGCAGCTCTCAGATCAGAGGTGTTATATGCTTACAGGGTTTCCTGTTGACAACTGTGCTGCAGGATTCTATACCAACTGCAGCATCCAGATCAAGCACAAAGGTAGCTCCGCGCAGAGCGCATTACAGTAATCCAATCTGGATGCTGTAACGGCAGGAATAAGTGCTACAAGGCCAGTCTTAATTGCACTGCTCTTTATCACTGTGAATGAAACCATTTTCAGGAATGATTCAAGTTGAATCCATAGCAGCTACACATTCTTCACAAGAGTGCACATTTGGCATAAACAGAACACATTTCTAGGTTTCTAGTCGATAAAATAGGTACATGACTATATTTATATCATATTACACGGTATCGATCTATACACACAAACAAGAAGTTTGTAAATTTATTTTTGGATTATGAATCTTTGGTATTAATATTAGCTTGGTGTTTAATATAAACTGGTTTTTCAGAAACAGTATCCAACCTGGTTTAGCCGTTTGTGTATATTTATTGTCTATGCACATCCATTTTGTATTTGTCATCCAAATATTTTCAGTCATGACCGATCACTGTTGGAGACATGTTCTTGGCACAGGGGATATTTAAGTGAATTAAAACTCATATATGTCATGGTGGATCCATATCAGGAAACGTTTGGGCATTATCACGGCATGTCCATGATGCCCTATTTGATCAGAAATCCCAGCTGATCAGCTGCACTATATGTGCTAAATACAGACCAGCATTAGGATCCCACACTAGGAAGCAGTCGTTGACCTTGCTGTGCTGTGGTACAGGAGAGCCCTGCAAAAACTATTGCATCATACCATGAAAGCAAGTCATGTTGATTCCAGTGATTTATAGATCTGGTTGTCACCAATTGCTTTGGCATTTGAGTACCTATGGACCCAACACTGTGATCTGAAAGAAACATCTGCGACCAAGAAAAGCCCAGTTTGGCTGAAATGGAAAATCTGTGGCTGATCTACAGACAGCAGATAGGGACTGATAAAATGGAGAATTTTGATCATTTGCTCACAACTCTGGTTTAGGATTAAATGTGTGCTGTTTAGGAGAAGGGGAGAAATGTGGGTTGCTGTGCATTTTCATGTAAACGTACTGAATTTGAACTTAATGAAGCAATGGCAGGGGGTTGGACTCGATGGCCCTTGTGGTCTCTTCCAACTCTATGATTCTATGAATATGCAAAGCGAAACAAAATTCTCTGAATTTCTGAGTGCTGTTCTGCTGCCAAAAATGTGTACCAGAATGAGTATATTAAAGAAAGCATGCATACCAATGCATATATAAGGGGAAATAACACACAAAACTGCATTATATTTGACAAAATTGCAAAAATGTGCATGGTAAGAGGAATAGACACTAAATTGATGAATTTTCATGAGCAGTAAAAACATTGTAAACTGATGCAGAAATGTGGAAAACTGAACTTAAGGTTTGGAAACTGAGAAACTAGAACTGAAAGATTTGTCCATCTCCAGCTGACACTTATGGTATATTGGAGGCATCTTATGTTTTCAGCAGATCTGGCTTAGAAACATATATTTATATAGTGAATTTCTACTTAAACAAAGTATGAGTTTTATGACATCTAAGAATATAGTGAAAATATTGGAATCTATGAGAAGGATTAACGTTGCCTTTGAAACAGGGCTGAAATTACACATTTTGTTAGCTCAGTCATCCTTAAGGTCTTCTGGTTTTGCCCAACCACCTCCTGCCCCTACGGCTGATAGTAAATATGAAGATTAACATTAATGCATTAATACAAATCAAAGGAAAATCCCCCCCCATTCTCATAAATGTAGTATGATAGTTTTGTGACTGCCCTTTCTAGCATTTGTAAAACAACCAGACAAATCTAAATGATTTTAGCAAAGGTATTTCAGATGTAATATTTCTGTATGGATGTAATATTTCTGTATGGATAATACCTGCTTGTTTTGTAATTATCATCAGATAATATGAAAATTACATTTTAAGAAACTCAACATGTTCTCAGTAAAAGGGCTGAATAAGGATGGGTTTTTTTAAAAAAAAAATCTTGACATCAAGCTAATTTGCATGGATTTTGTCTAATTCTCATCTTAAATCTCCCTCACCTGTTTCTGCTAAAAATATTCACCATGCTCTCATATTATATGCTTATTATTCTTATAATATTATATGCGTATTATACACATACACACCAGTTTTCCTAAAATAACAATCACATTAAGAGATACAACAATGCAGATATCTTTTTAAAAATACTTAATTATGCTGCGGAAATATAGCAGAGCATGGGGCATTGCTCTTTTATATGTATTATATGTATAACTATAATATATGTAATTTTACATAGTTAGATTTTTTTTAAACCCCACAGCCAACAATGTACAAGTAGCTCCACATAAGTGGGTCCTTGAATAGTGATGATGATGATGATGTTGTTGTTGTTGTTGTTGTTGTTGTTGTTATCCCCAAGTATTGGCCATGCTGGCTGGGGCGGATGAAAGTTGGAGTCTAACAACATCTGCAGGGCACCGGGTTGGGGAATGCTGCTTTGAATGATATCACAAGTCATTATGGGACTTGGATGCCATCACTGAAAGAAAAGAAGCTTGTGTTGTTATAAATTTAACAGGAAGTTTCCCTAAAGAAGAGTATACCAGAGACTCCTGTTCCAAGTATAGTAAGAAAATGGTAGGAGGATATCTTGGAACAGAGTTGCTAGTTCCATTAATTCATTTATGTTGCTAGGCCTAGTTTACTTTTCAGTTTACTTTTCCTTAGGACTATTCTTTTAAAAATGCAGTACTTGTATCCTGGAAAGGTAGCAAACTAATATTGGACTTCCAGTTGGTAGAGCTAAAACCATATACCTTATACTCTTTCCTGCAATGTATAGGTGGGGCAAAATTATTGTCACCTGAACTAGTGGTGTTTGCAGTTCCATGTTCTGAAATATGATGAAAGAGCCATCTAGAGATCTGCTCCTAGGCTCATAAAAGAAATCCAGCTTCATGGAGCTTGGCTCCTTCAGTCTTAAAAGAAATCCCAATTACAAGTATTAGCTCCATTTCTCAGAAAATGGGCCAGGTGGCTGGGATTTCTAGGAGTCCTGGGGGATTGTAAGTCATCTGTAGCAACTAGGGAAAAGCATTGAGTCAGTGATCCATTTGGGACAAGAGAGTTCCCCCAGCCTGATAAGATGTGTCCCTCTTATCTGGTATAGAGCGGCAAGCAGTGGCTAACATGTAGTGCTTGTTAGTCATATGCTCATTTTAGAAATTACTACTTTTTCTGAAGTGCTGTACAGGGAAAATAGCAGCAGATTGCTTAGCAATTTCTAAAAGAAAATCATGCAGTTAAAAATGAAACCTGAAAAGCAAAACGTATTATCTATTTAGTAAGTATTCTTGATTGTGCCCGTAGATGAAAAACCATTCAACTACAGTAACCAGCTGGCAAAACTCTGTATTTAATACTCTATAAAAAGTATCAAATGTCTCACAGACTGGATCTTCCACTAAGTAAGTAAATGAATTTATATTTTCTCCCCATCTGCTTTATTTAACCCAAATGGCCATAACGTTTCAGTTGACCAGTCAGTCCAGCACTGCTCAGAAGAGCACTTTGAATTTCTTTCTTATTGAAATCAATGCAGTCTTTAATAGTGAACGCTATCTCTGAAAAAATTTGATATTGGATTGTATCCAAAGTTAGCCATTCTCAGAGTGGACCCATTCAAATTAATGGACATGGCTAATTTAGGTCTATTAATCTCAGTGGGACTGCTTTAACTTAGTTGGATATAGCCACTGACACCCTCATTTGACATTTTCACAAAAAGTGTTAGTGAGAGGAGCATGTAATAACCACCATTAAAAAAAAATCCATTGAAAATATACATCTCTGTTTGAACAATGTAGGATAGCAGTAATGTAGAAAGGCAGTAATTCTTCCAAATATTGGAGACCACAGGAAGGGAGAGTGCCGTTGTGCTCAGATCATGCATATAAATGGCCTCAGTCCAGTATACTGGAAGGAGCGTCTCCACCCCCATCGTTCTGCCCGGACACTGAGGTCCAGTGCCGAGGGCCTTCTGGCAGTTCCCTTGCTGCGAGAAGCCAAGTTACAGGGAACCAGGCAGAGGGCCTTCTGGGTAGTGGCACCCGCCCTGTGGAACGCCCTCCCAAATGTCAAAGAGAAAAACAACTACCAGACTTTTAGAAGAAATCTGAAGGCAGCCCTGTTTAGGGAAGCTTTTAATGTTTAATAGGTTATTGTATTTTAGTGTTCTGTTGGAAGCCACCCAGAGTGGCTGGGGAAACCCAGCCAGATGTGCAGGGTATAAATAATAAATTATTATTATTATTATTATTATTATTATTATTATTATTATTATTATTACTATTATTACTATTATTACTATTACTATTATTATTATTATTATGCATCTAGTTGCCCACCCTGAAAACAGGATGCTGGACTAGATGGGCCATTGGCCTGATCCAGCCGGCTCATCTTAAGTTCTTATGTTAAGTAACTTTCAACTACACGGTCCATTAAGAAATGGTTGGGGTGTCAAGATTTTCATTCTCTCCCGTATTGCAGAGTGTGTGTGTGACTACTAGATCACATGCTCTGTGTGTTGGCATTCCATTCTTTGGAAGCGTGGGAATGGAAGGAACTGTGTGCCACTTCCATCTTCTTTGTCCTTTGTTCTGTTCTGTTGTTCTGTCTTGGAGGAAAGGGACACAACATAATGGCTCTGTTCTTTATTTCAATCCTGTAAATAAACCACCACACCCAGATACCACATATCCTCAGTCTCAGCTTCTGCTAAGCTCTGCGGCTTGCTTGAACGTCTGGAAGAGTGAATGCTGTGTTATGCTTTCTGGACCGGTGCCGGGAGAAGGCCGTCTCCCACTGAGAAGCACCAACATGGATGGGTTGGTGGGAATATTGGAATTTGCCTCAGTGGACAAGCTGATATGCTACCTCAGAATGCAAAGCAAAGACAAGATACTTTTTTTGTAAGATAGATAGTTTATTAATTATAGTTGCAGAAAAAGGCTTGTACCAAACACAGGATATGCATTTGCAATTCTTTAAAAAAAAAACTACTTAAGATGTAAATGTGGCTAATAGATAAGATACTTCTAGGAATACCCTTATGTTTTCACAAATGAAGTATAAATTCTCATTAGAATATGTTGAATTGTTACCTTGGGTTAAATACTTAATTTGTTCTGGAGGTTGGTACTTAACCTGAAACTGTTCTTAACCTGAAGCACCACTTTAGCTAATGGGGCCTCCTGCTGCTGCTGCGCCGCCGGAGCACGATTTCTGTTCTCATCCTGAAGCAAAGTTCTTAACCTGAAGCACTATTTCTGGGTTAGTGGAGTCTGTAACCTGAAGCGTATGTAACCTGAAGCGTATGTAACCCGAGGTACCACTATATTATGAGATTTTACGCTCAAAAGTACAACCAACATTTCAGTCCAATGCTTGTAGGTCAAAACTGTGTGGTGGTTCCACCTGATTTATTCATTTATTTTAGTAATTGACCATACAGTTTTTACCTATGCACATTGGTAAAATGTACATGTGTAGGCCATATCAAGACACATTTCTTTGAAGTCTCTCAGCCCCACTTACCTCACAGAGTGTTTGTTGTGGGGGAGGTGGGGAAAGGAGAATATTAGCCGCTTTGAGACTCCTTCGGGTAGTGATAAATCTGGATATCAAATCCAAACTACTACTACTCCTCCTCCTCCTCCTCCTCCTCCTCCTCCTCCTCCTCCTCCTCCTCCTCTTCTTCTTCTTCTTCTTCTTCTTCTTCTTCTTCAACTGCAGCCTAAGCTGAACAGGTCCAGTAGGTTCTCTCTGCGATCCTGGTGTTATCAGTGCCATGCTCTAACCAACTGAGCTGTCCAGCTGTTCCCAGTGTTGCGTGACATGGTGATGCCTTTGAACCATGCTAACTAAGGATGTTTCTACATATGCCTGGGAAGATGCAGAAGCTGCCTCAGACCAGTAATCTAGACTCTAGAACATGGAGGAAGGTTTAGAATGGAAAATATTGGAAAGCCCCCAAACTTTCTGCAGAGCAGCACTGCTGGTTTTGCCCAACAATAGTTAATGTCCTTGGCTGTGTATAACAGAGGCAACCTGAAGGCTATTGAACACATGCTATGGGAACCTACAGGTATGTGTTTTAAAATAAATTTGTGTACATTGCTTCTTTTTAAACAGCTGTGTATTTCCAGATAAAAGCCACATACACCCATCCAGTCAAGCCTGCATACTTTTCATTATCTGCCTAAAACACTAACAAAATAATGTATCTTCTCCTCAGGACTTATATTGATTCATCCTGCTGTGAATACAAATTATGGGGCTTGACAATAAGATAATAAAAGCGAGAGAGGGAGAGAGAGAGAGGGGGGGGAAGGAGGAGGAGGAGGAGGAAAGTAGCATATATATATATATATATATATATATATATATATATATATTCTTTGTTTGCAAATGTGGAGCATTAATTGCATTCCTGTGCGGCAATCTGGACTGAGCTTCTGCTAGGCAAATTAGATATAAACTGAAGGTGAGGGCAAAAGGGTCACCACAGCAAGGGAGCATCGAGTGACAGGCACAGGGACCTCCGATGCATGGCTTGCAGAGCAGATGTTCACCAAGGATGCAGTGATTATTGAACTGGTAATAAAAAAGCATCAGCTTACAGGCAGCCACGATGGATGCTGGTAATTATAAAGCATCCCCTGGGAGGAAAATGACACAAGTCAGCCGCATCTCTGCAATCACAGGGGCATAATTAAAGCTCCAGTAACAGTTGTTAATAGGGTGCAAATAAAACAGGGGGAAAATTTGAACACAGTCTTTTTTTAGACAGACGGCAAAGGGCAATGTAATTACAGGGACTGCACATTTTATAATTTTACTATAGGTAGTAAAACAAAGAGTTTTAATATATATTATGGATACGGCGATAGCAACACGTACAAACACACACATGCACAGTGTATAAACAATGCCAAAAGCATTTTGCTCTATGTCGTTTGGATGTAGAGAACAGATTTTTAAACAGAATGTTTACGTTTTTAATTCTTAGAATGAACTAAACAAAAACATAAAGAAAATAGAACATTCATAAATATTTGGCTATTGTATCTTCCAAGGAAGATCCATAAAGTTGCAATGTGCCAAGAGACATGAGCGCTGGCCATATAAATGAGCAGCCTTTGCTTAGGCCTTATTTAAATACGATGCAGAGAAAGTAGGAAGACTATGCCCATTGCACAAGCCCCATTTAATCAATTGCTTTGCGTGTGGGTACACTGCTGCTCATAGCCAGGGTGGGCTGTGGCAACAGAATTATTGATAGCATGGGATGGCGCGTATGATATCATTTTTAATATCAATAAATACTTCATTTTCTAACCTCAAGTAAGGAAATCAGCCCTGAGTGCTCCCTGGAAGGACAGATCCTGAAGCTGAGACTCCAATACTTTGGCCACCTCATGAGAAGAGAAGACTCCCTGGAAAAGACCCTGATGCTGGGAAAGATGGAGGGCACAAGGAGAAGGGGATGACGGAGGACGAGATGGTTGGACAGTGTTCTTGAAGCTGCCAGCATGAGTCTGACCAAACTGCGGGAGGCAGTGGAAGACAGGGGTGCCTGGCGTGCTCTGGTCCATGGGGTCACAAAGAGTCGGACATGACTAAACGACTGAACAACAACAACAAGAAGTTAGAAAAGGTGTGGTTCTTCCTTCATTAGAAGTTTTTAGTGGCCACCTTTCTGTGATGCTGTAGTAGTGGGTTACCTGCATCAACAGGGGCTGGATTAGATCATATAATAATAGAATTGTAGAGTTGGAAGGTACCCTGAGTGTCATCTAGTCCAACCCCTTGCAATGAAGGAATCTTAACTAAAGCATCCATAACAGATGGCCATCCAAGCTCCGCTTAAAAACCTCCAAGGAAGGAGAGTCCACCACTTCTCATGGAAGTCTGTTCCACTGTCAAACAGCTCTTACCATCAGAAAGTTCTTCCTGATGTTTTGTCGGAATCCCCCCCTTTTGTAACTTGAATCTATTGGTTAGTGTCCTGCCCTACAGATCAGGAGAAAACTTGCTCGGTCCATCTTTCTTGTGACAGCCCTTTAGGTATTTGAAGATGGCTATCATATCTCCTCTCAGTCTCCTCTTTTGCAGGCGAAACATACCCAACACCCTCAGTAATTCCTCATAAAGCTTTATTTCCAGACCCTTGATCAATTTGGTTGGCCTCCTCTGTACACATTCAGTGTCAATATACTTCTTAAATTGTGGCACCCCAAACTGGACACAATACTCCAGGTGGTGGTCTGACCAAAGCAGAACAGAGTGGATCTATTAATTCCCTTCATCCGGACATTATACTTCTGTTGATGCAATTTAGAATAACATTAGCTTTTTTTTTGCTGCTGGATCACACTATTGATCCATGATAAGCTTGTGGTCCACTAAGATCCCTAGATCCTTTTCATATGTACTACTAAGCAAGCCAGGTGTCCCCCATCTTATATTTGTGCAACTGGTTCTTCCTACCTAAGTACAGAACTTTACATTTGTCTCTTTTTTAAAAAAATAAATAATTTTTTATTGATTTTCCAACAAAATTATACAATTTTATCCAAATTTTTAACAAATTAAATCTTTATGGACTTCCTTCAGCTGTTCTGGTAATCATCCATAGTTATTCTTCAGTACGCATTCCCTTCATTATATTGCCATTTGTCTTCCCTCCCTCTTCTATTTCTTTTTGACAATACATCTTAAATTTTACAGTGCTTTTTGAAACCCCACTAGCGTTGTTTGCACATCACACACATTTTTCAGATACTCTACAAACTTTTCCCAGTCTTCGGTAAACTTTTGGTTTCTCACATATCTAATTTTCCCAGTTAGTTTGTCCAATTCTGCATAGTCTGTCAGTTTCATTCTCCATTCTTGTATCGTCAGTATTTCCTCTTGTTTCCATTTCTGGGCCAATAAAATTCTTGCTGCTGTAACTGCATACTGAAAAAGTTTACAATCCTTTCTTCTTATTTCTTTTCCTGTAATCCCTAAAAGAAAAGCTTCTGGTTTCTTTACAAAGGTATGAACTTTACATTTGTCTCTATTGAAATTCATTTTGTTAGTTTTGGCCCAGTTCTCCAATCTGTTAAGGCCATTTTGAATCCTGATTCTGTCCTCTGTGGCATTAGCTACCCTTCCCAGTTTGGTGTAACCAGAAGATTTGATGATCATCCCCTCAATTCCTTCATCCAAGTCATTTATAAAGATGTTGAACTACACTGGGCCTAGGACAGAACCCTGCAGCACCCCACTTGTCACTTTTTCCTTTCCTATCTTGGGCTGCAGCTCCCTCCTTACATTGTTTATTCTGTTATCATCAGGTTGGGCACTGCTTTCCTTTTTGGTGAAGAAAGGGGCAAAGTAGGTGTCGACCAGTTCTGTTTTCTCTCTGTCACCCTATAGCATTTCTCCATCATCTCCACGCAGAGGACCTAGCACTTGCTTGTTCTTACTCCTGCTTCAAACATAGTTAAAGAAAACTTTTCAGGTATTTTAAACCTCTCTTGCAAACATGAGTTCCGTCTGAGCTTTAGCTTGTCTGACCTTGCTGCAACTGTTAGATAATGACAGTGGTGTCTTTAGGATATACGGTTTTATTAACACATATCTACAACCTGAGTATATGATAGATGGTCTCACAGAATTAACACCCTGAAGATCTTGCTTCCTCATTCAGTTCCTATGGGATCCCTAGACCAGCTCACAGCAGGACATGTCTGTTCCCAGCTTCTTCCAGCCTGCTATCATACACAACTCTCCATCCCAGCCTCCCTTTAGTCTTTTGTTCTCCATCACTTAGTTGTAGCTATTACAACCTTGTTCATTATTTTAGGTGCTGATGAGGCACTGACTGGATATTGTTTCTGTATGGTCCTTGAAGGGGATGGGTCTGCAACCTTTAGCTCCTGATGCAGGGAGTCAGAGTTCTAAATATGCAGATTGAACCTAAAACTTACTTTCCTTTGATTGACATTTTCTCCCGGATACCATCTGTTTTTGTGAAGGGGATGGTGATTAAGACCTTGGGAAGGTCCCACAGTATGGAATTCACTTCTCCTTGACACTCGGCTGATTAAAGCAATTGTCCCACATATGTTTTGAGTGTGTCCTGCTACTTTCAGAGCAGAGTGACTACTAAATTGGTCTGGACATTGCCAAAGCATGTCATTTTGCCCATTTCCCATTAGCATTGGTTGCTATTCAAGATCAACATAGGAGTGAAGACAATGATAGTAGACAAAGACAGAAGCTCACCCGTGACAGTTTCATAATCACTATCCAGCATTTCTTTCCATTTGTTAAGCAGTCTTGAAAGCTGTGATATCTCCAGTAAGGAAAATGGAATTTATAGCAGTTAAGTTTCTCATCACTGAACAACTCACATGAAAATATCCATTGCAGGCAGAAGAAAACACCCATAACCTCTTCACCCCACACCCAGAGTCAAGGGTGTTGTTCATGTTAGGGTTCTCCTTCCTGAAGACGAATTTTCTCAGTGACATCTAATTTTATCATCCGGTTGATTTCAGCATCTCCTTGGTTCCCTAGTGCTAATGGGGCTTAAATGGCACATATATTTTTGGCAGCACATTTGGATCTATATTACATGATGTATTATATCCATAATGTATCCAAGCTCATTAAACACCTCATCAAATTCTTTAAGAATATCTTCTCCATTCTATTCAGGAGACATGTTATATATTCATTTGACCATTTCCAGCCTGCCCTTCAACCTAAGCAAACATGAAACTTCCTTTCCCAATATTTCACATACCACTGAGTGATATCGGTTCTTATATAAATATGCTATTAGAATTTTGCTAGTGGTCTCATTCGGAACCTCCTACACAAAATAAGTTTAGTTTTATAAGTGAGGCACATAGAAGTAACTAACCTTCATTACAGTCTGCTTTCGTTCAGTTTTGAAATTCACATTTCCTCTGTATCTGGTTTCACGTGCTAATTCCAAGTTCCAAGCTTCATTCTGCATATTTGTTGAAACCTAATAAAAATAATATCTGTGCCTCATCATCACCACAATCATCTTCAGTGGACTGTGCTTGATTTTTCTTTTTTGTGCTTTTGCAGAAGTAAATTGTGAAATGGTTGCTTTATAAAGGAAATCACTTTATAACTTGTACTGAGTATCCTATTTGCAACATGTACAATTCTTTTGCATTCATCCACTTGCCTTCTCCTTAGTGAAGTCAGGTAAATTTTCAGAAGGACGTCTTCTGATCAGATTATCAACTGCACAAGAATTCTGATATGTCACTTTCTAATTTCATGAGTACCAGTCTCACCTGGCACTATTTTTTTTTTTTTTGAGACAAATATAAAACTAAATGTATTCAGTTTTATCAACTGTTTTGGATGGTAAATCTAGTAAATTGAGTGGTAAATCTATATTGCTTCTGGACTTGTAAAAAGGGATGCAGATGGGATATTTAATCATCACCAGTATGAAGGGGCAGGATAGCAGTGACCCTTGATACTTGTATAGCCCTGATCCAGCTAAAATCTGGTTTGACTAAACACAATGGAAAAGCATGGGAGTAGAGTTATTTGCAATGAATTTATTTCATTGGTCTCAATGGGACATAGTCAGCACTTTGTATATCCAAAGCATCATCATCACCAGCCTTCAGCTGGCTTGCCTTCAGGACAGAAGCTTCTAAAGTATTATTTTATTCATCACATCTCCAAAACTCTGCTTTTGTGTGGCTTCACCAAAAAATGGGAATCCCTTGAACTGATAAGAGTCACTAAAGTATAATCACATGGCAACATGTGGTTACTTACCAATCTTTCTGGGTGGGGAAAGATGCTCAGTCCCCTCAGGACTATAACATGGATTTTGACTTAACTTTCTGTGATAGCCATACTCAAATAATAGATGCAGCATTCTCATAAAGATTTTGGTAGATGCCGACTTTCAGGATGCAAGATTTGTAGCAGCATAAGAAGAGCTCTTAACTGCGTCTTTCTTCGTATTTATTACTTCTGTATTTAAATTTCAGGTTTAAATTAATAACTGATTTGCCTCATGGAAGTCCGGTGGACTGAGGGAATTACATCTCCGGTCTCTTCACAGGTAACCTACCTAATTAAAATATGACTCAAGGTATTACAAGTTAGCTTCCTTTGAATTAAAATATTCTGTTTCTTTCCTTTGTTTGAAAAAGTATCCCCCCACTCCCTGCTCCTACTGTAGGAGGATGCATGTGTTACTATAGACTCACATTTCATATGGGACTAATTGCCACTGGCTTAGGGCTGCTTGTCAAAATGCTCCCTCTGTATTCTCTCTCGTCTAAAGGCCAAATCATTGTGGGGGGACATGAGGTTAAGGCCTTCGCTGTATCATTGTTTAACCAAATGCTTGTTCTCAGTGGAAGTCCTTCATAATCCCTGCTTCTTACCAGCATTTTATGTGGCGCGTCTGATGTTAACAGCATCATATTACCTCCAATTTGCTTTGTTTGATATCCTCGTTGCGAACAGCAATCTCTTCTTAGAGCCTAATTTCGATATACTAACCCACAGCAGGGAAGGCTAATGGCACTAGGTGACTTTAGTAGCTGTACTTTATTCCCCCCCCCTTCCCCTCTATGCTACAACCAGTTCTCCTGCCAGGTTGGAACGGCTTTCCCCCAAATGCATAATGGTCACCACCCACTGAGATCTAAGTCAGCCCTTGCTTCCTTGGATCCTGGCCAGATTCACACTGCTGAGAGTGGCACTTTGCTTCTTCCTCTGATGTGGAAAAGGGACTTTTAACAGTCAGCAAATCTCCCTAAATTGACTCTCTTACAGTGGGATGCGAGTAGGCAACGTACCTTAGAAGAAGAAATTGTTCGTATCTCTAGGTAAATGATATGTCAAAGCTGAGATCTAAAGGGAAATTTTCATAACCAGATTAATAATTCTTTGTAGTTTAATGGGCAGCTAAATTCCCAGTGTTCCACTGAGGCAGTTCTGTAAATAGTGGCTCCCCTGCCCCATCCTGTTCAAATAATATTTCAAAACTTATAATCTGGTGATGCACCGCACCTTGTCAGGAACTGTGCATAACGCCCCCCCGAAAGAGAAACAAATAGGCTGAAAAGGCAATGCTGCAAGCAGTGGCGTAGTGTGGGGGGTGCAGGGGGGGCCGGCCGCACCGGGCGCAACATCTGGGGGTTAGGGTTAGAGGGCACAAATCCACGGGTTAGGGGGCGCAAATCCATGGGTTAGGGGGCGCAAATTACTTGCCTTGCCCTGGGTGCTGACAACCCACACTACGCCACTGGCTGCAAGACCCTCAAGTTTCACTAAGGCACTAGTTCCTTCAGCACAAGCATTTCTGCTGTGCCAGATGGAACAATCTCCTATTTCCTCCCCCTGCATGGTGTCCTGGGGGTTCTCCCAACCGACCCAAGAGCTCATCAGGATGGCTCAGGGGCACATGGGGGGAGGGGGGCAGAGGGGAATCCCTATTGCCCTAGTTGGACTCAATGCACTGGCTCCAGCATTTGTTTAGTTGAACTTGGCACACTCTTATTTTTATACTGCTTTTTCCATATACATTTTATACCACTTAGTACCACCTACAGAAGTGGGATGGAGTTGGAAGGGTGAGAACAAGGAATGAAAAGGGGGACTCGCAGCAAAACATTGCACTATGGATCATTGGGGGGGGGTGTTAGCCAGTCAGCCATGTCCTCTTCCAGGGCACACCATTTAATTCCATTCTCCCCCAGTTTCCCATATTACCCTCCCCAGTTCCATCAGTGAGCCACTATTGCATGGCCACTGAGCATGTTTACTCTTTGTCATTGGACACTTTTGGGGGAGAGGGTCCCCTTTTAGGTTTTTCATGTGCTTTCCTCCAAGTTGCTGATACCTCCTCCTCCTTAGGCATGAGTGGTGACATTTGGTTACACAAGGGTAAACTTGGAAAATGACTTTGCTTATACTATATAGGATTTACTGTAACCAAATGGGGCTCTTCCTCCCCCTGCCTACCAGTGAGCCCCACATTCAGATTACAGTGGTACCTCGGGTTACAGACGCTTCAGGTTACAGACTCCACTAACCCAGAAATATTACCTCGGGTTAAGAACTTTGCTTCAGGATGAGAACAGAAATCGCGTGGCAGCGGCGCTGCAGCAGCAGGAGGCCCCATTAGCTAAAGTGGTGCTTCAGGTTAAGAACAGTTTCAGGTTAAGAACGGACCTCCGGAACGAATTAAGTTCATAACCAGAGGTACCACTGTACTCTTTCTGTGCAGCAGAAGCCAGCCTATAGTGGTTCTATGCAAGCACTCTAGAAAGGTTTCCGTGGCTTCGAAAGTGTGTATTAGAATAGGAATGTGGTGTCCTTCTCTGACTTCATCTCTGCTAATACATCACAAACAATAATAAAACCTGAAAGCCTCATTATCACCTCATTCACTGGCAAAAACAAATGGTCCATCTATTACCTAGGTGCCCCAGCAGATGGAGGGGGGAAAGGCGACACCTGTACTGAGTTGGGAATGCTCCTTTTACCACCATTTTGACAATGCTGCTCTTTGAGGATGGTTGGCTTCCAGACGTTATCAGGGAAAATGGAAGCACCTAAGTCAGGCTTCCTCAACCTTGGCCCTCCAGATGTTTTGAGACTACAATTCCCAGCATCCCTGCCCACTGGTCCTGCTAGCTAGGGATCATGGGAGTTGTAGGCCAAAAACATCTGGAGGGCAAAGGTTGAGGAAGCCTGACCTAAGTAAAGCCTAAGGAATTTGGGGGAGTGGGGAGACTGAAGGGAACAATAATTGTCAGTGCTAATGTGGGGCACAAATTTGCATGGTGACTACATTTTGGGTCCCCCCCCCATCTTCTGAGTCTCCATATGTCTATTTATAAAATAGTCCTGTCAATTTAAAGAAACGCAATAAACGCTTCCTCAGATTTGTGAGAATTTTCAGAGGGTCCCTGATTATGGCACAAATGGCAAAGCAATTATGAGGTGAATAAGCATTGTCCGCCATTAATGACTTCAGAACACAAACCTTTTTATTTGCGTTCCCAGTTACGGAAGGGAGGCTTATGAAGCAAAATCACATTTTAACGAAGGAAAATAATGCATGGCCTCATTTTTTAAATTTATTTTTTATTTTTAGGGATTTAATCCCCTGGACATTGCTCCCTTGTGGCTCACAAAAATATGACAAGAAAGCTAAAAATTTCATTTGCAAAAGGAAGTACCTCAGGCAGACCTTGGAATTATACCTTTTAGAGCCTTCTGGAAACAAGTATCTTTTGTGGGGTCTTGAGTATTCTGTGGCAGTACTTTACCAGGCATTCTCTAAATGATTTTAATGTTGTTTTTACTCAGCTTTTACTGTCAGAAAGCAGCTTTCATCACTAGGCCGGGGCCCTCCGTTCAGCATTTTTAGAGCAGTCAGGGGTGAGGGTATGGAATTCCCTTGCTGTTCTTAATAAATTGCAAGTTGGCTGTTCAGGACTGTCCGTTGTTCCCTTTGCAGCAACAGATCATGGACTGATAGTAAATCAGAACCAGTATGTTTTCTTAATTTTACATTTGGGCTAAGTTAATCTATTTAATAGGAAAAACATCTGGCCTAGCTGTGCTTTTATTCTGTTCTTTACAGCAGGAACCTCACCACCATGGGACTAGTGGAGTCAGACAAGGTCAACATTTCGTAGTATACCTGCATGCAGTTAATAGTGAATATATGTGAGCAGTGCAGAGCTTACACACACACACACACACACACACACACACACAGAGAGAGAGAGAGAGAGAGAGAGAGAGAGAGAGAGAGAGAGAGAGAGATTTTATGGGCACCACATTAGTGATAAAAGGTTGCTCTCATAATCAGCTGCAGTAAATTCAGGCTTGGTAGAGAATCGGAAATCTGGGGGCATAAATTTGCCGATAGTTGATATAATATAAATAAGGTCATTGATAAAAGAATAGAGGTGTTCAAGTACTGTAAATCACCTGAAATTTAAAATATTCAAATATCTGTGTCCAAGCTTGTACTCATACATCATACATAGTAAAACATGCATTGTGTGGAATTTTTCTCTTCTATCAAATTTAATATCCCGAAAACACCGCAGGAGATGTAAAAAATGTGTAAAGTGCTTTGTTCAATTTAGGATCCTTAAAACAGAGAAATATATCATTTATTGGACCAGTTATAGTGGTTTAAAGTGTTCTGAAAGCCTCTGAACTACACAAATCTCCAAAGGTATATATAAGCAAGTTTATACAGTATAAAGAAAATTCAGTAATGAAGATGATTTTTGTTATTTTTTCTGGAGTTTTTGTTTTTTAGCTGTTCAGCATTTTTCATCACTTGTGGGTCAAACAAACTAATTATAACCTCATACAGAAATATCACTGGAACAGAGCCATTGACAAAACTAGGTCTGTCCTACATTACTGTGTTTTGCCACCTTTTTTTTTTTACACAGAAAGCTTCAGAGAAAACACATTTTTCTTGGCCATCTTTCTGATATTGTGGTGATGTCCATATTCACAAATTAGGTTTGCCAGGCAAACGCATGCAGGAAGCTGCTTGGGTCAGTTTGCATGAAGTTGTTAGAAGTACACCTGACTTTGTACAAACCTGTGAATAAAAGATAATGTCTTTTGAGCATGTGCAGAGTAAAATCATTCATCCTGTGTTGAATGAATGCCCAGAACGTAAACCCCGTGTTAGTGAAGGGACGCCTGTATATCCCAACCAGACAAGCAAAGCAGTCCACTGCTCCCCATGCTCTGATGGTGTTTCCTGCTTGGCAGGGGGTTGGACTCGATGGCCCTTGTGGTCTCTTCCAACTCTATGATTCTATGATTCTATGCTGCAGTTGGAGAGGTGGGCATTGCAATGAGCAATAGTGGGCATCCTATTGCTCAGCATTCCCAGCTAAGCCAGATTCTCACCAGCTGCCACTGACTTCCCGCTTTTGCCTGCTCAGTGTGGACTCTGATCCCGTCTCACTGACATGTGCACAGCAGTCAACCTGGATGAGGTCCAACTATCCTGCCCACCTAGCCCACCTTCTGCAGTGTGGATGTGGCCGTGGTCCAATTGTTCTCTCTGCACCATCTTCTGCAGTTGCTGCATGAGACAGGGCTGCAAATATGGCGGTGGCCGGAGGGTATGCTGGTGAGGAGAGGAAGCGGAAGTCAGGCTCGTACCCTTAAAACCCAGCACTTACCTTTTCTGGAAAGATATTCCAACAGGAAACATGGGATGCTACAAATAACAGGTAAAAGTAAAGGTGGAGGACCCCTGGATGGTTAAGTCCAGTCAAATTCGACTATGGGGTGCAGAGCTCATCTCCGCTTTCAGGCCAAGGGAGCCGGCGTTTGTCTGCAGACAGTTTTTCTGGGTCACGTGACCAGCATGACTAAACAGCTTCTGGCACACAGGACACCGTGTTGGAAGCCAGAGCACACAGAAACACCATTTACCTTTCTGCCATAGTGGTACCTATTTATCTACTTGCACTGGTATGCTTTTGAACTGCTAGGCTTGCCAGAGCTGGGACTGGCAATGGGGGCTCACCCCATCACACAGATTCAAACTGCCGATCTTCCGATCGGCAAGCCCAAGAGCCTCGGTGGTTTAGACCACAGTTCCACCGGCGTCCCGCTATGAATAACAACAGCAGCAACAAAGATACTTTTAAAACAAACCTGAAAAGAAAGAAAAATGGAAAAGAAATATGAACTCCCTGTCTCTGCCTTGATCAAACTTAGAGGAGTGTTATGGCATGAGATCTTCTCTGCTGTCAAAGCTATTCCTGCTTCCTCTGCTTAGCTTTTCAGATTCTGTGAACTTCATTCAGGGTTATCATGAGGCAATATGGGAAAGCAGAAATAAACTTTCATATAGCCTGGGGGCTTAAAAAGCCCTTCCCAAATCTGCAGTATGTTAGGGGACTTCTGCTCCCCAAAGTAATGTTACTGTTTATGCATTCCTGACTCCAAGTTCCTTTTAACTGGGTCTCAGGGAGGTGTGCATAAACAGCAGCATTATTTTAGTCAGCAGGAATTAATTATTGAAATCAATTATTGCTTCTTTCAGACTGCTGAAGTCAGTCCACAGTAAGCTGACTATAAAAAAAATACTTGCCTTGTTTGCTGCCTTCGTGTGCAAAGACAAAAATAAATGAAAAAACAACGGATGGAAGCTTCCGATGTTCACTCTCTGCCATCACATAGGTTCTTAAAAAGAAAAGGGGGAATAATGTTTTATCTGATTCCTTGTTTGTATTGTCAGGAAATCAGGCCATAGACCTTTGATTAAGTTATTTTGCTCCAGGGTACATTTTTAGAATAAAAAACACACACTTCTGCTTTGCTGAATAGGGGGTGATGAGACTGTAATCTCTGTAATGGGATATTATGTGCTTTTGACCCACACACTTGTCCCAGGTCAGTAGTCTCCCTAACAGCTGAAACATGAGCCCTGTTTACATGTTACTTGTGTGCAAGGAATACGTATGTAGAGAGAGGAGTGGGGCCAGACCTTTAGCCCCACCCCCAAGAGGCAGAGAAGCATTAAACAAAACTGGGGTAGTTTTGAGATAGACTTATAGAATTGCAAAGGGCTGTGTAAGAATCACAGGGCTAATGTAGGCAACAAAACTGAAATTCAATCCATCTAAGATGAGTGCCCTTGCCCTTGCCTGGTAGTGATGTGTGACACTGGGAACATGGATGAGCAATGCCATGTCAATGGTACTGCCTGAGTAGTCCTGAGACCCTAAGATCCACTTGAGAGGCCACTCAGGTTGATAAATTTAGCAGTAGCAGGGACTGGACCTTTTTTATGATGGCCCCAGACTTGCAGAATTCCCTACTTCAAGTTCTCTACTGACCCCCAACTCCTGCCAGCTTTGAACAGTCCCTAAATACTTTATTATCTTGCCAGGCATTTACTGCTGGCCCTCTATATATGATTGCAGTAGCAGCTGGTAGGGAAGCATGGGCAGAGGGGTGTTGCCTACCTGGGTTCCTAATGCCACACGTCACTGCTGGTTACTGGGGGGGGGGCAAGGCAGTGCGGGTACAATGGCAGAGCCAATCCGGATACTCCAGCTGTTGCACTCAAACCGAGCTCCCTGCTGCCTTGCCCCTTCCACTCTTGCTAACAGGAAGTGACGGGCAGCATTGGGAAGCCAGGTGAGCAGTGCTGCCCTGCCAGCTTCTACTGTGTACAGTCATACAGATGCTTCAGGATATGCGTTTTCGGGTTACGCACAACGCTGAACCTGAAAGTACTGGAACGGGTTACTTTCAAGTTTCAGTGCTTGCACATGTGCAGAACCACTAAATCGTGCTTTGTGCATGTGCAGAAGCGCCAAACTGCGACCCGCATGTGTGTAGACGCGGTGCTGCAGGTTGCGAACGCTGCGGGTTGCGAACGTGCCTCTCGCACGGATCACGTTCACAACCTGAGCGTCCACTGTAATTGCACCTGTTGTTTTATGTGCGTGTTCAACTGCTTGAACATATTTTTTTATTGTAAGTCACCTTGTGAGGGCTTATCCTAAAGCTGGGGTGGAAATAAAACAATATCAATACAAGTTCTTGATCAGTGACACACAAAAAAGCTGTAACCTATTTATTTATTTTTTAAAAAAACACATAACAAAAAGCCTGTCATAATCATGGACGATTTGTGTTTGTTTATGTGGAGGGTTGTATATTATGGGAAACTGGGTATGTGTGTCCTCTATGCACAGATATATATTGTACATCTTCCCCCTGGGCTTTGTATCTGTGTTAGGGATGGAGGGCAGATTTTGCCCTCCACACAACAGTAACATTAGGTACAGATTTTGCATTTCCCCATAGGAGTTCCCAGAGGCGGGGGGGGGGGGGATAAAGGAGTGCACTTGCAGATACAGTTGTTGATAGAGTAAGCACATTTCTGTCCTGATAACCCCAGCACTGAATAAAACCCTTTCCCCTAAAAATAGGTCTCTGTTTCAACAATGGCTGATTCAAATCTGCTGCAGCCAGAATTTCCTTCAGCCACCAAAATATTCCTGTGAGTATTACTTGTTTAGGGTTTTTAGGTTATCTTAGGGCTTGAACTTGACATGAAGTGCAAGGAGTAACAACGCAGATGCTACCATCTTGGGAAATTTAAGAGATCAGACCTCCCTTAACACCTGGTCTCATAACCCCTGCATTCTATGAGAGGATTTTGTTGCAATGAATTTATTAGGCCTTGTTGCTGCACAGTGTTTGCTGAACAGATACAGTACAATACATGCGCTGGTACGGCAGCTATGCGATCAGGTGCTGTTTGCCCTGTGTATAAAGATGCCATAGTGGTCTATTGTGTGTTAACTAGTTACTAACACACTAAATAGACATTAATTCATTGAAATATTCATTTAGTGATTCAGGTTTTTCTAATGTCTTGTCAATTTGTTTGTTCAGTGAGCAGCTTAATAGTATTTTAATATCATGAGCTAATGGATGCAGAATACTGAAATTAAAGGATAAATAAGGATCAATTCCCCCTACTAATCCTATCAATTCCTTTATAAATGTTCCCTCCCTTAAGATTTACATACAGATAATGATTTCAGAAAAAATTAAATATCTCTAAGTAAGCCTGACAAAGTAACTCTGAGATTGTTCAGAGTTAATCTTACATTTATTATAAGAACCTTTTGTTTCTGTATTTATTTTATGAATAGAAGTACGCTTCTCTGGAACAAGCAACATAGTGATAAGGAAGATAGAAAATCTAAGAGTGAACAGAGTAAAATTTCTCTTGCCCCCACAGATCTCCCATTACACATGAAGGACATCACCTGATTTCTTATTATTTGATATTTCACATTAATGTGCACAAATGGGACATTCTGCAGTCTGATAATACTTAGCTGAGAGTAAGTCTAATTGAGTTCAGTGTTTCTGGGTAAGCATATGTATGATCATAGCCATGCAGTGTAATCCTATATCTGTATCTATCCACACAGAACTTCTGTGGAACTCAGTGGGACATACTCCGAAGTAAGTGGGTTTAGAATTACAGCCTTGGTGACTTGTAAATAATGAGGTGACCGCATTACAGTATTACATGCTAGCAATCACTTTCTAGTGACCAAGTGCATTTGTGAGTCCCGGCTTGTTACCAGATATATAGGATTAAGCAGCTGCATTTCTAGATCAGATAGTATGTCTTCCAGATATATTTATCCCCACACTTTCAGAAATCAGCAAATGGGTAAGGAAAGTAAGCTCACATTCCTTCCTCTTTGTCCCCGCTTCAGCTATCCTCAGATTCAGTGTCGGCTTCAGATTTTGGAGGGTCTTTGGGCAAGACATTCTCCATGGGCTCCATTCCTCAATGAATTGGTCTCATCAGCAGGACTGGTGGGGTAGGGCAGTGGTGAGGACAAGGCTGTGTGACTGCACCAGTAGAGTCATCCAGCACTCCTACTGGGATGCCCATGCAGTCCTGATCTTGCTACCACCCTATCCCATCCCAGGTACAGATAGGTAGCCGTGTTGGTCTGCCATAGTCAAAACAAAATTAAAAAAATCCTTCCAGTAGCACCTTAAAGACCAACTAAGTTAGTTCTTGGTATGAGCTTTTGTGTGCATGCACACTTCTGTGTACTTTTCTCAAAGTAGCTGTTCTATTACAAAGGAATTTCAGAAATAGACTGGAAAGAGAAGCTGCTGAATTGCAACTTATTACCAAACTCAAAACCATGGAGAGACCTGGTCTGAACAAAGACATTGGATTCTTATCTCATTATACATGACAAATCCATTTTTCACCTTCTCACCCCTTGCTTTTTCCTGCAAGACCTATTGCAGTCGTTAAGAGTCGTCAACAGGCTCATCACAGCTATCTGCCAATCACGCATTCCCACCACCCTTCTGAGTAATACCCCTCCCCACCTTCTCACTATATAGAAGGGTCTGGTGACTTCTGTTTCAGTGTATCTGAAGAAGTGTGCATGCACACGAAAGCTCATACCAAGAACTAACTTAGTTGGTCTTTAAGGTGCTACTGGAAGGAGTTTTTTAATTTTGTTTTGTCCATCCCAGGTAAGCAGCAAAGATGCTGCTGTGGGGAGGGCCTGCTGCTCATTCCTGCAGCAAGTCTCTGGGGCTCTTTTCAGCTTGGCTCTTGCTGAAACATGGGTCCTTGGTAAATGTGCAACCATGCCGAGACTTGGTGACAGAATTAGCAATTGATAATGTAAATGTGTCTTGCCACTAAGTGAGAGAGAAGAGGGAGAAGTAGTTTATCTTGTAAGAGCATCCATTTTCTATCTTGTGTCTATCTAAACTGCCATGCAACTATTGTTTAACCCTTGTCTATGTTGTGTGTGTGTTTGTGTGTGAGTGTGTGTGTGTGTGTGTGTGTGTGTAAGGACATGAAACATTGAGTCTATGCCTTTTTTTCCTTTGCCTCTCAGTTTAATATTGTGTGTACACTGCCTTGCAGCTCACATTTGACAGTGCTGTAAGTAATTCATCTTCTGTTTTCTTGATAGATTACTTTACACCTGGTTTGTGCTTGCCCTGCCTTTGCTTCCTGTAGTTCTGCTAAAAGTACTGGATTAAACAAACATAATACATCATCTCCATACCATCTAACATTTGACAAGGGAAAATAGGTATGCTTGTTTTACATGAAGTGAACAAGGGATTCATAGTATAGCAGTTAGCAAATCAAAGGAGAAGGCCACTTCCATGGGGTTTAATGGCAAACGTTTGATGTGTTAACTTTAGATTATATATTTCCTTACACCTGAGAATCCACATCTGTACAATCAAATTTGCACATTTAAGGTCACAGTGCATAATGTTCAGAAGGGTTATGATATTTAGTTTCTGAGAATATTAGACAGTTTTGTGCCAGGTAAAACAGGTAGCTGACATATGAGATACTGCATTACTTAAATGTTCAGTAGATGCAAGTAACATGTACATAGAATGAGAAAATAGAGAATTGACACAGCTGGAAGGTATCTGTCTTCAATCTTTTCTGACCTATTACAACTTCAAAACTCATTCCCAAAGGACACACAAACTATTCTTCATACACTTGCAGTTTTGCTGCACATAGAGAGTATCGATCATGCAAAATTCTTCATTTAATTTTACAAGATTTATAGACAAAAACCTCTAAACAGTTTCCCATAAAACAATATAAAATATTAACAATAAAATCAAACTTTGAATCATGGCATTGTAGACATGGGTGTGGCCAGGATTTATTTTAGGGGGGCAGAACCGAGATATCTGTGATGCAATTGGCTAATTAGTTGCCCCCCTTGCTCCCCTGGCTACGCCCATGATTGTAAAGTTGGAAGTGATCCAAAGGATCATCTTGTCCAACACCCTGCAATGCAGGAATCACAGCTTAAGCATCTCTGACAGACAGTGGCGTAGCGTGGGGGGTGCAGGGGGGGCCGGCCGCACCGGGCGCAACATCTGGGGTTAGGGCAAATCCACGGGTTAGGGGGCGCAAATCCACGGGTTAGGGGGCGCAAATCCACGGGTTAGGGGGCGCAAATTACTTGCCTTGCCCCGGGTGCTGACAACCCACGCTACGCCACTGCTGACAGATTGTTATCCAGTCTCTGTTTAAAAAATCCACAATCTTCCAAGGTAGTCCATTCCACTGTTGAACAGGTCTTACCTTCAGAAAGTTCTTCCCAATGTATAGCTGGAATCTCCTTTATTGTAATTTGAATCCATTGGTTTGGGTCCTACCCTCCGGAGCAACAGAAAATCCTTGAGATATCATATCATATCTCCTCTCACTCCCCTCTTTTCCAGGCTAAACACACCCAGCTCCCTCAACCACACCTCATAAGGCTTGGTTTCCAGACCCTTTATCACCTTGGTTGCCCTCGCCCTCCTCTGCACACATCCCAGCTTGTCAATATCAGTCTCCCCTTCTCAGTCACGCTGAAAGCCCTGTTTTGTTTTGTACATTTTAAAATCTCTGATTAGAAAAAGAGGAAGGAGCTCCAAGTTACTGCAGAGCATGGAACGTAGAGAAGAAATTCTCCCAAAGACCACAGTGATCTACTGGGTATATAAAGGGGAAGGTAGTCTCTCAAGTACAGTGGTGCCTCGCAAGATGAAAAGAATCCATTCCGCGATTCTCTTCATCTAGCGGTTTTTTTGTCTTGCGAAGCAAGCCCATTGACGGCTTAGCGGATTAGCGCTATTAGCGGTTTAGCGGCTTTTAGCGGCTTTTAGCGGCTTTTAGCGGCTTTTAGTGGCTTATCAGCTTAGCGGATAAGCGGATAAGCGGCTTAGTGGCTTAGAAAAAGGGGGGAGGGGGGAAAGTCGGAAAAACTCGCAAGACATTTCGTCTTGCGAAGCAAGCCCATAGGGAAATTCGTTTTGTGAAGCGCCTCCAAAACGGAAAACCCTTTCGTCTAGCGGGTTTTTCGTCTTGCGAGGCATTCGTCTTGCGGGGCACCACTGTAATCTGCTCCCGAGCACCCCCAAATTATGCATCTGTTCTTTCAAGGAGAGTGTAACCTCATCCAGGACAGCAGTGTACTGACTTCCTGGGCTCAGGAACCGCGCACACACAGTGTCCGTTTTGCCAGAATTCGGATGTATTTTATTAGCCCACATTTAGCTCACCACTGCATCCACGCATCGGTCCAAAGGCCTTATCACCCTCTCCCAATTCAGATGTTACAGAGAAATAGTTATTACCAGTGTACTGATCTCACATGCCTCCAAAACTCCTAATGACTGCTCCCTGTCTTGCTGTAGATGTTAAATAGCATCAGCGACAGTATAATGCCCTTTGGCACCCAAGAAATGCCTGCAGCACATTTAGTGTACTGTATATGCAGAAAGGGCAAATGACTGTTGATTTTCAAAAAAGGAGGGTGTCAAGATGCCATTTCAAAAGTGCAGAAAAATAAGCATTTTATGACATGATACGTTTTTAAGATCTCCCCCCCCCCGAGGCAGTGATGTACAACCCTGTTTTGAAATAACGGTGTAGGGTATAGTGCTTTACATCTAAGTCCTCCAGGACGTGCTGGGCTGTTAAAATGTTTGCTTCTGTACACCTTTCAAATTCCACCTCTCTGTTTTCTCTGTCACATAATTGCATCTGTCTTAGAGGAGGAATCTGCTGTTTATACAGAAGCACCCTACCTGGCCCTAAGATCCCTGAGGGCCAATTCACATGACCACTTCTGTGCTATCATTAAATACACAAGAAGCAAAAGTTCAGCGCATGGTTTGAAAGCATTGGCATAAGGTTTTTGTGAAGTCTGTTCACGAGTTGAAAGGTTTGCATTCGTTTCTTTAATTCTTTTTACTTAGATATGACCATCAGAGTTTAATTTCTGAGGTGTATTTTGGTTCAGACCATTTGAAACAGAAGTGGATGTTGTTTTCTCCCCTTTGCTTCCAAAGGACAGAGGCCAGACATTTCTGTCCTCTGAGGAAAAGCCAGAAGATGCCATTGGTGAAATGTCAGAAATAATTAAGAAGAATTCTACTGTTCAGTCTTACAGAAGAAATCTATCTTTTGGGAGAAAAAAACACAGATAAGGGAAGTGAGGTGACAGCTTATTTGATGATATTTACAGTTGAATGTGACGTCAATTTGGAAGGGTAGTAGAGATCAATTTTAATGACAGGCAACTAAGCATGCTTATTGATTTGGAGGCCAGCTAAAGCACAAATGGCAATGACCATTAATATAACCAGCATCACAGCCACTCATGTCACAGAAAAATAATTTATACCATTATATTTTTAAAAAGCAAATGGTTTATGACAGGGGCAACCAATGTGGTACTCCCCAGACATTGTTGCACTGCAGCTCCCATCAGCCCCAGTCACAATGGTCATGGATGATGAGAGTTGTAGTCCAGTAACAACCCTGATTTATGGACAAAATTTAGAAGGGAAATTTATAGATCTGCTGATTTTTAAAAATGGATATTATTAAGTATACTTTAAGGTGTCATTCCTAGCAATATCAACAAGACCTCATGTACCATTGTTTAATTATAAATTATGTGACCCATATATTGGGGCAGTGTGGGATAGTGGTTAAAGTGTTTGGACTGCAGGGAGCCGAGTTCATCCATGAAATGCACTGGGCGATGTTGAGGCCATTCACTTCCACTTAGACTAACCTACCACATCGGGTTGTTATGGAGATTGCTGAGGAAGGGAGTCGTGTACGCAGATTTCCTTTCTTGGAGAAAAGGTGAACTATGAATGTAATAATAAATATAGGGCTTTTTTTACAGATGAAGAATCTTTAGAATGAAACAAGAATATAGATGTAGCCAGCCTTTATGGAAATGTCTATATTTTTATAACCAGATCTTCGCTAAAACAGCTTGAATAGCAAGCCACCAATGAAAAACCTTTTCCCCCTTTGCTATAACCAGAGGCTGGGGACAGGTTGTGCTGTTGGCTTCCTTTTAAGTTTTATGGGGCACCAGTAGAAAGAGAGCAGGCTAGGACCCCTATCTAGGAAAAGTCCAACTAATCGGTTTAGCATAAATAATATAACATGTTGTTCAATGTGTAAACAATGTTTACAGAGGCACAAGAAGCCACCTTAGCTATCAGTATGGAAGCTCCAGGCTGTGAGAATAATTGGGCCTGCAAGATCTTCCCATTTGGCCCATAATGCCATTTTGGCTGACATTTGCCCTACACCTGAAAGACCTGACTCAGCTGAATGGCACTGGATTCTGCACAGCGCTGTATGCTGAGCTTTACAAAGCCCAATGATCAGTGGGCGGGTACAGTTCTGCACAGGATTTCACAAGACTCAACCTTCAGCTGAACATTGGATCTTGTAAAGTCCCACACATAGTGGTCTGTAAGACCCTACCAGCTGACTGTTAGATCTTTGCAGGCTATGCCTTTGCCTCCAGAGTTTGGTGTCATTGTGCAAGCCGAAGTTCTTCCACTCATGCAATTATTTAGCTGAATGCCACCCTGCATTGCCTGCTGTGAAGACAGATGCAAATAATAAATTCAGCTTCTCTGCAATTTCTTTATCCTCCCTTAGCACACCTTAGACTCCCTTGTCATCCAAAAGTCCAGCCACTTCCCTAGCCAGTCTTTTGAGGTATTTAAATAATTTTTGTTGTTGGCACTTTGCCAAAGTTTGTTTCCCCTTTTTGTTCTTATTTGGACATGACGTCTGTTATCCAAAAGAAGCCTTCTTCCATCCAATAGTTTATCTGATTCTGCTCATTAACAGCTCTGGCATCCTCTTGGTCCTGGAGGTACCATTCTTAATCTGCGACTCATCTGAATGGTTTGCTTGCCTTTGTGTGTACACTGTAGAGGATGAGAGGGGGAGTCAAAGGATATTGCAGTGGATACTTCTGGGAAAAGGGATTTTACATTTTGAGTTACATCTTCTGCATGGATCGCCTTGCATAAATTGTCTCAGATTATGTTTTTAGGTCCAGGAGACCACTTATATGAGCTTTTAAAATAATGTGTAGATCAGCTCAGACTGTTCTATTGGGCCTTACGTAGAAGGTTCTGGTTCACAGAAACACTGGGAGATGTTCTTGACCTACTACAGGCTCCAGATTCCCTGCCAGGGGTGTAGGGAGTAGATGCATCTACTCTGGAAACCAGGCACAAATATTTAGGACTGTGCTGGCTGATTCATTGTATTTCATCTGTTTAGTTCTAAGAACTCCAGTTTAATTTGTTGGCCTCTTTTCTAGATAGCCTTGCCCAGGCAGGTGCATTATGTGACCCATGAGAGCAGCAAAATAACCAGAATGCACAACGGTGATGAGATAAAATCTGGCCATATCTCTCCAGGCAGGGCAAGGGTTGGCTTGGCATTGGGTCCTAGGATCAGTTCATCATTCCACAAGCCCCTTGTTGATGGAATGGATCCTCTGGGTTTGGATCACTCCAAACCTGTACAATGGGAGTTGGCCAGTGTTGAACCTTGCCGTGGTACAAGCCAAGCAAGCAAAGTCTCACCAGGGTGCAGATTCCAACCAGGCAGATACCAAACCCATGCTTGGGTTTGTCATGGTCAATTCTCCCCTCAGGCCCCTTATGGGGGTGGATATACTATGTTGACCCTGACCAATGCCATTTCCACCCTCATAAAAACAACGTTATTCCGCCTAACAAAGGAAAGCTATAATTTCACTGGGGGAAGTCAGGAATAAAACCCCCAACCAAATGCCAATGAGAGAGAGAGAGAGAGAAAGGGAGAACTCTTTCCAGTCCCTTCAACCAGTGACCCAAAATTTCTCAGTGAAGACTAACCTGAGGGTGGGGCGGGCAGGAAGCTCTCAAAGCAAAATGGCTGTGAGTTCCAGGGGATGCAGCCTTATAGACTTTCCCCTCCCTTCTGCAGCAAGGGATCATGAGACAGTTTTTCCCATCACACAGAGAAGATACTGAACAAAACCGTGCCCAGGATTCTTCTCCAATCTATGGACCACAATGCCTCTGGGCAATGGAGTCCCGTGCTTACTGGGCACAGAATAGGGCTTCTAGATCAGATTGTCATGCTTATCAATCACCAACTATATCTCTCTTTCTCTCTAGCTATCTACACACACACATTCTCCTATTTCCTATTTTCCACATCTTCTGTGGAAGAGAAAATAGCTTCATCTTATTTAATTTAGTGCCTTTATTATAATTGCTTTGTTTTTTCCCAATCAGAACAGGTATCCTGTTTTAATATGGTGTTCAGTACTCTCTGGTCTTGATAAACAGGCTAGAGCTTCCTCTTCTGGTTTATGTTGATCCAATCCCCCTTTTATTTTTCTCTCACTCTGAATTAATTTGCCTTGACTGCTTTTACCCACTCTCAATTAATATATTAATTTACAATAAATTAATTAATCCCCCCCTGACAACTGTTTTAGGGGCACCACAACTCATATTAATGGTGGACTGCCCATTCTAATTAAAATCAATACATAGCCCTTAATGCATTTACTCCTATCTTTACCATGAAAACTAGCTCACCAGGAAGAAGTCATTTAATCACTGGACTGGGTTGATACGTGTGATCTTAACGAAAGATTAGATGTTTGCATTTTGCAATGAAAGTACCAGCATGGCATTCACCATGGAAATATTAAATGAGTGTTTTATTTTTGCTGTAGCAGCCTTATGCAGACATTCTAATTCTTACTTCCAGGTGCATTCCTACTCATACTTGCATTTATTATGTGCAGCAAGGACCACATTCATTGAAACATATTGACCTGCATAATACTTTCAAGAAGTGTTGTCTTCTCCTCTGTACCACTTCCAGAGATCCCCAATTTTCTCCTGATTATGCTCTGTAAGTGCAACCCAGCCAGATGGGCAGGGTACAAAAATAAATTATTATTATTATATTATTGTCATAAGTTTATTAAATAAGTAAGCAAGACAGTTTCTTTTGACCACTGGATGACTTTTTCAAATAGATGTGTAGATCCGTAGGCCATTTTGCACACTTACCAGGCTAGCAAGAGTCTCGGAGGAGTCTCGGAGCAAGTGTGCTCCCTTCCACCATGCAAATAAAATCTTCCCTTGGGGTGAAGGCCAGTTTTAAAATGTAATAGTAGGTAGTCGTAATCATCATATGTGAGACGAGAGCTCTCTGGTGACACCCAATTGTGCACACGTCCAAGGAATGTTTGTCGGGAGCTCCCATGTTTTAGTCACAGATACAGTATATATGGTGGAGACGTAGAAGGGTGTTTTTTTACCTGGTAAATGTTTGAACCTTGCTGCAGAATATATGAGAAGTTCATTATGGCTTAGTCTCCTCTAGTTCCTAAGGATACTCAGAGTCTTCTGGTTTATGAGGACATTCTACTGCTTATTTTGTCTGATGCCCACCCCAAAGGTTATTATCCACCATCATTTATGTCATTCCCAGGGTTTTAGGTGCTGATAATTTTGAAAGGCTCCTAATAACTTTGAACGGCAATCATCTACAGAAAGAATTTCAACTCCAAACATCCCATTTCTCCACGTGGCAGTTGAGGGGTTGCTCTCTGGAGAGTTACATCAGGGGACACACACTCCCTAGGTGCTAATTGCTTCTCATTCATACTGATACCGTCCTTCATTTAAAAGCACGCAAGGAGTAATGGCCCAGTAAATCTGAAGGCCAGGCCAGTTGGTGCTTTGAGTGAGATATACTGAGGTAAGAAATCAACTTCTTAGGTTTAGGAGCCTCCTGAGCTTTTTCTTTTTAATCAGACTATTGATTTCCCTCCCAACATTCATTGTCTAAAACTTGATCACTGATATACTTTTCACCTTCCTACAATGAAACACTTGAGAAAGCTCCATAAAATACCTGGAAAATGCCCATTGAAAACACAAATCTACCATTTTTTAGCTGGGAAAAAATAGCTCTCGTCTCATAGGTAAACTATGAGAATTGAGAAGTACATTGCTTTGACATTTATGGGTCCTTTTATGTTGCTGTTTACTACTACAAGCTGAGCAAAGCATAGGGGTCTAGCCATTTAAAATGTGCGGCTCGCCTGGTTTCTTATATAAGAATGTTAAAAGTTACACTAGTAAAGACCTGTGCTGAACAAAAAGTATTACGGAATTCTGTATACATAAATGACTTTTGCTCTCTCTAACAGTGGCTTTTAACTTTCAACAGAATTGTTCCTGCTTCTTGGTGGCTCCACTGGGGCACAAATGAACAACATAAATCATACGTGTGACATCAGCAAAGTTCTGGGCACTGAAAAGAAGTGAAACAATAATTTATTTATTCATCACCATTGTATGCCATGCCCAAGCAGCTTGGAGGAGCCACATACAGGGCTACTCATTCCCTGTGAGGATGTAGGCTTGACAGGCAGAGAGTGTGAGTTACCCAAAGCCATGAAGTCAGCCTTGTGGCAAAGTGATAATTTGAGAACAGTTTCCTCTAGTTCAGGTATACTGTGGACAAATGTGTGTCTAGAAATATACAGTGGTACCTCGGGTTACAGACGCTTCAGGTTACAGACACCTCAGGTTACAGACTCCGCTAACCCAGAAATAGTACCTTGGCTTAAGAATTTTGCTTCAGGATGAGAATAGAAATGGCGCTGTGGCGGCACGGCGGCAGCAGGAGGCCCCATTAGCTAAAGTGGTACCTCAGGTTAAGAACAGTTTCAGGTTAAGAACAGACCTCCAGAATGAATTAATTTCTTAACCCGAGGTACCACTGTACAGGCATTTTGCGCACGTTCAAAGAAAGCGCAATTGAGCATGTAAGCATCACTGTGAACCTGGAAGTTGCAGGAAAAGATTGTGGAACTGTGGTAGGGATGTAATAGAGAGTGCTTATGTGCACTCTGACAATGCGCATGATAACCTGGAACATAACCTGTGCATATGGCCATAGTGTAAATGAAGCAGGTGTGTGGTAACCTTGATAAACTAGCATTTATGTCTTTTGTGTTTTTATGTTGTAAACCACCCTATGATCATCATATAAAGGGCGGTATTTAAATATAATTTAAATTATAGGAGGAGGAGGAGGAGGAGGAGGAGGAGGAGGAACACTTAAAGCGTGTTTACCCTTCCTTACACTTGAAAAAGTCTGCTAAACACAAAAGAAAAGTGATGTTTAGAGAGGAAGGGGGGAAAGCATTAGTTCTTCTTAATATATATTTGGTTAGCCCCCAGCAATCCAAACACCTCAGAAGAGACTGTCAAATGTTGACCTTACAGAGTGGATCTTCTCAGGCCTAGCAGAAATCTGCAGTCAGCTCAGCAACCTTTTCATGGGAAGCAAGGCTGGGTTTGGGTGGGGACATGACAGCATCATACACAGACACCCCCCCCCGAGCTACTACGGGGTGTGCATAGTTCAAAAACAAGGCTGCAATGGGTTCTGTGAGCCAGTTAACTAAGTGCAACCTCCTGCCTGTGACTGCCATGTGCTGAGATCACTGCTAGATTGTACCATATATGGGGCTGTCTCTGGTTTACCACAATGCTGTGCTCTTTGCTCAAAATAAAGCCAAATAACATACAGTGTGAAGGGTAACAGTTGAACCATACTACATGGCAACACCTGGCTTCTCAATTTACCTGGAAGTGGCCTTCTGGAGCTTGTTGGTGACTTGTCCAGGTGTATTTCAGGGTAGCATCACACAGCCACTCCCAGAAAAGATAACCCTGGTTATCTTTTGCACAAGTTCTGATGGCCTTGGGAAGGAAAGAAAGGGGTGTTAACCGCAGATAGTTGTAATGGTGGTTTGTCTTGCTTCCTGTTGATTCTATTTTTCACAGGACTGTTGGTAACAGTGATCTTTGGGAGGATGGAGTTCTTAAGCCTTTTTTAAAAAAGTATGAATATCACACTTTTTAAAACAAATACACACATATACACATGTGATTTGGACCAGCAATGGGGAAGAAGTGAAATTTGTTTTGCATTTTACTGCAAACTTCTTATATCTTCATTTTTCCAAATTTTGTGATGCAGTTTTCCAACCAAGTAGGCGTGTACAAAAATATGTTTATTAAGGGAAACCGTGCATAAAAAATTCCATATATTAGAAAAAATATTAAGTCATTGTATAAGGAAGAATTGCTTCCCAAACTGTGTAAATTATGGAAAAAGCGCACTGAGATGCTGATGAATTTTTAAGAGGGTATTCCCCTGCCGGCCCACCCCCCAAAATTGCAAACTGATACAGAAATGTGGAGACTTGAACTTCGGATTGGAAAAATATGAGAAACTGAGACAAGCTGAAATTGACAAATCTGTTCAACCACAGTTGGACCTTGGTTTTCTTTTCTAAAATATTGAGAGAAACCTTCACATGGTTTCACTAAACGAAGTCCTCTTTTTGGGAGACCCTTCCCCCCTTACCCCAGGCAAATAATAATATCCATATGAGGAAATGTAACCCCTCCAAAAGTATGTAATGTAGTTCCTGAGAATGTAGACTCATGTATGAGTATTCTGTTGAGTATTCAGTACTGAAAGCAGAGTGCTGCATATGCAGAAACTTTTACAAGAGGGATAGACTGTTCTCTTATTGGGTGTTTAGAATGATTTCAGAACACTAATGGCATGTGTCATCAGTTCACAAAAGGCATGGGGAATAAAGCTTTGGTAAAGAAAAATACATATTTACATTTCTTTTGGGCACATAAGTTGGGCACCTTTATTATGAAGAAATGGAGAATCACTAGATGGTAATGAGATTCCTAGAAGACAGAAAATGCCAATTTACTGAAGGAAAAGAGGCAGATGAAAGGAAGATGTAGTCTATTGGAAAAAAATACACATACATTAAAAATAAGGAATACAGAGGGACTGTCAGCCTGCACTGATCAGGTTAGACAGATAGAAATTAATTATATTTTGTCTAAGAGGCTGCCTCTGTAGCCTTGGTCCATTTTAAAAAGCACATTAGAAGATTTTTCAAACTTGCTTTCCAATTACCTTGGATGGCAGGCAAAGTGCTTTGAAACAAAACTCATTTTAAATTGGTAAATGCAACCAATCCCAACTGACAGCATTTTCAAAATTCATAACATTCTGCTACTGGTCAAACTAATTCTAAAGGGGATACACATTATAACAGTCCTTTATTAAGGAGAGCGCAAAGGGGCCAATAGTACAGAGACACGGCAGAAATTTTTAAGACAGATAAGTGTGGAAAGGAGAAATCGGTGGAACGTCTGCTGAGGAGGAAACTATTTTTGAGTCAGAAATAGGCACTGGGAAATTAAACATCTATGCACAGTCTAGGCTTATTTTGTTGGCAGTTATTTGGACTGCTTCTACTCCTTTTGTCCCCTCTGAACAAATATATGAAGAAATTGCAATATATGTATCTTTGAAAAAGATATACATGGCATTTCTGACATGGAAGTCTTAGAAGACACACCAGTCAGTAGACAATAACTTTACTGTCTCTTCACAAAAAATAGAACAGACACAATAAACCCCTAACTCCACCCAAATACAACTAATTCTAGTACCGAGTAGTGATTAAACTATACAGTGAAAATTATCCACACTTTATAGTAAGACTATGTGGTAACTCCAAATAGGCCCTAAATCAATTTGGGCCAATTTGGTTTGACCCAGGGTTTAGCTAGAATGGGTTCAGGAAGCCCCAGATTACCCTGGGCCAGATCAGGTCCACCCTGAGTGATCTGGGTATGTCAAAGGGGGCTGTTGGGCAGTGAGCAGTGATGGAAGAGATGCATATGGGCAGCCTACATATGTCTTCTTCTCCCATGTTTATTTGGGGTTTAAAACCCTAATTCAACACCGTGTGAGATGTGGGTGGCACTGTGGTCTAAATCACCGAGCCTCTTGGGCATGCCAATCGGAAGGTTGGCAGTTCGAATCCACATGACACGGTGAGCTCCTGTTGCTTTGTCCCAGCTTCTGCCAACCTAATGGACCTACCCCACAACATAGACCACTACTCCCTATCTATTTATCAGAAGTTTCCAGTTGTGTTCAAGAGCTTTCCTCTTTAGTACAGTCTTATCTTGGTTGTCAAATGCCTTGCAACTCGAATGAACACCGCAATCCCAGAAGTGAGTGTTCCGGTTTGCGAAAGTTCTTTGGAACCCAAATGTCCAACACTACTTCCACGGCTTCCAATTGAGTGCAGGAGGCTCCTGCAGCCAATCAGAAGCCGCATCTTGGTTTTCAAATGTTTTCAGAATCGAATGGACTTCTGGAATGGGTTCCATTCAAAAACCAAGGTACGGCTGTAAGTTTGTTTAGGATTGCAACTTTAGAGTGGGAAGATGTACAGGAATCAGTAAGGATGGTTTTGTTACTTCCACTTGGGTGCTGTCATGTTTAAACTAAGATTATTTTAATACTCTTTGGATTTCCCTACTTTTCTTTGTAACTTACTCCTGGCTCAAAACACAAACTTTGCAATCCAGGGTTCCCTTTTATAGAATTGCCAGTAGGAAAAAATCAGAGAATTTGAAAGAATCATTAGCACAATGTACTTTAATAAGGTTGTAATTAAAGCTTACAGGCATTGGAATAATAGGCTGTGTACTGGTTTTACATGGCTGCCTTGAGAAATACATGCATTTATTAACTACTAATGGTGTGATTTACCATTGAGTTGTGTTGCTATTACTACTGCCTCTTTCTGAGCTCCCAGGGCATGCTGTAGGAGGAAGACATCAATCACATTTATGTCATACGGACTTAGATTGTATTGTCGTCTAGCCGCTTGGATTAAAGCTCATTGTCGAAAAGGTTCTGTTGCATTGTGATACTGCTTTATTTACATACTCAAGTGCCCCCTCCCTTCTGTCCCTCCCATTTTAGACACCGATCACAGTATTAAATTTATATTTTCTGTGATACATGTGTTGGTATTTAATATCCTATGTCATTTCACACTCTCTGGGGAATAAGGCTGGCCACAAAATAAATTTTCTGGGAAAGCAGCTATCAGGACAAAAAGATAGTGATTTGTTTTTATTAAACAGTTTTATTATATGCAACAGAGATTGGTCAACATTTAATTGCAAATCTTTTTTAAAAATAAAAATAAAAATCCCAGTGCTTCTTTAGCATGACAGGGAGCTTATCTTGAAGCTTTGAAGACCCCATTTGTATGGTTGCAAAAGACAACATGCCTCCTTCCCTTTTAACAGTTGTGTAGAAAAGAGAAATTCAGCAGGTGTAGCTGGCATAACAAGTTTTCAAAGTTGCAGGAGAGCTGCTCTGTTTTGCGCTTGATTACCCAAACTACTTTTGCGAAGGTGCCACTGTGACATTGTCAATTTGGCTATCAGGATGCAGGTGGGGAGGAAACTGATACCCAGATGCAGATGCACAGCAGGGCCCACAGATTGGGGCCAAGGAGAGAAAGAGGTTAGTTTTTTCTTTCCTTTTTAGCTTTCCCTATTCAGCATGTCCTGCATGCCCCCACACCCCTGAAATTGATCAGGGTTTTCTGGGGGGTGGGAGCAGAGCAGGAGAGGGAGAGAGGAGGAGTACTATTCCATCTTGCAAGCAGAAGTCTTTATGAAACGAGGCCTCATTTGTTTACAGGGCTTTAAACACTAATGTGAGCACCTTGAATTGAGGCTGGAAACAAACTTGGCAATCAATGCAGCTGTTTTAAAATAGAGGTTATGTGAGTTCTAAATGGAACCCCAGCCAGTAATCTGGATGCTGCATTTTGGACCAGTTGAAGTTTCCGAGTCTTCTTCGAGGGCAGACCCATGTAGAGCATGTCACAATAAGCCAGTCTGGAAGTTACTAAAGCATGGAGTACAATGGCTGAATCATCTCTTGAAAGGGTCATAGCTGGTATATCAGTGGCAGTTATTCCTAGCCAGACATTCCTAGCCAATGAAGTTTCATGAGCCTCCAAAGGCAATATTGGATCCATTAGTATCCCCAGTCTATGGGCCTATTCCTTCTGTAACCTGGTCCAGAGCAAGCCATCTCCTCACCTCTTGAACCCAAGAAAGTCAGCCCCAGAAGGATTCAGCCAACTTTTTGACCTCATCTAGCCTCCTCATGCTCCAATGAAGCATTAATCACTCCCTTGACCTACCCAGGCAATCCTTTGACTAGCTCTAAGAAGTCAAGTTGAGCAAGAGTGAAGAATACAGGTGCTTGACTGCATCGCTGCAAGCACCTTGTCCGCATTCTCAAAAATGATCCAGCTCAGATAAACAGACAGTGCTCTGAATGCTTCTAAAGGACTTGCTCTGTAGCATCAAATTCTATCAGAATATGAGTGGGGTTTTATTACTGAAGTGCTCAAAATTTGTCCTAGAAGACTACCAAGGATGTCAGAGCAATGGTCTCCCAGCCAGAAGACAAGAGCAAATTCACCACTAAAAAATGGGAACTGCATATGGGTTTTCTGACCTAAAATCTGTAATGCAGCTTCTAGAACAGGACATGTATAACATTGGTCAGACTGGGTTGTATCCAATGCTGTTCCTCCAATCATGTTCCAGTGGAAATCAGCAAAAATCTCCTTCCACACTTACATCCACAGATGTTTTTGCGGGGTTGAAGAGATTTCTGTGATGGAAGGGACTCAGTTAGATACAGTACACTGCCTTTAATGATTTTTGTTGGAGAGAGAGAAATCTGAATCCTCTACTTCCCGTTCGCTTCCTTTAAATATGTGGTCTGCTCTCTCTCTGGCTCATGGGTCAAACTTTTCAGCCTTGTATAGAAAAGCACACACCACACCCATTTACCCTTGTTGGATTGAGACCATTGTGTTTGGAACAGGGGTAAAGTATTAAATTTTCACTTATATAGCACAATAGGGTTTTTTTTTTAATTACCTATGTTTCAGTAGTTAATAGGACTCACTGAAAACAACCAGTTTTTCTTAATGTTAATTACAGGAGAATTAAGGTCAACTCTATTTTATTTAACTGTCACTACCAAGAACCAACTCTTCTTCATTAATCCAAAACATCCAGGACAGCTTCCCCCCTATTAATATAGGTATATATATGAAGTGCTTATCATTTGTAACCAATCACTGCCTCCTCTAATGGATATTTGAAACCCTTATTGATTTGGTAGATTTGTTTCAACTAAGGTCAATAATGATAAATGACTCGTGTTCTGCATGAAGTGACTTGGGACTTTTGAATTAAATGATTGTAATTATCTGTAGTTACTCTGTAACTGCAACTGTTACTGGTAGTGACACGATGCCCATTTATTTGTAATGAGGACATTTTCTGACCTTTTACTGTTTCCAAGTTCCTTTAAGACTTTTGAAAGTTAGACAAGAGCCGACCAAACATTGGGTGCCTGGAAGGACATGCCTACCTGGTGGTTATTTGTTGAGGTATTTTATGCAGACAAATTTCACTTTACTGTTGGTCTTGACTATAAAATAGGTGTCTGGAGGACATGTCCTTCTGTCTTGGGTGATAAACTGGTTGATAGGCAATTAGGTAAGCAAGACTACTTATTATTTCTCTCCCCAATTGTGATTCCCAGAAATTGTGATATTCAGAGGCACATTCCTTCCAACAGCGCAGGTAGAACATACCGTATTTTTCCGTGTATAAGACTAGGTTTTTTCCCCTTTAAAAGAATGTCAAAAATTATGGGGTGTCTTATGCACGGATAGTGACTCCCCCCATTTTCTTAAATCTGAGTCCTCAAAAATAGGGGGCGTCTTATACATGGGGGCATCTTATAGACAGAAAAATATGGTAACTATCATGGCTGGTAGCCATTGATAAGCTTATTCTTTATGACTAAGGAAGGCAGTTGGAAGTAGAGAAGCATTAACTGAGCAATAAGAAGGAATAATAATAATAATAATAATAATAATAATAATAATAATAATAATTTATTTATGCCCTGCCCATCTGGTTCGGTTTCCCCAGCTACTCTGGGCGGCTCCCAATCAAATATTAAAAACACAAAACAGCATTAAACATTTAAAACTTCCCTAAACAGGGCTGCCTTCAGATGCCTTTTAAAAGTAGAATAGTTGCTTATTTCCTTGACATCTGATGGGAGGGTGTTCCACAGGGCAGGTGCCACTACTGAGAACCAGGCCCTCTGCCTGGTTCCCTGCCTGGTTCCCTGCCCTCTGCCTGGTTCCCTGTAACCTCACCTCTCACAGTGAGGGAACTGCCAGAAGGCCCTCAGCACTGGATCTCAGTGTCTGGGCTGAACGATGGGGGTGGAGACGCTCCTTCAGGTATACAGGGCCGAGGCAGTTTAGGGAAGAAGGTGAGAAAGAAGAACCTAGGCTAGCAATCTTCATATGTGCATGAATTTGGTTGCTTCCATAACAGTTTAAAAAATATCTCCTTACCCAGGAATTTCCCCAACCATTAATACCAATTCCTGCCATTCCTGGTTACCATGACTGATATTTTAACATTATTTTATTTTGACTGATATTTTATTTTGTGTTATTGAGTTGGTTTTATTCTCAAAAATAAAAGGTGGTATACACATTCCTTTGATAAATAAATGGGGAAAAAATGATTGCCCTTCTACGGTTTGGAAGCGTATACTATTAAATCAGAAGATTTGCTACAGGACTTCAGGTATATGTTGGTCATCAAACTGCAACTGTGCATAGTTGCTCACTTTGAAAGAATGTGTTCATTGATTGGCTGGTACAAGGACAGGCACCTCTCAAAACTATATTTGGAAGCCACTGTTTGTCTCAATCCATCACTTTCAGTGACGCAGGGACAAAGTAAATCCATATCATTTAGATTATACATTTATGCCGCAATTATTCTGGTTCAACAAAAATAATATCCAGTGGGATTGCATGAGCCAAGAAAGTGCATGCATTTAAATATAGTACATTTTGAACACAATGACATATGTCTGTCAGTATTAACTCACACCAATAAACTGCAAGTCACACTCCCTCCAATAGGCTTCAAACCTCTATTACAAGGCACACTTAATTTAATTAATCCGCTTGGCTGTCTCTACTCAGCAGGAACCTTGTAATGAAATAACAAGCAATAACATATCCCTCAGTCCCAAGGGATAGAGTCCCTTTGGGTCAAGGTTGGAATCAGTGGAAAAGGAAGGCCAGGGAGGTTATGTTGAAACTCTTGCTATGCCATCAGATTGAACTTGGGCGTTTCTTAAATTCACATGGTAGCCTATTTTCTTTTACTTCTTCAAATACTCATGCATTCTGTAGTCTTGCAGAGCAATTGTGAGCATGGGACAAAGAGTGCTGTGAGATAAAGAGACAAAGAAGTATATGTTTTTTTAATTTTTTGTGTACTTTTATTTTACAGTAATTCATGTGAATATGTGTTATGGCATCTTGTTGTTTCGGAAACATATTTTCTATTAATCCAGAGAATCACAAATGATTGAATTGTTTGCCTCCAGCTAAGGTCTTAAGATTGTGCTTGAAAACTTCATTGCAGTGAGTAGAATTAGGGTAATGTATTCTTCCTCCTTCCCCCTTCTTCTTTTTTTGAAAAAAGGTTTTTATTTAAAATATTTTTACACACAGAGAGAACAATAACCAACACACTTGTCTCCAAAGATCTAGAAACAGAAGAGTAATACATTCTGGAAACTGGATGCTGGTGTGAGAGGCTGGTGTGTAAGACTTTACTTTTTTCCCTATACAGTGGTACCTCGGGTTACATACGCCTCAGGTTATAGACTCCACTAACCCAGAAATAGCACCTCGGGTTAAGAACTTTGCTTCAGCATAAGAACAGAAATCGTGCTCCGGCGGCACAGCGACAGCAGGAGGCCCCATTAGCTAAAGTGGTGCTTCAGGTTAAGAACAGTTTCAGGTTAAGAACGGACCTCCGGAACGAATTAAGTACTTAACCCAAGGTACCACTGTATTGTTTCCCTTTCAATGATGTCCCATCTTTCTTCCATTATGGAACCTAAAATGGTTCACAGATTGCGCCCAAGAGGTCCTCCATCCAGACACTGACTAAAATCTGACCTGCTGACCTTCAGCAAGGTGGTAGTCTCATGAATCTTTAGACAATGGGACTGAGTAGAATGGTGGGAAAGTAATGGAGAGGTGATAGCTCTGTCTCTCTTATATAGTTTGGCCCTATGTTGTTGGGGGAAATGGTGTTCCATCTCCTTGCAGGTTCCTTGAAGCATTGTGTTTTCTCAGACTTCTATGAAGACTGTATTGATAACTAACCAGCATTCTTTAAAATGAAGTTCTGCTATCCTTAGTAATCTGCTACTTGAATGTTCTCCTTTCTTGTTTGGTTTACTGTGTTATACACGGTATTGAATATTTTATTGTATAAATATTGCTGAGAAAAAAATCCTATATTTGTCTGTTCAGAAGTAAGTCCCACTGAGTTCTATGGACGTTCTCCCAAGTAAGTGTGTACAAGAAGGCAGCCTTTTGGCTTCACCACAATGATGGCTCTCTCTTTCCTTGGAAATCTGCCAGTGCTCGAACCACTTTCTAAAACAGGTCTTTCACGGCCGGTGTTGAAGTTGTTAGCATTTGCTATATTTTTAATCTCCTTAATTAGATTTTATTTGAAGCTTAATGGAATCTTTTACATTTGCTTTTTAATTTTATTACACCCTGTACCTAGCCCTCAAGGTATGGAGACCTAACCATTCAAATAAATAAATAAATAAATGGAATGAGATTGGACAATTTCAAATTCAAGTTATAAAAGTTAAATTTTTTGTTTAGCTTTGTTCAAACTATCAGCAAGTATTATGCGGTTGAGTACCCACACTTTCTGCTCTTTCACTCATTTTAGCTTCTCTCCCCCTCTTTCAAAAACTCTCCTCTAACTGGAGACTGGCTCCAATTTAGGGTAATTTTATACAACCCCAGTTTCATTTCAATTTATAGAAATAATTAGAGCAAATTAGATCATGGGGAAAGTTTAATTAACTGGGCATAGTTTTGAATTAAAGTCCATTTCGGTGGAAATTGGAAAAGCCTCAGTAATTCAGTACTTCATTATAGCATGATTTAGCATCCTAGATTATGGGGGGGGGGGGGACGACTATATGTCAGCATACAAGAAGCAGCAGATTGAGTGGCTATACTTCTCTGTGACCCATAGCTTTAGGCGTTACACATACCTACTGTGATACCTTAGGGATAGATTCCACATGCACTCATTTCAAGTATTCTTGAACCAATTTCTTGACTTCCAAACACTCTTCCCAGCTTCATTAGCATACTTGGATAGTCCTATAAAGTGTGTATAGCATACTTATTACTTTTTCCATATAATTAAATATGTACTGAATTTACTGTCAATGCTGGGTTCGGGGTGGGAAATCTATTGCCCAAGAGATTTAATTCAGCAACGCTTTATAAAAGTTACTAATTATAGTTAATTCTATTGGTATTTGAAATTTCATTAATCATGATGACTTAATTTGGATTAATGTGGATGTAATCTTCTAATTTGCTGAGAATTTAGAACTAATTTAAGATCAAATATTGGATAGAGTTATATATTAAAGGAAGTTCATTTTTGCTTTATAAGTCAGTCTTTTGCTTATAGATTTCCATGTAAATTGGTCAATATTGATCAGGAGTGTTTCCAATGGATCATCAGCAGTGGAATCCTCCTTGGCAGAGAGAATTAATTGTATTTTAAGACATGCATAGAGTACTTTGTTCAATACCCAGATCTGCTGCTTTTCACCAATGCTTAGCTATAGGGCAGCTGGAGACATTTTACTGCCTGAGGTCAAGCAACAAATGTCTCTTCCTTTGCCTCTCAAGAAGTGCTCAAAGTTAGCCAAGTTATTTTCTCCCCTGAGGCAGAAAAATCCTACATATACTTCCCAACTCCCATACAGTAAAAAATAGAACAACAAACAACAACAAAATCAACCATTTGCTCTTCTTTCACGGCACCCACGTTAGCTGTCTAACGGTAGAGCTGTGCCTAATGCGCCTAATTCTGCCACGTACTCACAGCACTCTTATGGGAGTTTCCCATTCAATTAAATAAAACTGATACTTTAGATATTGTTCCCATTAAGTGAAACAGCTGTGGGTGTTAAGTTGTGGGTGAACATATCAGACGACACAGCGATTCTTCAAACAGCTCTTGTTTATTCAAAGGCCAGAACAGAACTGAACTGAAGAGCTCAGTCAGCCTGCTTATATAGAGCTCCAGAACAATGTAACTGTTGCAACTTTCTAAAACTATCCAATCACTGAACGTCACTTTCAATGCTTCATTTGCATAATTATCTACAGTATCCCCCTGCTGGCCCGGGGTGAGAACTTCAGTACATAACAGTGGGCATTAAGACACTCGGACATGGAGTGCCCACAAGAACAGGCTAGATCAGAAGAATACACTTGATTCTGAATGCCAGCTTCAACTGGAGACATTATTGTAGGGCTTCCATTGATGGAAGTTTGCCTCTTAAGGCATTGCACATGCCATTTTTAAACACACACACACACACACACACACACACACACACTCACTCCCTGGTCATTGAGTTGGATTTGCTTGCTTTTGTATTTTTTACACCATTCTGTCATTCAAAAATTGACAAGAACTGAAAGAACTGATGATGGGTCAAAGTGATATAATAGTATCATGGAGAGAAGAACCAGCAAGCTGAGCCAAGGGAAACAGACCTGCCCCCCTCTCCCCTCCCCGTTCTTTTTTTTTTATTGAAAAAGTACAAACATAACAAAAAGAAAGAAAGAAAAGAATTAAAAATGTAAACCATAAAGTGCCACAGCCCAGCAATACAAAAATATAAAGATGCAGTGTAGATCCAAAGGGATAACAATGTATTAACTAATGCAAATATTCCCTTTATGGATAATAAATATTATAAAAATATTCTCCTTTCTTTTCTTACTTTTACTGACTTGTAGGACTGGCAAGAAGGAGGCTGCTACTCCAATTCATTTAGCTGATTTTTCACAGCACATTAACTTGGGAGTAAGTCTCATTTGAACTCTTGGATAGATATGCATAGACATACACTGTTTTTTATTTTTGTTTTTATTGAATTTTACAAGCAAGAATTGTTGTTGTTGTTTAGTCGTTTAGTCGTGTTCGACTCTTCGTGACCCCATGGACCAGAGCACGCCAGGCACTCCTGTCTTCCACTGCCTCCTGCAATTTGGTCAAATTCATGTTCATAGCTTCGAGAATACTATCCAACCATCTCGTCCTCTGTCGTCCCCTTCTCCTTGTGCCCTCCATCTTTCCCAACATCAGGGTCTTTTCCAGGGAGTCTTCTCTTCTCATGAGGTGGCCAAAGTATTGGAGCCTCATCTTCAGGATCTGTCCTTCCAGTGAGCACTCAGGGCTGATTTTCTTAAGAATGGATAGGTTTGTTCTTCTTGCAGTCCATGGGACTCTCAAGAGTCTCCTCCAGCACCATAATTCAAAAGCATCAATTCTTCGGCGATCAGCCTTCTTTATGGTCCAGCTCTCGGACCTTTGTTGGCAAACAAACAAGAATAATGTTATACAAATAAGCATACAACAAGAATAAGACAACAACAAGAATCCCTCGACAGCATACAAATCACTCTGGCTAACCTGATTCAAAAATGCACACTCATAGGCCTGCACTGTTAATGTCTGATCCCTTGTCCCTCCCACCCCAACAGCATAGGTTTTTCAAACCTCTGAGTAAAGCATATATTTTGCTTTTTTTTTTTTGCAAGGCATCATTATATTTAAAGGGACGCAGGTGGCACTATGGTCCAAACCACAGAGCCTAGGGCTTGCTGATTGGAAGGTCAGCAGTTCGAATCCCCGAGACGGGGTGAGCTCCTGTTGTTCGATCCCAGCTCTTGCCCACCTAGCAGTTCGAAAGCACATCAAGTGCAAGCAGATAAATAGGTACCGCTCCGGCGGGAAGGTAAACAGTGTTTCCATGCACTGCTCTGGTTCACCAGAAGCAGCTTAGCCATGCTGGCCACATGACCTGGAAGCTGTCTGCAGACAAACGCCAGCTCCCTCAGCCTATAGAGCGAGATGAGTGCGCAACCCCAGAGTCATCCGCGACTGGACCTTACGGTCAGGGGTACCTTTACCTTTATTATATTTTAAATATTCTGAACATAAGGTCTGTTTTCCCCCACTAGCTCATAATTAAAAATAGACATGCATGCAACATCACAGTGTAACTTTTTTCAGTCACTACCTTTTATTTTGAAGGGTTTTTAACATTGCACCTCTCAAATAAAATGAGGTGTTGGGTGAATGATCTGTCCATTCAGTAAAAGTGTGTGTTTCTCTGTAGCTATTCAATTGCTGTCCATTATAACTCAGTTGTCATGGTGTGGCAAGAGATTTTCTTTTAAAATGGTAACAACCATTTTGTATTCTCCAATATTAAAAAACACACCTTTGAACAGGGCTCCCTGAGGAAAAGAAAATGGCAGCTTCTCCAGTTTTCTCCCCCAGCCAAAAAAAGTTTGCCTCGCCCCAAGGTATTAGCAAAACAAAGGAGCTGATTTCAAGGTGGGTGAAACAGCTGAGAAATAGCCATCAATTCAGCACTGTTGACTTATATAAAATAGTATCAGTGTTTCCAGAAGTTGACGGTTTCCTTTGCTAGTTTAGCTCCTCATCATGCTGAATGCATATCTCAAAGAAAATCCAATCATTTCTTTTACTCTGGCTACACAGGTGACAAATGTGACAAGTTTGGGCTTTAAAGCTGAAGAGTGTTTGGAATTGGGTGTGCAAAGTATCTAAACTCGTTTGGGATACAGCCACACAGCACCACCGCAACAGGAACACTGAAATCAATTTTCCTTAAGTCCTTTGTGGAGCTTACTCTACATCTAAAGTATGTAGTCACTTAAAAAATACACACACATACACAAAAAACCCCCCTACTGATTAACTGGAAAATCAGGTACCCATGCTGAAGTCCAAGAGATACCTAATTGTATCATAATACAATGTGGCTGTGCCATAGCGGATGGCTAGCGCAGCTGCCAACTGGAGCTATTCTGAATAAGTGACAAATCATTAACTGCAAGTCTCTGGATCTCTGTGCACTAGGTGGTTACTTGCTGGAGGGGGGGAAAGACCAGACAAGGAACTGTACAGATCTGAGTAGGCAGACGCCGCTAGATTAATGACTGGCATTGTCAGTGCTCAGCTATGGGGATGACTAAAACAGCTTCAGAGTCTCATCCCTACTAGTGGGTGTTGCTATGGGTACCATCTCAGAAATGTCATATAAAACAGGGATGGGGAGAGAATGATGAACAACAAAAGGAAATAAAGGATATGCATGGCATAACAATATGAAGACACAGCCTTCCTACACATCAAAAATGTCTTACATTCTGTTACAGAAAATATGAAAAAAGGAGCAAGATAGAATTGTTGCATTCTCAACAAATTATATAAGGGAGATGGCACCACAGGATGTTTTAAAATGCATGGGTTTCAACATTGTTGCTCACAGATGAAAAGTATGTGGAGGCTGAGAACTGCCTGTCACCTTCAGAACAACAACAAGAAGAAGTTAAGACTTTCCAAGTATCAGTACAACGTACGGGAGAGAGCAATTTTATAAATATGTTTTAAATGGAAGGTGCAAAAGATCAATTAAATACCTGAACAGTTAAGCCTTTATATATTTTTCCTCACTTTGGTGTATGCCATTTAAGCACAATTTTGTATTTTATTATAGCTGAAGCAGCAAAATATGCATAAAGTAATAATTTAAATGCAATTTATAGCTGTCCATGAAAATGAATGGCACTTTGGGGCCCATGTTCAAGGATAACTTTAGAGAGGTCACTCTGCGGGATTAATTCTCTTGTAAATACTCCCTCACATATTCCATTCAACAGCTAAGGTCCTGATCTATATGTCTACTAGGAAACACATGTCTTCTCAGTGGTGGTGCCAAATTTGTGGAATGCCTTCACTAGGAAGCCTGCCAGACCCCATCACTGTATACTTTCAGTTTCTAGGCCAAAACCTGGTTTATGAAGAAGGCCTTTGGGCTTAACTGAGTTTGCTTGTATAAGTGCTGGTTCCAAATTGCTGGGTGTCATTCTGTTATTCTAATAGTAAAGTTTATAGTAAAGTTTCTGAATAATAATGAAAATGCTAGCTGAATATGGAAAAATTAATACCACTGTCTGTGGTATATAATACAACCATTTATAACTGAGCCTTCATGAGCAGTTACCTTGTCTAGTAGTTTCAGTCGTCTAGTAGTTGTCCAGCCTAGTTTCAGCTAGATAGTTTTATGAATATAAATGTAATTTATTTATGGTCCACCAACCAGAAATAAAAAAATTCCAGAACGTCCAGAATATAAAATACATAAATTCGTTAAAAGAAAGGAAATTTAGAAAGCCAACACAAATTGTCCAAGGATAATTGTCATGCTTAGTAATGTTCAATTGCTTAGTAATTAAAAATTTAAAGTCCTCTAATAAAACAATCAAGAGAGCCTCTTTAAGATCATTCTGGGAGGGCTTGTATAATGAGGTACTTCAGAGCTTATTTAGACCCCTGATAAAAAGTACATTTTAAAATAACATGTGGTACTGACTCCACCTCTTTGCTATTAAAGGACATCCTTTGCTATTAAAGGATGCTTTAGCTGAAATTCCTGTACTGAAGGAAGTTGGATTAGATGACCTTTGGGTCCCTTCCAACTCTAAGAGTCTATGATTCTATGACAGTATGTGTTAGGGGCGTGCATCACCTCTGGGCGTGGGTCAAATAGCAAGGCAAATCAAGGTAATTAGGAAATCCTTTATTTTATTTTATTTTAATTAGTTTTTATGGGGAGGGTTGTGTTACAAAGCAAACAGATAAACACCATCCTTTGTTGAAGCCACAATGTTAATTCCTATCTCAAGCTAGATCAGAGCCCATACAAAGCTTCATGTTGCGCTGTTGTTTCTAATTCTAATTCTCTGTTTCTAATTCTTTCTGACTATATAGTTCTCTGTTTTCCTAACTATCTCTATGTTTCTTGAGGTCCGTGAGCTTTGCAAGAAGTGAAACTGCCCAAAATGTTGCCTAAAACCTAGCACTTGAAAAGTCTGTATGAAGCTACAAAGTTTACATGTACACGCAACTTGGTTGCCTCTTGATTTCAGTAGAGCGGATGGCTGGTCCCTCTGAACTTTTAAGTGGAAGTGTGTACTGGACTTTTTCCAGCTGGTTTAGAGTATGGCTCCCCCCCCCAAAAAAAGGCAGCCTGTTGTGGAATTCACCAGTCAGGGAGTCTTTGTCTAATGCCTAGCATCTCATTAGACCTTCTACTTTCCTTTTACTTTCCCCACAAACAGTCCCTGTAATTTGGCTAGTTTAATTTGTTCTTTGGGAGCGTCAGTCTCTGAAAATTTCATCCATTTTGGTCCAAAGAGAAACAAAGAGCTTTGTTTCATTTAAATTTCCCCTTTATAGTGTGGGGAAGACTGTGCTTCGTTTTACAGTGTCTCACAACCCATACGCAGGTCAAAGCAGACATGGCACAGAGCAACTCGGAAACAGATTTATTTATTTATTAATGCAGAGATAAGCAAATCTTGGATCCCATGCACAGCCCTATAATCGGTTGTTTAGAGGGATTTCATTACATCTCCCATCTAAAAGGTTTTGAAGGTTAGGCATTAAAATGTGCCAGAGAAAAAGCTTTTCTAGAAATGGATAGCCAGGTCAAATAAGGCATGTCCTACATAGGACTGGAACCTGGCAAACCAAGAGATGAGTGAACAAGGTCCCCGAGACACACTATAATGCTCTTATAGATCAACATCCATTAATCTCTGTCTAACAATAAGTTTGGCTTGCTCAAGTTTATGCATTAGAAGGGGAAAGTCCAACTGAAACAACTTTTTGCAGCAATTCCTCCATTCAGGGAGATGTATAAGAGTCTAAATCACCTGGAATCATAGAAACCTGCTCCTAGGGGCAAAGCAATCTTTGCCCCCTTCTAAAATATCTGAGGGGGCTGGGCCCTCCAAAGTTGATGGGCATTGCCATTCAAATGGTGTGCATGCACTACACCATATGATCAATTATGTGGTGTGGGGCTTACCTTCCCTGTCCCTCAATCTTTTATTCAAGTTGGCACCACTGCCCAGAATCAAAATGAATTGGAAGTGAGCAGAAGATAGCAATGAAGCCCAAAGGGAATGGGCTAATATCCAAGCCAGGCAGCTCAAATAATTTAGACCACTTTCCATATTAAGAGCAGCACCAGCAACCCATGCCATATAAATCTAAAACGTAGGCCTGAACTGCTTCTACAGTAAGGTTGCCAGGCGTCCCCATTTCCCGGGCACAGTCCACAGATTTACAAATCAGTCCCCTGACCAAATCCTATCATTCCTACTGAAGTTGAAAAGTGTCCCTGGATTCATTGAAAAAAATCTGGTAACCTTATTCTACAGGGATTTTAAAACATTGAAACCAAAGCACTACAAAAATCTGGAATGTTGGCTTTAACAACAGAAATGGCTGCTGGAAGGTTGTTTTGAGAAGTTAAAGTGTAAAAAATCTAGTTACTTTCCCTGAATTCCTGTCTTTTGCTTATCAAGATGATCAGGACTGCTGTAAATTGACCAAGACTTATTACTAAAGATCTTATCTAAAAGTCAGTTGACTACATCAGCTGGTATACTTGCACAATAACAGCTTGTGTGAATGATCAATTTAAGCAGTGTAACGCAAAATAAGGATGCACATGGAACTCCTAGCAGTAGCTTCTGTGAGTGAAGCATGCTGGGAATGAGGATGGGATAGGCTGGACCTGATGAGAGATGTAGTATAAAACATCTAGATGGCACCAGGTTGGGTACAGGCTGCAATGGCTTAATCTATGTGCCCAAATCCTAAATGGTGAATGATGAAGAAGAGAGCTCCAGTAATAGCACTCTGTTATACAATATGGCTTTGGCTGGCCCACATCCATTCCAGGACAGTCAAACAGCAGTGTTGTTGGTATTCAGCTTGATAAACTTCCAGTGGAGATCACCAGATTGAACTTTGTAAAACTGGATATGTCTTTTGCATTTTTTCTTCAACTTCATATTTATATTCACCAGTTTAGATAGCAGGTCACTGACGTCTCCTATTATTAGTGCAATATCTAATGTAACTGCTACTCTGATTTTTCTTTGCATCTCAAGATAACCATCAAAGTTTTGGTTAGGAGGAATCGACAGGAGTATGCCCTCAGAACTATATTCCTTTTTTGGCCTGGAATTTCTACCCATAGTGTTGCTGTGAATAAATTTATTTTTTCTCCATTTGAGATTTCTAATTTATTAGACTCTATCCCTTCTTTGACAAATAGGGCAACACCACCCCTGTATGACCTACCCTGTCTTCTGTAGATTTTATATCCAGAAAGGATTTTATCCAGGAAAAGGTTTTATATCCAGGAAGAGATTTATATTCAGGAAAAGCTGAACTTTATGTGAAAATTCAACCTCCCTTCAACAGTTTCTTTGTTTCAGCAGAAATGTTGAATTATTTTTTTCCATTTCAAGCATGCCAAAGGCACTGAAAATTCCATTCCTATACAAAAATGCTTGCTATAAAACAGTTCAGATTGCAATTTATACTAGAAAATAAAATAAAGGTTTATTTAGTGTATGTCAAAGGACATTTAAAACCAACTCAAGGCAATGGGCACAATCCAACACAAACTTAAGCACACTGTGTTGAATTGTGGTCAATATGTTTTAGGTGAACAACATCAGCAAAGGTTTTTTAGGAGTGGACAACAGAATAATTCTCTGTAGCACCTAGAGGAAAAGAGGACCTCAAGGTCAGACATGCTTTTAAGATGTTAGGACCCTTAGAGGGTGTCCCAACAGTCATAGCATTCATTGGATTGCCATCTCCAAGGGTGGAGAGAGAGGTAGGCCTTTGAACAGGGCAGTTTGACCTCTTTTGTCGCCTTTGTGAGGCTGTGGAACTTGACGCCTCTCTAGAGTTGGAGTTCTGACATTGGAGAGGGCAAAATATTTTCAGCTTTTATTTTAGCAGGATTGGGTTATGTTGGAGCTGCTCTTTTATACATAAGGTATATTGCCAAGCATTTTATGTTCTGTTTACTCTTGTTTTTGTACTTTGTTTTTAATGTTTGTTTTTGTAAGCTGCTTTGAGTTCACCAGGGTGGGAGTGGGGAACAACCTCTAAATGATGATGATGGCGATGATGCGATGCTCTGAGGGCATGTTGGGACTGTGTTGGGAGAGCCCCCCCCCCCCCGTTCCCCTGCCCTGCCCTGCCCCCAGAAAGGGTTGTGGAGATTTCTCATTATATATTTAAAAGACCCAGAACAGGAAACAGAACAATGGAAAACCACAAACCTCCATCTTCCACCATGCTGATGCGAGCCCAGCAGGGCATAGGAAAAGGTGGCTTTTCAGCCTTCTGTACTGCTACTCCCCTTCTGCTTTTGGATTGTTCTGTAAATCCCATTCATATTTTGGCACACCCTTCTCTAGCACACACACCCTTTAATACAATGTTTACATGGTAAAGGCAAAGGTAAAGGGACCCCGACCATTAGGTCCAGTCGTGACTGACTCTGGGGTTGCGGCGCTCATCTCGTTTTACTGGCCGAGGGAGCCGGCGTACAGCTTCCAGGTCATGTGGCCAGCATGACTAAGCCGCTTCTGGTGAACCAGAGCAGCACACGGAAACGCCGTTTACCTTCCCACTGGAATGGTACCTATTTATCTGCTTGCACTGGCATGCTTTCGAACTGCTAGGTTGGCAGGAACAGGGACCGAACAACAGGAGCTCATTCCATCACGGGGATTCGAACCGCCGACCATCTGATTAGCAAGTCCTAGGCTCTGTGGTTTAACCCACAGTGCCACCCGTGTCCCTGTTTACATGGTAGGGGCAGCTTATTCTTCATATATGAATGACCAGAGTTAGCTTGTGGAAAGGTTCCATACCAGCAGCTCCCAGAAAGGAGTGGTTCGGGAATGGAGGTTTTTCACTTGATAGGGCCCATTGGGTCAAGCTTACAACCTGAACCCTCACATGGAACCACTGCCGACTGGAAACTCTTTTAAGCGGTAGTAGTGCTGCTCATAACCATAACTGTGATAAGCACTTGCAGCCTCAAAACAGAACACTCTGTTACAGAACAGCATTTAGGGTGACATTTTCCCAAGCGGAATAAGAGCAATCTCTCTGAGGGCATTGGCTCACCAGGAGGTTGATAGAAGCATAATGTTGGGTAACGTGACCCTAACCCAGGGGTTATCAACTTTCTACTTGAGGCATACAGAAGTCTCCACTGGTGCCCACAAAGCCCTGCTCACCCCCCAGAGTTCGGCTTGTAAGAAGCATTCTGTTGTAGCCAGAGTAGGCTGTGGAATGTGCTTGGCTGCAGAATGCGTGTGGTGCTCGCAGTAGCTTATCCAGTTTGCAAGTGTGCCCACAGAACCAAAAAAGGCTGGCAAACCTTTGCCCTAAACCAAGTAAAACTTAGTGAATGGGTCTGATTCACCGTCAATATCTAATTGATTGCTAAGTTTGCATTTGAGAAGAAATTATATCCAATTAGATGCAGGCACCCCGCCCTGCCCAGTAGCACTTGACTCAGCTTTCCTGATTAAGTAACCATCCTGATTTATGCCACATTTAGTATGGATTGCATCCACTGATCTCTTGGGGAGGGGTGTTGATGTGGAGGGTTGTTGCCCTACGAGTGGCCACTTTGCCTCTTCCAGCATTTGTGATTCCCTATACCTATCTGCATAATCATTTTCCAAAGGAACCTGGCCCTGCATATTGAATATTTCCTCTCATTTCAAAGATGTTTTCATTTCCCCTTACATACAAATCTACCATCATGCTATATACCACACCAGTAAAATAACATAATAGATGGGGCTTTCCCACAAGCTATATAAAGGATGGACTGCACAAAATAGATTGCGGGGAACATATCACTGATAGCTTTTTGCAGCTGAGCATTGGGTTATAAAACACCCAAGTAGAGAAGGATTTTTTTTAACTGCCTCAATCCATTTCTAAGCTTTTTTAAAAAACTCTGGAATGATGATCTGGCAAATAGGGTCATCTACATAACCACTGAGCTCTTAAAAAAACCCAAACAAACTATTTTCTTTATTGTGTCAAAGAAGGGGTGGAATCTGTGCATCTGTGTACATTGCTCAGAGTATGCAGTTCAAATTAAACCTGTGCACACACAAACACGAAAAAGAGCAAGCTGTACCTTGTATATCATGTGGTACTTTCAGCCATCACAGCAAGATGAGGGTGATAACAGACAAATCCCTCCGGCTACTGCATCTTCTCCTCCGCCTCCCTCCTCCAAACGAGAGACCATACAAGGGAACACAGCAGAACTGCAAATTACTGTACTGCGCAGTTCCTACTTAATAATGACATTCCATAAGTTAGCAAAAAATCTGCCAACATCTGCAAGCTCCTCCACACCGCTGTGAGCCAAAGTTAAAAATCATGTGTGACAGTGCTGTGGAAAATGCAATTGATTCCATTCTGATTGTGTCAGTTCCAAACACAGACAATATTGATGATGCTGTACAGTAATCTTATTGGGCTTGGACCCAACTGAACATTGGTCTTTGTCAACTCATTATTCCTCTATCACAGGGATCTTGGTAGATTGATCTTGCCAGAAGCTCTTGATGTGTCTCACAAATCACTGTTCTGCTGTTGGCAGGCAGATTCGAGTGCTGCACGGTAATTGCTGTTTTTTTCCTTCCCCCAGAAGACTGTGACTACATATTGCGAGTCATTGTCATATGAGAGAATATAACTGTCCTAACAGATAATGTAGTTAGCTGTGTAGCCTTCAATCAGGCCAAGAGATGTGGCCATGCTGTGGATGCTCCTGAACAAGGTGAACATTGTCTCCTCACCTACTTAATTAACACAGCTTGATTTGAGTGGGGAAATACATTTGTATTAAAGATGAAGCCCAAACCAATGGCCACATGCAAATACGCTTTTTACACACATGTTACTTTTAGGACAACTGTGAGCATTAGTGAACACTGGCACCAGCTTTCTAACATATGCAAACACCAAGCATAATATTGGCCTACGGATCATTAAGTGGCAGTCAACATTACGCAAATGTCCTGATGTGGACCACTGCTGTGCTAGCAGAGCTATCATTACATAGTATTAGGTTCCACCAGACGCAATAAGCTTTGCCAACTTGTTAGGCAACTCCAATGCTATCCAGAATGTGGCTATAGAAACAGCAAGTTGTAGTTTGCACAGGCAAAGATTGCCACATGCAGTTCACCACAGCATAAGAAGAATTACACTATGGTGGTCCTGAGTATCTAGGAAGATGTAGCCTCCCAACAAAGGAGGCTTTGTATGATATCCTATTACCCACTTGGAGTCATTAAATTTATTACAATGCTCTACATCTTGTACATGACATGAATTGGGGAGGATTGGCTGGGATGGTTCAAAAGCACTATCATTATTTAAACCTCAGTGGTGCATTTGTGCAATGCCTTTCTGGTGTTTCCTGATCCTGTCAAGGTGTCAGGAACGACAAGCTTCTGCACTGCTTGTTGGCTCCACTGCAGACCTCTTTACATGCGTTGTTTCACAAAGAAACTCATGAGCCAAGAAAAGGGCAATGGTTTTCAGAAGCTGCTCTAAACCATTCCCTGTACTGCAAAGATCAAATGTCAGAACTCAGGAAAATGATAGGAATGTGTGGGGTGAGAAAGATATTATGAGAATGCATCATAAAATGTTTTTAATATTTGCTGCAGAAATTCCAGACAGCAGACGTCTGCTCTGGTTTTCTTTAGAGCAGATTTACAGCAACTTTGAGATACATCCTCCCCAAACTTCAACTTATCAAAAGAAACACAATCATATCTTGTAGGCAACACAAGACCTCGAGTTTGTCTTCAGCTGGTAGATGTTAGACCACTATATCCACACCATGACTACATGCATGTGAAATTGCTTTGAAAATCTCTACTTTTAATTTAACCCAGAGAAAATGTTTTCTTTCTACCAAGTGTTCTATCCCTCTTTCATGGCAAAAGAAGTGAGTTCTGCTTTGATCTACATAATGGATCTGTTGAAGTGTTTTCTGTTCCCCAGATGTGTGTCAGAGCCCTTTCGATAATGTCAAGGTCATTTGACTAGCAGGCTGGGCTTGAGGCATTCATGAGAAACCAAAGAAAAATATGTATCTTTAGAGGAAAGTTACATCGCTAAAAAAACCCTACCCCACTGATTTGCTGCTGCAAATATGCAAGACGAACTCACTCATTCTGAAAATACTACATTGCTCCTTGATATATGGCTATTTGGGGCATAACTGGGGATGACCTATAACTTTCAGTTCTCCTGGGAATCAGACAGTGTCAATGGAGTCTCTGAAAGCCACAGTAGCTTCCTAAGTTATTCAGTTCTGGTCCTTGGTTTAATCCATTTAATCTTTTTAATAACTTCACATAAGTTTTCCACACATATGATCACTGTTGCAAATCTATTGTATACCTGTCCTAATGTGCCTGTTCTGAAATGGATGACCCAACCTTTATGATAGGCATGGAGAACCCATGGCCCTCAAGATGTCTTTGTTCTCCAGCTCCTATCAGCTCCTGCCAGCAGAGCCAGTGGTCAGGGATGATGGGAGTTGTAGTCCAACAATATCTGGGAGACCAAAGGTTCTCCACCCTGCTGTATAGAATGCTCAATGCATGGTTAAACAATTGAGATATCACTATGGTGAGATTGGAGAAGAGACAGTTATTAGATGATCAATCTATGGAAACACGTAATGAAGTTTGTTATTTTTGTGAGGAACAGGGTTGGTGCAATGAGGTGGAAGTGTTGAAATATGGTGTTTGGGAATATTTAAAGGAAGCTTATTGTGAAATTACGGGGGTATAAGAAGGTCCTAGTTTGTAGAAGTTCTCATGTGGATCCCTATAATTTTTAAAGACCAAGGGTATGACCACCTATGTGATATGTGGACAATCTAAAACTAACTGCAGGGCTTATGTGGAAGCAGGAAGTAACAGAAAGTGATGGAGAGAACTTGAAGAGACATATATCCAAATATGGATTTGTAGGAGGAGGTCCTAGTTTTTCTGGTACAGTATGGGAGGGGGGGAATCTCAAACTTGTCTCAGCCACTTTCAGACATGGGGAGAACTATTTCTAGTGTTTCAAATGAAAGCAGGCACTGATTAGTTACACTTGATGTTTGATAGATGAGCATTTCCTGGTTTCTCTAGTAACATTTGGCTATCTCATTTTTGCATTCAGAAAACTCTAAGAATGTTCACCATACCATTTTTGTTTTTACATTGATAGGTCAGATGTTTGTATTCCTTGCATTTCATTCCCCTCTGATCTTACTGCTACCATCTCCCCCCCCCCCCCCCCGTGTTTATATCTCTGCCAGTTTAGGATGGCAATGTATGCATCTGGTGAAGTAGATTATGACCCATGAACGCTTCTGCCATAATTAATTTGTTAGTCTTTAAGGTGTCACAAGACTCTCCACTGTTTACACTAGCTACAACTAGTCTTCCAGGGGTAATGAAAGACACTGGATTTTGGATGTGACTCATAAAGATTCAAGGAGCCCAGACTTGATGCACCTCAGCAATAGTATCCTTTTCTATGTTTCATCATGTTACATAAGATCATTGGTGGGTGCCCTTCCAATAGTTGTGGCTGTGAGCTAGAGAGAGAAGTATATTTGGAAACTTCCCAACAGCTTGAAACTCTATCCTCTTGGGAACATAACTGAGTAGAGCCTGAGAGTCTGGGAAACTGGTAGAAGGTGAGGACATTCTGTTTCAATAGCCTATAAGATACCCCAAGGCACTTGGGCTCTTAAAATTACTGCAGAAGCAACATTATAATTCTCAGTGTAACTGACTAGAACAAGCTTCTAATACATGTTCTATAGGCTTTTGCACATACAAAAGCTAACAGCACAGACTTCTGAATCTTCATACTGCAGCAGAGATGGAGAGGATCCCCCATCCTGGTGTTGTTGTACTCCAACTCCCATCAGTTCCAACCAGCATGGCTAATTGCCAGGATGATGGGAGTTGCAGTCCAATGACATTGAGAGCCAAAGGCTCCATATGCCTGCTCTGCAGGTTCCCATCTCCTCTAAATCCCTAGACCCAGTTTGTTACTTGGTTCTTTGTGCATACCTCTCCTGACTGCTGACAACTGGTGTCACACGCTAGGAATACTTACTTCCTTTTGACCCTTGACTTACACCCTGAATCCTGCCTCCAATTAGCTCTAGTTGTTAAGTTTCATCCTACTTCTGATCCCCTCAGAACCTACCTTGTCCTTTAAGCAAGATTTGGGTGGAAGACACATAATTTAATCTGGCTTAGCTTTCTAATAGGGTTTGAGGCTGAATATTTGTTACATTCTGAAGCTGTTGAATTTTGGAATTTACATGGGAAAGAGTATTTGCCTGTTTGAGTTTTCAGAGCTGTGACCAGCTGGAAATTCTAATATATAAATAAAACAATGCCTTTATTTAAATTACAGTAAGGCTAAGATACGTGAGCTAAAGGAAATAAGAAGTCCAACAGTACGACAAGGGTGTGAAGCTTCTTTAATGCAAAATATCCTGAACTTGAAGTACAATTGCTCTCTGAAAGGTCTTACAATATTACTTTATCCAGCTGGGTCCCTGTTTGCAAGCACATAGCATTAAAGGTGAGGCTGGGAACTGGCGGTGTCAGGTTTCATAGAGAAAACTGGTTTATCTTTTACTAACAATCTTTAGCAATGTGCTGTGACCTGCCCTTGGAGTAGTGGTTTAACAACCTTTGCCCGAGCACACTGTGCCTCTTCTTATATCTTTAATAGTTTACTTGATGGACTATGAAGAACTGCTAGATGACAGTTCTATTTCATTTTTGTCACCACATGGCTCTCCGTTTTTCTCTGAGTCTTTTTCTCAAGGGCACAGTTCTATAAGTCAATGTGGCAATATTCAAGATGGGTATTGCTCTTTCTACTACTGTATTTTTGAGGCAGTATGTGGAAGTCAGGGACTTGCCAAGATTACAGGCCTTCTGGAGAAAAAATAATGAAACAGTTTTTGAATTCCAACACATTTCCACTGAAGAAAAATATTTTAAAAAGATTCTACATTTTTGGTTGGGAAAATTCTTAAAAGCATTTTTAAGATGTCACTGATGGTGGTGGATAGCACAATCTAACTGTTATTATATGGCACTAAGGTGCAACTGACATATATCATAAAGCTGTTTATACATTATTAATCTCTAATGGTAATATTTATTTGCAATAAAAAAATACTCTTCCAACAAACCATAGCTTTGATCCTGTTGCAGACCCTGCTTCTGACACTTCTATTTTGGTAAGACAGAGCAGCTCAATGGTAGAATACAAACTTTGCATGCAAATGGTCTCAGAATCAGTCCCTGACATCTTAAAGTACAGCTGGGAAGGACTTCCATCTGAAAGAGCTGCTGCCAGTCAGTGTGCAGACATTACAGAGCTAGATGGATGAGTTGCCTGATCTGCAGATGATACAAATAAGAGCATTTGCCAGAGAGAGTAGCCAAATTCTTCTCACTGGTCTTAAAAATAATACTTTGAGAACTAAGCACTTGATTTATTGCCGGCAGAAACAAAATTTGATTCTCCTATCATATGAGCTTCAAAGCTTTAAAGGCAAATAGCAAATGCTCAGATGTTTCATGAAGAGAGAGGGGGGGAAAACAAAGGAAGGAAATAATTTGCAACAGCACTTGGGCCATATTACAAAAAAGTCACCTAAAAATATCTATGTGGATATGGAAGATGCTTTGCAGTTTAAGAAGTAGCTAAATTTCAAAAAAAAAAATCTGTACATCCAACTCAAATTGGTCAGGTTTCATATGACAGTGCCCTTGAAATTTTAAGGATAACAAAAACCACCAGATTAAGGGCCCCTTCTCACATTACTGGGGTGAAGTGGATTCCCCATCACTTTATTCTTCACTCCTCCAAAAACAGTTTAGGAGCGGGGAAAAGATTTACACTCACCACTGTTGATACTATCATGGGAAGAAAGCATGTCTTCCCCCTTTTTTATTTACAGATGGACCACATACAGATGGCCTGTTTGGGGGAGGGGGAGAACCACAGCTCAGTGACAGAGCATCTACTTTGCATGCAGAAGGTCTCAGGTCTGGTCCTCAGCATCTACGTTGTGGGAGAGTACAGGAGCCCACAGCTTGCTTCTGTACACCATGTGTGTGGAAGGATTCCCTATGCTTCTATGCCTTTCATCTAACAAGATATCAAGGCTGTTTATGTTATGGGCAGAGGAGCTCCTTCAGATAACTGGGTCCTAAGCTGTTTAGCTCTCTATATGCCAAAACCTGGCAGCCCAGTGACAAAAAAGCAGCCAGCACAGGCCTTTGAGAACTGGTGTTTTATGGTGTCCTGCAGAAATGCCCATTAACATTCAGGCTGTTGCATTCTGTTGCATTCTGTACCATCCTCTGGGCCGTCTTCAAGGGCAGCCCCATGGAGAACAAGTAGCAGCAATCCAGCACAGCATTTTCTAATCTATATTATTAAACATCACAATTGTTGGCACTTGGGTCTCTAAGACTGGGACCCTTTGCACACTTATCCACCCTGAGGTGCACAGTGGGACTAAGTTTTCAGTAAACATGTGCAGGATTGTGCTTGCGCATTCCTTTGCAGATGCAATTCTTGTCAGAGCCCCTGTTTTAAAGGCATTTCTTCTTTAGCCTGCCTTAGACACTAAGCTTTTTAATGTTCATTCCCTGATGAGAACTATCAGTTTGAATCTAGCTTTTTATCTGCTCTGCATCTGAAATACAAGGAGGCAGGAAACTGCTCTTATTTGTATGCTCCCATTATAATACAGTTTCTGCTTTTGTAAAATGGGAATTATCGGCAGGTTGAGACTACTCTGTCTCAGTTATGCCTAATGTCAAGATAAAATGCAGAAATTGTTAGGAGTTTATATGTCAGGAGTGTTTTCTTGTTGTTGTTTTTTTAGCAGTGAAAAATAAAAATGGCTCAAAACCATATGAATCCTCAAATACCAGCTCAGTTTTGGCTTCTAATCCTGAGGCTTCAGAACTGATCTGGGATTTCAGGTTGTATGTTTGTGAGGGGGAAAATGAATAAGAAGCACTTGAACATGTAGTTCAAAAGGAGCACTGCAGGCAATGAAAGGAAGCACAGACACGCTTCTGGCTTATTCCCAATTACCCCAATTGATGCATGGAGCAGAGAGTCATGGCTTGACGAGAAGCCCTGGCACGACGCTTGTAGAGAAATTTGGAGAGAGGGAGAGCACAAAAGAGCATCACATTTGTGGAGGACAATTTGTCAATATTAACTTATCTCCATATACATTTGATTATTTCCCCCTGAACAGTTTTTCTCTGTTATTTATTTATTCGCAAGCAGTTAAAGGCCAGTGGGGCAGGGTGGAGTCAATGGGATGGTAGATAGGGCACCAACCAGAGCTTCCCTTTGTGGCTTTATTCTACTTCCACAGAATACCAGCTGCTGGTGAGGGGAACACTGTTGAGCTCAGGTCCTGCTCCTGGGCTTCACTTGGGCATCTAGTTGGCCGCTGTGAGAAAAGGACCCTGGACTAGATGGGCCTTTGGTCTGATATAACAGTGCTGGTTTTTTTACATTCTTATGCACATAGCATGCCATCCCTCGCCCTTCTTCTTCCAACCCATTCAGTATCACCCTTTGCCAACTTCTGCCCCCCAAAATTTGGGAAACATCATAACCCTCATGGGCGTGCCAGTAGTGGGCAAAAATGGGCAGAGCAATGAACGTGACTCTTCTTTTTATACACACATATATTCTGCACCCAGGTGTCAGCTTCACCTTCTGAATAGCCACCCTGAAGGGAGAGGAGAAGGCAGAGTGACTTCACCTGCAGCTGTTCAGCCTTCAAGGACACAGAGGAGAAGGCGCTGGTGAGAACTAGATGGCTGGAGCCTTCTTCAGCAGAGCTTTCAGCAGCAGTCAGATGCTGGTTACAGTGATTGGATTTCCTGGCCCTACCTTGCTGCTTCCTGCTTGTCTTGACCCCTGACCCCATGATCATTAGATTCCCTGACCCCCTAGACTGTTTGACCACATGGATTGCTATTTGCCTGGCCCTAGGACTTTGGATGCTGCCTCTGCCTCTTGGAAAGTACACCTCAGAGACTCTTCTGGTTGGCTGGCTTCCCACTCTATTGAGCTCTGCACATCGTTGCTCAGCAATGAGACTACTACAATAGATGCACACAAACACACCTCAGCATCCTCCATCTGGGCAAGCAAGAGACATCAGGGCACATTCCAGCCCTGGACCAAAGATCCAAGGACACATTCCAGCCATGCAAAATCCAGCAACAAGGAGTGGACACAGAGCAGGTCTGGGAGGTGATATGGCCTGAAGACAGTCCTGAAGTGGCTAGAGAGGCCTGGAGGACCACATTTGGCTCCAGGTCCTGTGATTACCCAACCCTTCATCTTGATTTTCCAGTTGTTACTGCACTAGAACTCCAATCATCCTTGCCCATTGACCATGCTTGCTGGTTAGAGTTGTATTTCAGCAACATCTGGAGTGCCCTAGATCTCCCCCTCCCCCAGTCAAGACCATAAAGGAATTCCAGTCCTGTGAGCAACTGCACCGAAGCATCAGCTTATAGGATACGGTATAATGGACCTGACTCCTAAGCTCTGCTCTTGCCACATTGGCAGAACCATGTTATTATCTGGTATGTAGCTGTACCACACATGCTGCCAGTGGCTTTGGAAGACGTAAGAGTTTAGGGGAACTACCCTACTCATTGCTTTTTATGTACTTAAAAAAAACTAGTTTGCAATTCAACACTATCCAAAAGTCCATCTAAAGACACCTTTTGCAGCAAAATGGAGCAGAACAATACTCACAGAATCATATATTTGGAAGGGACCCTGGAAGTCATACAGTACAACCCTTTTAGACTTTATATTTTAGACTTTACTGATTGTGACCTTGACCTAGAATTTTATTTACAGTCATCATTTGATTCTTTAGGTTCACCATCACAACTGTGTTTTTAATTTAGAAACCATTTCTTAAGGATTCTCACTGATTGCCATGTAAGTTTGCCAAACTGTCTAGTAATCCACTTTGTACTGTGGCTGTATAGATGAAAAAGATTCCTCGTGCCGCTATGATAAACTAATTGTGGATTGAGAGCTGTAGTATGGTTTGGATGTAGTTGAACATTCTCAGACTTCTGAAAACTTTTGCTTACAGATTATTTGATTTTCCAGCTTTAAATATCAGGTTGTATGATATAACTTTATATCTCAGGTCAATCTGTACCACCAGGTGAGCTATGCACCTCCGTATTTTATTCCTCAGAACTTAACGTAACAATATTAAAATGGAGCCCTGGGGTGTATGATTGAAGATAAATAGCTTAAAGTGTTGTATGGAAGGTAGTGAGCCAAACTGAATTATGTGGGATGGGAGGGGTCTCCTACATAGAAGGTGAAGCAAAGAGAGAGATAAATGCCCATGACAGTAGTTTTAAAGTGTGGAACAATATATACGAATGAAACTATTTATTCTCTTCTCTAAAGTCTACAATTTCTTCTGTGGTTTTCTATTATTTAGTACCCAAAATATGTTAGAATCTGAATCCAAATAAGAACATGAAGAGAGCCAGTTGGATCAGGCCAAACACCTATCTTGGTCAGCATCCTGTTCTCACAGTGGCCACCCAGATGCCTATGGGAAGCTTGAACAGCACTTGTCATTTCCTGGAGCTAATATTCAGAGGCTTAATACTTCCAACAGTTGAGGTAGACGTTTCAAGAGCTACTGATATATATATATATATATATATATTGGCATCTTCATATTTTCTGAAGCCAGGCAGATCTGAGCCAAAATAGGCACTTTCCAAATTGGTCCAAGTCGAATTGAGTCTTTTTCTGAGATACTGAATCAGGCCCTGGACTACATATTGTGGTTGAAACACACCACTACAGGGCCACAGGTTCCCTGTGACTGCCATGAGAGATGCAAAAATAGAATCTGAGGACTATGTTTCTGAAACCATTAGGAGCAGCAACAACAATGAAATCTTTTTTAAAATACGTCAGGAGCAGGAAACTAGCAAGGGAGATTGTTGGACTATTGGATGAATAGGGAGTAAAAGATGTGCTAAATAAAGGTAAGGAGACTGCAAGAAAGCTGAATGAATTATTTGTCCCTGTCTTCACTGCAGAAGATGTGGGGCAAATAGTCATAACTTTCTCAGGAAGTGAGCATGAAAGCTTTAGTGCTGTAATGAGTATACAGTAGTACCTTGGTTCTTGAACTTAATCCGTTCAACACCCGAAACCATTCGAAAGCCAAGGCATGGTTTCTGATTGGCTGCAGGAGCATCCGTTCGACTTCCAAAAAACATTCACAAAGCAGAACACTTACTTCCGGGTTTGTGGCGTTCGGGAGCTGATTTGTTCAGCAGCTAAGCTGTTTGAGAACAAAGGTACCACTGTATTCTTGTGTACTATTTTACATGCATACATGGGAAGAGACTGTAATCTTTGCAGGCAGAAAGTCCTGGGTTCAACCCTTGGCATCTCAGAGCCAGTGGATCAGAGCCAAATCTGATGAGTTGTAAGCTGTCTTGAGGCCCTGTTGAAATCAAAGGCAGGCTGTACATAGAAACGATAATAATGATCAGAAGACTTTGCAAAATATATATAAAAAAGTAAAATAAAATTGATACAAAAATTCACATTAACCAATGTAGCAAGAATTCATTTATACTAATCTGAAGAGCAAGTTTAGAGCTATTTTCAGCAGGTACATTGCCATGAAAAGCTATAGAAGTTTATTAGTTTGTGGTTGCAAAACGCCCAATCCCTTGGCCTTAAAACATTGCATCACAGTTCATTTGATGCATTATTTTAATGAGTTCATAACTAATGGGTTGATAGAACGGAATATTCAAATTTTCATGTTGGCTTGTTTTATGTATAACAAAACTGTATCTGAGAAAACATGGCACGTCATAGGTACAGTGCATCTCTGCAGAGGGAGCTTCTTGAGGGAGGGCAAGAGAGTATTAGCATAATATGTATTTCCAGTGTACCTAGCTGACGGGGTAAATTTACAGCTAAAGTGTGTGGACTATAGCTCACAATCACTTGGTTCCACAGTGTTTTACATAACCCCTCAGGTGTCTGAGAACTACACTCCCTCAGTCAATCACTCTTCATAATATATCGGGCACTACCCGACCTGATGGGGAGGAAGCAAAATTGAGCATGTAAAGTACAAAAATACATATTCATAATAGAAAATCCAACGTGTTATTTCAGTTTGTTGATGTCTGTAAGGACGTGGTGGGTGAAAGATGGATAGGCCAAGTTAAGTGATGTTCTTGTAGATTCACCATGATGTGTATGATAAAAGAGACCCATTAAATAGTATATCTTATTTATGGAGCAGCAGAAGCAGCCCCTATGGATTGTCAAATACCCTATGAAATATCACCAGGCATGATAATGCATTCTTGCTAATAGTCCCATTGTTTATCAGACCTCAGCAGCAAGACAGTTACTGAGAAGGTATTTTGAGGGTTTTTTCCCCCTTCTTCATTATTTCTATATATAACCCACCAAAACAGTTGCAGAGAGTGTTGGAAGGGGCTGATTGGAAGAAGAGGGAACAGAAACCCACAGACTGAGTTAAAGTCCCCATAGCATACCAAGGTGATCCATATATGTATCTGGTAAGTGAATGTGAGACATGTTCCCAAAGGAACTTCCCTTCCATCTTTTTCAGAGCTCTCTAAGCAGGCTGGATGGACTTACAGTTCTTTAAGTGAGTTAGTGTGTAGTAGTGTTTAGAGCATTGGAGGGGGACCAGGAGACTCAGGTTTAAGATCCCCACTGAGCCATGGCACTCATCACTAGGTGACACTTGGGCAGCCTATCAGCCTAACCTGCCACACAGGGCTGCTGAGAGCATACAATTGGTATGCTGCTTTGAGCTCCACATTTCAACTAGAACATGTCCCGGGTCAGCCTTCAGCATCACTTGGAATCCTTTGGACTGTGTTACTCCCTGAAGATAGACCATCCTAAAGGTCCACTGAGACTCCCCTCAGTCTGGCTGCTGCAATCTGGTCCATGCTGTATCAATGACAAAACTAAGGTGCCATCTCATGCAACTCTGTGACTCTGCATAATGAGATATGATGGATTTTCGAATCAGAAGATAATTTCAGTGTTCTTTGTTCCAGCATAGGGACTATATATCCATCTGTGATAATGGAGTGTTTTCAGTATCGATATGGAGCCCTGCAGTATACACACTGGCAGAGAAGCAATCACACATTATGTTTCTCTGGAAGTTTAGGCACAGATATCACTCTCAATAGTGGTGTGTTGACTGACAAAAAGCAACATATGAATTGCCCCTCACAGAGCACTTAAAGTAAAAACTATAGTTTTTTTGCTATTGACTAAAATGGAGGGCTTCTGGGATTGAGCTCATGCCCTAAAGTAGAAGAAATTTCACTGTTCAAAGATATGACCATTGCATTCATTGAGTTCTTTGTATATTGAAGCATCAGCATTGCTATTATTTATAACACTGAGCTTTTATGGGCATGGGCCATTGCCTTTACCCCATGCTTCTGATTAATAGACTAGGCCCAAATCTCTGTGCAAAGTCATGCTAGAAGTTACACTCTCTGACCTCTTCCTTTTGTTGAAAACATATTGCACTGGAATTTTGCATATTGCGTTCTGTGAGCATAATGGTTCACTTTCCAAATCTGGCTGCTCTTTGGCAAATTCCTTTGTTCACTGGGACTACTGTTTAATTTAATGTCCCCAAATGTGACATTTATCCACCTAGATTTTGTTTTCCAGGATTTTGTTAGAGATGGGCTGAAACCGTGTGACATAGTTCATTAACCTATTGGACCCTCTCCCCAGGTTTTCATCGACACCAATTTTACGTGCCATGTGTGTCATAGAGACAGATTGGGAGCTACACTGTCCCCAGTTGAGATGCCAGCCCATATCTGGAATCATGGCGTGCAAGCACAGCAGACATGTGGCCAGATTTAAAATAGTAGTGTTATTCCACCTTATTAGAAGTGGGAAATCATTAGAAGACCTCTGCTTTCCCATCTAGTCCATCATCCTCTTTTACAGATGCCTCTAGGAAGCCTACAAATAGACTATGATAGCAATAGCCCCATGACCCCTAGGCCTCAGTGGTGATGGCATGTAGCTAACATCCATTGATAGCCCCACACTCTGTGGATTTGTTTGATCCACTTGTAGAGCTGTCCGGACACCATCACATCTTATGCGAATGAATTCTGGGGATTCATTTTGTTTTGTGTGGAAGAAGGCCTTGCCTTTCTTTGCCTAGAATCTACCTCAGGTCACAGACTCTTCAGGTTACAGACGCTTCATGTTACAGACTTCACTAACTCAGAAATAGTACCTTGGATTAAGAACTTTGCTTCAGGATGAGAATAGAAATTGTGCAGCGGCAGCGTGGCGGCAGTGGGAGGCCCCATTAGCTAAAGTGGTACCTCAGGTTAAGAACAGTTTCAGGTTAAGAACGGACCTCCAGAACGAATTAAGTTCTTAACCTGAGGTACCACTATACTGCCAGTCAATTGCACTGTTGGCCAAACCATACGCTACATTAAATATGTAGCATGCAGCTATATCAGTTTGTTTGCCTAAAAGAAAGATACCAAAAATGTGGGATTATATTCAAGAATGCAACGTGAAGGGAGTGGAAGCTGCACCTTTCTCTACTGTTCTGTGACCCTGACAAAAACTGTTCCCATGTGGTTTAGCCTTTTCTTGTCAACAAGTTGCTTCAGCCCCTTAATCATCTTTGCCTTGCCAAGTCCTTTACAGTTCTTTAATGTGCCTTCAGAGCTTGAGATTCCAGTGGCATAGATACAAACTGAATCCGAGAGACAGTGATTTGTTCACCTTCACTAAATTGGACCCATTTTATTATTTATTTTTATCAATTAGATTTTTTATTTGCCTGCCTCTCAGCCGAAGTTCTCAGGGTGATATACAGCACAAAGAAAACAATAAAATCATAAAATTTCAGTTGCCAAGTAGCATCAATGCAGGTATTGCAGTTATTCAGCTGTGCTGCACTGACTCAAAAGTAGGGGTATGGAGTCAACCTTGCGACCTTTTATTTATGTATGCCAAAATGCAAAACTTCAAATCTATGAGTTGCCATCTTTTAGAATTAGACAGAGAATTCCCTGTGTAACTTTATGGCATCCCAATAGCAGTCATCTCATATTTTTCTCCATTCAGAATCTTCTAACGTATCTGCGCTTCCACTATTTCAGATTTTATTGAATGCTGCTCTGAATGAAGCTTTTGAGAACTTGAAGGGGAGCAGGCTGTCTTTTGTGTCTGAAATGGAGCTGAAAAAATCCACGAGAAAACATCCTATTGTACACACAAAGTCTCTCAGGAGAAACACAACACTAAAAAAGAGACATTCATGCTGCAAATTTTTCTGTTGAAATTTACGTGCCTGTCAGTCTCTCCGTTGAAAGGGTTTCCGTTTTTGGCCTAATGCCGGGAGTTTGATATCCAAGGCTTTGGTGGCAAAGTGATTTGTTTCCTTTTGCTTGGGCCTTTTTGGTGGGTGAATTATATTTCAGTTAGCCGCTGTATCCATAGTTACAGTATTTTCCCCCTTTGACGCAGCAACCCTGCCAGGTGAAGTTTCTTCACTTCTCAGCCAACAAGCTTGCCTTAACTCTTTGGTTAAAGCTAATTGCTTTTAATACAGCAGCTCTTTTCCTCTCCCCATAGCATCCCTGGCCTTCCCAAAATCTGCATGATGCCAAGAAAGCTGTTCTGTAACCCCAGGGGAGAAATAAATATATGCATCTATAAACTGGGACCAATCAACAAAGCAAACTTTAATTTGAATGGAAGAGCTAGACCCAGGAAAGGTGTTGCAGAAGTTTAGCACCATGCTGCTTATTAGCAAAAACCATAGAGTGGCTGGTCTGGTAACTGTATTGAGCGATGCACTTCGCAACCTCCAGCATCCTGGGAAGACACTGTATTTAAACAAGGGATCTCTTTCTTCTCGGATTTGCTTATTAAGGGCATGGCCTTTAATTCTTCTTCTCCTTCCCCCACCCCTAGTGCTAATTGATTCTCATAGCATTTGAAAGAATGCATGATTAGCAGTCCTCAGGTTAACCAGTAGCATATTGAGTAGCATGCTAGCAAGCCTAGGTTGGGAATTGAGTCAGAATGGTCGGAGTAATGCCAGCTCCAAAGGCTAAATTGGTTACAGAGCTTGGGGAACGAGGAAATGGGAGGGAGAGGGATTTGCCAACTCACTGCCTGGGCTCTTAGCACCATCTGTTGTTGGCAACAAATCTGAGAGAACTCCTCATTTATCCCCCTCCATCAGCCTATAGGCCACAAGAGTGAGTGAATGGAGGTGCATTAGAAAAGTGGGAGTTAATTGGCATACATTGCCATCATATGTACATTGAAGCCTATCAAATTTTGTTAAGTACTAATGGATCCTCAATTAGGAATCTTTCTTATTAACCCAAGAGGAAATGGCGGTGCCTGCTTTTCTGTTCTTCCTGCTCCCCTGCCCAGTTGAAAGTTAAGGGGATATCTTAGGTATCCAGGGCCCTTTGATTTTACTAATATTATCATGATTCAGTACAGATGTGGAAAAGCATTTGTCATCCCATTTCAAAGCATACACTGGGTTTTGTCCAGAAACATGGGAGGTTGGGGATGTGGGAAGGCTCACTAATAGTTCTTCAACAGTTTGTTTATTTTATTTTTTCATTTTTATATCCTGCTTTTTCATGAAAGTTATTGAATGCACTTAGGTCTAAAATCCCCAAAGAGAAATACTAAAAATATCATCTTAAGATACTCTGCTTCATTTTAAGAGCAGGCTTCACTGATAGATCATGGAGTTCCAGTAGAAAAATAAGTGTAGTTCTGACAAGTCTGTAGCCTGAATAGGGATGGATGAAGGCAGCACTTTCCTTTCTGCCCTGCATTCATTGAATGTAGCACTGTTTCTGTCCCACTGCAGTTCACCTTCCACAAAAAAATCACTTTATTTTGCTGTACCCTGTGGCAAAATTACACGAGTAATTAATTCCATAAATCCTGTAAACTGTGTTTTTCATCATGTCCTTCCACCCCCATTCATTTCACTGCAAGGGAAACGCAATGCCGATGGAGGCGGGTGGGGGGCAACGTAACGGACTACGTATCATTCGCAGAATGAAAGCAACAGCAACTGCAAGTGCCAATTGTGTTTGCTGGATTGCTTTCCATTCTGGGCATGGGAAAAATGAGCAAACACCAGCAATTTCTGATCCCTTTTCAGTTTTTGTCGCAATTCTCCAGCATCCCTAGGCATGTCCACCCATTTCTTACAGCATATATTATATATCTAAGTGGTATTCTGTGGCTGTGCTATAGGTATTCTGGTATAAGCTGGCATCTTGCTGTGTGTTCTCAATTGAAGAACAATTTCCTCCTCAGCGTTTTGTTCAGTATGTTTCTTCTGTGTATGCGGCTGAAGCAGGTCACTGATCCAATTGGCATCTTCAGCCTCCTTGGAGAATTAACAATGTTTCCCCCCCCCCCATACAATGGGCCTTGTAATATATATCTATCTATATCTATATCTATATCTATATCTATATCTATATCTATATCTATATCTATATCTATATCTATATCTATATCTATATCTATATCTATATCTATATCTATATCTATATCTTTGAGACACTCAGAAATGGGTTGTATGGATCAGAGGAGAAGTGTGTGGGGAAGGAGGGGGAGCAGTAGGAATGCAACCTCTTTAATATTAAATGATGCGAATTAATATTTAATGGAGTAAAAGACACATCTTGGTTTGTGTTACTGCTTACAGGAAAATGGGCTGTGTTAATCTGCGCCGAATTGTCCAGAGGATAGTCGAAGTGGTGGAAAGAACAAAGCTGAGAAATGTTGCAGCTCAAGCCTGACATACACTATAGAGCCCCTTGCCACATCCGGTAGGACAAAATATAGAGTTTCTTCAGAGCTAGAAACACTCTGAGGTTCCGGGCGGGCAGGTGGTGGAATCGGAATCAGGACTTCTGGATTTTGCAGAAGGGCATGATAATATACGCTCGCCTTTATGAAAAAAAAGCACTGGGCTATTTGACAGAAAATGCCTACAATCAAATGTTTATGTAAGCTCAGGATGTTTTGTGGTGCGTGATTCATTTCAGCGAAAGGCCCTGTGCTGTTGCACTTGGTGTAGCCGTACCGAATCCAACATTACAGGGTTAAGGGGAGACCAGAGTTAAGAAGCAGGAAATATTATGGTAGCATGAAGGTGTTAATGTAATCCAATCAGACATGAAGACATTCTGAACAGAGACAATCTCAAATACCCCCTTCACTTAGCTCTCCTCTGCCTCCCCGTTACAAGACATATGGTCCTCTAACAGAGTCTCAGAGCAGCAGGTTAGTTTACATACCATATGTATGCAATTGGTCGGCTCGGCAGGGTTGCGTTAAGGTTACTGCATCTGCCCTAACTCAGAATTTCCTTGTACTTGTAGGTTTTGCATCAGGCAGTTCTGTTATTTTAGCAGCGATTCTGTTGGGTTTCAGTTTTGAAAATCAACACTGGGGTTTCCTTTATTTTCTTTTGATTAATTTTGACTTTGTAATGGTGCCTCCAGAGAGGTAAGAGTCCAGACCCATGGTACAGAAACTATTGTCAGAAACTCTATATTCATAGTAATATTTATCTGAGGGGCACAAGGGGAACCGGTCCTGACTGAACTCAATGTACAAGATTGCCTTTGATGCATCATCAGGGTTGCCGAGAGCTGATCAGTGTTTTCTCAAATGCAGATTGGTGGTACAAGTTACTAAAAACAAAACACGCCCCCCCCAGCATTCATCACTTAGGATTTATAATTACATTTTCTGAAGTAGTAAATGTAGTAAATTCCAGCTCTTATGACTAAAGCAGTCTTCCCCAACCAGGTGCCCTTGAGATGTTTTGGACTACAACTCCCATAAGACCATACCAAGCATTGCTAATGATCAGGGATGCCCATTGGGGAAGGCTGCGCTAGAACATGTAGCTATACGTGGCATACTCTTTGTGGCATACTCTTGTTTTTATACACAGTTGCACACCTAAACTTACTGTATTTTTCACCCTATAGGATGCACTTTTTCCCCTCCAAAAATTAAGGGGAAATGTGTGTGCCTCCTTGGCTTCAGCAATAGCAACGCGAAGCCTCCGAAGCGCAGAGGGAGTGCTCCCTCCGCGCTCCTTGGCTTTGCGTTGCTTTCGCTGAAGCCTGGAGAGCGAGAGGGGTCGGTGCGCACCGACCTCTCTCGCTCTTCAGGCTTCAGGTATAGCCACCTGAAGCCTTCGGAGTGCAGCGTGAGTTCCCGCTGCGCTCCGGAGGCTTTGAGTTCCTTTTGCTGAAGCCGGGAGAGCAAGACTCTCCTGGCTTCAGCAGAGAGGGAGAACTGTGCAGTGCCCCTTCAGCCAAGCGGGAGGAGAAATGGAAGGGGCTCCGTTTCTCCTGCGGCTTCGCTGAAGGGGCGCTGAGCAGAGAGGGGGAGAATTTTTTTTTCTTGTTCTCCCCCTCTAAAACAAAATGCGTCCTATGGCCGGGTGCGTCCTACAGAGCGAAAAATACGGTAAATTGGTAACTATTGTTGAATTAACATTGTTGCTGAATGACTCATTTGCTAGGACCCTTAGAAAAAGAAGCACAAAAGTGACTGGAAATCCTCAAAATATGTTTGGCCCAAATTCAGAAAAGTACTTCTGTTCTTCAGTTCCCTTTTAAGTACTACGTACATCCATACCTCTTGTTAGATGACTGGCATCCTGGCTCACATGATGAGTAGTTTATTAATCGCCTATCAAATGCTACTTGACTGGTCATTTGAATCTATCCCTTATGTGATTTAAATGGATGCAGATGTGACGGCTGCAAATATATTTGCATTTCCAGATGACTATAGGTACATTCTATATGCATTCTAATCTTTGCCCAGATGCTGGCTATTATTATATGACAACATGAACAACATTGAGGATACATCCAAATATCACTTTTTAGGCATGTACAGGAGAGTTCATCAAGTCAATCTGATTTTTTTAAAAAAAAATCGCACAGCAGCAACATTTGCTGTTCATGCTCCCCCCCCTTTGTTTTTTTAAGGCTCAGAAAAGGTCTGCTGCAATAATGCACATCACAGCAGTGAAGTGTATAGCTCCACAAAATATTGATCTATCTAGTGGGAGAATCAGTGTAAATTTAAAAAGGGTAGGGCTAGCCTTTAAGGAACTAGCTCAGTTTCCCTAGGCTAAAAGGGTTAGGCATTTTTTTGTAGGTGAAAAAATAGACTTGGCTGAAAGTTTCAGCTTTCAGTTCAGCCTGAAACCAGCTGAGAACTAGCCTAGTTCATCAAAGCTAGAGAGAAAGCAATGCCATAAAGCTGGGCTCAGAGAACCGCTGTCTGAAACCCTGGGCAGCTACTACTAATCAGTGTGGACAAGTCTGAGCTAGTAGACCCAAAGGTCTGATTTGGTGCAAGGCAGATTCCTGTGAATTCACGGGGCCCACCAATCACTTCTGTTTTTGTTTTCATTGTTGTTACCCATGAAGAAGCAATCCTAGTGAGATTTAACTTCTCAGCCAAACTGTCAGGTAAACTCACCACCATTCATCTGATTTCCTACAGCATACTGTAGTCGTAAATGTAGGTTCACTTCCAAATTAGGGATGACTTTGTATGCTATCACCTCCCCCTATCCAACCCACAATTTCTTATATCCATTTAGTTATGTGAATAAGCTCTGCAACACACATTGTATACGGATGAAGGATGAGTGCCTATCGGTTATAGGCCAGGGACCTTATACTTTGGGGGTCAAAAGTATGTTCTGTAATGCTGTGTGTTTTGTTTCCTGTACAACTCATACAACCAGAATGCTGTTTGTATGGAAAATAGGGATACTTGGAGATCCTGGAGCATGAAGGAATAGGTCTGCAGGAAGGAGTAAGGAAGTGGGATAGTGAAAGGCTGCTTGAGACAGATTTGCATTCAGGCAAATGAAATCTGTTTCCCCTTAGATAGATCACTTGTTTAAATGTCTGCACATCATAAGCAGATGACCACCTTGCACATTGTGTGTGTGTGTGTGTGTGTGTGAGAGAGAGAGAGAGAGAGAGAGAGAGAGATGGATGGATAGGGACAGAGTCTGACTACAGATGATTCCTACAGAGGGGCAACAGCAGGGAAAACAATATTACTATTGTTAAAAAGCTTTTTCTCTTCTAAGGATCATATATCAGCTTAGGGCCACTTCACACAACCATTCTGCACAGGGCTAGCCATTCATTCTTCCAGTTTTGATTTTACCATGATTCGGGTTGTCCGTACCCTATATTAGGAGAGCATGCTACTCTTTTGCACAGTGCGCCTCACTCCACATTAGAAAGGCTTGCTATAGTATGCACGATTACAAGGTATGCTTGCAATTAATGAGCTGGATGACCCTTTCTTACAAACATGAACACTGCCAAAGATTTCTCCATGCATATCTGGCAACGGCAGTCGTATTTACACAAACACTGGAGACTGTGGGAAAAATCCATCTGGGCTAGCAAAGAACCATAGCTTCCATGAACTCATAACTCCAAGGTTATGAGAATGAGTCAACAGGGACATTAAGCAGGAACAGGTTCAGCAGAAATACAAATTTATAGAGAATGGTCCTGGAAAAGCTTAAAGGGCTGAGGGAAGACATGATGGGGAAACCCAGTCAGATGGGTGAAGTATGTATGTATAAATGTAATAATAATAATAATAATAATAATAATAATAATATACTTGAAGGAGTGTCACCCAGAAGTAGCCAAAAACTTGCTCATTGCTGCCTCAGAGTGCAAACCTATATATATAGGCTTTCTGGAGAGTAGATTTCAATTGAATACATGGATAGATTTATGAACAGCCAGAGCAGTTTGAAAACTGAACCCGTTGTCCATGCTCTGTGTCATCTCCCAGTTATGCTACTGTAATGCACTCTTTGTTGGGCTGCCCTTGATGATGGTCCAGAGGTTGCAAGGCATTACAGAATGTGGCTTCAAGCTTGAGAAGCTGGGCAACCTAATAGGACCAGTCCTGACAGCTTTGCACTGGCTGCCAGTGAGTTACTAGACCAAATTCAAGGTGTTAGTATTGGCATACGAAGCCCTAAATGGCTTTGGGGTCCAAGTCCCTAAAAGAGTGCCTTCCCCAATATCATCCAGATGAATTCCTGTTGGTGGTGTCACCTTGGGCTGCTGCCCAGTTGGTGTTGACTGTGACAGGGCATTCTCAGGGGCAGGTCCCTGTTTGTGGAGTGTTCTTCTTTGGTGAGGTGTGTCTGTCTCCTTCATCAGCAAATTTCAGGAGAAATTGAAAAACATTTCCTATTTACCCAGGCATTTGATGGCTGAAAGAAACCAGTCATGGCAAACTTGAAATTAGTAACCATGAGGATATGTGATTGCTTTAAGTGTTGTTGTTGTTGTTTGAAATAGCCCCCTCCCCCAATAGTACAGTTGTACCTTGGAAGTCTAATGGAATCCGTTCTGGAAGTCCGTTCCACTTTCAAAATGTTTGGAAACCAAAGCACGGCTTCTGATGGGTTGCAGCCAATCAGAAGCAGTGGAAGCCCCGTTGGTTGTTTGGGTTCCAAAGAATGTTCGCAAACCAGAACACTCGCTTCTGAGTTTGTGGTGTTTTGGAGCTAAAACATCTGAATACCAAGGCATTCGGGATCTAAGGTACAACTGTACTATTCTACATTTTGTTATTTGCCAGCCCGGACTCCTTTGGAAGGAAGAGTGGAATTGAAATTTTATAAACAATAGAAAAATATCCAGTGGTGTGGTGGGCTATGCCACATTGGAGGTCTTCAAGCAGAGTTTGGATAGTGATCTTTGTAGGATGCTGGGTTGCCTGCATTGGAAAGGAGTGTGGGAATTTGTGATACCCCCTTTCAGTTTTCCCCAACAGTTTTAAAGAGATCATACCATTTGCAGGTTTGACATGGAAGAGACACACAGGAACAAGTGAGAGCCTGTGTGGTGTAGTGGTACAAGTGTTGGTTTAGGACCTTGGAGACCAGGGTTCAAATCCCCACCCAGCCATGAAGCTCCCTGTGTGGCCTTGGGCCAGTCACTCACTCTTCAGTCTCACCTACCTCTCAGGGTTGTTTTGATGATAAAACTGGGAGGAGACCTATGTACGCCACCTTGATCTCCTAGGTAGAAAGGTAGGATATAAATGTAGTAAATAAAAACGTAAGAAAATGAACCCTTCTGTTTCATACCAATGTTGCTCTAAGGATATGAAGCACATCTGGTCCAGTATCCTGCTTCCTGCAGTGGCCAACCAAATGCATATGGGGAAACCCACAAGAAGAACATGAGGAAAATCTCCCTCTCCTGCTATGGTTCCCAGGCAATTGGTATTCCAAGACATACTGCTTCTGAACTTAAAGATAGTATATAGCCATCATAACTAGTAGCTGTTATTATTCTCCATGAATTTGTCTAATTGTCTTTTAAAGGCACCTGAGTTGGTGGCAGCCAACAGTAACCCATGGAAGCAAATGTGACAGCCTAAGTATGTTGTGTGTAAAGAAGTGCTTGCATTTGTTTCTCTCAAATCTTCCACCATTCATTGAAGGTGTAGAAGACTCCCTGGTCCTGAATGGAGTACCTGAAGGACCAGGTGCGCAGCCTGGGAGTCATTTTGGACTGTTCATGGAGGCGCAGGTCAATTCTGTGTCCAGGGCATCTGATACGCAGGCTGAGACCCAACTGCCCACAGACTGTCTCGCCAGAGTGGTGCATGCTCTAGTTATCTCCCGCTTGGACTACTGCAATGCGCTCTACGTGGGGCTACCTTTGAAAGTGACCCAGAAACTGCAACTAATCCAGAATGCAGCAGCTAGACTGGTGACTGAGACCATATCACACAGGTCCTGAAAGACCTACATTGGCTCCCAGTATGTTTTTGAGCACAATTCAAAGTGTTGGTGCTGACCTTTAAAGCCCTAAATGGCCTCGGTCCAGTATACCTGAAGGAGGGTCTCCACCCCCATTGCTCAGCCCAGAGACTGAGGTCCAGTTCCGAGGGCCTTCTGGCAGTTCACTCGCTGTGAGAAGTGAGGTTACAGAGAACCAGGCAGAGGGCCTTCTCAGTAGTGGCGCCCGCCCTGTGGAACTATCTGACTTTTAGAAGACATCTGAAGGCAGCCCTGTTTAGAGAAGTTTTTAATGTTTGATTCTATTTTTAATATTCGACTGGGAGCCGCCCAGAGTAGCTGGGGGAACCCAGCCAGATGGGCAGGGTATAAATAAATTACTACTATTACTACATTGTGTTCTAGCATTGTGAAAGAAGAAGAAACACCTTTCCATCTACTTTTTCCACCCCAAACATATTTTATACATTCCTGTTACACCACTTTGACTTACCCCCCCCTTTTTTTCATAAACTTAATAAATTCAAATGTTTAAACTTTTCTTAATTGGGCGTTTTTTCCAGCCCCTGGTCATTTTGGTTCTCCTTTACTGAATCAAGGCCATGTTCTATTCTGGTTTCTGAGACAGTGAATTAAGTGTGCACTGCCTCTTTGGGTACAGCTTAGTAACCTCTAGACTTTTCCCTGCCTTTTATCTGTTTTAGGAGAAACAGCAAGCAGGCCTGTGTAAAGAGCTCTTCCAGGGAACTGTATATAACCTTGTAAATAAGTCAGTTCAATTACTATCACCTGTGTGGAGCCTGAATTCAATAGGGGAAATTCAACAGACAACTCAAGGATGACTGTATAAGAAAACTCCCTGACACAACATCTCTGCAAACACCAAAGACAGCTAGGTGTGCAAACACAATCAAATCAAATCTAAAGTCAGACATAACTGTGAAGAGAAGCAAAAAAATTAATATTTCAGTACTTCCTGCTCTAAGACTGTAGTTTCCTTAAGTATTATCTGAATGTTTGCTGGTGGAATAGATATACTGACAGACACTCATTCATGCACACTTCAAAGAACGGGCAATCTACTGGAGGGAATAAGCCCCTTACACTGTGAAAGTTCATTGTCAGCCTGTCAGGCTGGCGCTTCATTACAATGCATTGCTAAATCTAAAAGTGTCTGCTATGGTCAGTTTCAAGCCTTGCAATAATATTGCCCCTCTGCTCCATTTGGAAATTCAAAAATGCTCTACAAGGAAGGAGCCAGTGGAGCTTGTAATGTTTAAGGTAATGCTCAGATGAGGGTCAATGCTTTACTGAGCTGTTCTGAGAGATTCTGAATCCAGGCATAAGGATTTCTTTCTTTCCTTCTTCCTTCTTTCCTTCCTTCGTTTATTCTAAAGACTGCAAACAAGAGGTATTCAAATATCTTGATTTTATTTTAGAGGAAGTATTCTTTTCATCTTCTTTCTGAACTTCACCTGAAGACTAAAAGAGGCGCTTCAAAATTATATTTTATATTACTGTGTTTTCTTTTTAAGTCATAGAAGTAACAACAGAAGTAACATACCACTTGCACAACCATTCTTGATGAGGCAAAGTCTTAGTGTTGTTGTTGTTTTATCATGTTAAAAAATAAAATAAAATATTGAGCATACATAACCAAAACAAAGCCATGTCACATATAATTCCATTTTCACAAATACAGAGTGAATACTGTTTTCTGCATAGACGTTTTCCCCCTGTACCTAATATGTGGAATCTCTTGGCGAAATCTCACAGATGAGCAAACCATCCCAAGGTGAGACACCACAGGCTTTCCGTAAGCAGTAGTGCCCCATGTGATGGCGTAAAGGTAAAAGTAAAGGACTCCTGGACAGTTAAGTCCAGTCAAAGACGACTATGGGGTTGCGGTGCTCATCTCGCTTTCAGGCCGAGGGAGCCAGCGTTTGTCCACAGGCAGCTTTCCGGGTCATGTGGCCATCATGACTAAATAGCTTCTGGCACAACAGATCACCGTGACGGAAACCAGAGCGCATGGAAACACCGTTTACGTTCCCACCGCAGCGGTACCTATTTATCTACTTGCACTGGCGTGCTTTCAAATTGCTAGGTTGGCAGGAGCTGGGACAGAGCAACAGGGCCCATCACGGGGATTTGAACTGCCAACCTTCCATTCACCAAGCCCAAGAGGCTCAGTGGTTCAGACCACAGCGTCACCTATGTTCCTCATGTGATGGCATAGGTGGGATACCACTACTTTCTTGGCTTCCTAAGGTAGGGTATCACTGGTGTTAACCAGAAAAGGAGGTGCAAGGATCTCTGGACTCTGCAGGCATGTAACAACAAGTGTGTCACACATACCGGACAGCAACAAGCTCCCTGTACCTCACCCCTGCACACCTTGTAAGCACCCTGCTGTATTCAGAAGCTGTGAGAGCATCAGTAGCTTGCTTACACTGCCACATGGGTCTCTACTGATGGTAAGTAACCATCTGAGTAACAACAGAGAGGTTAATGAATTTCATAGGGTACCTATTTTCCTGGATCCAGCACTGCCTATTCTCAGCTAAATATGCAATCTCAGTAGTCAGTGACATGATTAATAGTATCCAATATCTAAAGAGCTGTCACATGGAAGATAGAGCAAGCTTGTTTTCTCCTGCTCCAGAGGGTAGGGCCCAAGCCACTGGCTTCAAGTCACAAAAAAAGGAGATTCCGACTAAACATCAGGAAGAACTTTCTGACAGTAAGAGTTATTCAACAGTGGAATGGTGGTGCACTCACCTACACTGGCGGTTTTTAAGCAGCTTGTATGGCCATCTGGAGGGACGTGGGTGGCGCTGTGGGTTAAACCACAGAGCCTAGGACTTGCCGATCAGAAGGTTGGCAGTTCGAATCCCTGCGACGGGGTGAGCTCCCGTTGCTCAGTCCCTGCTCCTGCCAACCTAGCAGTTCAAAAGCATGTCAAAGTGCAAGTAAATAAATAGGTACCGCTCCGACGGGAATGTAAATGGCGTTTCTGTGCGCTGCTCTGGTTCACCAGAAGCGGCTTAGTCATGCTGGCCACATGGCCCGGAAGCTGTACGCCGTCTCCCTCGGCCAATAAAGCGAGATGAGCACCACAACCCCAGTCGGGCACGACTGGACCTAATGGTCAGGGGCCCCTTTACCTTTATGGCCATCTGGCATGTATGAATCAGTTGAGTTTCCTTCATTGCAAGAGGCTGGGGTGGTTGACCCTCGGGGTCCCTTTCAACTCTGCAGTTCTATGATTCTAATAGTTCCTGAATTTTAGACAGCTATCTTTCCTTTATTAATTATAATCTTGTATCAACCTTTCTTGCCTGAGGGAAAACCTTTCCCTTCTTCATGCCGTAATATAGCATGCCTGTGCATCTTTCACTAGAAAACTAATATCAGTGATCAGCTAATAGCCTCTCCTGTAATGTGAAAATAGCATCTGAAGACATAGTATGTCCAGTCTAGGTTTAGAGTAAAACATTAGCACCTACTAATTGTATCTGGTTCCAAACTCCATGTTTCTGAATGACTACAATATACCAGCAGGAAGCCAGGACCTTGCTCACCTACATGGCAAATGAATAGAAAATCTGAGGGAATAGAATACATACAGTTTCCATTTCAATTTCTGAGACTGATAACGTGGGGGAAATATACTATTAAATATATATCAGTATGTTCATATGACAGCAATAGCTAATATTTCAGGATGGAGGCAAAAGACTATTATATTTCACCATGCCTTGAATCTCTTTCAGCCCTCGCCTATGGCAATGTGTTTTTAAACTGACCAAGTTAATTTTTTAATCTACTATATATTTTGGAAAGTTGTTTGTATGTATTTGGCACTTCTTTAGGCATTGTAACCAAATTTTGTATGATGGTTCCTGAGATTAAGGAGCACAGGTTACCATCTATGTTTCAATACAGTTGGCTGCGCTTTTGAATCAAGATGGCGGACTGAACTTTTCAAAACTGTGCTGTTTTAACTACTGTTTTCAAAGCGGATATATTGGTTTCTTAGAATTCCCAAGCTTTGGGGTATTTGGTTTTTATATTGTTGTTTTTACTGTATTTTTGTGGTTTTATTCTGGAAACTGCATCAGCGTTCTTTTGTGGAGCAAAAATGTAGGGTTGAATCTAAAATTCATAAATACATATCAGGGTACTCAAGTTACAGTTCAGGATTTTTAATATACACTGCTTCATACATCTCCAGGATTATCTCATTAGAATTAAAGCAATGGAGCAAGTCGACATGTTTCTGTGAGGTGTTTCACTATGTCCTTGTGTTGCAGAAATAAGTATCCTAGATAAACATCAGAACTTTGATATTTTATCCTCCTTCTATTATGCATTGATCTATTAACGTGACCCTTCTATAGTTGCCTGAATCGTCACTTGTCACTCAAGATTTTGAATAAAACCACTAATGTCTCAGAGATTGCCCTGGATTATAATACCTAAGGGTCCTCTGCCTTATAAATCATTAAATTGCACAAAATATTTGTTGATCCACCATCTTTCCACATATTTGCCTCTGCATAGGTTTTTTTGGTTTGTTTCTGTGACTGTTCAAACAAAATATGAAAATACAGCCTTCCTTGTATCCTTATTAATTTATTTTTCTTCGTCTGTCCCCTATTTCACAAGCATTCTGCCAGGATTGCCATCATAGGATGGCTGTGATGTCAGGCTGATATATATTTATTGGTTCGCACCGAAGACATTTCCTGGGGGCAGGAGGGGGTGGAGATACTTGTAGAAAACATATTGCAAGTCTGCTTTTAAATTCCTTGTTTTTATTTCTCACATATCTATTTAAATTAAGCTGGAATTCTCCCATAGTTTTGTTTTCTCTACTACATAGTTTTCAGAAGAGAGTTCAGAGATGCCTGGTATATGTACCAAAGAGATAAATGTGTTAGTTTGGCATATATAGAAACATTGTGTATCCTGTAAGATAACATCACCACTGATTTTCTGAATCAAAGCTAGAATTTGTAAACTGACTATGATTAAACTGATCTTGCTGTAAAGGGAAGTTATTTCAAAACACTTCCTCTCTCTCCCTCCCCCTGCCCCACCCCACCCAAAAGAAGGGGGCTTAAGGGATCTTTTACAGAGATCATGTTCTTATTCTGTTTTTGTTTAGCCATCGTCTGCTGTCAAAGGTGTTCATGCAGGACTGAGCTATGAGTTGTGGCACTCTAGTAAACCATCTCCTTTGGAACATTTTTAGCAGCACTGCTTTGAAGATTTGGCCTTTAGCCTAGGAAGGTCAAAACACATTTGGGAGCTTATATTATTTGTCACCAGGGACAGTCAAGGGTAAACCTAGAAGCACATTTCTCTTCCGAATCCACATGCTTAAAATTAAAGTAGCCTGGCTCAGTATTTGTGCAGGGGGAAATATCGTCTGGGTTTTCTTATGCCTCTTCATGCCAATCTAGTATGCAGCAGTGTGATTATACTGAAAATATGCAACTCAGGAATAATATATTATGCATGCACATTCAATAGATATATAAGAGTTTTGGGCCAATATAAAAGCACCCTAGTGTACTGCAGAACACAGCTGTCCATAGGTATGAAACACAGCTGTCTATAGGTTAAATTCACCTTGAATCTGAGCATACAAATTGTATAGTTACTTTCTTAGAAAAGTGGTGGTGGATCAGAATATGACATATTCCTGTGTTCCCTAAATGATGATCATAAGAAGAGTCCCATCTACTCTGGCATTTTGTTCTCATGGTGGCCAACCAGAAAGTCTGCAAGCAGGACCTGAGAGGACCAGCATTCTTCCCACTTGGGAGTCTCAGGAACTGGTATTCAGATGTGTACTGCCTCTGACAGTGGACATGGGAACTCGATACCCTACTGGATCACTCCAGTGGCCCATCTAGTCCAGCTTCCTTGTCTCACAGTGGTCAACCCGATGCCTCTGGGAAGCCCACAAGCAGGATATGAGTGCAACACCTGCCCACCTACCATTCCCAGCAACTGGTATTCGGAGGCGTACTGCCTCTGACATTGGAGGTAGAACATAGTCATTGTGGCAGGCATAGGTTGATATCTCCCATATATTTGTTTAATCCTCATTTAAAGCCATCCAAGGTGGTGACCATTACCACCTCTTGCAGTTCACAACCATGATATAAAACCATGAAGATCTAAAACCATCTGGTGGGATCGATTTGAAAATAAAATCCAGCACAAATGGAGGATTCAGATGGAAAGCCATGGCTGCAGCCAAACATTCCAAAGACTTTATTACATTACATATTTTGCCAAGACTGTAATACCTTGAAGGGATGCCTTTGTAAGAAATGCTGCAAAAATGGAAAGTTGCCAAATTGTGGTCTGAGGGTTGGCAGGAATGGAGAAGCACCGCAGCTCCTTAATCTGCTGGAAGTTTGATCACATTGACCATGATAGCAAAAGCACCAATCGTTTTGACCAGAAGTACTTTGGGAAGAAACGCTAATGACAGAATGTGCTTAATGATAAGGGAAATAACTGAGGAAGTAGAAAAGATGGGTCACTGAAATAGTGTGAGAAAAGAGTATAATGATTCATTGAACTGTTATGCCTTATTCCTGAAGATTGCTGAATGACCTCACAAAATTCCAGTTCACGGGGCTCATAAATGGAACTGAAGAAAGTAAAACCATTCTATTAACCATTATATAGTTGTAGGGTAGATGGACCAGTTAGGGCTTTAGTGACTGATGGGCCATGGAGAAGGGAAGCCAAGAGACAACAGAGGGCTCGTTTGCACTTCTGCTTGTGCTGTGCCTAGAAGGTATGGGTCCGATCAGTTTCCCCCTTGCCCCACTCCTTTCCCGGGGAAAACCTACACTTTAGGTCTAAATCAGAACAAACAGCAATCTGCAGAAAACTGGAATTGCCATTTACTCCAATGGAATGAAGTGACAACGATGTCCAACAGGTGCCTTGTTTTAGGTGACAAGACTGTACCCCCCCTGTTCAGACTCATATTCAGTTGCTTATGCCTCCTGTTCAGCCTCCCGCATTGACTGATCAAAGGCCTAATCAACCTCCACTGAGGCTCCTCTCTCCGTAGGAGAGTCAGCAGGGAGAGCCAGCATCCCTCCTTTCTCTTTCAAAGTGGCAAAGTGGGGAGAAAGTGGAGATCAACCTTCCTCCAATCTAGGTTCTGCAGTTCAGGCCATCCCTTTCTTCCCCCACCATCTGGTCCTGCTATTCCAATCCCAACAGCATTCGTCCATGTCAAGGAGCATTGAGAGGGAACACTCCCCCTTTTCCCTAACACAGGTATCAGACAGAGCAACCAAGGCAGTCTCAGTGCTGAAACTTGGCCTAAAGCCCAATCAAAATGGATCTAGAGTTGCAGTTTTTGGATTCACTGGATATCACAAATTGCTTTTGAGAGTTTAAAATGCAAGTTTCCATCTGATAGAAAGGATAGAGGGCTGCTTTTGATAATCACAAAAGCCCCTTGTGTATTCAGAAATAGTTGTGTTTTTAAAATCCTGACCAGTAAAGAGAATCCAAAACATCAACAATTAAACAAAGGTTGTTGATGGGGGTAGGGACTAAAGCCCAAACTAAGTTTGTTTTTGAAAAATCTGCAAAAGAGCAAAAGACCAATGATTAATACCCAACTGAACACAGACAACTGATGCTTGAAGTTTGCAAAATCAATGGCATTTTCAACAAAAAAGGTTATGCAGCATTGATAACTTTGGTGTGAAATGAAAATTCAAGGCTTGCTAACAGATTGCTCATTGGATTCATGCTTTCTCTTCAATGAAGTAACGAACCTAAAATATCATTTCCCTCATCCTCTTCACCCTGCTTCTCCCCTTACTAACTTATTTTTTAAAAAGTGCAAATCTCAATTACACCTCTGGGAGAAAGGTCTAGTGTTCACACTTCATCAAAGGGGAATCAAATACTTTAAACTGTTCTTTTCTAAAGTTAATAGTTTCCAGATCATCATTAGCCATATTTTATTTCTGAAGTGAGGGAAGTCAAGGTTCTGAAAATAAAAGCCACATTCAAAAATTGTTGCTAAAATTGCACGCTCTACTTTGATCTAGTTATCTGATAAACTTAAAATGAGACTGGTAATGAGTCTGAATACTGGCACATTGACATGCTTTCATATACAGCTGCAGAGTTTCGTGGGAGTTCAGCATAGTTTTTCCTATTACAGCCTATGGAATGATGTAAGACTCTGTGTGATGTTATTCCGTGACCAGCAGCTTCAGTCAAACCATGCTGACTTGGACAGCCCACTCATTTGAACTGAATGGCAATCCTAAACTGAGCATATTGAGGAGGAAGTGGAGTAGTCATAGAACGTCTTTACAAATATTATAGTTTCAGGATTTTGTTGCTAGGTCTGCTTCACGAAAGATTAACATCTGTTTTATGAATAATGGGTAACCTGCACATTGATAAATACGTTCAACAGTTGCACACAATTACTGTGCAATACATACACCTGGCTTTCCATCAAGATATGAGATATGACCATTTACATTTGGGAAACCTGCAATTTCCTACAAAGAAGTGCTGTCTGTGTAGAAAGTTTGTTCTATGTAAAGACGTCCTTAGCATATCATTTTGCACAATGTAATGCCTGGATTTCACAGAGAAATAAACAGATTAAGTGTATAGATAATTTTAAAGTTTTTTTTTTTATTCCAGAAGAAAAGCTTCCTCTGTCCCTGCAAAATCCAAACTTGCATGGGTTTGAAATACAGTCTGAGTTTTTATCTATTTATTTATGTGTTTATAACCCATACTTCCATAAACATATAGCAAATACAAAATAAGTAAAAATAAAATTAGAGAAGAGCATCCATAAAAACATCCATAAAATTTAAAGAAACACTGATCAGTTAAAAAGAGAAAATTCATATTGCTAAAGCCTGGCTAAACAATATAGTTTTCAAAACACATCTGAAAGGAGGGAGAGATCGTCCCTGCTGAGCCTCTTTTAATAGGGAGTTCCACAAGAAAGGATCCACCACACTAAAGCTGTAGTCCCTAGTGAGTACCAACTGAACCTCAGGAACATGGAGAACCACAAAAGGATCTTAGTGTTGGGATACTGCCAGGGAGATAAAGCCCATCATGACTCCACGTCGCCTCCGGACGATCCATCGATCTCTGGTAGTATCAGCAATTAGCGACACGAGCTCCAGAAATAGCTTGCCACATTCCAGAGCTGATGCACGCTCTATCAGCAGAATTCGCACAGTGAAAGATGCACGCAGGAGAGCATTATTTAGAAGTTTATTCAGCATTGGTCAGAACAAAGGAAAAAAACATGACTGCCTGCTTGCGTGTTCAGGCACAGAGAGAGAGAAACGAAAGCAATAACAAAACATAAACTTCCTGTGAACAGGAAATACGCAGACTCTGTGACTCACAAAGCCTGCTCCCTTTTAAGGTGGAACGGAAATATCCTAACATCCTCCCCCTTTCCGTGTAACCTGTAGTACCTGTTGTTCAACCCAATTGCAACCTCTGTACGTAAACCTTAAGTTGTTCTCTGTTAACAACCTTAGACAACAGATCAGCAGGGGTTTCACTTCCTGCCATATAGGACACCTGAATGAGTCCTTTCTGAATACACTTTCTTGCACGATGTAGCTTAATCTGCAAGTACTTGGTTCTTTGCTTGCAACTCTCGGAGTTCAGCAAAGCCAAACAGGATCTATTGTCTTGATACACTTGTATAGGACATTTCACAGAAACTCTGATGTCCTTAAACAGTTGCATCAACCATTCACAATCCATGAGTGAAAATGACAGAGCATTGAGTTCTGCTTCACAGGAACTTAGGCTTACTGTCGTCTGCTTCTTGCACAACCAGTCAAACTGACAGTGGTTGTACATGTAGCATACTCCAGAAGTGCTTGTACCATCCGTGGTGTCACTTCCAAAACTAGCATCGGCAAAGATTTCAAGACCTCCAGTCTTCTGACTGGTGAACCTCAGCCTGTAGTGCAAAATCCCTTTCAAATAGCGGACTATGCACTTCAGAGCTTTCCAATCCTGAACAGTAGGATTGTTAGCATGTCTGCTAAGCAGGTTAGTGCTTACAGCTATGTCAGGTCTTGAGCATCTAGCAATGAAATTCAACTTGCCTAGAATGCATCTGTACAGCGTAGTGTCAGAAAATGCTTCAGCAGTACTATCTACCTTGTAACCTGTCACCATCAGTGTGTCTGCTGGGTTTGCATCAACCAAATTCAACCTGGTTAATACATCAGCAATTTTCTGTGTTTGGTGTACCAGAAAATTACCTGCTTGGTCCCTCTCCACCTGCAGAGAAAGATAGTTGGATACCTCACCAAGATCCTTCATGTCAAAGTGCTCCTTCAGTTGAGCTAGGGTGATTTGGTAAAAAGCCTGATTCTTCCAAAACATCAGAAGATCATCAACAAAACATAAACAATACAGTTTGTTTTGCCCCTCCTCCTTGACAAACACACATGGATCAGCTTTGCCCTGGTGAAAACCTAGAGAAAGCAATATCTCAGTGAGTTTTGTGTTCCAACACCTGGCACTCTGCTTGAGACCATATAAGGACTTCTGCAGTTTACAGACCATTCCCTTCTGTATCTGCATCCCGTCAGGTGGAAGCATAAACAGCTCCTCCCCCAAAACCCCGTACAAAAAAGCTGTATTAATGTCATGATGGGAAACATGCAGTTTCTCCTCTGCAGCTATCTTGAGCATCAGCTGAATGCTCTCATACTTGACGGTGGGTGAGTAGGTCTCGTGGTAATCCTGTCCTGGTACCTGTCAAAAACCTCTGGCAACCAATCTGGCTTTGTGTCTGACAACCTTGCCATTCTGGTCTGTCTTGGCCTTGAAGACCCATTTGCTGCCAACCAGTCTCATTCCTGGGACTATCGGTACCAGCTCCCAAGTTTGGTTCCTATTCAAGGAATCAACTTCAGCCTTCATGGCATTAAGCCAAGGCTCAGCATCTTTAGAGGTTAACTCCTGAACCTCTTTGAAGTTTGAAGGTTCCCACACCTTCTCTGAGCTACTAAGAACAGCAGTTGCTGTCTTAGCAAACTCATCAGTAAATCTCTTTGGAGGTCTGCCTTTGGTGGCCCTTTCAGACCTGCAAACTAGACGCAAGTCTTCTGGACTCATCTCCTCCTTCTTAGGAGAAAAGTGACCAATGGTGAACAGTGGTTCTTCCAGTTCATTGTCAGACACATCAGATGGTCTGACTGAGGCCTTTGCGCTCTTGTAGTCTGCTGTGTCATCACTGTCACTGACATCAGCAGCAGCGCCGCCCACTGAGCTGGAATCTGAACTCTGATCATCATCATCCTCAGCTTCCTCTTCTTCCTCAACACTATCTGCTTTTTTCACATCACCTTCATCCTCCTCTGGGTAACTCTGAAAAATTCCCACATTTCCCCCCCACTTAGGATTGTACTCAACTCTCTTTGTGAATTTAATGGACTTAGAGTCAGTCATCCACACCCTGTATGAACCTTTTTCATACCCCATGAACAAACCATGTTTGTTCTCTGCAGAACAAACTTCCCAAGCTTGTTGCTCTGTGGGGTGTGTACCCACATGTCAGAACCAAAGATTCTCATGTGCTTGACGTAAGGTTTCTTACCAAACAACTTCTCATAGGAAGTACAACCAATAGGTGATGACAGTCTCCTGTTAAAAGTGTAAACATACAAGTTCAGAGCCTCCCCTCAAAACTTCTCAGGGAGATTGGCATCATGCAACAAGGTTTTTAGGCCTTGAAGCAAAGTTTGGTTTGCTCGCTCAGCAAGTCCATTCATCCATGGCGATCTAGGCGTTGACAAGTCATGCTGGATTCCTTCTCAGTCAGGAAAGCTTCAAACTGCTGAGAAGTGAATTCCCTGCCCCGATCAGTAAAGAGACAGCCGATACGTTTACTGTGAACATTCTCCAACCAAGCACAGAATGCCTTGAACCTAGGAAACGCTTCTGACTTCTGCTGCAGCATAAACACATGAATGTACCTGGAAAAAGAATCATTTAGAACCATGAAGTACCTTGCTCCACCCAAAGAGGGCGCAAGTGGACCAACCAGGTCTGCGTGGACTAGCTGGTAGAGTCTGGAAGCCTGCCTGCTAGACTCCTTGCCTTTTGGAGCAACCTTCACCTTGTTCTCTGCACAAGATACACATTTCATGTGAAACTTACAGGGTTTGATGTTCAAACCCTCAACCAACCCAGGCATCTTGGCCAGCGCCTGCCAAGACATGTGTCCAAATCTTCTCTGTGTTTCATGAATACATCCTGCATAAAGAACTTTGTTAGTTTGTGCAACACAACAAGAATCAACATTAGACACACCAACAGCACCATTGTCATCATAAGTTATACAGAACAAACCATCTATAAACTTTGCATGCAAAATGTCCTCTTTGCCTTTCCTGATGACACAGATGCTCCTCTTGAAGGAAATCTCAAAGCCACGCCCAGTCAGCTGTGGGACACTGAGCAAATTGTCTGCAGCACCTGGAACATAAAGTACATCTCTAATGGTAGTGTGCAGACTTGCCAGTTTCACAGTCCCTTCTCCTGCAATTCACAACGTCTTTCCATCAGCCAGGTGGATCTCACCATCTTGAGGTTTGAAAGAGATAAACAGATGCTTATCTTTTGCCAAATGGCGGGTGCATCCAGAATCTACAATAAATCTGGCCTTGGCCTTTGGAGCAGCTTTTCCAGCAAGCAAAACCTTGTTTTCCACCGGCGTGGGCTTTTGCTGCTTGCCCCCCTGCTCCTGGCCATCAAACTTGCCTTTAGTCTTTGGTGAAGCTGTGCCAGCAAACAAAGCCTTGTTTTTCCCTGGTGTGGGCTTTTCACCCCCCTTTGTTTACCTCTGGCCTTCCGGTATCTGTGAGGATGACCTTGGCTCCCATGAGAAACAGAGCTCTCAGCTGCCGACTCCTTGGCTCCCCCTGGAGACTGGAATGCTGCCTGGGATGACATCACAGTCAGCTCCCCCTGCAGCTTGCAACCGGTGCCTCGGCATCCCTGCAAACACTCTCATTCTGGGAAACAGCCAGGAAGTCCGATGCAGTCAAACTCTGGGCTGGGATGACCGGCAGATGAGCTACTTTCAAAGCATTCCACATCTGACGTGCAGTCGTGTTGCCAGCTTGCGTAGCAATATCCTCCAGAGAGGTGGATAAGACTATTATGTCTATGGCCCTTGAATCTTGGGCCCTCCATCTATCTGTCAGAGGAACTGGAGGGGCTTCACAGACAGTATGCCACACTCCAAACTGTCACAGCAAACTTTCACAGCAACTTACCCAAGTCTCATAATTGTGCCTGTTTAACTTTGGGCACTCAGTGCCATCATCTGAGGCTTCTAAAACCCCATTCCAGCTCTTTACTTGAGCCGTGAGTCTTTTTCACTTCAGAGACTCCTTATCTTGGCTCCCATTAATCACGAAGCCTGCTTGGCTCGGCTCCCAGGCCAATTAGGCCAGCTGGACATCAAAGAGACTCTGCCGCGGCAGCGAAAAGCCTTTGCTTTCGCTTTTCCCACACATACGTCAGCAGTCGGTCGCAGTCTTACTCTCCTGTAAGTGCCATGAATCTGGGCCCATAACCTGTTGTTGGGATACTGCCAGGGAGATAAAGCCCATCATGACTCCACGTTGCCTCCGAACGATCCATCGATCTCTGGTAGTATCAGCAATTAGCAACACGAGCTCCAGAAATAGCTTGCCACATTCCAGAGCTGATGCACACTCTATCAGCAGAATTCACACAGCGAAAGATGCACGCAGGAGAGCATTATTTAGAAGTTTATTCAGCGTTGGTCAGAACAAAGGAAAAAACACGACTGCCTGCTTGCGTGTTCAGGCACAGAGAGAGAGAAACAAAAGCAATAACAAAACATAAACTTCCTGTGGACAGGAAATACGCAGACTCTGTGACTCACAAAGCCTGCTCCCTTTTAAGGTGGAACGGAAATATCCTAACACTTAGAACATAAGGAATCAGAGGGTCCTAAATGCACTTAGGGCCCAAGTTGTTTACGGCTTTGTGAATTAACACAGGTACTCTGAACCTGGCTTGGTAGTAAATTGGCAACCAATGCAGTTCTCTCAGCAGCAGAGTAGCATGTAATTTGTTCCAGTGAGCAGTATGGCCCTTGCATTGTGCACTAGTTGAAATTTCCAGATACATATATAAGGGCAACACCATATAAAATGCATGTCACAGTAATCCAGCTTTGGGAATCTCAATGTATGGCCCACTGTAGTCGAGCTGTTGTGGTCCAGGAACAGTAACAGATTACATGCTGGCCGCAGCTGATAAGAACCACTCCTGGTCACAGAGGTCACTTGGCCCTCTAGTGACAGAGATGGATGAAAGAGAACGTGAGGAACTGCCCACAAGGCCTCTGTCTTGCCAGGATTCATGGTCAGTTTATTGACCATCATGCATTCCGCCACTTAGTCCACCATCGTTCCATGGCTGGCACAACCTGTCCTGAATGAGATGTAATGGAGAAATAGAATTGGGTATCATTATATATTTTAGATCTCATGTCAATTAGAAATTTGCTGGCTAGCTTTGGTTGGCATCACTCTTCCCCCACCCCCACCTATAAAAAGGGAGTAATAGAGTCTTACTCCAGAGGTTGTTAGAAGAACTAAAATAAAATGAAGATTTTAAGTAATCATTAGGAACACCAGACAAATGATGGTAGTAGTTATTTAGCTGTATAGGTGGACTATAGGACTGTGATGTCTTAGCTATCTAGCTCAGTTGATAGAGCATGAGACTCTTAATCTCAGGGTTGACCTAGATGACCCCTTTCAACTCTACAATTCTGTATATTTCTGCATATACAAAATACACAGTAGATGGTAATGGAGTATTGGGCTCTGAAATCCACTGGCCCACATGTTCTTCTGGTGCTAGTATATTCTGTTTTCAACTAGCATATAGGGAATAGGGTCCAATTCCAATTCAGTGGCAGCAAGTGCAGCTTCACTGAAGACAATAGAGGTACACCTACTGGGCCTGAATTTAGTTCACAGTAGGACTCGCTGTAAAGAGTATTGCGCTACTGATAGCTAGGGCAACACACTGTTTTTCCTGCATGACCTAAATGCAATCTCCACTCACACAAATGAATGTCTGACTATTCAAACAATGTTCTTTTTTCTTCTTGGGGAAACTGTTCTGAAAGCTACCTAATGAAGCTGTGCATTCCCCTACACACACACACACACACACACACACACACACACACACACACTTTTTGGTTGACTGTATTGTAATGCTATTTGCTTCTCTAACTGGGCATGTCACTTTTTCTGCCCTAGATTTGCAAAAGGTCATCCCTATAGCTTTCAGACTAACACTGCCATTGGAGACAATCTATGCTTTTCTTTTTTTAAAAAAGAGGTGTTTATTGATATGAAAGCAAAGTATGTTAAAACCTATTTATTAATAATAATAGAATAATAGAACACATGTTTTGCACCCAAAATGACCCAGGTTGAACTCCTGGTAGTTCCAGGTAAGGCTAGGAGAGACCTCTGTCTCAAACCCTGGAAAGACACTGCCATTCATTAAAAACAATACCAAGGCTTTTATGCCTGGGAAGTCAATTGTGAGTTGTTTTGTTGATTTCATTTAGCATTTGGAGTTTCATTTGAACAGATTCAATAATCTTAATCCCTTCTTTCTGGTATCTCTAGAACTAAGCACATCATGAAGAGCATCTGGAAGAAATGCAGAAAGACACAGATCATGTGGCTGAGATAATGTAAAACCTCAGAAATTAAGTTTCCAAAAGCTATCACAGCTCAGTCAATAAACCATTGAAGTTGATGGACTTTGATTGGCTAGTCTGATCCTATGAGCCATGGGGCTAACGCAATGGGTATTTCAGGGGCCAGACTATCTGTTCTGCAAATGAAATGAGACTTTCTCAGAGAATGGTAGAAGTACTTTGCTGATGAACCACATGGACAGGAAAAGAACTCCGCAACCTGGAGAGGGCGATTCTTTCATTTTGCATTAATATGTGTGGTGGACTTCGAAGAAGAAAAGCTTCCAGCAACAGATGGCCAATGATATGAATCCTACATCAGGAGTTGAGAAGCTTTGACTCTCCAGATGTTGCCGAACTGCAACTCTCATCATCCCTGGCCATTGGCCACAATTGCTGGAGCTGATGGGAGTTGTAAATCAGCAGCATCTGGAGGGCCAAAGTCCCCCTGTCTCTGCCTAACATCTTTGATGCCAAAGTCAAGTCCCAATGTCCCTGAAGGCCTTGGATCTCCAGGGGTCTACTTTATACACACTAACTTATTTACAGATGGCTGGGAGATACACCAATATCCAGGGCAGGTGGCTTGTCAAAGTTGCTGACAGGTGTTGGGGGGGGGGTCTACCAGACACTTTTTCAACCTTATTTTTGTAATAGGCAGGATCTAGATGGGAAAATGTGGGCGGTTTTAATCTGGTATGTGAGTGGATTTCAATAGCTAAATTCCAGAATGTGGCTTGACTTTATTGTTGAGCAAACTTAACATTCTTAAGCTTAGCTGGCTTCTCTACTAGAAGCATTCTTGCACACTGCAAACCATTGTTGTTTTATAAACAGAATATTTCTTTAACAGAAAGCATCAAAAAGTCTTGGGATACAGATGCCATGTAATGAAGGAAATAATGATCGTGCATGAAGAAAATAACTTCAGTGTGTGGGGGGAAATCAATGAAGGCTACATCAAAAAGACAATGAAGTCAGTTTCTTTCTTATCAGTTAGCCCAAACACTTACCCATAACTAATTATTATTCCATACTAATAATGGGAAGCCTTTTGACAACAGAGTCCAGTCAGGCTCAGAAATGCTGCCATTGAACTAGGAACAATAATATTGATTGCTACATACATCAGCTCCCGCGAAACCTTGCACAGTTGGTTCAGTTAGCCAGCGCAATATTGGCAGCGCTAAGAGAAACCGCAGATACTTCACACCGTGTGTTATCTGTTTAGGTTCATTGTGTTTTCTTTATGTGATTCCCCCCTCTTCCCTCCTCCTCCTCCCACCCCCAGTCAGAAGAAACTATTAGGAGAGAGACAGATTTCTCTAATGAGCCTCGAGGTAATGCAAAATTCATGCGGTTTCACCTGCAGCTTCACAGGGCAGAGTGGACAAACAACAACTACGGAAAGGCGGGGGAAGGCTTCTGATACTTTTCTTATCGTTGCTGCAGAATCAGGTACTCCAGTTGCCACTGGGCATCGTGACCCACTTGTTCATTTTTAGGAAGAAGTGGATACTTTCCATGGGAGAAGCTCAAGCATTGGATTTGCTCCTTGGAGCATTAATAAAAGGGCTCAGTTAGCTTCATCTCATTATTTTACTATGAGTATTGACTTTGGCCTAGAGTCATGTATAGATAAAATGGTGCAAGGGCTTGTCCTAAGTGATTACTCAGAATTACAAATCATTTCAAGTGTAACTGAATACTGCAGTCTTGCTGGCACCCTGCCCCTTCTTTCTGCCCCCCTTCCTCCCCCCCACATCACTTCTGCTCCTGTAATAAGACCAATAATCCAGCTTTGGTTGAAGAAGCAATTAGTCTTATTCACTGGGAAATGAATTTTAATTTCACCAGCACAAAGAACGTACATTTGGATCTCATACAACATTATATCAACAAAGATTTCGGGGGGGGGGGGTTGGAATAGCCGAAAGGTGGGTCAATGAAACAGCAAAAATGTACATAACTATACATGTGTGTTTTCCCTCAGAACCATAAACTCTACTAGACGTTGTGGGGTTTTTTTCAGGTTTGTAATTGGCCAATCACATCTGATCATGTATAAAGGTTACTAGCTAAATGTATGGGTTTTAAAAAGAAATGAACAAGAAAGTGAGAAAGATAAATTTTTAGTAGCGGTGGGATTCTAAAAGCCCATTTTTTTTTTAGAGTAGAGAAAGAATCAATAAAATAAAGGGACACATAAAAGCACTAGATACACTCAGCACATCCAAATAAAATAAAAATAAAATAGAAAGTATAAAGTTCATTTTATAAAGTGGTGGATGAGAGAATGATGAGCATATAGTCTTCTAAAGAAAATACCAGGCCTCCAGAGTGCATCTCCTGTTCTATATTTTAGTCATTTTCCCCTGAGCACTTTCCTCTAGCACTTCTTCCTAGATTTGTTTTACATCTGGGTTTTGCAGGGATGCAAGAAAAAATGCTGAAACAGTTTCAGTGCAAGGACCTATGAACAAGCTTATAATTTAGTATATGACCGTGTTAGATAACCATCAAATTCCTATAAGCTATCAATTTCCTCCACTTTTGGATGCTAATAAACTGTAAAAGTGCCTTCCAACAGAGACCGATGCAGAAAACATGTAGGTATGCATTGCAAACATAAAAGTACATCCCTTATGTACTTCAACATATTTCCAATAAGCAAAGATTTGCAGGGAATATGTGCTCTTGGATTACACCAATGCATCACTCTAATGACTAGAATTAAAATATGGGTTTCTTAGGCTAAATCGGGGGGGGGGGTCTCCAACTTTTCTGGGCCCTTAACTCCTTTGGAATTTCCAAAAGGTATTGTGGACACCCCCACAACGTTATTGACATTGGGGATTTGCCCAGTCACAAATGTTGGAAGTTGCTTATATTTTTGCATGCATTCTGAGTGAGTGGTTAAAATGGTGTGTGTGTGTGTGTGAGAGAGAGAGAGAGAGAGAAACAGACTCAGATTTAGTCTCTGCTGTTATTTTGTTTTGCCTTTTGGTGCGGTGTACTTCTTTTATGGTTTTTATATATACGTTAAGGCACCTTGAATCAATGTGGGGAGTTATTCTATAAATAAGTAAAATATAGTTGCATGAAGTTTTTTTTCAGTTTCCCTTTAATTTTAATTTATACAGCATTCTTTAAAAAGGAAACCAAAGTAATTTAAACTAATTTTATCTGATATGTGTTTCTCTTTTTTAAAAAAAATGTTTCAATCATAGGGAACATAGTTTGAAACATTATCCCTTTTGTTAAAAGTCTTAAAGATTTCTCCAGTTTGCTGACCTGTTTTTAACCTTTGATATGATTAGCTTCATTGTTTATGCTGCACATATGTACCAGGTTTTTGAGTCCTGGAAAAGAGGTTAATTTCAAAGTTTCTAGACAAACCTTTTATGTGAAACGCATCTGGGTACTATAATTACTATAATTAGATGGAGTGCACAACAAGTCTGCAGTCCTGCACACAGTTAGGGTATTTAAATTCTATTTTATCAATTCAATAGGATTTAAGTGGCATAACTGTGTGCAGAACTGCACTCTAAGTCATTTGTGACATGTGGCTACTTTGTATGTCAAGATGGATTTCTATTTATCATGACTATAGCTGTAATCCTATACACACTTACCTGGGAGTAAGTGCCATTTAATTTATGGTGGAGTTGACATGCATAAAATTGAATTGTAGTCCAACTGTTACAAGGTTTGTGTGTGTGTTGAAGTACTTCTACAGAGATATTTTCCAGGATATCAAAGTGGATAGCAATCAGTGTTTTAAGAAACATTTTTTTCCTTCGGTGATATCAGTTTTCAAATTACCCAAATTAGATGCCAAGAAGTTAAATAACTTGGCTTAAAATAGTTGACTGTATCATTTAGATATTTGGGGTGTATGGGGTGTTAGCAGTACCCCTGGGGGGGGGAGACATGCCATGTTCCTTCTGTCCACCTTTGTCCACCTTTGGTCCTCACCTTGCACTCATCTTTTACCTATGGCTCCTAGAAGCTGTCAGTGTGTGACAGCAGCCACTTTCTTGGAATGGCTTCGACTAGCTGGTTACGTGATGGTAACCGATGAGTCTCAACTAATGAGTTAGGGACTTCCCCTGCAGGCTCCAGCAAATTGAGTGGATGAGACTAGTAGTGAGTTCAATGGTCAAGAAGGTGGTTTCTGCACTTGCTTGTAGAGGGAAGCGAGGGGCAGATGGGGCCCGTCAACCTTGGAAAGTAGCCCTTCTAGAAGAAGGAAAAATCTGATCCTAAACCTCTGCTGCCTTGCGGGATATCTTTGGGGGAAGAAAAGGCTAAGGAGAAAACGCTACAGAGTGGAGTCCCTAAGACAGTTGGATGGTTCTTTGTATGGTTCCTTCCAGCAAATTCTGCAGCCAAGCTGGTGCCAAATGTATTGCTCTGCTTTCCTTTGCATCACATCAGTGAGGCTGGGAGAGGTCTCTTGTCGTCTTGGCAACCCAGGACCTCCATACACCCTGCCCAGCCATGTGCCCCTGGGAGGTCACTTTAGTGCTGCTAGTGCAGTGGTTTGACTTCACCCCCGGAGGCACACTCCATTGTCTCTTGAGATAGATCGATGCCAGCCACAATATATAAGTTTATATGCACATACACTGCTTATTTGCCAGAAGGGTTTCTAAGTGTAAAACCAATTATAACAATGTTGTTGTTTAGTTGTGTCCGACTCTTCGTGACCCAATGGACCAGAGCACACAAGGCATTTCTGTCTTCCACTGCCCCCCTCAGTTTGGTCAAACTCATGCTGGTAGCTTCGAGAATACTATCTAACCATCTCATCCTTTGTCGTCCCCTTCTCCTTGTGTCCTCCATCTTTCCCAACATCAGGGTCTTTTCCAGGGAGTCTTCTCTTCTCATGAGGTGGCCAAAGTATTGGAGCCTCAGCTTCAGGATCTGTCCTTCCAGTGAGCACTCAGGGCTGATTTCCTTAAGAATGTATAGGTTTGATCTTCTTGTAGTTCATGGGACTCTCAAGAGTCTCCTCCAGCACCATAATTCAAAAGCATCAATTCTTCAGCAATCAGCCTTCTTTATGGTCCAGCTCTCACTTCCATACATCACTACTGGGAAAACCATAGCTTTTACTATACGGACCTTTGTTGGCAAGGTGATGTCTCTACTTTTTAAGATGCTGTCTAGGTTTATAACAATAAACCATGCATAATTACAGTAAACAATAAAATAATGTCATCAAAACATTCATAATTAAAGCATATAACAAAATAAGCAGCATAAGAATGAAAACAGTTAAAACAGCCTGTGGCGATCACACAGGGTCCCCGGACGTTTAACGGTCTATTGATCCCTGTGCCACCACTGTGCTCGCTTCCCCGCTGCCACCAAGCAGTTACTCTATGGTAAAACACCGAGTCCAGTCAGTTGTTAAAAGTGAACAAACAAAAAAACAAGTTTATTTTGCAAACATTAACAAGTTTATGGTTTCTCAGATAATATTCCTGTCAGTATCTTAACTTTAGTTTCTTTACCGGCCTATACCTTCCTAATACCTTCTGCCTGATTATCTCAACTGTTTGACTGACTCCTCTTAACAAATTCTCTCACTCTCTCATACCAGACTAGCCCAACCCACAGACTTATCTTCTCTGTCTCTTCCAGACTGTCTTCTCAACAACTCTAACTCCCTAAAAAACCTCTGTGCTTAAACCTTATACACAGTTAACTCTGCCCCCTGGATTCCCATTGGTTAGTCATTTTACAATTAGTTAACCCTTTCCCTATGAACCCAGTATGATGTCACACACATAGGAGGGCAAACGCCACACAGCCATTAAAACAATTAGATCAGTGGCTTCAGGTCAGGAGATCAAGGGGAAACTTGTCTAAAGAAGGGAGATAATGCAACTTGGAACTTTAAGAGGTGACTAGAGACATTTCTGGAGGATGAAGATATAAGTGGCTACTCATAATGGCTATATGCTATGCCCAGCATCTGAGGCAGTATGCTTCTGAGTACCAGTTTTGGGGAACTTTGGTGGGAGAGTACAATTACACTCAAATCATGCTTCTGGGCTTCCCATTGGAATCTGGTTGGCCACTGGGAAGAGAATGCTAGGCTTGATAGGCCTTTGGTTCATCGGGGCTCTTACATTTTTATAATGAGTAGCTCTTCTAGACATGGTCTGGAAACATATGCTGAACATGTGAGCATAAGGGTGGGTGGGGGACTCGAATCATACACTGTCCCCACCCCTGACCTCAGTATATCCCTTTTTTTCTCTGTGAACAGTCTGCAAATAAATATAAACACAAACAGGAAGGCAACAGGGTGTTCACCCTCCATGCGGAAGGGGCTACTATCAATTTAGTCTTAAAGCTAAATTCACACTGCTGTATCAAAGATATTGAGTTAAAGTTTGTTTCAGGAGTATAAAAAAGTGGTAAAAATCTGTGACTTTTGAGGTCAAGCATTATAAAGACTATACCATAACTCATAACATTACTGCCGAAATAATGGCTTGGATCCAGAGTTCCCATTATCAGAATCTGCTCATGGGCTACTACCACTGGAGAAAAAAAGAGGAAGGTATAGCTTCTCCTGTGATGTTTTGTACAGTGGTACCTTGGGTTAAGAACGTAATTTGTTCTGGAAGTCCGTTCTTAACCTGAAACTATTCTTAACCTGAGGTACCACTTTAGCTAATGGGGCCTCCTGCTGCCACCACGCCACCGCACTGCTGGAGCACGATTTCTGTTCTCATCCTGAAGCAAAGTTCTTAACCTGAGGTACTATTTCTGGGTTAGCAGACTCTGTAACATGAAGCGTCTGTAACCTGAAGTGTCTGTAACCCGAGGTATCACTGTATGTGTCTCTACAGTAGCCAGTCATGCTGCATGGTCAGAGAAGACTACGGACAATGCTGAAGTTCAAATATAACTGACTGCAAATACAGGTTTACCAGCTTTGGAGTGAGCAACTGGATTCTGAGGTGAGCTCCATTAATCATGACAGTGGTCTTGCACTCTTGCACAAAATTATGAGCTTATATTGTGTTCCTGATATGCGCTTCTCAGGCTAAGTGCTCAGAAAAATGGTGCTATGTCGTTGCATGATTTTGTGGATTATCACAATTGACTTGAACTATTTACAGTGGCTATATAATTTGCAGAACAATACATTGGCTTATGCCTCCAACCATCAATTTTGCTGGTAATTTCCAGGAAACAAGCAGCCTCCAAGGGCAGGGGATTCCATACATCATATAGATGTGACCTTTAAAAAGGCAAGTCATTAGTTAACATGGGGGGGGGCACAACAACAGCCTTGCCTTCTGATACAATCCATTAAAATATTTGCTACACAAACCAATTGCACATGTGCAAGAATTAACAAGCCATTTCAGAACTCTTCAACGTTTTCATAAAATTATAGAATTATAGAGTTTCTTTTAACTTGGAGCCATTGGTTTGAATCCCACCCTCCAGAGCAGGGGGAAACAAGCTAGCTCCATCTTCTATGTGACAGCTCTTTAGATAGTTGAAGATACTTCTTGCAGTTGTTCACCCATCTCTAAACTGGAGACTGTAGCCAACCTCATATGCTCTGTGGTACAATTCTTGAAGACTTCAGAAGTAAAAACCAAAAATAATGTTTTTTTAACCAGGGCTGGTTAATACCTGAAGTTATCACAAAAGCATCACTACCTTACTTGCTGGGTAAAAAAAATCCACAGAGGCTTCCACAATAATCATAATGATACCAAGCACAAAACAAGCACTTCTATGTTTTTAGATTCAGATAGGTAGCCTTGTTGGTCTGACACAGTCGAAATATATATAAAAATAAAAAAATTGTCCAGTAGCACCTTAGAGACCAACTAATTTTGTTCTTGGTATAAACTTTCGTGTGTATGCACACTTCTTCAGATACATTGAAACAGAAGTCACCAGACCCTTATATGTAGTGGGTGGGTGGGGTGGGTGTTTTCTCAGGAGGGTAGTAGGAGATGGGTGATTGACTCAATGGATATGGTAAACCTGTTGATGACTGAAGAAGTGTGCATGCACACGAAAGCTCATACCTAGAACTAACTCAGTTGGTCTTTAAGGTGCTACTGGAAGGAATTTTTTTATTTTGTTTTGACCATGGCAGACCAACACGGCTACCTATCTGTAACTGTTGATGACTGTAAACGACTGCAATGAGTCTTACAGGAAAAAGCAAGGGATAGTATGCAGATGATTAACATATGTAATGAGACAGGAATCCAATATCTCTATTAAGACCAGGTCTCTCCATAGTTTTCAGTTTAGTGATAAGTTGTAATTCAGCAACTTCTCTTTCAAGTCTGTTTCTGAAATTCTTTTGTAATAAGACAGCTGCTTTGAGATCCTGTACTGAATGTTATCCTACTAGCTTCTCTGTCTTGTCTTGTCATGTTGTTGTTGTTGTTGTTGTTGTTGTTGTTGTTAAAGTTAAATTTATTTTTGGTTAGTTGTAGAACTTGACCAAAAAAATTTACCACAGACAAGTTAGTCCTAAAGTTTTTCTGCCACTGGAATAATGGCAACTGAGGCAGGTCAGAAACTCTCTGCTGTAAATGTTGACATATAGTTCCTGAGTCACATATACAAATAACAATTTATTTTAAAGTTCAAAGACAGATTTATGAAGATAAAGTCGCATTTCCTTTTGTAGGATTGTGGGAGAGCAACAAGAGTTTTAGGCTGTAAGCCTAACCCTACTTACCTGGCAGTAAACCCCTCTGAATTCATTGGGACTTACTTTGAGTAGACATGGCTAGGATTGCACTGTTAGGCTGCAGTCTTCTACACACTTACCTGGGAGCAAGCCTCATTAAACTCTGTTGGTTTACTTCTGAATAGGCATGAACAGAATTGCACTGTGAATGTGTGTGTGCATGTTTAATACATACACTTCAGTGGTTGTGAATCAAAGATTTCAGTTTGAAACCAAGGATCAACTTAATGCATGCATGGGCTAGATTTATTCCTAAATTAGTTCTTCAAAGGCTGCATCTATCTGATCCCACCTTTCTGTACCTAATTCAGCAATTCTTTGTCATGCAGTCTATATTTCCTTACTTGGAAGAGCTATAGCACCATGAAATAGCTAGGAGAGGTTGCTTCAGGTGCAAAGTAACTATACCCATATATTAAGAAAACCTCTCTGTCTCTCCGTTGGTTCAGGCTGATTGGAGAAACAGAGAGGAAGATGCAGTGACAAGGCAATTTCTAATTAAATTTGAAATATCTATGTAGTGGCATAAAACACAGCTACCACCTTGTGCTCAAAAGCATCCTTTGAGTGGCCATTTCCTGCTAGGCGTTCATCCTTAGTTAAATCTTCAGGTGGAGGATTTGCTGTTGAGTTTCCCTGCCCCTTTGCTAAAGGCACAGTAGGTATCTTTGTACTCTCCTTTGAAACTTAATAAGACTTTACAACTTCTATCATAACCCCATAATTGAATGTGTGTAATGATTCTTAGAGATGGGTGGACTATAGCTGGCACAGATGGCCAGTATGCTGGTGTCGTAAATGACCATTTTATAGATGGATAATGTACTAGAGTCATAATTCTTTATTGCGGATGGTTATTGCTCTCGATCATGACCCTTGGATATTGAGAGTCAGTTTTTAATATCACAACCATTTAGAGAGGTTAATGGACTAGGTTTTGCAGCTTTTGACCTTTGGATGCCGAGGAGAGGGAGGCTGCATTTGTGCTAGAAAACTATCTTTTTATTTATCTTAGATGTCATGGATTTAGCAGCTTATTTTTAGTCAAGACAAGCATTTCTGACAAAAGGGCAAATTATTGGACTTCAGCAAGTATATATAGAGAGAGAAAGAGAGAGAGAGAGAGAGAGAGGCGCATTTGTCATTGGTTCCGATTCCGAAGAGAAAAGATTTATCACAGGGAAGAAAGTAGCCTTTTCGTTTAAGTGCATGAGAGCTCTTGCTTCAGAAGCCATTTCTTTTGTGTTGTAAAACATGGCTACAAGTTGACGGCAGCCATTTTAGTGCTTCTTGCTAGCAAGAATGCTGGCATCAGGCTTGCCGTTTTAAATAGTAGATGAAACTGCAAAGCAAATTAAAAGGAAGCTTCTTAATTGTGAGCATGAACTATTTGGGGGCAATTAAAAGCAGGGGAGATTTAAAAGCATATAGTAAAAGACTTGTTTAAGCTAGCAGTGTCAGATGATTCTCACACAGAGAAAACACCTGTGCTTTTAATTGCTCCGAGGCTCTGACTCAGTCACTGCTCCTCTTACATTGCTTCTTTGCCAGTCCTTTCACCAGCCTCACAGAGAGGCCAGGTTTTCCATTCATCTCCCATTTGGGTTTTTCTCCTGAGGGAAATCTCTCCCAATTTTCCTCAGTCTTCACCATCTACCATAGGAATGCTCCCCACCAAACGTTTGAGGACTGCTTCATACATGCCTAAGTTACTACACAAGTTTCTAGAGGAGGAAATGCAGAAATTTGCTTTGTGGCTGTTAGGTCCTCTTCAGGTGCTTCCTTTCATATGGTTACCATAATGTGAGAAAGGAGAGTGAGGGAGAGTGTGTACTCCCTGGTGCCTCCCTTGTATCACCAGTTTTCCTGTGCTCCACATGTAGGCCTAACCCATACAGGCAACCCTCTTGATTTAGAAACCTGATTTTCCAGGGTTTTAAATTGTGTGAGGAGCCTCACATGCACAACAGGCTCGCTGCTGCAGGCTTTCAGCCCCTAACATTGTATTTATTCATTATTTCCATTTATATGCCACTTACTATCTAAAAAGATCTTGAAGCAGTTTACAGCAGGTAAATACATATGTACATAATAACGCCAATATCTACATTAAACAGTATCCATATGCCTACACGTTACAAAAGACAATCATATAAAATTTCAAACAACACAACATACACACAACCACAGCCCATCTCACTCACCATCCACATCACACAGCCATTCAAACCATTCACTACCTCAAGCGTTACCTCTATCAACCACTCATACATAAATCAACTGGAAACATGTGGTAATTGCATGTGGGGAAGAATGCCTGATGAGGGCTGTGATTGCCTTCGTGGAAAATTAGATCCAAGCTGGAACATCCACATATGTAAAATAAGGGGGAGGGGAGCAGTCCTCATTCTATCCCTCTTTGTTTGCATTTGGCTCAGTTTTATATATGCTTCTCTCAGGAGGAACCAATCAGCCAAAAAGAACCACCTGTGGTTAGGGAGCTGACATATTCTTAGCCAGATGCTACAGGCACTTAACACAGCACACTCAGGCACAAGGGAGTCCACTATGGTGACCCCGGAGTACTTTATGGGAGTGATTGTTTTCTAAGACAGAAAGTCTCATCTTCTGTCATTATTACAACATGCATGTTCCCTGTCCAGATGATGACCTTACATGCAGCTGTACTGCAGCACACTTTCTTTGATCATAGTACTGAGTAACCTGCATTCTATCATACGACAAACTGTGACTAGATTGTCTTTTGTTACAATCTGCAGCTTCGTCTAATTTTTGTCAAGAGCTAGCCCGTAACACACCTAAAAATATGTTTCATTCAATTAGTTAAAATCCTAAATGGAGGAGTCAATTCCTAACCATTAAGGAGATTGCAACACACACATGTGTGTACACACACCAAAAACAAACACTTATATTTTATATAACCTTCCAAACTATCCGATGCATGGATCTCATGCACAAACTATCAGAACAGTTATGATACTTACAATTTAGTACATATGTAGTACTATAATTATGGGTATATGGTGTTTATTGACCTGACTAAGGCCTTCGACACTGTAAATTGTAATGCCCTGTGGACTGTCCTTCTGAAAATCGGCTGCCTAGATAAATTTGTGAACAACCTTCGGCTCCTCCATGATAATATGTCAACAACAATTGCAGATAACAATGAATTTCAAAGTGGGATTGGGTGTTAAACAGGGCTGTGTTATCGCACCAACTCTATTTATTATTTTCATTGCCATGATCCTACACTTTGTCGAAGGGAAACTTGCTTACAAAGCTATTGTACTACCAACCTTACTGTATGCTTGTGAAACATGGACCACTTATATGTGCCATCTCCAACTCCTCGAAAGATTTTATCAACGGTGTCTCTGAAAATTCTTACATATTACGTGTGAAGACAGGCAAACTAATGCCAGTGTACTCGAAGAAGTAAAGCTCACCAGTGTTGAAGCATTGATTCTTCAACATAAACTTTATTGCACTGGTCACGTTGTTCGGATGCCTAATTATCGTCTTCCAAAGCAATTACTCTATTCCGAACTTAAAATGGAAAGAGTAATGCTGGTGGTCAACAAAAGAGGCTTAAAGACTCTCTCAAGGCAAATCTAAAAAATGCCAGACCTGCAAATGTATTATGAGGCAGCCTGTTTGTGTTGATTAAAAGAATGGATTACATTGGATAATGCAGACATCCTGGACTTGCTGTTGTTGTTGTTTAGTCGTGTCCGACTCTTCGTGACCCCATGGACCAGAGAACGCCAGGCACTCCTGTCTTCCACTGCCTCCCGCAGTTTGGTTAAAATTCGACTGGCATGCATGTCTTTCGTATGGGAAGGCGAAAATTTATAAAAGTTTTATAAACCATATTCTTAGGAAGAATCTGTATAGAATTTGGGAGAAATATAAAAATCTGCTGGAAAAGAAGACACCTTTATGGCTATCTCCTATCGAGGCTATTACAATTAAGAGAGTTAATATGGATAGACAGTGGGCGACTTACAGGGAATTGCTGCACTTTACAGGGGGGAAACCTAAACTGAAATCAATGGAAAATGTAAGGAGCCATGTGTCAGATTGGTTACAATACCATCAGTTCCATGAAATGTTTAAATTAGATAGAAAAAATTGGTTTTTTGGAGCAAAGCTCACAATTCAAAAAAGAACTTGTACAAAACAAAGAGAAACTTTGGTCTAAAATGTATAATCTGATATTAGACTGCGAAACCAAAGACGAGCTTGTTAAAGGCTCAATGACACAAGGGCAATGGATATAGAACTCAATATAGATTTTAACCTCTGGGGAAAACTCTGGAAAAGTGACTTGAAGTTTATAGCATGTTATTCTTTGAAGAAGAACTACCTGAAAAAGATTCACAGATGGTATTTAACTCTGAGTAGGCTTGCTAAGAAGTATAAGACTGAACCAGATAAGTGCTGGAGATGCAAAGAGGTGGAGGGAACGTTCTTTCATATGCGGTGGACATATGTGCCTGCCTTCTTCTTCTTCTAAAAAAGAAAAAGCTAGCAATGAAAGGTGAGGCACCTCTACCACTTTCACAATATCAGAATGATATAAACGATGCTGTCCTTATGCTCTAATGGTACACAAGTTTCCAGGGTGACATCACATATGGCTTCTGCTGTCACTTGCTGCAGTGATGAATGCTACAAATGTTTTTGTCATTATTTTCCAATCATAAACATTACTTATGGTGATGGAAGCTAAGGATATCAGCCCCATTCACTGGCACCTGACGAAACCAAACTATAACACTCAATCCCAGTTTTTCTTATTACATTTTATTCTTAATAGTGAGGCAAGACAGAGAGAGGTTCTACTTCAGCTCATCTGTGGTCCATTATTTTATTTTACATCGAGCTTAACTCTGTTTACAATACAATATGTGCATATCCATTAGCCAGAAATACTGCTGATGTGAAGTAATTGTCCTTCACAAAATATATTTTGGAAAGCAGTCAGCAGCATTTGTCATCTGAGATCATGGGTGTTTCCTGAAATATAATAAGCAAGTCATCTGCAAATTCCCATACCACATTGGAAGCTACCAAAGAGGCATGTATCCCACATTCCCAAGTGGTAGGGGCTCTTTATGTGGTCGGTTTACTTGTAAAATAAAACAGTGGTGACTTATTATTTCCTGGTTATATATGTTAATTTGTAGAGCAACCACTAGTTCTGTACTGAATTGCCCCAAAAGGACAGTTGTTAGCCCCTCTCCCCAGGACTTCACCCCAATTTCTTTTTTCCTTCAAGATAATCTTTATTAGTTTTACAAATTTCATACCAAACATACATATTGTATGACATTTTACATTTATACTTGCTCCTAGGAGATGACTTCCCTCCTTCCTTCTTCTGACTTTTTTATATCGCCTCTAAATTTTCGCATTGTCTTTCTCCATTTTATATATTGTTGTTCTGCTTCCGCATTTGTCCATAGAATGTCTGTCAACGAATAAATCCTTCTATATATACAATTCTTATTGTCTATCTATATCATTTGCAACTACTATTGATCACATTATACATTTTACTTCTTATTGTTGTTATTTTTCCAATAAAGTTAATTGTATTGCACATTATGAGGTTTAAACTCCATCCCAATTTCAGTTACCTTCACTTAAAAAACCCAGCTCTGTCTTCTGCAACAAACTGTTTCTCTCCCATGCTCACTAACTGAAGTCTGTGACATGGCAACAGCTGGAGACCAATTTCCACCCATTAAGAAATACGAATCCCTTTTGAGATGCCAAGTTAGGCAAGACTTTGTTGATAGATGGGTCCATCCACTATAATCAAGACCGCCAAATTCATAGACCATATTATGATAATCTAACCTCAGTCAGGGAAAGAGAGAGAACCATTGGCATAAAACCACCAGGAACACTTCCTGCACAAATCCCACAGGAATGAATGGGATTTGGCAAGAACTCAAGATTCTTTTTCTGCAGCTTCTATTTTTTTCCAGTAGGTCTTGCATGAGAAAACATCCGAGTGGATTGTAATTAAGAGATTTATAGTGCTTGGCTTTAAGTCCTTTTCCACCTTTTCCCTCCCTTTCCTTGTATTTTGCTTAACACATGTGACAAATTGATTAACAGTAGTATGTAGAAGAAATACAATAGCATGTAGAAAGAGAAATAGCCAAGTCATTAATGGCTAGGTTTCCTTATTAGGTTTGCTGGTTCTCTCATTTAAATTATACAGAAAAATGATTGTCTTTAGCTTTTCTGCTTAGCCCTCCTCAATCTACTGTATCCTGAAATTATAATGCATTTAAATTTGTATTTTAATGTTATGTGTTATACGGCTTATATTATTTGTCATGAAACATTGTTTTGGTTTGAGCAGTGCTTAAAGGTATGCGTCGTCCCTGTTCCTGCCTCTCTCCCCCTCGGCTTCTCTTTCACCCTCTTCCTTTGTTTACCATTTTGTTTGTCTGACGCTCTTTTTAGTCTGTGCGATATGTTTTCATCCTCGCAATAAATGCCTTCATGTGGAGCAGTTCGACTAAGAGAGAATGTTATTAGACTGTGCTCTCAGGCAGTGCACCTTCACACGATCAATACAAATATGGGGCTCTGCTCATTCCCTCTTTGCTTAAATTCCCTGCAAAAGTGCAAGGGAAGCAGCAGAGGGTGTCATCAATCATGGGCCATGGTGACATACGCTGAAGCCCGACCAACGCCAAGATGTTTTAATAAGGCATCCATTAAAAACCTCAAATAAATTGCAATTTAAAAACAGAACATGATACAGACCAAGTTTTCCTCATCCATCTTCCCGCGTGTCATGTAATGTAATTGCATTGTTAATTTATCCAAGAACTTTCTCCATACACTGTTTCATCGGCATTGCTTAATTTCCCCAAAGACCGTTGTGTGTGTGTGCGCGTGTGTGCGCGCGCATGTGCACAAGTGTTCCTGCTTCTGCTTCAGGGGGTAGAGTAATGTTTCTGCTTAGCATGGCATTAGCCAGAGAGCTAATCAAAGATTTGAAATGTCTGACACTTTATCAATGGACCATTCGGCTATGTGTTGTTGCCTTACCAACTGGAGTCTAGAGCATATTCCCCCTTCCCCTTTCCCTATGGCTATTGGTTTATGCCCCTCAAGAGTGGGATCACTCAGAGTGCCTGTGGATCCCATCAATACGTATTGACAAAAGGGTTTAAGGACCATTTAAGATCGCAAAGCAATGGCACTCAAAACAAGACAATACTGATTTCTGCTCCCAAGCTTAGGACTTGTGCATGAAGTTTTGACAGGGGTGAGGAAAGTGAGAAGCTTTAAATCAATAGCAGGGAATGAAAAAGTGTTGCTATAGAATAATGTCAAAGTGATTACACTTACTCTCCCCCTCCACGCTTCTTTCTTTCTTTTTTTTAAGGGCTGGAAGGAGAGATACAGGCAGGGGTTCATATGGATTTCTTTGTCTTCCGCGCATAAATCTAAAAATAAGCAATGCAATTCTTCATGTAGTGTTGCATCAGCAGATTTTTCACTTTTATTTATTCTTCTGGGTTTTTTCTTAATCAATTCTTTATCTCTTTCTGCTATGGAAGAAACAGTTGAGAGGCATAAAACAAGATTTTCCATGTCCATTCAGTTAAAATCTGCACTGCTGCTCTAGCAGTAATGCCATCCAGGTATTGGTTTAAATCTAATAAATGTCCTCTCAAGAGCCTCTTGGAGCCAAAGGATATGCAGACAAAGGAACTAGGATTTCACACGCACCCAGATGAAACAGCTATTAATAAATCAGACAATAATAGTAGGTATCAAGGAGCAATAAACAAAGGCAATTAAATCCAACATCACCAATTTGATACCTTCCAGAACAGTCAGCCTCCTCCAGTACTGTTGCTCCGGAGGTCAAATTTTACTTCACTGCATTCACTTGTGTAGAAGGGGTCAATTCTGTGTCAGAACATGGCCAAGAAAGGCATTATTTTTTCCACAAAATTCCAATCTCTGTATAAAGCTGCCTTGTACGGAATCAGACCAGGGATCACCTAATATAGCACTCTCTGTTTTGTCAGAAATTCCCCACAATTCCAGGAAGAGGCATTTGCCAAGCCTTCTACCTGAGACCATTTAAGGTGGGAGATCAGAGATTGAAGAAGGAACTGTCTATGTGGAAAGCATGTGCTCTTCCAATGAGCTGTAGCCACTGTCTGAAGGATGGAAATGAGAACATAAGAAAAACCCTGCTGGATAAGATCACAGACTTGCCTAGTCCTCCAGCATTCTGTCCCCACAGTGGCCAAGCAGATGCCTATGGGAAGCCCACAAGCAGGACATGATTGCAGAAGCATCGTTCTGCTTACCGTATTTTTCGCTCTATAAGACACACCTTTTCCCTCCTAAAAAGTAAGGAGCGAATGCAGGCTGCGCAGCTATCCCAGAAGCCAAAACAGCAAGAGGGATCCCTCTTGCTGTTTTGGCTTCTGGGATTCAGAATATTTTTTTCTTGTTTTCCTCCTCCAAAAACTAGGTGTGTCTAATGGTCTGGTGCGCCTTATAGAGCGAAAAATACGGTATATTCCTCAGCAGCTTCTGAAACTGAAGTTAATATAGAGTCACCATGACAAGTATTTTTATTGTGTTTTTATATTATATTTAATGTGATCTTCAGATGTAGAAAGTTAATAAATAAAAATAAAAAGTAGCATTAACCTCCATAGATTTGTCTAATTCTCTCTTACGGCCATCTGAGTTGGCAGCCATCACTTTATCCACCGGCAGCGAATGCTATACTCCATCTATGTGTTATGTGAAGCAGTACTTCTTTTTGTCTGTCCAGAATCGCCCACTCATTAACAACAACAACAACAACAACAACAACAACAACAACAACAACAACAACATTTGTTTGTTTGTTTGTTTGTTTGTTTATATACTGCCCATCTGACTGGGCTGCCCAACCACTTTGGGTGACTCCCCCCAAAAATAGTAAAAACACAGTACAACACTAAAGACTTCCCCGAACAGGGCTGCCTTCAGATGTCTTTTAAAAACCACATAGCTGTTTATCTGTTTGAAATCTGCTGGGAGGGCGTTCCACAGGGAGGGCGCCACAGCCAAAAAGGCCCTTTGCCTGGTTTCCTGTAACCTCATCTCCTGCAATGAGGGAACCGACAGAGGGCACTCAGAGCTGGATTTCAGTGTCTGGGCTGGGGATGGAAATGTTCCTTCAGCCTGATGGGATGACTTTGGGTTCTGCTATTTTGAGAGGAAGACAAGAATGTGTCTCACAAAGTATGGGCTTTAGCAGTGTGATCCAAATAGACTTACTCATCCGTAAACTCAATAAAGTTTAGGGGTTTTTATTCCTCTTAAGTGGGTTGCATAGGGAAAGCAAAAATTCCTGGGAGTGAGTTAGCAGCTAAGCAGTGGTATAGACCATCTCCTGGAGAAAGCTGATAAATGGGCCACCTCCTTTCTTCCCTACTCCTTTCCCCTCACACCACCACTGTGGCTGGTAAAGAATGCATCTGCACAACATCCAGTAGCTTTCTATCTATTTTGCCTGAATGCTGTAAACCATCTTTCATGGTCTGGGCCTGTGAAGTGCTCTGCCAGGAAATAAGTGTTTCCAGTTCAATAACCACTGCAGCAGAGAAAGATCACAGGCCAGGCCAGGATGATAACCTAAAGCTGGACCAAACCTTTCCTATGGTGTCAAGACATTTTGGCAGCACTGAACCAAATGTCAGCCCCAGACCTTACATGGCTTAACTTGTGAGGTCCTGTTACTGAAATAAAAGGCTAAGCATTGATTTACATTCTTCCTTTGTTCCACTTTCTTCACATCCTTTTCCTTCTCTTGTCTTCCCACACATACAATCTACATATAAATTGTAAGAAGAAGAATCATTTGGATTTGAAATCCAGCTTTATCACTACCCTAAGGAGTCTCAAAGCGGCTAACATTCTCCTTTCCCTTCCTCTCCCACAACAAACACTCTGTGAGGTAAGTGGGGCTGAGAGACTTCAAAGAAGTGTGACTAGCCCAAGGTCACCCAGCAGCTGCATGTGGAGGAGCGGAGACGCGAACCCGGTTCACCAGATTATAAGACTACCACTTTTAACCACACTGGCTCTCAAAATAGGGGCTCTCCTTTATGTCTGCCCTACATTAATAACAACGTTCAACAACTATCATCACCAAAATAATAACTGCTCCTGGTGGATTTTGCCATGTAGGAGGAATGGAGCATGGTAAACCCAAAACACATGACCAAGCCACCCTGGCTAAGTGTCATTATTAAAACATAGTTAGTGTGTAAGAAAGAGAACTAGAAACAAAATCACAAGAACTACTGTTCACAGTAGTCTTTCTGTAGAGGGAATAAAAGATGATATGTAGGCTGGAACTAGTATAAACTATAAGAGAGAAAAATGGATTTGTGGAAATAGAATTCCTGTGGTGAATAATTGAGCACTAACTAAGGAGAATCAGAACAAAATAAAAAAAATTCATTCCAGTAGCACCTTAAAGACCAACTAAGTTAGTTCTTGGTATGAGCTTTCGTGTGCATGCACACTTCTTCAGATACCAAGGAGAATCAGCTTAGTGGTATAGCATGAGGGGCCAGTATCCTGCTCTGCTATTTTATGAATGCCCTTACAACTCTTGAGAGCTGAATCAAAATCTGGTAGGTAGAACTGCTCCTCTCTCTGCAACACTGTGATGTCAAAAGCAGTATCATTCAAGAGCAATTAGGTCATTTTTATGTGTTAGTGTGCTGAATCAATCTGATTGGGTAACTATTAGCCACGTGGGATTTACACTGTATTTTCAATCTCTTGTTGAAAGCTGCCCAGAGTGGATGGGGAAACCCAGCCAGATGGGTGGGGAAAAGTAATATATTATTATTATTATTATTATTATTATTATTATTATTATCATCATCTTCATCATCATCATCATCATCATCATCACCACCACCACCACACTGAGCCCTGATTTCTACTAGTACAAGTGAGCTAGCAGGATTACTGAAAATTTCATAGCCCAACTTATCAAGCAGAGAGAAAACGCCCACAATCGGTTGCCAACAAATTGCCACCAACTTTTTACAGTTTGGAATTAGATATCGGTGTGAAGTGCTCTCTAAAGCAGCCTTGCATTTATTTGCATGAGTTTTACATCTGTTTCCAGGATCAAAGTAAACTAGTCACAATACAAATATCTGTGATTTAAGTTTGAAATTTTAGCGTATAGACTTTGAACAAAGAAGAACACATGATCATGTATGTATGTATGTATGTATGTATGTATGTATGAATGTATGTATGTATGTAAAACAGAGGGGTGGGGATTGTTTTCTAAGTCTGGGGAATTTAAATGATGAGGCACTTACAATGGATGGCTGCTTGCCCTGTTAACCCTGGCCATTCTTTAAAAATATTGATTTGTTTTATTTTTTGATTGCCTCTTTCTGGGCTCTTTCTTAAACTGATTTACAATTCTTGCATCCCTTGCTGCTTTCAGCAGTGTGTTCCTTAATTTAACCCCCTGTTATGTAATTAAAGGCTGCTTGAATTACTTATTGGCTTAAGCTCTCTTCTTAACTCCAGCCTGTGACCTCGTGTTCTTGAGATACTAAAATTGTCCTAGACGTACCATGAATAACCTTGCTTTGACCACTAAATTACCAGTGCCTGAATTCAATTTGAGGCTTAAATCTATAGGCGAAAACCTTCTCTGTGTTTACATTTGAGCACAATGCATGACCTTTAAAAATCCCCTAATGTTGGTATTCTCCCAGTGAGGGAGAACCATATGTCACTGCTATGTGTGTATAAATAAAGATGTACATTTGCATAGATATATAAATTGCTTCACATCTCTATTTCCCTCCCCACTTTCACTTTCTTAAATGGTTTATTCATCTATAAGGTATTTGCTAGTTATAAATACCCTTTCCATCGTTCCTAAACCCTAACAGATCCAACAGGATTCTCCTGGGCTTAAAGCTCCTTTAGTCCCTGCTATTTTGAAAACAATCCCCGGAATATGTACAAGTGAGCTGGTACGTCTCTCCACAACGATATTTTCAAGACAACCTCAAGAGAAAACTATTCAAATTTTGAGGCATAAATCTGAGCTCCTGATCAACCTTCCATTCGCAAGTTGCCCGCACCAACTCTCATGCTAATTCTCTACTGTACCTGCACTTTTATGAAAGCTATATTTTATCTGTTTGGCTATTTGCAGTTGCACGAGAACAGAAAAGGGAATATTAGCACCACTCACTTTTTATAGTGGGAGTCATAGTACTTGGCTGACCCCTTTTCCTGGCCCTATTGAATTTCCTATACAAAGGAAATGAAAATGTTTTATATTTAATACTAGGAGCACATAAACAAGAGATTTACTTATTGCATGGAGTGCTGTTGCTGTTTTCTGCTTTTCAGACAAGAGGTTCAGGAAAATGTCTGTGGTGGCTTAATGGGAGCTTAGGGGACCAAAACAAATTATGCAACAAGCAAAGAAGCCATTGGGAGGAGAATGCAGTACAACATCATTGCTCATTTTCTTTATAGTAAATGATTGGGTGGGTTATTGTGTTTCCTACTAAGGTTGCCAACATTTTTACAGTTCCTTGCTTCTGGCCCTTTGTGCCTGTTGATTCCAGACCCTCCAAGTGTCTGTATTTTCCAGGGACAGTCCCAGATTTACAGAAGCTATCCCGGTTTCTGATTTGATCCTGGAATGTCCCACTTTTCCTTAGGACATCCCTGTTTTCATTGGAGAAATGTTGGAGGGTGTGGCATTATCTCACCCCAGAGTCATCTGAAGGTAGTCCTATATAGGGAAGTTTTTAAATGTTTAATGTTTTAGTTTGTTTTTATATATGTTGGAAGCTGCCCAGAATGGCTGGGGCAACCCAGTCAACTCGGTGGGGTACAATTATTATTATTATTATTTCACTGGAGAAATATTGGAGGGTATGTAATTTGGAATATAGAAGTAGAGTGAAGCCTTTTCTGGCATGGTGATACAGTGATGAGACAGGGGATGAGAGCTTCACCTGTTCAATTCATATGCCCAGAATCTGGAGCACTGTGAACACAGAAGCCTGCAGAAGAGGACTTTCCCATGTCCTCCATCACCCCCTGCAGCACACAGTGCTCCCCAAGAAACTTCTCTGGGGAATTAGGGGGCCCTCATGTACACCGTGGGTTGTGTTGCCAGGGGCAGCAGTCCCATACCAGAAGGCAACCAAATCCATTTCTGACATACCTGCTGATTTTTTCAGTACCTGGTTCTCCTTCCCCTCCTTATTTTTAACAGAAAATTAAAGGGAACATTGCAAATGGGGAAAAAGGCCATGTTAAATACAATTATTGCTTTCATTGCAAAGCATCATAGTTCTAACTTTTCTGGTCCTCTTAGTTTCCAGATATCGAAAAAACCAAAAGCTCATGCATCCCCCATTCGGTCATATATATATGCATATGACTATATATATATATATATATATATATATATATATACACTATATATATGCATATGACAAGATATATAGAGATATACCACTAAGTACACCCACAATATCAGCACACTGCTTCACATACTTCAGGAAACAAGTCAAAATCATTCTTAGATGAATATCTGCAAGTGTCTCTGTTAGACTTCTACCCTGCTCTTTTCCCGAGGAGCTTAGAATGGTTTATGTATGACTTCTATAAGAAAGAGTTGCTGTAGCAAAGTGCTTAGCATCAGAAAATCTGCTATGCATTCAATAGGAGACCTATGCAGGCTACTTCCTGTCAACCTCGGTCCCCTCATCTGTTATATGGTAGATACTAATTCTGGAAGTGCTACATTAAAGGTGCAATATTGTTATTACAATTCTTGTAATTCCAGGTGGTCTTAAACCAGGCACTGCTGATGGCCAGATCCCCATGGTGTCAGCAGTTAAGTTCACACCCGCAGAGGCAGACTTAGGGTAGCGGAACCTGTTTTCCTGCACTGTGCATCAAATTTAGAGGATGCAACAGGATATACTACCACAATGAGGAACAATGGAAGGTGAGAGGTAGGGGGTGCTGAATCAAGGTATCGCACAGGGTCCCACTGCAATTTGAAAGCCCAAAGTCCGCCACTTAACACTAATCTTGCCTTGCTTGCACAATCTGGAACTTTAGCCTGGTAGCAGAACTGTTTTATTCTGCTGAATATCATCCTGCATGTTCTGACCTTAGCGGAATTCGTCTTGGAGTCTCCCCTCTAAAAAAAAACCTTTCTGGGACTGAAAGAACTGCATAACTATTTCTATGGACCCCAAACCATAAGGGAAACATAAGGCCTGCTGGATTACACCCAAGACTGGATTGGACCAAATCCTATTTCACCATGGTGCCCAACCATTTTTGAAATTAAAGTGACTTTCAAAAGTAGTTTCTGATGTGGCAAAGAACAAAATGGAGGAGGGGAGGGGGAAAATCCCACTGGATGTCCCCAAGCTTTGTTTATGCCTAAAGTCCCATTGAATAATTTTAAAGGAAACCTGAGGTAGATTTAAAATAAAGATAAAAATAAAGTACCTCTTTTAAACTTGCATCTCAGCTGGGTCATATTTTACTATTCCGAAACCATGGTCACCTGTCATGACCTCTTCACATATTATGCTTTTACACATCATATAGAAAAACTCTGTGCTGGCGGGAAAATAAACACACATGCCCCACACTTCCAATGTGATTTTTTTTTGGGGGGGGGTGAATGTTGCCCTCCTCTAGTAAGTCAGGGATAGGGAACCTGTGGCTTCCAACTCCCATCTGCTTCCAACAACATAGCCCGACTGGTGGATGTTGTGGATGTTCCCATGCCTGCTATTTAATTTAATTTCTGTGTAGAAAATATGTCATCTGTGAAGAGGCCCTTGGTGCCTGTACAAACCCATATAACATCAGGGAAACAGTCTAAGTCTGGCAAAAAAACAACAACCCACCTTTACTAAGGTTGAGTGTACTTTTGGGTTTCCATTTGGAATTGGGGATTCATTAAGTTATCTCGAAATGTAAAATGAGTATTGAACTTTGTGTGTGTGTGATCTTTCATACGTACACAAAATCTTTCTGTTTCAAAAAGGACATAACCTCAGTGTGTCAGATAGTGGTGTAGTACAGGAAACCTATCCCTTGAACACAGAATTTAGACTTTCCACTCACAGTAAATTAGTTTCTCTGATTATACTGCGTCTGCAGAGGAAACAGACATAAATATTTTGTCTGACATGAGAGACAGTTTGGAAAGAAGTTAAGGAAAATAAAGGTTGCTTGTCCTGGAGATTCTTGGATGTTACTCTAGACCTCCTGTGCAGTTAGAGAAAGAAGATATGGATATATTTAACAGATAAAATGAGGCTTGTAAAGAAGCCAGGTTTTAATCATGAGGGAGTATTTTCTAGAGTGATTGAGATAATACCCATGCCAAAACGAAGAAAGGGAACACGTTCCTAAAGAAAACAGAGACCATAACAGTGAAGTCAGAATTTAAAAATAAATTCAATAATGGGCAGGCATCTTTAAAAAAACAAAACAACAAAAAAAAAACAGGGTAAGTTTGGAAAAGCATATGGATCTTAAAAATAAAACCTACTCATATTAGTCGGAAATTTCCTACTGCCCTCAATGGGTTTGGGATTAGGCCTCTTTTTTTGTCTGTATATGCATGCATGCATGTAGCCCAGAGTACATCTGGCTGAATAATGAATTTAATGAATGCTGCCAAATGACTCAGACACTAGCAGCCTGCCTTGCCATAGGGACATTGACAATCCCCATCAATAATCTGTCTGATCTCTACTGGATGTCACAACAGAGAGGAGGTTGCTGCTTCTCCTCTACCTTCATAAATATCAGGCAAAGCAGGACTACATTTAAAAACATCTCTCTGTTGACTGAAATACTTTATTTATTTTGTTAGAAACTTATGTTCTATATTAGGCTGGATCACCTCTTGCTTTGAATTTGCTTGAATTTGACGAAAACACTGCTTACTTTTCAAGGGATCGCAGAGTATTTGTACCACCATGAGGAATCAACCCGTGGAGAATGAAATCCAAAAGTGATCCATTCTCTTCAAACACTTTGTTATCCGTCATCTGTGTGCCAAGGTGAATTTGAAAGTCACACATGGTGAGTGATAGATAAGCTTTAGTGGACTGATGGCTCAACACACACACACACACACACACACACACACACACACACAAGTTGATCTATCCTTCAAAAATCCTATATTTAAAAGCCTGCTTTTACTCAAATATAACCTGCTGAAGTTGAGATTACAGATGTGTCACAAGGCCAAAGTCTGCTCTATATGACCCCACATTTTGCCACTCTAACAATTGCCATCGTCTGCCAAACTCATCAGTATGGCTCCTGCAATTTACTGCGAAATCTGTGCTGTGTAATATGTGTGTCTCTTTTAATTTGAAGTGCGGTGTGCAGTTTACAGCATAAATAGTGGCTAGGTCTGGGGGCTAATGTTACACATGGGTATCTTCTGACATAAAAAGAAAGCCACCTAAATGAAGACCAGTTTGACTGTAAACATACAGGCCATGTCTCCTACCATCTTTGAACACCTAAACCAGGTTTATGGGGGACCTTGAGGCAGATGAAGCATGACCAGTCGAATACAGACACATTTAAGGCAATGCCTGTGAAATATACTCTGAGTCGAGAGTGGATTTCATGCTCTTTATTCAGCTCATAGTGGTGAGGAGGAATGGAAGTTCCCCCACAATATCTGCTTTATATACATTATTTACACAATGGGCTGCACGCGATTGGCTAATTCCAGGGTTCTCCTGTAGGCCAATCAGGTTGTGGATTCACTTCCACCTGGAGCTGGATTGGGTGGCTCCTGCGAACCAATCATACTGCTGCATTGTTCTAGGACCAATCAGACTGCTGCATTCTGAATCCTATTGTTCTAGGACCAATCAGACTGCTGCATTTTGGATCCTATTCAGCTCAGTACATAACAGCCTGGTTGCTTGAAAAATAGGTCTGTTTATTTAGAGACTATGCAATGTTGGTGGCAGAGGTGCAGAAGAAAGGACAGTCTTGTGGAGCTGTTGTGGGTGGTTATATAACTCTTGTGGGAAGTGTATACATGGACAACGAAGAGAAAAGTAACCCTTCTGCTTTGGTGTTGTCCTTATAGGGGCATAAGGAGAATGCATCAAATGCAGCCTAACTCATACTTGGAGGCATCCTGCCATCAGGATATTAAACTGATTTTGTGTAAGGAAACACTACCGTTAGGCTGCAACTGTCTTTAATTGCAATGAGGTGACAACATACTGGGTAATGAGTTGTAGATGTGTTTACGATGAGTTGACAATGTGTTGGATAAATGTTCTCCTAAGTTGTAGATCTATTTACAGTGGGGGATGGAAGTGGGGGGAAGATGTTCATTAGTTGTCGATTTGTTTGTTTACATTGTTTTCGATTTGTGATCATTTTTATGAGACAATTTGCAGCCTGACGAAGGAGGATTGTTTGTGTGCTTTAATGATTTACTGTTGGAACTTTTCTGAAAAAGTACTTAACTGCTTCATCTGTCAGTTTCCACTGCAAACGATGCCAGTCACAATAGTTTTATTAGCACAGCATGGGCCGTTTGTAGGAACATTACGCAGCTAAAAATCCTAATGCTTTCCTGTTCGGTGAGTTGTCATTTGGCTGGCTCTCGCAAGCAGAGATCCTTCTGCTCGGTATAAGCAAATACCTTTTAAGGTTATAACTTGAGCTCAAGAGCTCTACTCTAAGATCTATAAAGCACCACATGGACTATCGCTGGCAATTATTCTTTCGTAGCCTCTCCAAGAATGTCAGAAGTTAACAACAGCCATTCCCATCAACTACTGCTACTATTTTAATCAAACTTTTAAAAAATTACCATCAGCGTGAGCTTAGTTACATAATGGAATGAAACCCAATATGCACTGGAGAGCAATGAAGAGGTCTCGCTACAATACCCCTTTCAGTAGTTCCTAGTAACTCAGCGTAATCTCTGTGACATTTGCGCTACAGTAATAACTGGAAACCCTCCAATATAGGCACAAGCCAAAATAAATATTTTCCATTGCTTGTTTTGGTGACATCACAATTTACATATTATGATCACATTCCCCATTTCCCTAGAATAATACAATTTCCGAAGCTGTCTAGCTTTTGTAATTAATTTCATGGCATCACGTTACAGCTGAGGGCTTGCTTTTCAGTTTTTATCATTACTCTTTCCCTTGGCCAATGCTAACTTCTGTAGAGTTTTCTTAGGCTTGTGGACTTACTGTACATTACTTATGGAAACATCCTTAGCCTTAAAAGCATCTGCTACACCTGTTGTTTCTTTGGGGGATAAATGGAACATTATATTGTTATTAAGATTGAAAATCATGTACATATTTTCAGTTTATTATCCACTGGGGAATTGGTTGATTAGTTGGTAGCCAACTCCATCTTTGAAAGAGACACGTGGGAGAATGGGTGGCTAATATCTTTCCTCTTGCAGGAGGCCTTGGATAATACTAGAGGCAATGCAATTCACTTGTATCGCTTCTGATTCCCCCAGTGCCTGATGTAAAGTGATAGAAAAGTCCCAGACCTATGACACCTGCTATGATACATAAGTGCATCATCTTTAAAACAATGCTTCATCCTTTAGAAAACTTGCGAAGAAGGTTCAAAACAAGTTATAAGCCGGGGGGACTTGTTGTGTAGCAAGGGGAAGTTGTGAAGTAATGCACCCCACACATGCAAATAAACAAGGAATCAAACAAGCAAAGACTTTGCCATGTTTTTTTGAATGCAATTTTGAATTGTGTTCTATAGCGAATATTGCATTTAACCCCTTTTTGTACAGTTTAGAAAACTTGTAGCCTCTTTCTCCCAGCAAGAAGTTAGAGATGGGGCTGTTTCCTCATCTCTTGATGCATAGAGAGCTCTGAGCCCCTCACTTTGTGCTAGGCATGACTGGAGGTGGTTGGCCTAGCTGTCAACGTTTCCCTTTTTTAAGGGGAAATTCCCTTATTCTGAATAGGATTCCTCGCAAGAAAAGGGAAAAGTTGACAGCTATGCCTCCAGGATGAAATGTAACATCACGGTGGCTGACTTGGTTCACAAGAACCTCAATACTGAGGATACTGTAGGAAACACAGGGCACAGTGCACTTCACAAGTGTGTGACTTGCACTGGCTTCACACTTCCATGCTCAGCACCATAGCATTTACTGGTGACTTGCACATGTGAATGAAGCGTCACAGATATTACAGTGTCAATCACATTTCTGTAACACCTTGCATCACTTCTAGCACCTACCCAATGGAGGCAGTATCAAAGTAATGATTTGGGCTGCAATCCTATGCTGGCTTACTCGAGAGTAAGATTTACTTCTGAGCAAATATGCACAAGAGCAGCTTGCATGGCATCAAGTGACATGCATGTAACCTCGCCACAGGACAGCATGTTAAGAATGTCACAAAACACGTTGGCTGGGAAGGTGCATGCCAATCAGCCCTCCTGCATGGCTAAGAAACTTTAGGCACCGATATGATGCCTGCTATGAAAAGTACATGCATCATATTTTAAAAGTGTTTCTTTTTTGTAACCAGATTTAATCAGTCGATTAATTAACCAAACTCATATGCTTAATCAGTTAATATTCATATTATTGAGTAGCAGCCTTAGCAATTAGCATTCTTGAGAGATGAAGGGACATATTTCTAGTAGCTGTAATGAAGCTGGCTGCACTTTGCTGTAGAGCAGCAGAAGTAGCACAGCCATACCGTTCCATATTGTGGACCCTCCAGCCGTTTTGATGTCACCAGGGATGTTTATGCAGCTGAAATTATGTACTAGTAAAATAATGTCACGAAGAAAGCAGGGCATCTTTCTTCAGATCTGGGGGTGCTGCTGCACAAAGTCTACCACTGAAGAGATGGGGAAATACTTGATTTAGTGGGGAAATTCCTAGGATATGTCAGAAACAGGAACTCTGTCTTTTTTCTTTGAATTATTCCAATCTCAGGAAGCTCTGGTGAAGGATGTTGAGGAATTAATATTCTGTGTGGTTTTACAGACTTATACCACAATTAAGAAAGAATCATAATGATGTTACCAGTGAAACCTTTAGAGCAAATATTAATAATAGGTCCTTCAAGGGTTTTTCTGAAAATCTGGAGACTGAACATGTAGTTTCTCCCTTATGAATGTGACTGGGATTGCTGGGTTAAATTAATTCAGGGAAAAGAATGTAAGACTTTTGTTTGCTTATTTGTTCATTAGAATCAAATTGAAACATTTACATATGGAGTCTTAGAAAATGCAATTGCAAATCATTAGGAGACATATTGCAGAAACTATATTCTAATGTAATTCTGCAGCAATGGTCTCTATTGAGACCAATGTCCATTATCTCAGTCTGAAATTCCCCATTCCTCTTCTCTCGTGTTAATTGTCCTCTGTCACTGTGAAACACCTTGCCCTTTTTGTTTTCTACACTTAGAGCATGAGGTGACAATTCTGATTACTCCAAATGAAACACAGAGCTACATAACTGGCTGGAAGTCAAGTTCGGGCTTATTTCCCACTGCCTTCCAGATGCAACCATTACGATTCATGTTTAGTAAAGTCAAATAAAAGATGGTTTTGTGGTAGGACAGTGGAGGGTCAGTTTTCCAAAGGGTAAATGGCAGACGCTCATACAAAAACCCAATAATAAATAATTGGAGAGAGGGACACTCACCTCCCACACATATGAACATTACTGCACACACTGTTTTGGAAACCTTCCCTAAGGGGATGAATTGTCATACTGACTATAGCTTCACAGTTGATGCCGAACTTTCTACCACTTCATTGGCTTCAGCCTAGAAACCAGCTACGCACATGTTTTCTCCATGGATGTCAACGAGTCCCTTATTTTTCATTCATGACCAACTTAACACCATTTTTATAAATGTAACTTTCATGTTATTTTCATTGAATGAAAAGCTCTGTAGCCACCTGAAGGGGTTGGAAATAATGGCAAGAGATGCCTACTTCCCAAAATACAGTTTAAACTCTCTCACTTCCATCTTCCAAAGAAGGATTTATTTATTCTTGGTCACTGAAGTGTCTGATGCTGGAACTGGTGTTCATCTAGCCAGATACTTTCCAAGTGAAAACACATGAAATTTAAACCAGCTTTTCACATGGACCTTTTTTATGATGACCCTTTCAGCAAGCCAGAAAAAGCAGGCACCTATAAATGTATAAAGTGATGGATTAGATTGTAATGCAGTCTGGATGCATATGGAGGTGGTCTTTGCCCTTCAGCGCAAATCCTTTTTTTATGATAAAAAGGAATCCATTGGAATTAACAGTGTGTTGTCCAGGCACCAACTAACACTGTACATATTATACAGTTGTGTTCACTCAGAAGAAGGAATTTATTTTATTCCTAATTTGAATAATTAATTCTCAAGGCTGCTTTTAGTGACGATTTATGGTTCTGTGTCTGAGTTTGTAATGGAAACAAACTGGAGCATTGGTAAAGAAAATACCTTCCACATTTTATTGACATGATATTACAAACCCATGTTCACCATGTTGTGAAGCTGTGTAGGTCATATGGCAAAATCAACCATACCAAGGTGTTTCTAGGTACTGAGGCTGCCTGGGTCTCCAGTGACAAAGCTAGATTCAGAAGCAACCCTGGACTGCATATCTGCTTCTTCAAGGGGAGAGCAAGACCACCAGGGTAGCCAATTGACCAGTTTCTCAGATATGAAAACTACTCACCCACAATGCCTCTGTCTTGCAAGGATTCAAGCTCAGCTTATTTTCCTTCATCCATCCCCCACACTACTTCCAGGCATTAGTCCAGGGCCCACATGATCTCTCCTGATTCAGAGATTATGGAGAAATAGAGCTGAGCAGCAGCATCGTACTGATGGAAACTTGCCCCCAAATTCTGAATGACCACTCCCAGTGACTATATATATATATATATATATATTTGCTTTCGTAGATTTTCACGGGTACAGGAATGCAGGTTTTGGTGTCCTCGGGTGTCTTCCCGTGTAAAAGTTGGGGTGTCTAGGCGACGTTTCGACGAGGTCTCACTCGTCATCTTCAGGCTGGTGCTTTCGGCTTCTTGTTACTGGAACAGAGCAGGATCTCAGTGTTTGAGTTCCTATAAATACCTTGGTTTTCCAACTGGATTTTATCCTTGGGGTTTCTGAGGATATTGGCTATTTTTTGGTTGGTGCAAAAGGCTGTTTTGATATTGTGTTTATGGAGGATTTTGCTAATTTTATCTGTAGTGCCCTTGATATAAGGAAGGAGGGCCATGCCATTGTTTTCTTCTGTGTCTTGGTTTTTGGGGGGTGTTTCCTTTTGGATTAGCTTCGTAATCCTTTTGCACCAACCAAAAAATAGCCAATATCCTCAGAAACCCCAAGGATAAAATCCAGTTGGAAAACCAAGGGATCTATGAAATACCCTGCAAAGTCTGCCCAGCCACGTACATTGGACAAACAAACAGACGAATAAATGCACGTATCGCAGAACACAAGAATGCCGTCAAAAAAGAAGAAAAAACTTCCTCTCTTTTCCAACACATGAAAGAAACAGGACACGAAATTAATTTTGCAGATTCCAAATTGCTCTTTAACACGGAACATCACCACAAGAGAATAATCATGGAAGCCATCGAGATAGAGAAACACCCTCACAACATGAACAAGCGTGACGACACATCCCGCTTGCCAGACATCTGGAAATTAGCCCTCCCCACAAAAACTGACACCAGATCCAGAGGCACACAGAACGCCAACACCAATCAACCACACCAGACCCAAACCCAGACCCTCTCCACAGATGAATTACAGACACCATCCAGTAGCCAATCCATGGTGGCACCTCCGGATGCTGCACCACCCTGCAATCCCTACACAGATCTGGCTGACACAAGCCACAAAACCACAGCTCGCCCCTATACACGAAGCCAAGCCAGAGCACAACTAAGTACAGTACAGCCATCTTCTCAGGAAAACTCTTCACAAAGTTCAAGAGGTCAAGACACAAAGACTTTAACAACTAATCCACACCTAATGACCCACCTAAGTGGTACTCAGGATATCACTCAAGAAATCACTCAAGATATCTCTCAAGTAATTAAGGAACAAAAGAAGAAAAGGCACACTAGCCTGGGAACTTCCTCTCTGCCCAGAACATTGGAGGCTATACACCACACCCCCTCTACAGTATTTATAGGAACTCAAACACTGAGATCCTGCTCTGTTCCAGTAACAAGAAGCCGAAAGCACCAGCCTGAAGATGACGAGTGAGACCTCGTCGAAACGTCGCCTAGACACCCCAACTTTTACACGGGAAGACACCCGAGGACACCAAAACCTGCATATATATATATATATATATATATATATATATATATATATATCTCCTCCAACATTTCTCCAGTGAAAACAAGGACGCCCATTCCATAATGATAATTTAACTATTTATACCCCACACAGCTTCCAACATATATCAAAACACAATAAAACATTGAACATTTAAAAAACTTCCCTGTACAGGACTGCCATCATAAGGCTCAGGGGTTGGATAACTCTGTACCTTCCAACATTTCTCCTATGAAAATAGGGACATCCTATGGAAAAGTAAGACATTCCAGGATCAAATCAGAAACCAAAACAGCTTCTCTAAATCAGGAACATCCCTGGAAAATGTATGTATGTATGTATGTATGTATGGGACACGGGTGGCGCTGTGGGTCAAACCACAGAGCCTAGCACTTGCCGATCAGAAGGTTGGCGGTTCGAATCCCCGCGACGGGGTGAGCTCCCGTTGCTCGGTCCCTGCTCCTGCCAACCTAGCACTTTGAAAGCACATCAAAGTGCAAGTAGCCTCCGGCGGGAAGGTAAACGGCGTTTCTGTGCACTGCTCTGGTTTGCCAGAAGCAGCTTAGTCATGCTGGCCACATGACCCAGAAGCTGTACGCCGGCTCCCTCAGCTAATAAAGCGAGATGAGCGCCGCAACCCCAGAGTTGGTCAGAGTTGGTACCTTTACCTATGTATGTATGTATGTATGTATGTATGTATGTATGTATGTATTTAAACACATAGTGCTGAAGATAAAGTAGTGGCCTGCAACATTCCATAGCATAACTGCTAGACAGTGAAATGTCCCAATGCTACTTTCTGGACTCAGTCCTATAGGTAGGACTGGTACCACAAAGCAAAAAAATAGTAAAAAGGTAAGGGTCCGCTGGGTGGTCTAATCTAGTCAAATTCGACTATGGAGTGTGGTCTCCTCTCTGCTTTCAGGCCAAGGGAGCTGGGATTTTTCCACAGACAGCTTTTCCAGGTCATGTGGCCAGTATGACTAAACCACTTCTGGAGCAACGGGGCACTGTGATGAATGCCAGAGGGCACGGAAACACCCTTTACCTTCCTGCCACAGCAGTACCTATTTATCTACTCACTCTGGTATGCTCGCAGGAGCTGGGACAGAGCAATGTGAGCTCACCACCGTTGAGCGGATTTCAACCGCTGACCTTACTTACGATCGGCAAGCCCGAGAAGCTCAGGGACCCCAATTCCCATTGCATGGAGCTGGTCCATTGCATGGAGCACAGCAATGTTGCACTCCCCATGTCCTGCTCTGTATAAAGGTCATCCATCAGGTAGAGTGCTGTGAATATAAAATTAGAAAATGATAGATAATTAAGGCATTATTATCTCAAAACGCCATTGTTCTTAGAGTAATGTCATAGAATGAGCATAGATTGCTTCCTGGATATTTCCGGTTTGACACCAGATAATGGGCACTCTAAATCAATATCTCAAAATTCTTGAAAAGGGCATGTTTTTTCTCTCTGATGATTTAATTGTTGTCATGCACTTTAAAAAAAAAAAAGCCCCTGAAATCTGTCAATGTATAGCAGGTGATATTCAAGCTGTCTGTTCACTATCACTTTCACTGGATGCCAACAGGATATTTTGTTCTGTTATCTAATTGAGCTGCACTACTAATTACTGTTGTCTGTAGCATCATGGTTAACTGACAACTTAAATGTAAATGTAAACCATAATTTTGTATGATATTAGAAAAACATTTGGAGTAGGGCTGTGCATGCAGTGAAACACCAACCAAAGGGTAATTCATGGGTAATAAAATTACCTGCATTTCAGATATCTCCGGTCTTGGGTAACAGTTTTCTTTGAAAATTGTGTGCTGCCAAATGCCCACATTACTTTCATTTCCAAAAAAAAAAAATGTTTCTGGCTCAGTTTCCATCTGAAAATGTAGGATATGCAATGGAGCTCAGTCATAAAACATTAATACCACATGTCAAAGTAAGTGGTCTTTGGATGAACTTTAAAGGTTTTCTTCTGCTAAACCTATAGAAGTGAAGGAAACAGAAATATACCATATAATATAAAGCAAAAGAATCAAAAAACATGTTAGAGTTAGGCTTGTGGTTTTGACTTCTTTGGGCCACAGTCAAGACACACACACACACACACACACACACACACACACACACACACACACCCTAGAGATGGATGGAACAGATCTGCTCCCAAGATGCCAGATTTCCAATGCTTGCCTCCAGAGCTGACTTTGTTGGTTTCCTGTCCTAGGAAAACAAAAGAAGAGAAAAGTTATTTAACGTTCCCCAAATAGGGAGATTTCTCAGTTGCATGCAGAAACAGGTGAAGAAGAAGAAGAAGAAGAAGAAGAAGAAGAAGAAGAAGAAGAAGAGTTTGTATTTGATATCCCGCATTTCACTCCCTTTAAGGAGTCTCAAAGCGGCTAACATTCTCCTTTCCCTCCCCCCCCCCACACAACAAACACTCTGTGAGGTGAGGGGCTGAGAGACTTCAGAGAAGTGTGACTGGCCCAAGGTCACCCAGCAGCTGCATGTGGAGGAGCGGGGAAGAGAACCTGGTTCACCAGATAACAAGACTACCGCTCTTAACCACTACACCACACTTTCAGGTGCCCTGAAATATTCTCTCTCTCTCTCTCTCTCTCTCTCTCTCTCTCTCTCGTATTTCGTTTTTAAAAAGCCTTTTGAAGCATATAAACCAACTGAAAATATTTTCAATCACCAATCACTTGCTATCACAAAAGATTTCTAAAACCTGTTTGCAAACATAGATCCTGTCACTGGATGGTATCTATTTTGTGTAATTGTACAGGGTTTTTCTCCTCATTTGGTTTATACCAAGATAGGCCAGTAGGGAGGGGAGCTGCCATCCACCTGGCCTTCCATAGACAGCACTTACTGCAAGGGAGAGAGGTGCAGCGAAGTGGCAGGAGCACTGGATTGGTCCTGCCATCGCACCCTCACTGTACCAACATCCCCAATGTCTCACCCTTCTGGTAAGCATAGCAGTGTTGCTGATGGGAAGGCCAAGCCCTCCCTCCTCCTCCTCACCCTGTCCTGCTATATACAAAATATGCATGCACACAGTCATGACAATGGCTCATTAATGCACAGGACATTACAGATTTACAGAGAGATGTTTTTCTGTTCCGTTGTGCACTTTGCTACATTTTGAACAGTTTTAATGAAATATGCTTTGTTATTATTCTGTTATTGCACCACAGCGAAAACTGTTTATTTCCTCATTGAGACAGCAATTATTTTCTCACTTGAATGTTTTTGATCTACTGATTTTTCTAGGGTATTATTAATGAAGCCAGTGAGCTAAATATGACAGGCCAAGCTTGTTTTCTTACCATGCTTAGTTATTCAACAACTGCTGACTCCTAGTTGAATGTGTGAATTACGTCCATGAACAGACATGGTGTTCACAGTACAGTAATGCAAATGTTCTGCCTGTGATTTTCACGTGTTTTGTTTCATTCACACATGGGACGAACAATTGTTACTGCAGTTGTCAGGCAATGCATACGTGTGGAATGTGAGGCAGCTCTAGGGATTCAATCTTAAACATAAGCTGTACTGAAATCAACAGGATTCGCTCTAAGCGAATGTGTTTATATTGGGTTGTACAGTTGCACATTTGCTTGGATCGCTGTTATTTTATCCATCACACTGTGGAATAGTTCAATAGCGTTCAAATATTCTGAAGGCATGGCAATCAAATGTGTCTAGCAAGCTTGGGATGGTATTTGCCAATTGCTGAAGTGGACCTCCAGTTGTCAGCCGCCATCAGCCATATCCAATTTTTCAGAATAAATTTGGAGGTGGGGGTTGGGAGGGGATCCATTAAATTCACATTTGACTTGACAAGTAGCAATCGTTTTACATTTCCCTGATGGCAATTGTTGATGTCTAGTTTTGTAACAAGAGAGAAAAATTATTTCACCAAAAAGCAACCCCCTTTTGCGGGAGTGGTATCTAAGACTAAAAAAAATCAAAAGAGATTCTTACATCACAGGTTGAACTAGCAATCTGTGGAATATCAAGGATTTTGCTTTGCAGGATTTTTTAATTTTATTTTTTAAGTCCAGATATTCATGGTAAAAGCCTGGTAGTTCATAGTTGACCACTCTATAGGCAAACCTACAAAATGGTCTCTCTCCATAAGTGATCTCTTATTTCTGAATGAACACGAATAAGATATAAACTTCACTCATTCTTTGCTACATTTTGTACATTTGTACATTCCAGGCAGTTGCCGCTGGATTGCCCTCACCAACTACACCATGTTACCTCCATAATATCCTTCAAATCATTCTCTTTAACCTCCTGCTTCTATGAAATTATTAACTTTTCCTTCCTTCCATTACTTAATAAGGATACCATGCTGTGTACCATTAGGCACATACAAATCCAATCCACATGTGGAATCACTGAGTAGACCATTAACTTGTACTTTAGTCAAAATATGGGCATTCAACTCTTTTCTCTCTTCTGCCTCTAGGAACATTTTTCCTGTTCATGTTTCACTTCGAGATTACAAAATCAGGAAATGGGGGAAGTAGCATCCAAGAAGAAATGGTGGGATCTTGAGGGAGGCACCCTTACTGATGTTAGCTTCCATGCCTATACAGAACGTCTGCTTTACATTTACTATCCATCTTGCCTTTTCAACTTGTCAGGAATCTGAGAGGGCTGAATAAAGATTTGGTGTCATTTTGTAGAACTTGGGGCTGCTGCTGATGTAACCCTATGCAAGTCCTACTGAGTTCAATGGGAGAATCCCAACTCCACTTACCTGGGAGTAAGCCCCATTGAATTTGATGGTTAAGATTGTGCTATTTAGCTTGGCCAAGGGGAAACACCAAGGTTCACAGAAGTACCCCCCCAAAAAAAAAATCTTAACAAAACCCCAAATGGAACAAAAAAACAACAGACCAATGAGGTCCCAGCATGCTCAGTGGCTGTACAACACAGATTGGCTATTGGGGTTGGAATGCAGTAGAAGATAGGGCATACAGTAGAGGGCTGCCTGGAACCCCAAATAAGAGTAGCTCCTTCCTTTTGTTGATGGTCCAACTTATTACAACCTAACAAAATCAATCTTTCAGTGTGGCGGCACCTACATTTTGGGACTTTCTGCCTATTGACATCAAGCAGGTGCCTTCCCTGTACTCTTTTCAGTGCCCGCTTAAAACACTTTTGTTAAGGCAAGTTTACCCAGACATGGAGGTGTTTGCGTTATAGTCATTTTTGCTATGAATTTTCAAGTGTTTTATTGATAATTTAAAGATTTCTTGTGAATCAAGTGGTGTAGACATGTTGACGAAGTACACAGATAAATAATAAGCAAGTGTGCATGGGACTGCAGCATTCTTGAGAAACCATTGCTGCCACTTGCAGTTATCTGGATGTGTGTTTTTAATTCTTTATTTAGGCAATTATACAATTTAACAGCTTCTTGGGACAGCTTACAAAGAATTAAAATGAAAACAAATCCATTTAAAACAAAGGTGTTAAATATGAAAGTTTGTATCCAGAAAGAAAAAGTTCCTTCTTTCCAGAGAAGGCTTTTAAGTAAACTTTTGGGAAGGACCATCGCTCAGTAGTAGGGCATAAGCTCAGCATGCAGAAGGACTCAGGTTTACTCTCTGGCATCTTCAGGCAAAGCTGGGGAAAACTCCATGTCTGAAACCCTAAAAAACTGCTGCCAGTGATGACAATCCTGAGTTGGATAAGCAGATGGTTCAATTCAGTATAAGGCAGCTTCCAGAGGGATCCTGCAGGTTTGAGGGCCACTTCCATGAATCATGTTCCCCCTGCCCCTTGCTGCTGTGTCTAGGTCACATACTGTTCTGTATTGTACGATAAATATATCTTTGGTTTGACAAAAGCATGCATTTTCATGTAAATGCTTTCAGTCATTGCTCAGCCCAAATGGCTTGTGCGAGCCAGACTTACCATTCACTTCACATATTCCGAAGTGATAATATTCTAACGTATTAGTTCAGTTGGGTCCTGAATGGTTCATCAGACTTCATTTTCCAGTGACTCAGTGCTTATGGCGTGTGCTCAATTGTTTTAAATCATGACTAAAAAAGTGTAAAGCTGGTCTCTGACTGACTTCACAAGTCCAGAAGAATTCTCTGCTTCGCTGAATTCAATAAGCGGCATGTATATTTATTTTCTAGGTCTATTATTTTTTTAACCTTTTGAGTGTTTTAGAATTGTAGGGTTGGGAGAAGGAGCTGGTCTGAAATGCCAATTTTCAGTTTGGGAACTCTGTAGCAGAAGAAACTTCTTTTTCATGAAAATGTGAAATTTGCCCAGTAATTATAGCTTTGTAATTCAGATGACTGTAAAATTGCACCTGCTCTTCGAAGACTATTGTGGAAGGATAGAATCGGGGGGGGGGGGCAGAGGCGGGGAGAGAAATATATTTTGTTGGGGCTGTGACATTCAGTCAGTAAGAAAAGTGAAAAGACAGAAGGGAGAATTCTACTGTTTCCAGACATTCTTTCACTGTACAGAGTCCTCACAAAAACATCCATCGCCCTCCCTAGACACAAAGTACTGAAAGGCCTTTAGAGTTCTCAGTCATGGGAACACGATCCTTCCCCCCTCAAGTAAAAGTTGCCATTTTGCAATACGAAAAGCTATGGCCATCTGAAGGGAGGGCTGACATTTCAGGCCATTTGAAATGAGTTATATTTACTATTTCTTTCCATGTCTGTGGTCCAAATACATTGCCCTGCCAAGGTCTTTCTCTTGTGACAGTGAGTTCTGCTCAACGCACTTGGGTAACATTCCAAGCAAGACCAAGTCGGATGTGGCGAGTTTTCTTTACACTTTGATCTTCGACTCTCCCCCGCTGTGAGCTACGAATTACAATTTCAAGAAAAGAAAAGAAATGGTTCCTTCTACTATAGAAAAAAACACACACCCTGCCTTTCACTTCTATTAAAACTGTCAAAAATGCCCAAAGGGAACAAAACGCATGCCCCTCCACACCATTACGAAACAATGTGAAGTTGCTGTCAGCTTCAGTGTAGGTGTAGCATGATCAACGTAGTTTCATTCCTCTCTGCTTCTCAAGTATGCCAGCACTGCCTTTTTGTGGCATCCATCTAATGGATGGCAATTGCTTTTAAAGGATGGAATAGCCAGGGACTTAATTAAAAGGCTGGGAGTTAGCCAAGGGGGGGGGGGGAGAGACCCAAACCAAACAACCTACAAAGAACCCCGTGAAAAAAATCCATACATTATTGCAAAGAAAACTCTGGAATATGCAGCAGGCAAAAGTGACCCTTTAAATTTTCCCTTCATTTTAAAGCAAGTTTATTGCAAGATAAAGGTTTGGTATCTTATGTAAAAATTGTGCTTCAGCCAACGGCACCTACGGCATAACAAAGCAAAATATATTTGACTGCATAATATTGATTTTACATGAAAGCCCATCAGTTAGTGAAATGTAAAAACCAATAAAGCATCAGCCATAGCTGGGCTGGATATCTCTAGACACAATTTATTTTTACATTTAAACCAATTATTGGGCTTGTTGCATTTAAAAATGTGTACCCATATATCCTTACAAGGACTTTTTTATTCAATGAAATCAATTGGATTGATCTCCATATTCCATATTAAACACCAATCTTAAATTACAACTGACACGTTTTGAAGGCCACCATTCAAGTATCTAAGCGGAAATAAATCCCATGAAGCTTTCTCCACAGATTTTGCTGCCCAAACACAAATACAAATATTGATTACATTTTAACACACAATTTACAGGCTATTTCAATGCTAATTCCTGACTAAGATTTGTTCAATAGCGATGGGAATGTATGGAAACAAAATCCTGCCTGAGTGCCATGCTTTTGCTCATCCATGTGACATGGCCTTTGGTCTAATCAGAAGCATTATGTGAACTGGGTGAATTAGACACAGACACAGCTCTGGCTCCATACCATAGTCTGCAAATCAGAAACCAATCTGAGATACAACAACCCTGAGCCTCTCTTTCTTAGAGCAAGTTTCTGCCCTAGCTACTAATAACCATGATTTCCAGTTACTTGCCTGTGAGTAAGCCCCATGGAAAATAGTGGGAATGACTTCTTGGTGGTGGCGGAGCATGGTCTCAGCAACTCTTTCCAGGAGGTCTTGCCCCAATGAAGTACTTGTGAGGACTGAAGGCTCCTCCCCTTGTTCCTTCTCCAGATACCACCATGCCAGTGGTTTTCAACCAGTGTATCGTGGCACCCTGGGGTGCCTTGAATGATGGTCAGGGGTGCCGCGTGCAACAATGGCCTCTGTCCCTTTCTTTCCCCTCCTTCTCTGATGCCCTCTCAAGTCTCTTGCAAAGCTGTTTATTGCAGCAGCCCTGGCAAGGGAATGGTGCCTCTGGGAGGAACCTCTCTTTGAGGTGGGGAGGGGGGCAGCTCAGAGACCAGTGGTGGCAACAAAACTGCCTGGAGGACTCCCAATGAGACGGCAGAGGAGAGAAGGCTGAGGGAACACAACACAAGGGAGGGTGTTCAAAAAAGGGTGAGGGGGTGCCAGCTCTGCAAACAAGGGATGACATAACTGGGCTCCTGAGTGCCACAGGGGTGCCACAGAAATAATGTAGTTGGTTAAGGGTGCTGTGGACTCAAAAAGGTTGAAAACCTCTGCACTATGCAATGGTGCAATAGTAAGGCCATTGTCCATAAGGAGAAGGGGACAACAGAGGACGAGATGGTTGGACAGTGTTCTCGAAGCTACCAACATGAGTTTGACCAAACTGCAGGAGGCAGTGGAAGACAGGAGTGCCTGGCGTGCTCTGGTCCATGGGGTCACGAAGAGTCGGACACGACTAAATGGCTAAACAACAATAACAAAGGCCATTATTCACTTCTGCCCAGTCTCTGGTCAGCAGTGGTTTTACTGCTCTGCACCATCACATTGGTCCCTGCTAGGACTGAGTCATATGGGACACTGTGTACAAATGCAGACAGATAAATATTGTCATATTATAAAACTTATGGGTGGGTGTTAGGGCCGAAAGGTGATTTTAAGGCATGTAGCTGATTAAGTCATTGCATGAGCAGAAAACTTTGACACAGGTTCCGGATTTAGGTTTGATGAGGCGCTAAGCTACTGAAGGTAATGGGGCCCTTTATATGTCCACCTGTCCTTGGTCAACAACAAAATGTCACTGTTTTTTGTGTTGAATATATGCTATGTGGTAATTTGACTTTCTTCGCCACCTCTATTGCATCTGCAGAAAACAGCAGCAGGAGACTTTTTCAGGTGGTTCACAATTTAGCGGAACCACCTGTGACATCGGGACCCAGTACGAGCCACATGATCTCCTGCAATGATTTTGCAAAGTTTTTTGCAGATAAAATCGCTCAGATTCGGGAAGAAGTAGACTCCACCGTGGGAGCAGGGCCGGGGCGGGAGAGTGCTAGAGTCCTGTCTGGTCAAGTTGTGTGGGATCAATTCCAATCTGTTACCTCTGAGGATGTGGACAGGCTGCTTGGACGAGTGAAACCAACCACCTGTCTCCTGGATCCTTGCCCATCCTGGCTTATAAAAGCTAGCTGGGAAGGACTGGGCGATGGGCTTCATGGGATGGTGAATGCTTCCCTCCGTGAGGGAGCCTTCCCAGACCCGCTGAAAGAGGTGGTTATTAAACCGCTTCTTAAAAAACCATCTTTAGATGCGGCCACGATGGCCAATTATCGCCCAGTCTCAAATCTTCCATTCTTGGGCAAGGTGATTGAGCGAGTGGTTGCTGAACAACTCCAGGCATGCCTGGAAGAAGCGGACCATTTGGATCCCTTCCAGTCGGGATTCAGGCCTCATCATGGGACTGAAACTTCCTTGGTCGCACTGGTTGATGATCTCCGGCGGGCTAGGGACAAAGGTGAGAGCTGTTTCCTAGTTCTGCTGGATCTCTCAGCGGCGTTTGATACCATAACATCCTTCTGGACCGTCTTGAGGGGCTGGGAGCTGGGGGCACTGTCATACAGTGGTTCCGCTCATTCCTCCTGGGCCGTGTTCAGAAAGTGGTGGTGGGGGATGAGTGTTCAGACCCCTGGGCTCTCACTTGTGGGGTGCCTCAGGGTTCTGTCCTCTCCCCCATGCTTTTCAACACTTACATGCAGCCACTGGGAGAGATCATCAGGAGGTTTGGGCTGGGTTTTCATCAGTATGCGGATGATACCCAGCTCTACCTCTCTTTTAAATCAGAACCAGTAAAGGCGGTGAAGGTCCTGTGTGAGTGTCTGGAGGCGGTTGGAGGATGGATGGCGGCTAACAGATTGAGGTTGAATCCTGACAAGACAGAAGTACTGTTTTTGGTGGACAGGAGGCGGGCAGGTTTTGAGGATTCCCTGGTCCTAAATGGGGTAACTGTGACCCTGAAGGACCAGGTGCGCAGCCTGGGAGTCATTTTGGACTCGCAGCTGTCCATGGAGGCACAGGTCAAATCTGTATCCAGGGCAGCTGTTTACCAGCTCCATCTGGTATGTAGGCTGAGACCCTATCTGCCTGCAGACTGTCTCGCCAGAGTGGTGCATGCTCTGGTTATCTCCCGCTTGGACTACTGCAATGCCCTCTATGTGGGGCTACCTTTGAAGGTGACCAGGAAACTACAACTAATCCAGAATGCGGCAGCTAGACTGGTGACTGGGAGCGGCCGCCGAGACCATATAACACCGGTCTTGAAAGACCTACATTGGCTCCCAGTACGTTTCCGAGCACAATTCAAAGTGTTGGTGCTGACCTTTAAAGCCTTAAACCGCCTCGGTCCAGTATATCTGAAGGAGCGTCTCCTCCCCCATCGTTCTGCCCGGACACTGAGGTCCAGCTCCGAGGGCCTTCTGGCGGTTCCCTCATTGCGAGAAGCAAAGCGACAGGGAACCAGACAGAGGGCCTTCTCGGTAGTGGCGCCCGCCCTGTGGCGCCCGCCATCAGATGTCAAAGCGATAAACAACTACCTGACATTCAGAAGACATCTGAAGGCAGCCCTGTTCAGGGAAGTTTTTAATATGTGACATTTTAGTGTATTTTTCATCTTTGTTGGAAGCCGCCCAGAGTGGCTGGGGAAACCCAGCCAGATGGGCAGGGTTCAAATAATAAATTATTATTATTATTATTATTATTATTATTATTATTATTATTATTATTAGACCTAATAGGTATCTAAAGCCATTTGCACATAACAAAATATGTATTTTATCAAGGTAATTGTTGAACTCAAATACAATTAAGAAGAAGTATATTTGAGAGTGGGGCCCTAAGCTATAGCTTGTTTAGCTTATATGTAAATCCGGCACTGCTTTAACAGGTGGTGAAACTTCCTCTTCTCCTCTCTTCTGTGCCTTTGCACCTTCCTCATATCTGCTCTGGGGATTCCCCAATCCCACAGAGCCAATTTCTTTTGGAGGGAGAAGGAGGAGGATGTTTGAATCTGTGAACATTGTTCTGCTCATGTGACGACTTGGTTGAATTCAACTCTAAAGTCATTTTGCTTGTGCAACCATTCCATTGGATCCAACCTTAAATTAGCTGAAGGGTTCCATGGGCATGCGCTGCAGCAATCAAGTGAGCAGCAAAAATAACCAAGGTGGAGATTTTTATTTTATTTTTTTGCAAATACTGTGAATAGCTGTATCTTAGCACAGATGAGGACGGCTGCTTGGATTTAGGGAACATTATTTTTGGCTGAGGAAACATTCCAATGGGATAGATTAATCTATGTAAACCACACACACAGCTCAGCCGAAACTGCTGCTCAGCATTCTAAATTGCCAGCTCCATCTTCCTTCAGCACAGAAATGCACATTTCTTCCTATAATAAAGATATTTTATAATAGCAATAAGACAACTCCAGTGTGTGTGGTTATCATGAGATAATCATACCCGGGGGGGATTACAGATACTTGGCTGTGGCTCATAACACCCCATGTGTGTGTTTATCTCATGATAACCCTTCTCTCTTTTGTATCTTATTGCCTAATTATCCTCTGCTAATGCAAAATACTAATTTTTTGTCTGGAACAATATGTGCAAGAATCCACTGCTAACAATCACTGGAGGGCATTGACAAACAATGCTGCCATTACTTTATACCCACTTTCAATAAGAGAATTTACACACAGGAGAAACCACAACTCAGAGATTATTCTAAATTAATTAAAATCCCTCTGAGCTTTTTAAAAAGCTTCTATGAAAGTATGCAGAAGAGATCTGAGACAATATTTCTCCAAAATCTGCAGAGGCTCCCTTCTATGTTGTACACTTGATAGTTTATTGCATTTTCTTTCTCTCTTTTTTCTTTCTTCTTCTTTTAAAATATTTATTTAATGCATAATCCAATTGCTTTGGAGACTGCAGTTGGAAAAATATTCTAGAGAAATGAATTCATTGGGAATGAGGATTTGTCCCGGTTAATTTAACTGAATAGCACATCCAGGCATAGGATGGTTTTGTGAGGATGAGGAACTGCCCTATCCCAAATACCATGGCAGCACTGCATATTTGTAATAAAGGAAGCGGCTGTAAACCAGGTCATCTTTTAATGCATGTAGTCCAATATGGCTAGCAGAGGCTCTCCAAGATGATAGGCAGAGGTCTTTCTCACAACCTGCTTTCTGATGGTGTAAATTGGAAATGTCAAGATTCAGACTTGTAACATTCTGTGTGCGTGTGCTCTGAGTTGTAGTCCCTCATATTTCTCATGCATACCCAAAGTTTGCTTTTTATGATATTGTGTGATCATATTAGGTGTTGGGGAGGTGCAAGAGACATGCATGCACCAGGTCTCACACTGATACAATACTTCCTCACACCAGATCCAGCTCTCCCACTTCATGCCATGAGCAATACAGAACTCCACTAAATGGCAAATGTTATGAAAGACAGTTCTACCTTGACTGTACTCCCATAAAATTTTTGAAGGCCTTTCAACTGGTCTTCATCCTTTTTCACAGTCTCAGTCAACCACCATGACAGCCCATACTAAGCGTGTCAAAGGTGGATTTCTACATAAGGGATCATTAGGAAAGGGATCAAAAACAAAACAGCCAACATATCATAATCAAAGGGTATTGCCAAGGTGATTGGTCACTGTGTAGAACAGGATGCTGGACTAGGTAGACCTGTGATCTCTTCATATGCTGGGCTCTTCTTATGTTTGCAGGAGACATATTTATTCCATACTTGGGTTCCAATAATAATAATAATAATAATAATAATAATAATAATAATAATAATAAATTTTATTTATATCCTGCCCTCTCCAGCTGAAGCCAGCTCAGGGCGGCTAACAACACTAAAACAGTGCAACATTATACAAACATTATAAAAATTAATTAAAATCAAAATTGATGGCAACCATAAACTAAAGTTTTGTAAAGATTGCCAAAGGAGGGAGTCAGGCTGCGCCCTGACCAAAGGCCTGGTGGAACAGCTCTGTCTTGCAGGCCCTGCGGAAAGATGTCAAGTCCTGCAGGGCCCTTGTCTCTTGTGACAGAGCGTTCCACCAGGTTGGAGCCACAGCCGAAAAAGCCCTGGCTCTAGTTGAGGCCTAACCTCTCTGTGGCCTGGGACCTTCAAGATGTTTTTATTTGAAGACCGTAAGTTCCTCTGTGGAGCATACCAGGAGAGGCGGTCCTGTAGGTACGAGGGTCCTAGGCCGTATAGGGTTTTGAAGGTTAAAACCAGCACCTTAAACCTGATCCTGTACTCCACCGGGAGCCAGTGCAGCTGGTATAGCACCGGATGAATGTGATCTCGCAGCGAAGACCCTGTAAGGAGTCTTGCTGCGGCAGTCTGCACCCACTAGAGTTTCTGGGTCAGTCTCAAGGGCAGCCCCACGTAGAGCGAGTTACAATAATCCAGTCTGGAGGTGACCGTCGCGTGGATCACAGTGGCTAGGTCAGGGCCAGAGAGGTAAGGAGCCAACTGCTTAGCTTGGCGGAGATGAAAAAATGCCGCCTTTGTTATAGCTGCAATCTGCGCCTCCATGGAGAGGGAGGTATCGAAGATTACACCCAAACTCTTAACGGACGGTGCTGGCACTAATTGCACCCCCGCAAGAGATGGGAGTTGCCCCCTCAATCCCATATCGTCCCGTCCCAGCCAGAGGACCTCTGTCTTCGAAGGATTTAACTTCAACCGGCTCCCACGTAACCATCCAGCCACAGCTTCCAAGCATCTGATCAGTGTGTCTGGGGCCGAGTCAGGATGGCCATCCATCAACAGATAGAGTTGGGTGTCATCAGCATACTGATGGCAGCCCAGCCCAAAACTCTGGACAAGCTGGGTGAGGGGGCACATAAAGATGTTAAAAAGCATCGGGGAGAGTATCGCACCCTGGGGCACTCCACACACCAAGGAGTGGTGCGATGACAATTCCCCCCAAGCGCCACCCTCTGTCCCCGACCAGAGAGAAACGAGCACAGCCATTGAAGGACTGTGCCCTGGATCCCCACGTCGGCAAGGCGGTGGTCCAGGAGTTCGTGATCGACCATGTCGAAGGCTGCTGACAGGTCTAGAAGAATCAGCAGCCCTGACCCGCCTCGATCCAGCTGCCTGTGGAGATCATCTGTTAGGGTGACCAGAGCCGTCTCGGTCCCATGACCAGCGCGGAAGCCGGACTGGAATGGATCCTGAGCCGATGTTTCATCCAGAAACCTATCAAGCTGTTCAGCAACCGCTCTCTCAATCACCTTACCCAGGAATGGAAGATTCGAAACCGGGCGGTAATTGGATAGATCTAAGGGATCTAATGATGTTTTCTTTAAAAGCGGGCGCACTACTGCCTCCTTCAATTCCCCTGGGAATGTCCCGGTGCCAAGGGACAAATTGATGATATCCCCCAGGGGGGCCTGCACTTTGTCTGGACACGCTCTAATCAGCCAGGATGGGCACGGGTCGAGAGGACAAGTGGTGGGCTTTCCAGCTCGGAGGAGTCTGTCCACATCGGCTGGACCCGAGGACAGTCGAGGGGCCTCCAGTTCCTTTATTGTATCCAAATTGGCAGGGAGGTCATGGCGGAGCAACAGGACCTTCTCCGCAAAAAAGCTCGCAAATGCCTCACAGTTGTGTGTCAAATTGTTATTTAAATTTGGCTGTCCTTCGAGGGACGTTAAAGACCGAATTATACTAAATAATTGCGCTATAGAATTGTAGAACTGGCAAAGTGAATATTGTTCTCTATGTTGTGAGGGTTTTGAAGGAAGGTGCGTTCCCGAAACCAATGGCTTTTGCTAGGTCCGACTATATTCATGCAGCGACATTAACACATATGTCTCTGGTTAACTAAATCCATTGTTTAGCTTTAGCTGTAGAGATGTCGAGCCCTCTCTAGACCACCAAAAGTGGTATTTATTGAATCTGTGGGTGACACCTGATATCCCCCCACCCCAGTCACCATGTGTATACAGTATCTACCTGCATACACCTTCTTGCAGCCTTCCTGTGTGCACATCAACACGCTCTGGTTGGGCTTTTCTAATAGATACAGTTACTATGTGCACTTTCAAGAGGGCTTTGAAAAACTTGGGGCTTGTTTCTTTCTATACTTACGGGCCATTTCTTCAACTCTGTTTAACACAACCCTGTGCATGTACAACGCTTTAATGTTTCCCAGGTTCTTACCAGTCATCTCTTTTGAAGGCTGCATGTTTCTCTCCCTTAACCACTGCCTACAGATCTCATTTAACAGCCCTTTGATTATTTAAGATGCTACCACTACCCCCAAATTCTGACTGCATGGTGCCAGTGGAAGAGAATTACCTCAACTCAATCTCCTCTCAAGTTCCTAATTCTGCTGCCAGAACATCTGCTGTCTTGCCCAAGGCATTTTGGCTGAGGTTCCTACTGTATATCCTTGAGAGAAGCAAATCCTCATATGCAAAGTTATTTGTTTTATTTTCGAAATTTGTATCATAATGTTTTCTGGGGAGTGCAAGAGTAGTCTTTAACAGTGCAATCCTATACATTTCCACTTGGGCATAAGCCCCACACGGACATAAGCTCCCCAATGAGTCCCAAGTAAGTGAGAACAGGACTGCAGCCTTCGGCTCACAGAAATAATATTTGGCAGGCTAAACAGAACTTTTGCAGTAAGTCACTCAGTTGAGTATCCCAGCTGAGCTGAACCCAGGTTTTCCTGTCTAAAGCCAGCACGTTATAAACTCTACCACAGCTGTTCTCTGAGAACCCTGTATGCTGTAAAATCCTCATAGGGCACAGCCTAAATTCCGAGCTGGTATCACTTTGCTGATGAGTGCCTAATGCTGGCACAAACGTGGCCATGTATTTTGCAGTCACTGCACCATCATCAACATCGTTATTAAAATGCATTACCTGCCCTTCACCGGGAAGTCCCATGGTAGGTTACAACAATCAAAAGTTAAGAATCTGCCAAGTAATTTGGATTAAGTGTTAAATATAGGAAAGTGTGTATGTAAAGTATAGCACTTTTCTGTAATTTATTTATTATTATTATTATTTTACATTTCTATTTATTAAATTTATGCAGCACCCTTCATCTGAAGATCTCAGGGTGGTTCGCAAGATAAAAAGTACAGGATAAAAGCACAAAATAAATAGTTAAAACAAAACCATGACCCCCTCCCCTCTCCCACAAACACATTTAAAAGGCCACAGAATATTAATTTTAGAATAGTAATTTTAGAATAGTAATCATTTTTTACAAAATTTATATACTATTTGATTCTTTTTTTAAAAAAATCCCAAAAAGCATCTAAGCAGTTTACAACAATCTAAAATAAAACATTTAAAATTAGACCAGTTAAAATGTATATTATAAATATTTTTAAATTAGCTAAAAGTAATAAAACATGCCTGGACTAGCTTGCCTAAATAAACCTGTTTTAAGCAGGTGCTGAAAGGGTACAGAAAAGGCATCTGTCTGGTGTAAATAGGCAGGAAGTTCCAAAGCATAGGTACTGCCACTGTAAAGAACTGATTTCTTACAAGTTGCACAATGAGTATTATGTAGCAGCTATAACCAGGGCTTTTTTCTGGGGGGATGCAAGGGGATGCATACCCTTAAATATTTTGTGAATCTTTGTACTTTTGTCCATTTACTGTATTTATTTTTCCCGATTTGAACTATAAAATGGTGATTTTCTTGAGTCAAAACGAGAGTACCCCTAAACACTTTTTTAAGGGGGAAAAAGCGCTGCCTATAACGCTGCCAGTTATGCAGATCAAAGCAGGCATATGGGCAAATATGGGGTAAGGCGAACTGGCAAGCATTATCTGTTAGTAATCCTTATGACCCCAGCAGCTTGCAGATGCTTACAGTGCCTTGTAGCTTTTCATCTAAAGAGGACAGGATTTTGTTGACAGAAGACAAGAATGGTTCAAGAGCAGAAACTCAAATTCTCTCTCTCTCTCTCTCTCTCTCTCTCTCTCACACACACACACACACACACACACACACACACTATGGCAGCAGAAGTTAATGAAGAGCAAGAGTTTATTAAAAGGCTGTCTATGTCTCCTTATTCCACTAGCAACTGTTGCAGTTATTCCCAGAAAACACTTTTATGGCCTGGTAAGCATTCAATAAGCCAGTGATCAAAGGGAGGAAAATGAGACTTGGTTTTGAAATCTAAATGAAATCACATTACTGTACAGTAACACTATTACAACATTTATTTATTTAATCGTTCGTTCGTTCATTCGTTCGTTCATTCTTTGGGGTTTCCCCCACTGCTTCACAGGAAAGAACTCCTTCTTAAATACATCAAAATTCCCGTTGAGTCATTTTGATGGCATAATTCTTCCACACAGTATAGGTATCCTGTATTGCTAACTGCTGAGAAAACATTATTAAGTTGCAATTATTATTGGGACGATAATTCTGCAGTCAATTGAGCTAATAGATTTGATGATGCATGGATGAAATCTGTCCACACGCAAGTCCCCATTCCTTTTTCCTGACATCATGATCCATGGGTCACTGCAAGCCACACAGGAGTTCCAGAGCAGAATCGCACTGAGTGTGCAGTCCTCATGCTTCTACTGCTGCCTCATGATGGGGGTTTCTGGTCCTCCTTCCCTCGATCATAACTCAGCAATATATAAAATCTCCAGCAGACCAACTCACAAAGAGCCTCCAGTGTTGGAACTGCTGTTTTGCATATGAGAGGAATCCATTTCTATGTGAGCAATACATATTTTTTTTAATTAAAAAACTCCCGCTAAACTAATAGTTAAATACATAAATATGCCCTAAGTCAACAAAGGAGATCTTTTTGCATTGCAGCACCCATCAATTCCCCATGGAACAAGTTTAATGCATCTTTCGTTGCTCATGGGATATGCATCTAAGTTACCAATTGCTACATGGATGCAGTTGCTCATGACGAGAACTGGATCAGGTCCATCATGTTCAGAGGTGGTAATTTTAGGCATCAAAAACAATGATGTACTCCTAGTCACTGAGGTCACCTGGACCTCTACTGACAAAGGTGGATCCAGGAGCACCTGCAGAGTATGCACCTGCTCTTTCGGAGGGAGCATGCAATGAACCAATTATCTAGACTTGAGAACCACTCACCCACAGTACCGCCATCTTGCCAGGCTTCAGAATCAGTTTATTGACCCTCATCCAGCCCACCAGTGAGTCCAGGCACCAGTCTAGGGCTTGCATGGTCTATCCTGATAACCATATGTCAGGAATGCTCTGATGGTGTTTCCTGCTTGGCAGGGGGTTGGACTCGATGGCCCTTGTGGTCTCTTCCAACTCTATGATTCTATGATTCTATGATTCAGAGGTTACAAAGAAATAGAGCTGGGGATGATGACACCTTGCCCCAAACCTCCTAATGTCCTCTCCCAACAGCTTCATAGGGGTCTTACATGGCATTTTGTGGCACCTCACAACACAATTGCCAGGGGATCAAAAGAAAAAACCCAGTGCAATGCTCTGGAGATAGGACTGGAATAACCGTACAACAGTGCCTTCAATACCCATCCCACTCTTCTCAAAAAGATACTATGCTCAATGAAATATAAAGCTGATGAAAGATCAGGTGGCAGGGTTGCACCCCACTGTTTGCTTCCAATAAGGATAGTCTATCAGGGTGACCAAGGCCACTTCATTCCCATAACCAGTCCTGAACCCAGATTGAATGGGTTAAGATAATTTGTTTGATTGAATAGTACATCCAAAAATATTGTCATTTTTAATTCCTCCCAAGGTCTGTGCAGTATTGCTGCTGCAGGAAACCCAAAGTGGTAGGAAAAATGAAGTGTACAACAACTCAACAAACTTTTATTATGCAAAGATAATATGCAAATCTATCCTTCCTGTGTCAACATGGATGTGTTGTGCATCCTTCTCAAGAAAGTACAGGCACCTTATTTTGCTTCTCCTGTTTGATTTGAATAGGTATTTTCCATTTATACTTGTCATTTCAGCACAGTTCAGAAGCATTAACATGACAACAAATGCACTTTAATAAAAGCAATCACAATGAATTAAAGTATCACTTTAAAACTCTTCTTCATGTCATTAAATGTCTCGAGTTAAAGCCTCTTTTATTTTTATCTTTGTTGTCATGGCGGTAGAAGATCCCCCTCCCCAAAAAGTGTTTTACGCTTAGAGAACTTCATTCAACAGCAAATGGGAGAGGGAGGAAATTGTAACTATAGGAAATATTAGCTGTGTAACGGGAAATGCCTAAACAGGCATTGTGTCACTCTTCTGATGCCCCAGTTCAATTTGTGTTTGCCTTTTATTTCCTACATTTATGCCCTGCCTTTCCTCCAAGGAGTTCAAGGCAGCATTTAGGGTTCTCTTCTTTCCATTTTATCACATTCTGTGAAAGAGGTTAGGCTAAGACAACCCTGTGAAGTAAATTAAGCTGAGATTACTTATACATACATACATACATACATGCATACATACATACATACATACATATATACATACATACATACCCAGCCCATCTGGCTGGGTTTCCCCAGCCACTCTGGGTGGCTCTCAACAGAATAAAAAAATGATAAAATATCAAACATTAAAAACTTCCCTTCAAAAGGCTGCCTTCAGATTTTTTCTAAAAGTCAGATAGTTGTTTATTTCCTTGACATCTGATGGGAGGGCGTTCCACAGGGCGGGTGCCACTGCCAGAAAGGCCCTCTGCCTGGTTCCCTGTAGCTTCACTTCTTGCAGTGAGGGAACCATCAGAAGGCCCTTGGCGCTGGACCTCAGTGTCTGGGCTGAATGATAGGGGTGGAGATGCTCCTTCAGGTATACTGGGCCAAGGCCGTTTAGGTCAGCACCAAGGTCAGCACCAATACTTTGAACTGTGCTTGGAAATGTACTGGGAGCCAATCTTTCAGGACTGGTGTTAGATGGTCTTGATGACTGCTCCCAGTCACCAGTCTAGCTGCCACAAGAGATGGCAGCTGGCTCAAGGTCACCCAGTGTGCTTTGTGGCTGTCTGAGGATATAAACCCAGGCATCAGAGGTCTTAGTCTGACACTCTAACCAAAGTTGATGGGCATTGCCATTCAAATGGTGATCATGTGCTGCATCATGTGATCAATTATGCGGGGTGGGGCTTACCTGTGTCCCCCTCACCTTCAATATTTCATTCAAGTTGGCAACCCTGCTAACCACTGCATGTCACTGACAATCTGCTGGCACTTTTCATAGCTCTTGACACAGCAGGTCTTTTAAAAATTGAGAAGCTTGCAGTCCTAATTCGGGTGGGAGTCTGGAAGAAGAGGTACTGTGGAATTCTCTCTTTCCCCACCTCCATCTCTAGGGGTACTAAAAAGCAGGTGGAGTGATGGAGAGCAGAAAGTAAGGAACCATATCCAGGGACAGACATTATTAGCTCTGAGTGAAAGAAGAGGTGTGGAATGTCTTGATTGTCTCTCATGTTGCAAGGGGAATTCCCTTGCTTGAAGGGCAAAGGAGATGGGAGCAAAGCAGAAGGCCTGTGTTAGTCAGTTGGCCCATAACATGTTAGACTTGGACCCATCAGCTGTTATTGCTAGTGCACCATACTTTGACCATTGTGGTCAGCTGTGGGAGTCATAAAGCCAAGGCAGAGGTTTGTAAATACGGCAGGGAGCCCCCTGACATTCCTTTGGGCAATGATTACCTTATATGGCAAAAGGGGCCATAAAAGCTTGACCGGCTGAGGTAACATGAGATTGGCAAACGGCCATGCGGCTGGACAGAACAAAGGACAATAAAAAAGTGACCGGAGAGGAGAAGAAGTCTGAACGAGCTGCTCTCTCTTATCATGGAAATATTACTGGCTTTTTGCATCTTTATTTTACCCTAAAGAAGTGCCACTTGTAACGGCAGGCTCCAACAGTCAGCAGAGTACGCACAGCTCCAGTAGAGTCTTCCAGAGGAACACCAGAGTTTTCCTTCTTTCCAGTAGTCAGTGTTCCCCAGAGTTCCTGGTAATTTCACTCATATCAAGGTCTCATATGTGATAAACAGGTACAGTGGAACCTCGGGTTGCGAACGTGATCCGTGCGGGAGGCACGTTCGCAACCCGCAGCATTCGCAACCCGCAGCACCACGCCTGTGCATGACGCAATTCGGCACTTCAGCGCATGTGTGAGCGCCAAAACCTGGAAGTAACCCATTCCGGTACTTCTGGGTTCGGCGCGTCCGTAACCCAAAAATGCGCAACCGCAGCGTTCGCAACCCGAGGTATAACTGTATACAAAAGCTATTATTTTCCCCAGGAACCAAACCTATGCAATTATGATTTTCTTAATAAGAACATTATGATTTTATTTTGTCTGTCTCATAGGCTCTCATAATTTTTACAGCATATTTCTGAGGGGAGGGCAGCAGGAGAGAAATGCAGTGTGGGGTGGAATCAGGGAACATGATTTACAACACAATATCATGCAGATCTACTCCATAATAAGTCCCACTAATTTCAGTGGGACTTACTCCCAGGTAATGATTGCAGCCACAGTATCATTACTTCTCACATGGAAGCAATACTGGCACAATTGCAAAATCAATTTTGTAATAGTAAGAGCTACCTTCTCATGAAATTCTGAATGAATGATCCCCCTCACTGGATACAAAAGTGAACATTAATAGCATATGTATTGGTCAGATTTTTCTGTACTCTGAATATTGAATGTCACATACTTGTGCTCGAAAACACTAGGTTTATTCCATTTCCTACAGCATCATGTCTTGAGCTAGAGTAAAATACATAGTGTAATTTTATGCAATCTCATAAATATGTATTTTATTATTTCAGTGTTGTTATTTTAAAAAAAGAACTTGATATTTCAAAATTCAAAATAATGTTTTTGGCTACTGGAACATGATATGAAAAACTAGAACTGTTCCAGGAAAAACTGGGGCATATGGTTACTTCATTACACCTGTCATTGCTAAACTCATCATTTCTTATATGTTCCAGGTATTTGGATATTTCTATAATCCATGTAAGTCAAAATAAGTGTTCTGCCTCAGGATCAGAATCAAAGTCAAAGGCTATAGACTTTCAGTGCTAAGGGACACTTTAAATGAGATAAATTTCCTACATAGAAAGCACTTGTGTATGCAAGGGAAGCATTAAAACCATGTGCATATTGTCTATTTCGTGTGTGTGTGTGTTATCTGTTTCACTGTGTGTCCACATCATACATGGCGCAATTCTGTCTGATTTGTGTGTTTTTTCAACTAGATTATTAATAGCACTAACAAAATATTTCCAGCACAGATTAATTCAAAATGAGGCACAATCTTCTCAAAACTAAACTGCTCACAAACTGATTCACTAAATTGTTGAAGTCAGTGCCGCAATTGCATCCTAGGGCATCCTGTTGATGTACTCTCAGCACTTTCATTCATCATATTTGAGAAATCCTGGAAAATTGATGAGATTCCACAGCATTGGAGACCATCCTGCCAACTTTCAAAAAGTAGTGAAGGAAGGATCCATGGTACCATAAAATGGTTAGTTTGACTTAGATACCAGGGAAATTATTCAAGCAGATTTTAAAGATGTCAATATAAGTACCTTGATAATAATGCAGCGATGAACAAATCTTAGTAGATTGTGGGAATGCTGTGGTTCTAATATATCTTGATTTCAGCAAACCCTTTGACAAAGTTCCCCATGATATTTTGGTTAGCAAATTGATTAAACACAGTCTACAAAAGCAGTAAAATGTTTGAATGCAGGTAGATCCACAACTGTTAGCAGAACCATACTCAAATAATATTCATCAATAGTTCCTCTTCAAACTTGAGGGATGTTTCAAGTGAGGTGCAACAGGATCCTGGATCCAATACTCTTCATCTTTGTTATCAATAATTTAGATGAAGAAATGGGGGGGGGGACCCCAATCAAAACGGCATAAGACATAACATTGGAAGAGATAGCTAATGCCTCAGAAGTGTCAAATAAGATTCAAAATAACCTTGATAGGCTGAAATTTGCAAAATGAAATTCAGGAGATAAATGCAAAATTCTGTATTTGGGCAAAATAAGAGGGGAGGTAGAACATTATCAGATGTGAATGCCTGGCTTGGCAATAAAATGAGTGAAAGGATTTCAAATTTGTGGTCAATGTAGCTGTGCTAAAAGGTTAATGCAATTTAATCTGCATATACAGCACCATCTGGAATAATGTGGCCTGTTCTGGATTCCACACTTTAAACAAGAGGTAGACAAATTGGGATGGGTTCAGAAGAGGACAACAAAGATGGTCAGGGGGATGGGAAACAAGTCCTATGAGGAATGTCCTATGAGTAAATGTGTGTGTTTAGTCTGAAGAAGGGAAGACTCAGAAGGGACATGATAGAATTCTTCAAATACCTGAAAAGCTGTGACATAGAAAAGAGTAAAGCTACACCACAGGGAATGACAAAAAGCTCGTCCACACTTCCACTTGTCCTGGGCCTGGAGGTTAAAAAAAAGGGTAGAGGATCCCTGGATGGTTAAGTCCAGTCAGAGGCAACTATCTGGTGAAGCACTCATCTCACTTTAGGCCAAGGGAGTTGGTTTTGTCCTCACCCAGCTTTCCGGGTCATGTGGCCAGCATGACTTAACTGCTTCTGGTGCAACGGAACACCATGATGAATGCCAGAACACACAGAAATGCCATTTACCTTCCTGCCATAGTGGTACCTATTTATCTATTTGCACTGGCATGCTTTCAAACTGCTAGGTTGGCAGGAACTGGGACAGAGCAAAGGGAGCTCACCCTGTTGCGCAGATTCAAACTGCCGACCTTCTAATCAGCAAGCCCAAGAGGTTCAGTGGTTTAGACCAAAGAGCCACCTGCTCCTAGAAAGCACAAGTCTGAGTGGTTTTCCTCTTGACCAACACTTTCTAGGCATGGGTCCAAGCCTCCTTGGCCTGGTCCTCTCCAAGATAAAATCTGCTCTTTAGAGATAGCTAAGAACAAATGTCAATCTGGGGAAAACCCAAATTGCAATTAGCTCTGATTGCACTAAAGAACATTTTTTTCCTGGGGGGGAAACAAAGGGACAAGAGGAAGTGTTGATACACCCTATATCTAACAGGCTTAAAGTTACAGTTAAACATTAGGAGGAACTTAATGGTCATAGCCATTTGATACTGAAACTAACTACCCAGAGGAAGGTCTTCAAACAGAGGATAGTAAAATATCTGTGAGAGATGCTGTAGCTCTGGGTATCTTGCACTGGATAGGAGCCCACAAGGTTGAACCTTCTCCAAGGTTGAAGTTATATAGTTTTATTCCAAATCTATGATTCTGTGCACTAATGGAAGACCAGCAAATTGGCAAGTTCTTTTGGAAATGAAATTGGACCATCGCATAATAACTGCCTTACCATTTTCACCCTTTATTTTTCTCACTTTTATCTCTTCATCATTGGTTTTCCAAAAGTGTGTTCTCCCTCCCCGCCCCCCCCCAAATCAAACAACCTAAACTGCTGTCTCCGAGAGCACAAGGCATCACAGAATAATGTAAAGAGTATTCTAATCCCAGAGGAAACCCTTCTTTAAGTGAAGTGCTTGCAGTCGAAATCTTGAAAATCTTGGGGAGTGGAATTTCTTATTGTCAGAACTCTCAATACTAAAAAAAAAAAAAAAGGAGCAGCCACTGATACTGAAAGCATTAAATAAAAATTACCAACAAGCTGTCTTACCTGTGTGCACTCAAGTGAAAGGAAGGGCAAACAAGAGCAGGTACTGCTTCTACATCAGTCAAAATGCTGACAGCTACAGTGTAATGTCTGACAAGGCTGACGTGCTGTACTCCCAAAGATATTTCTGAGTGAATTGAGAAAAGACAAATAAATTAGTGATAGTAGCTCTCCTGTCAATGTCCTTTTTGTGTGTGCATGTGTGTGAGAGATCTTCTCACGCTGTTAATTAGCGTTGTCTGGTGCAATTCACAGATACACTCACTTAGCGGAAATAAAAGGAAGAATCAATTATTTTGCATCTTACAAAAATGATATAGGAGACAGAATCACCCCCCCAAAAAAAACCATTGGTTTGGTGTTTTGTTTCATTTCTAAGCAGCAATTAGCATAATATCTCTTCAATTTGTACACACTTTCCATGTCTCCCACACCCTGCAACCGACAATAGTCTTTTGTGTGTCAAATAGGAAACGGCTAAGAATGGAAGTGAGAGGGTAAGTGTGTGAATATGCAAACCACCAGTGTCCAGGACAATTAATCTACCTAGGGCAGTGTCCATCTCTACTGAGAACAGACCAGTATCAGGGGCTGGATTTGGAGGCACTCTTCATCTTGCTCGGGGGCCAGCAGCCCTTTTCAGCCTGAGGGCTACCTTCTCTTGGGGGCAATTCCAAGGAGATTGGTTGCCAATGGTGGGTGAGGTCAGCCAGAGGTTAATAATAATAATAAAGAGGGCAGGACAATGCATGCGACTCTTAGGTTTGTACGGTAGGCTGCATTCCAGCCATGGAAAAGTCAGAGGTTCCTACACACACACCTCTCCATCCAGATGAACAAGAGCCTTTCTCCAGCCAAGGACACATCCAGCCAGGCAAAAGCACTTGAAGAGGGTGTGGGATTAGGGTCAGTGGAGGGTGTGGCCAGGGAAAGAGGCATATCCTGTGGGGCATCTCAAGGGCCACACAGAGCAGCCTGAGGTTTCCTTCCACTCCTCTGGCGGAAAGCTTCTTTCACTCGTGGAAGGATGGGGTCTGATAGTGGAAGACTGATGTGTGGTGTCACTCCCAACTAGGGATGGAAGGGGGAAATGGATTCTTTTAAGGCTGAATCTGTCAAATGTCCATGTTTCGCAAGCAAATGGGAAGCAAAACAGACAACCTTTGAAATTTGCACTTATCTGAATTTTAGGATTTAGTCCTCCAAGCAATATTTACAAAAAAAAGAGCATATATGTTCATACAAATGAATATATTAGTCAAAATAACATACAAAAATACATTGTATTATGATAAATTGTAGGCAGAAATGTGCACATTAGTCAAAACTACATGCAGAAATATGTTGATTAGAGAAATTTGAACTAAAATGCTGGGTTCTCATGAGAAACCCTTCAAAAAAAATTCACAAATTGCTGCAGAGGTGTAGAGAACATAATATTGAAAATATGAGACACTGGGAGAAACGGAACTAACATATTCTTCCATCCTTTCTCCCAACTCTGTTTGCACAGGCACTTGTATAAAACTCTATACAAGGTCATCTTTTATACATTACACCAGGGGGGCACGACCTGCGACCCTCCAGATGTTCTGGACTACAACTCCCATCAGCCCCAGTCAGCATAGCCAGTGATCAGGGATGGTGGGAGGTGTAGTCCAACAACATCTGGAGGGCCACAGGTTGTGCACCCCTGCACTATATCCTGCTTCTGTTTTATTTAATTTTTTCTTAGTGCCATGGCTCAGTGGTAGAGCACATTCTTTGCATTCCAAAGGTCCCAGATTCAATTCCTATCTGGTAGGACTGGTGTTGCGTACTTTTCAACTGGAGAAGTCTCTGGTCGGAAATCCTGCAGAGCCACTGTCGGTCAATGTAGACAACACTGAGCTAGGTGGTACTGACACACATCTTGCATACAGTTGCAGTTCCTGCTGAGACCCAGTAAGATAAGCAACAACCCCTCCCAAAAATTGTTGAGATGCTTCTCCCACCTCAAGAAAGCAGAATTCAATTGGGCCCTGTTTTCATAGTTCAGTGATGTTTTCAAGAAGCATGGCTGGAAGATGGATTTTGGCACAGTCTTAATTTTTTCTTAATTTCTCAACCTCTTTTTGTCTGCCTTATACATTATCATATCCATAACTGGTCATTTGTTGTAGCTCTTTCACTCATAATTATAACGCCACAGAAACACAAATAAAGTATGTTCTGTATTGCTTACCCCACAAATTTAATGCCTAGCCATTTTAAAGTTGAATACTACTTGCAGCCTCATGCTCAGCATTGCTCAGGAATGCTGAGAATTAAAATCATTGGTTAAAATCAGTGCAGTGAAAAATGTTGTCTGCCATCTTAATTCAAAAAGGTATCCGGCTGCATTCAAATATAGACAAAAACCTGCTCTACAATCTCAGGAACCATCCTGCAAAATTTGGCCATGATACCTTGAGAGGTGTTCGAATGCATACCAAAGAGATTAAGCACTTTCTGAAAGATATGCAGTCGTAGAAAAAATAGCAAAAAATGATGATTTATTTCCTGACAATATTGACAAATAACTGTTAACAGATCTGTAGGGCTTTATTGTTATACTATGAAAATTCAAAACTTCTACATAAGTGGGAATGTGTGTGTGTGTGTGTTCTCATCCTCCCTATGAGGCGATTTACAGCAGTAATCATAATTCTCTGATTGAAAAGATGTGATTCTTTTCAGTAACTGCATGTGAAAGCACCGAATTGTCAACTGGACTGAAATGTATAATTGAAAGTTAAAACATTTCCCAAACTTTTCGCGCTTTTCAAAACTCTGTGTGAGTGATGAAAATAAACTTTGTGGGGTTCTGATCTTTGATGTGGCAAGGGAGATGTACAAAAATGTCAAGCGACGAAATAAATGGAGCCTTATTCTACCAAGAGTGAAATGGTTGCAGGTGCTTTGTCAGCATGGGATTAAAACATTCATAAAGAAGTTAGTATGGAAAAAATGGTTTATTGGTAACAAGTTATGCTTGGGGATTAAGAGGTTACATTACAACAGGGCAGTCTTTCAGCACAAGACAGAGAAATAGTTGTGTGTGGGAGTTGCAATTAAAAAATATGTGCGTACACCTAGAATTTACAGGCATCTTGGGTGTCCAGCAGTGAGCTGGGCTTATGGTCTTCAGCGCGCAATGGCTTTGGGCCAATACTGTGAAATCCCACGAAAGCTGCATGTGTGCGCATGCATTGTCTATAAGTACTTAGGCCTTCCTTTCTCTTGAAATTCTTCCCAAATGCCATATTCCATAAATACTAAATGTGTGCCCACCCTTCAATACCTTTCTTATAGATTTGCCAGCATGTTGCCATTGCAAAAGAATTTAGGGTGCAATATTGATCCATGGCGGGGGAGCAGGTGATCGAAGCAAGATGGTAATACAAAATCATCATTGTCATCATGTTCATTGACTTGCCATTTCTCTACAAGTTTGTTGTTTGTAACATATCAAAATGAGTAGTGATTATAATCCAAAACATATAATCATATATCACAATTACAGTTAAATATCAATAACATAATATCAATAAATCAATTGTTATCAGCATCCATCTGCCTTGGGAGACCACGGAAGAGTGCATCTTTGGGGGTAAAGTCAAACCGTTGGAGAGTTACAGTCCCTGCTTTCGTGGAAGGACACAGTGATCTTGTGGATCTTGTGGGCATCCTATCTTGTTGAGCAGTGTGAACAGTCAGTGTGGTGTAGAGCCAGTGTGGTGTAGTGGTTAAGAGAGGTGGACTCGTAATCTGGTGAACCGGGTTTGCATCCCTGCTCCTCCACATGCAGCTGCTGGGTGACCTTGGGCTAGTCACACTTCTCTGAAGTCTCTCAGCCCCACTCACCTCACAGAGTGTTTGTTGTGGGGGAGGAGGGGAAAAGAAATTGTTAGCCGCTTTGAGACTCCTTCGGGTAGTGATAAAGCGGGATATCAAATCCAAACTCCTCTTCTTCTTCTATTTCGGCTAACAAGGTCAAAAGCTTTCATCAGATCTATAAGGGTCATGTACAAGGGGTGTCTCTGCTTTTGGCATTTCTCCTGAAGGTGGGACAGTGAGAAAATCATGTCAACTGTTGACCTCTGAGCTCTAAAGCCGCATTGCGACTCAGGATAACCCCTATAAGCAAGTGACTGTAATCTGTTGAGAATTACATAGTGTGCTGGTCCCGGGGGAAGGTACCGTGGGTGTAAGCAGAGTCCACACGAAGAGGGGCAAGGTCCAAGACGGGGAGCCGGGCGGGGAACAGGTACGCTGGAACAGGAGGCCGAGCTGGGAACTGGAACACCGGATAGTCAGGAACAGGAGGCCAAGCAGGGATCAGGAACACAGGAAGGTCCAAAGCCAACAACGACGTTGCTCCCGCAACCTGGGGCCAGGCTGACTGGGCTTTTATCCTCTTCTAAGGCCGGGGGTGGTCCCGGCCCCCAGGAGCCCCGCCTCCTCTGGCCTTAAGGCGAGCACTCCTCCTGGGGGCAACCAGTTCCCTTCGCCTCTCTGCCCTAAGCCTCTGCAGATCAGGAGAGGCCGAAGGGTTACTGGGCCCTGGAGGAGGCTCACCTGTGGCCACTGAGTCGTCAAGCCCCTCTGGGGCCAGAAGGGCTTCACCTGGGGCCAGCTCCTGATGCTCTGTCACAGGTGCAGGCTCTTCAGCATCTAGGCCTTGCCCCAGTTCAGCCGGCCCTGGAGGCGGGGACTCCTGTGCAGGCTGGGATTCCTCTGGTTCATCCTCTGAATCGGAATCCCAGGCCATCACACCATCCCCCCTCCCAGGCCCCCCCCTCAACCGAGGGTCCGGACCCGGCTTGCCGGGGTACGTCGCATGGAACTCTCGGAGGCAGGCAGGTGCGTGGACGTTGGCCGCTGGTTCCCAGGAACGGTCCTCCGGTCCATACCCCTTCCAGTCAATGAGATACTGCAGCTTTCCCCTGCGGTATCGGGAGTCCAGGATGCGTTCCACCTCATACTCAGGCTCTCCCTGAACCAACACTGGCTGCGGACGGGGACGGTTCGGGTGGAACTCGTCGGGTGGGGCCACCGGACTCAGCAGGGACCTGTGGAAGACCGGGTGAACCTTCAGGGTTGCGGGTAACCGGAGACGGAATGCTACAGGAGAGACTTGGTCCACGATAGGGAACGGGCCGGTGAAGCGGGCGTCCAACTTCCGCGAAGGTCGAGAGGGGTGGAGGTGGCGAGTGGAGAGCCAAACCAAGTCACCGACGCGAAGTTCCGGCCCCACCTGGCGGTGGCGGTCGGCCTGGGCTTTGTACGCTTCCTTGGCCTGGTGCAGTTGCTCCACCAAAAGCTGTTGCTGGGACTGGAGCTCTTGAAGCCACTCCGTCACCGCCGGGACCGCGGATGCCGGCAGCACATCTGGAAACAGCCGTGGATGATAACCGTAACTGGCCTGGAACGGGGTCTGCTGGGTGGAGGCATTCACCGCGTTGTTGTAGGCGAACTCCGCCAATGCCAGGTGGTCGACCCAGTCATCCTGCTGGTAGCTGCAGTAACACCGGAGGTACTGCTCCAGCACCGCGTTCGCCCGTTCCGTCTGGCCATCGGTCTGTGGGTGGTAGGCTGACGAGAGGCAGACCTCTGTCCCGAGGGTCTGGTGTAATGCTCGCCAGAACCGGGATGTGAACTGAACGCCCCGGTCGGACACCACGCGCTCAGGTAGGCCATGCAGGCGGAAGACATGCTGAAGGTACAGCTGAGCGGTTTCCTTGGCTGTGGGTACAGATGGGCAGGGGGTGCAGTGCACCATCTTGGTGAAATGGTCGGAGAACACTAGAAGGCAGGTACAGCCACGAGACGGGGGTAAGTCCACTACAAAGTCCAACGAAACCGTGTGCCAAGGGCGCGGTGGAACTGGCAATGGCTGAAGTAGGCCGGGGGGTCGCCCGGTAGGACCCTTGGCGCGCCGGCAGACATCACAACCAGCAACGTAGCGAGCCACGTCGGCCTTCAGGCGGGGCCACCAAAACTCACGACTGACCAGATGGGTGGTCCGATACCGTCCAAAGTGCCCCGCTGCTGGGGCATCATGGGCCATCCGGAGAACCTCCAGCCGCAGTGGCCCTGGCGGGATGTACAGACGGCCGTGGTGCAGCAGAAGGCCCTGATGCAGGACCAGCCCCGGATACTGTGGGCTGGACCCTTCAGCCAGCTCCCGGAGTCGTTCCTGGGCCCAAGCGTCGACCCGCTGCTGTTCCCGCACCCGAGCCTGCAGTGGTTCCGCCTCCTGGGTGGCCAGGAACGCAGCTGGAGGTAGGATCGTGGTGGGTTCTGCTTGCTGTACCGTGTCTGCGTTGTCTTCAGGTTTCCGGGACAGGGCATCTGCCTTCTGGTTCTGAGAGCTCGGGATATAGCGGATCCGGAACTGGAACCGGGAAAAGAACAACGCCCACCGGATCTGTCTTTGGTTCAGCTTGCGGGTGGTCTGGAGGTACTCCAGATTCCGGTGGTCGGTTCTCACCTCCACCGGATGTCGTGCCCCCTCAAGATGGTGGCGCCAGACCTCAAAGGCCACCTTGATGGCCAGTAGTTCCCGCTCCCACACAGTATAGTTACACTCCGCTGGTAGGAGCTGGCGGGAATAGAAGGCACAGGGCAAGAGTGGCGCTTCAGGTCCATTCTGTTGAGACAAGACGGCACCGAGAGCCGTACTGGAGGCGTCGGTCTCCACCACAAAGGGTCGAGAGGGGTCAGGATGTTGTAAGATCGGCGCCCTCTGGAAACAGGCCTTCAACCCCTGGAACGCCTCCTCTGCCTCCTCGTCCCAGGAAAACGGCGTCTTTGGGCGCAGTAGCCGGGTCAACGGGGTGGTGCGATGAGCATAATCTGCGATGAAGGTCCGGTAGTAGTTGGCGAACCCCAGGAAACGCTGTAGGTCCTTGCGGTTCCGGGGTGCCGCCCATTCTCGAACCGCTGCCACCTTCCCAGGGTCCATCTGCACCCCATCTGGAGAGAGCCGGTGACCAAGGAAGTCCACAGTCCGCTGATGGAACTCGCACTTGCTGAGCTTTGCGTACAAACGGTGCTCACGCAAGCGCTGCAGCACGGTCCGGACATGTCCCTCATGGCGAGCCGGGTCACGGGAGTAAACCAGTATGTCATCCAAGTACACCACCACGTACTTGTCTAACAAATCCTGGAACACGTGGTTGATGTAGCGTTGGAACACAGCAGGCGCGTTGCATAAACCAAAAGGCATAACCAAGTATTCGAACTGCCCGTACCGGGTCCCAAACGCTGTCTTCCACTCATCCCCGGCTCGGATCCGAATCAAGTTGTAGGCCCCCCGGAGGTCCAGCTTGGTGAACACCTGTGCCCCTTGCACCCGCTCCAGCAACTCCGAAATAAGGGGCAAGGGGTACCGGTCTGGGATGGTGATTTTGTTCAGGGCTCGGTAATCATGGCAAGGACGGAGTTCCCCACATTTCTTCTTAACAAAGAGCACTGGTGCCGCAGTAGGCGAGGTGGAAGGCCTAATGAACCCACGCTCCAGGTTCTTGCGCAAGAAGTCCTGCAAAGCCTCGCGCTCTGGCTCTGTTAGAGAGTATAAGCGACTCACCGGTAGGGGCGCTCCGGGCTGGAGGTCTATGCCGCAATCAAAAGACCGATGCGGCGGCAGCTGGTCTGCCCCCCGTTCCTCGAACACGTCTTGGTAGACCCGGTACACGGCTGGGAGCGTGGGTGCTGCCTCCTCCGTGGGTGCGGCCGCTAGCATCTGCGACTGAGCATGGGAACATGGATCTGGGAAGTGTACGGTCCGTTTGACCCAGTCAATCTGAACGTTGTGAGCCTCTAGCCAGTCCATTCCGAGCACCAGGGGGAACCGGGGCATGGAGGCAATGTCCAAGGTTCGCACCTCCCGGTGCTGCTGGAGACACAGGACCAAGGGCTGGGTCTCCCGAGTGACGGCACCCGAACGCAGGAGCCGTCCGTCAATTGCCTCCACCTGTACCGGTTCTGGCTTGTTCTGAAGTGGCACCTGATGATGAGCGGCAAAGGCAGCGTCCATATAGGAGCGGGTTGCCCCCGAATCTACCAAAGCGTGGGTAAGAATCCAGGGCCCACCTGGAGGGTAGAGACGCACCGGTACCATGAGATGTCGCAATTCTACTGGTGAGGGCCCTTCTTGCATGGTTTGGGACCCCACGTTGCTAGGGCCTTCGGCTACCGAGGTTGGCGGTTTCCCTGCGACTGGTAGCTTCTCGGGACAGGAATGGGCGTAATGTCCACCCCCACCGCAGTAAAGGCACAGGTTCCCCTCCCGACGCCGCGACTTCTCCGAGGGGGAGAGCCGAGGTCGCGCAGCCCCGAGCGGCGTTGGCTCGACTGGCAACTCGGCTGTGGGCGTGGACCTGCTGGGAAGGACTGGCGCCAGGAGTCGGGAGTGCTGGCGGTCCCGGGTCTGGCGACGGTCCTCCAACCGATCGTCTATCTGCAGGCTCCGCTGAATGAGGGTATCCAGTGTGGTGGGACGATCCATCATGGCCAACTGGTCCAGTATCTCGTCCGACAGTCCCTCAAGATACTGGTCCCGTAGTGCAGAGTCATTCCAAGACAAGTCTTGTGCCAACAGCCGAAATTCTGTGGCGTAGGCGGCGGCTGTGGACTTGTCCTGTCTCAACCGACGAATCGCCCGATTGGCTTGGCTCTCCTTCAGTGGGTTACCAAACGCAGTCTCTAAGTGGTTACAAAACCCCACATAGTCCGTTAGCAAAGGAGAGTCTTGCCGGAGCAGTGGCAAAGCCCACTTGGCCGCCTGGTCCTTTAACAAACTGATTAAAAAATGCACCTTGGTGCGGTCGTCAGGGAAGTTCCGGGCTCGCCCCTGAATGTACAACTTGGCCTGGGCGAGGAACATGGGAAAACTGGCCTGGGTCCCATCAAATTTCTCTGGCAAGGCCACTGGGTACTTGCCTGGAGCTAGGGCGTCGGCCCCAGGATCTGGAAAGGCTTCCAACCGCTGCTGAAGCGCCGCAACCACATCGCTTAGCTGCTGAACGGTGTGGGTCAAGGCCTGGTTTTCCTGGGCCAATGCCACCAGCGCAGCCGCCTGGTCAGCCATGGCCTCTGGCTCTTCCCGAACGCACCCCAACGAAGGGGGAGTGCGGGTGTGGCGGGAGCAAACTGTGCTGGTCCCGGGGGAAGGTACCGTGGGTGTAAGCAGAGTCCACACAAAGAGGGGCGAGGTCCAAGACGGGGAGCCGGGCGGGGAACAGGTACGCTGGAACAGGAGGCCGAGCTGGGAACTGGAACACCGGATAGTCAGGAACAGGAGGCCAAGCAGGGATCAGGAACACAGGAAGGTCCAAAGCCAACAACGACGTTGCTCCCGCAACCTGGGGCCAGGCTGACTGGGCTTTTATCCTCTTCTAAGGCCGGGGGTGGTCCCGGCCCCCAGGAGCCCCGCCTCCTCTGGCCTTAAGGCGAGCACTCCTCCTGGGGGCAACCAGTTCCCTTCGCCTCTCTGCCCTAAGCCTCTGCAGATCAGGAGAGGCCGAAGGGTTACTGGGCCCTGGAGGAGGCTCACCTGTGGCCACTGAGTCGTCAAGCCCCTCTGGGGCCAGAAGGGCTTCACCTGGGGCCAGCTCCTGATGCTCTGTCACAGGTGCAGGCTCTTCAGCATCTAGGCCTTGCCCCAGTTCAGCCGGCCCTGGAGGCGGGGACTCCTGTGCAGGCTGGGATTCCTCTGGTTCATCCTCTGAATCGGAATCCCAGGCCATCACACATAGGTGAGGGCTTTCCCCATCGTACTCCACAGGGCTAGGGAGAGTCTATGGTAGTCATTTCATGGTGGGCACCTTTGTTCTTGTAAATGGTCACAATGTCAGAGTTGTGCATGTCTTATGGCATGGATCCTTTCCCTCAGCGCTACAAGAGGAGGTCATGGAGGTGCATCATCATGAGAGAAGAGTTGGCACTTGCTTCCAGCACTTCTGTTGGGATTCTGTCCTGTCCTGAGGCTTCTCCACAAGCCTGAGAGTTTATGCTGTTCCTCACCTTGTCAAGCTCTTCCAAGACAGGCAGAGTATGAATGCTGTCCATTGCTGTGACAAATACCATGTTTTCCTGTGAGTACAGTTCTCGACAGTGCTCTGCCCATTGCTTTATCTGCTTGCTGCAATCTCTCCAGACAAGGTTTTCAGTGGTGCAGTTTTCCCGAGTGTTGGTTCAAAAGCAATTGGTTTTCAGATGCATACTGACCCTGACAGAGAAGCATCAATAGTCTTATCCCCCAGAGTTTATCTAAACCTACTTTAAAGCTACCGAAGTTGCCGGCCATCACTGCGTCTTGTGAGATTGAATTCTGAAGTTTAACTATGCATTGTGTGAAGAAATACTTGCTTTTGTCTGTCCTGAATATTCCAATACAATGGATGACCCCAAGTACTAGTACCCACTGTCTCCACTGCACACATATTTTCAGACACCTCTGTCATGTCTCCCCTGAGATGCTCTGAAGGTGAAGGTGAACAACAACGACATCATATATTCTGATGATTATTATGCAAGAAACACTTTTCAGATTAATTTCATTGGATCGCACCTGATGCTAAAGAATACCAGTCGAATTGTGTTTATACCAGGACAAAGAAGCAAGAGCAAATCCACCTCTGAAAATCTAAAGGCCAGCAGTTAATTCAGATTCAATATTGACCCCAAGGGAGAGGTTTGAAAAACACAAAAGCTGACTCAATAGTTTGGGACTTTTAGATGGTCTTAAAAAGATATGAAGATGTGAGAGGTAAGTCTGCCATTACAGCTTGTCATTGTGAGGCTGGCTACCTGTGTGACCCCATTTAATTAAATGCAATTTACTCCTAGGTAAGTTTGGCCAAGACTGAAGTCTTAGCTGGCTCTAATAAAGGTAGAAACAAACAGATACATATTACCTGCACATCCTGGGATAGCCAAGATAAGCCCTGAGTCTGCTGATCTTCAAAAACATTAATCTGTCTGATGTAAAATGAAAAGTTCCCTTGTGAAAAGATCCACATTCCTATTTAAATGAGCACCATTTCCCCCTCCCCAAGACACTATTTTTAATGATTCTCCAAAGCAACCTTCCTTTTTAGGGTCTCCATATGTACTCCATTACAATGTGATGCCACTTTTAAAGTATATGGCGCATCAGGGCCCTATTGGTGGGCTGAAAAAGGTATCCACAAATTTGCCACTTGCCTTGTTATTTATGTTTCCTTTTTTAAAAAGTGTGGGAGGTAAGCAAAAAAGCAAAGCACTTGTAGTGTTGAGGTCATCTTTACCTCATGCTCCTTAGCACTAGCAGAAAAAGCAAAACAATAGCAACATCCCCACACATAGTGCATTTATAAAAGACAGTTTCCGCAGAAGTCTTAAATCTTTGATGTAATTCAGCCAAATTGGCTTTGTATAGGATAACCATATTAATTAGCTGGCTTAGTCATGTTAATATGGTAATTCTAGCAATATTTCACCCTAGTCATCATTAGATTAAGCCTCCTTCATCTTCTAGTTAACTTGCAATTACGGTCTTTAATATCTGACATTCGCTTGGATTTTGGTCAATCCATACAATGCCAATATTTAATGATAAGGTCCCTGGGTTAATCAGCTGGAAAATATTCCCAGAAGTTCCAACTAATCAAATTTGCTCTTGCAATTCAGTGAGTATATTGCCATGTTAAGTTTCAGAACAGATGTCTGAGGCAGGAGAGGCTTCCTTACAGCAGAACTCAAATCTCACCCTCTTGCTCCGTAATGACATAGGTTATTAAAACACACTATTTTGGTGCTGGTGGTGGTGACCTAATTAAGGCACTCAATCAAAAAGAATCAAAGCACACACACCACGTCCCTGCCTTCTATGAGTGTTTTCAAATCGAAACATAACACTGATGAAAGCACAGCATGAAGGATGGCTAAAAAGTATGATCTCAGCTGAGAAATTGGCCCTAAGCACTTGTTAATGAAGGCAAATAGGATTTTGCACGCCAACATATAAACTTAGCAAGTGTAGATTCTATTTGATTGCCATTTTCAGCAAGGTAAAGCAGACTGATATAATTATCAGCCTGGTATTATTGTCTCGTGCTTTTGCTAATCCTTTTTGCGGCATAGGAGGCCTGGGAATTAGTGCATGGGCTGTTGCTATCACCACAACCCGTAGCTGACTGTTTTGCCGTTATACAGACTCCCCAACTGTGCTTGAGAAGAAAACCCTGGATCAGAAAGAAAGAGCAAAGTGCCATCTGATAGTTCAGTCAGGGTGAAAGCAAATGCAGATGAGAATCCATCTTGAATTTTTGCATCCACATTACAGGTTGGCTGTGTGCATGGAAGACTTGTATGATGGTGGTAGATCCAAACCACATGTTTGAAGCAGATTCAATGCACATCTAAAGCTCAGGACTTCCCCCAAAGAACCCCAAGGACTGCAGTTTCCCCCTCACAGAGCTACAAGTCCCAGCACCCTTAACAAACTACAGGGAAGTTTTAAACGCTGGATGCATGGTTATATTCACACTGCATGAAAATTCAGGGAAATTCAGGGGAAAGATGCCAAATGTAATGCATTTTGGGATGTCAGGGCAAAGTTTGCCCATCCCCATATGGGCAAGGAGGAACTGTGATGCCATTACAACCTGCCAACAGAAACATATATTAAATGTGTCTCACATGAAAAAAAAGCTTGCATTGTAAAGCCTTGAAACATAAGCGATGTCACACACACAAATGACTGTGCTAAGATATTGCCCATTTCAGATTCAACAGTTGGAAATGTAAGCATAGATTACAGAAAAATAACTTCACCCCTTCCATTGTACATCTGTAAACAGTTATGTAAGCTGCTGCATTTAAACTAGAGGATATAGGTCACAACTGAACTTTGTTGTCTAGTTTAATATAATCTTTTAAAATCTGAGAACTTTTAAGCATTATAAGATCCCTCCTTTTGTTTTTTAGTGCAAACCTTCTATACAAAATTAATTCTGTTTGGAAAATGGATGAAACCCTCATCATTAGTAAAATAAACCTCAGAAGAGACAAACTTGTAAATGCACTGTAGCTTAAAAACCATATTGCTGCTGGTTCTTGAAAAGGGCTCTTATAAGATCTGAGGCCTATTAAAAAACAGAAATGTTTGACATCTGTTGGTGCATTGCATGAATGCAAGACAGAGATATATTAATACCATATGCGAAGGAATATGATTCAAAAATTCTAGCTTTGCTGGTATTTCCCAAAATAGATTGCCATGCTTCTTGAATAAATAAAATCAAAGATAAATATATACATTTTTAAATACACATTGAAAAATCAAGGTTTTTTTCTTTTAAAAAATGCAACAACATATGTAATGTGCTATAAAAATGGTTTCTGTGTGTAAAAAAATAAAGAGAGAGGAAAAATAGAAAGCTGAGCCAAAAAGCAACATGTGATGAAAGAGCTATTAAACTGCAATGAAGTTCTTACACAAATAAAGGGAAGGTAACTTTAAAATAAAGGCTTTATATCTGCAAATGTTGATTTGAATTTCTGCATCTCTTATCTATAGAGCTTCATCTGCAAGCAGTTTATGGACTATGGTAACTTTATACACCTTTACTTCTGCTTTTTTCTGAATAATTACAATGTAGCTTCCGAAAATAGAAAGGTTCTCTTCAAATACTTTGCAGACCTTGAGATCCTACTGGATCAGTCCAGTAGCCCATCTAGTCCAGAGTCCTGTTCTCACAGCGACCAAGCAGATGCCTCAGCAAAGCCCACAAGCAAGACCTGAGTGAAACAGCACTCTCACTACCCATAATTCCTAGCAACATGTTCTGGGCCTAGGGCTGGCCAGTCAGCCTGTCCATGAGGCAGACTGAGGCAGCCGCCTCAGGCAGCAAAATCCAAGAGGGCAGCTACATCATGGTCACCACCACCAATGGAGAAGTGAAAAGAGGCTATAGCAGTGGCTACTAGCAAGATCTTGCGAGAGTCAGCAAAATCTTGTGGCATCTCCCCGGAAGCTGCTGCCTCTTCTTCTTGCTTCTATGGAGCTGTCATGGGCAACCCAACCACCACCAGAGAAGTGAAAAGAAGTGGCTTCAGCTGCAGCTTCCAGGTTCTGGTGAGATCTTGCAGGGCTCTCATGAGAGCTCGCTGGAACCTGGAAGCTACCACCACAGCCACCCGATTTCCATGAGGCAGCAATTGGGGATCAACAACAGGGGTAGCTCCTTCCCATTGTGCTTCAGGCAGTGAAATGGGATGCGCCAACCCTGTACGTCTCGCCTCTGATAGTGGAGGTATATTCCTAGTCTGAAGCCATCAATATCCTTACTCTCCACGAATGTGTCTAATCCTCTTTTGAAGTGAGCTAAATTGGTGGCCATTACTACTTCCTGTGGGAGTGAATTATTTTTGTCTCTTCTGAATCTTCAACATTAATCTTCATTGGATGACCTTGAGTTCTAGACTTCTGAGCGGCCCAGGAATGCCTGGGCAAGTAAGTCTTTAGTAACCAGTGAAATACCAGCATATGTCTCACCTGATGGATTTCTCAGGTGAACCAATCCACAGAATGGATATGTGGGTTGTTTTGAGCAAGACCCCACTGCTTACAACCTTCAATAATCTGTGTTGAATAGCTGATTTGGTCACAGCTGGCATAATTATTTCAGGGCACCACCCAACAATCATGTAAAAGCAACTAGAAATGATGGACACCCTATGTCAGCAATGAAAAGCACTAGAACCGGTCCTTTTCATGAAAAACTCATCGAGAAAAATATAGACCTTTAACTGGAACAAAAGGAATGGAGAGGCATGGGGTGGTGGAGAGCAGAGTGGAATGGAGGAAAATGAGTACAGTGGTACCTCGGGTTACAGACGCTTCAGGTTACAGATGCTTCAGGTTACAGACTCCACTAACCCAGAAATAGTACCTCGGGTTTAAAACTTTGCTCCAGGATGAGAACAGAAATCGCATGGCAGTGGCAGTAAGCCCCAATAGCTAAAGTGGTACCTCAGGTTAACAACAGTTTCAGGTTAAGAATGGACCTCCGGAACGAATTAAGTTCTTAACCCAAGGTACCACTGTAGTGGCTTCCTATCACAGTAATCTTGGTACATGTTTAAACTAGTCATTGACGAGTACAAAAATAATCCCAAGAGCACCGGATTTTATAGAGCAGTGGGTTTTAACTCTGAGGGACTGAATAACTGGACTGTAAATTTTGTTTTCAGAAGCGAGTCGTAACTAAAGTCTTGCCTAATTAAGAGCTAAGGCTGGGAAGTTTTAATTATTGTAATTGATTTTGCAATTTGATTTCTTTCTAGTGAAAGGGAATGGTTTAAAAACATTAAAAGCCACTACTGTCGCCGTGTGCTTCCTCCAACTGGAAGTAATAGGCTTGTGCATTTAACTAGGACTGTAGGGGGACATCTTCAACCAACCAGCAGACATAACTCCAGTGGGCCATGGTATATGGAGAACTGCAGCACACAGAGGCTCACTTACTTGCTTTGGTCCAGTCAGCATTCACAAGAAATCTGCTGTTCACTCGCCCATCATTGTCCCTAAGGGGCAGGAAATTCAGTCAACTAAGGCAGCTTCCCCTAGGACAGAAGAGGCCTACTGAGCCTCTGAGCCTCTCAACTACTTGTGAAGTGGGCCATGGTGAGTGATTTCTATCTGCGTTATTACATTGGGCACAAGGGGAAGTTCGGCCACGAGTTTCTCGAGTTCGAGTTCCGCCCTGATGGGAAACTGAGATATGCAAACAGCAGCAATTATAAAAATGATGTCATGATCAGAAAAGAAGCCTACGTACACAAAAGCGTGATGGAAGAGCTAAAGAGGATAATCGATGACAGTGAAATCAGGAAAGAAGATGATGCATTATGGCCCCCTCCTGACAGAGTTGGCCGACAGGAGCTTGAAATTGTAATTGGTGATGAACACATCTCTTTTACCACATCAAAAATTGGTTCTCTTATTGATGTAAATCAGTCCAAGGATCCAGAAGGTCTAAGACCTCAAGTGTCTCGTCTTCATTCTCATTAGATTACACTTCAAGATTAAGCCAATTTAAATTGTATGGATTTAAATTTGTACTGTAAAGTGTCTTTCGGTGGGGTCACTTTCCATATCTCTCATTGGTTTTATGTGTGTCAGATTTTTTACAGAGTGAATTTAATAAATGCTTAAAAAAAACCACCCCACCATACTTGTGAAGTGAAGACACTGCAGGGGATTGCGAGGGTTGAACTACAACACCTGGTGATCTCTGGAAGGAAATTGTGCACTGGCATTTCTTCCCAGGGATCACAGGGATTCTAGTTTAACCCTCCATAAACCTAGCAAAAAAAGATGCTGGTTGTGTCTCCAGTCTTGAAATGAGGTTTTTTTCTCCCCTAGGAGGGGGTAGTAAGCAGAGCTGGAATGCTAAAAACGTTAAGATAGGGTTGCCATATTTCAAAAAGTGAAAATCTGGACAGAAAAGTTGTTGAACTTTTTTCAGTTTTGGCCAAAGTTGCAAAGAAATTGAGCTATTTCTGAGGAAAATTGGCAAAAACAACACTGCGAACATGGTCTGCCATACATCTGGATTTTCCAGGACATTTAGCCAATTTCCGTCCAGACACTGCAGTATTACGTATATGTCCAGGAAATTCTGGCCTATGGCAACACTAAACTCAAAACAACAAGTTCTTCAAATATATTAATGTTTAATATATTAATGAACATGTACCATCTGGGACAGATGCAGTCTTTCCACACAGTTGTGTAGCATAATGGATACTGGGGGCCTGTAGCTGCATCTGTTTTCTCCCCACACTGTTCACTATGCAGTATTTCCACCGATGTAAATATAAACACAGCATCAACCTCTATCTCACAGTCTTTAAGAAAATTCATGACTGTCTTAGTAAGGTACTGTGTCACATCCAGAATGGGATTGACAGATGTGCCTCACAATTTGGCAAAGTTCATTATGTTCATGTCAACTGTATACTGCAAAGTCTGTCCATTAAAAACAAATGTGTGTTCTAAGCATTAAGGGTGCCCTAAAATATTGTTGTTGTTGTTGTTGTTATTATTATTATTATTATTAATCTGTTCTCTACTAACTACCTCATGGGAATTGAGTTTCTTCTAGGGACCTCTGCCTAGCTCTCTGGTTGCTTACCTTGAGGTTGTTTGCTAATATTCTCAAGATGCCACACTCTTGTTCAGCAAACCACCTTTTAATAATCAAGCTTCTAGTTCTCATGGTGACCTTAAGACTGTCTCTCTTTTTTTTTTCTTTGTAGCACATTCTGCCTTGCCTAAAACATAAAACATTATCAAATGATTTGAGAACCTCTATTGTGGATGAATTACACAGAATTTAAAATTTGCATAAGAAACAAAATTGTATTTTGGTTTCTATTATAGGTATTTGCATATGGCCTCTCACTCCCCCACCCCCACCCCCATTTATGGGCAGATGAATTTTACTGGATTTCTCCAGGGAGAAGACAGCTTTCTCAGGGATCGGGCTCACCATTACCACTGGCAGGAGCACAGCTTCTTCCTTTTTTCCGACTGTCTTCTTTGTTGGTGCTGCCACTGCAAGTGTTTTTCACCCTCTACACTGCCCCAGGCCTAGCAACAGAGCTCAGTGGTAGAGCCTGGGCCTCACATGCAGAAGGTCCCAAATTCAATCTCTGGGGAGGGCTGGGAGAGAGCCCTGCCTGAAACCCAGAGAGTTTCTGCCAGTCAGTGTAGCCAGTACTAAGCTAAATGGACTGGTGGTCTCACTCGGCGTAAGGCAGTTTCCAATGTTCCTATTATTCCATGGCAATAGGGAGGGGGGGATAGAAGCTGCCACAAAAATATGGTGGAAAATCTTAGGTGAAAATTCTGTGACGTTGTCTTCATTTTCTGTTGGAGCAAGGCAAAGTGTAGGGAGAAACTCAGAACTTTTCTCAGAAAGATGACTTCTGAATAAATTTCTGCTCAGCTCTGCTTTTTGCCTTGGTCATAGAAACCAGATTCCCAACTCCTCATTTTATGAAGGGGTGCTACACAACTGCAAATGTAAGTTTCAAACCTTGTAAAAGGTAAAGGTACCCCTGCCCGTACGGGCCAGTCGTGTCCGACTCTCAGGGTTATGCGCCCATCTCACTTAAGAGGCCGGGGGGCCAGCACTGTCCGGAGACACTTCCGGGTCACGTGGCCAGCGTGACGAAGCTGCTCTGGTGAGCCTGCACCAACGCAGCACACAGAAACGCCGTTTACCTTTCCGCTATAAAGCGGTACCTATTTATCTACTTGCATTTAGAGGTGCTTTCGAACTGCTAGGTGGGCAGGAGCTGGGACCGAAAGACGGGAGCTCACTCCACCGCGGGGATCCGAACTGCCGACCATACGATCGGCAAGTCCTAGGCACTGAGGTTTTACCCACAGCGCCACCCGTGTCCCTTTCAAACCTTGAGAATATGCTTAATCCTCAGGTGATATTCACTACATTTTAATAGCTTTTTAGTGAGTTCTGGAACGCCCAGTTAAAACTGGAAGTGTTTTTATATAACACTCACAGTTAACATTAGCAGTGTGGGTGAACATATGGCTTTCTGATGTTTGTAGACATTATGGAAAGTCACACTTTCTTCAAACATATTTTACTTCTTTTTTAAAAATAAAAAAATGGGTATGCTTGAACCTCATACATATTTTGATGCTACCTTAATTATGTTCTCTCCAGAGAAGAAAAATCTCTGAAATGATTCCTTTCTTTATTAAAATGAAAAGGAGTTTGAGATAAAGCATTTATATGAACAGAAAGCACCCAGGACATGATAATGCAGTATCACTGAAATCTCCTCCGAATGAGGGGGGAAATGCAAAGTTCAAAATCTAAATCATTGTTAAGTGCTAGATTGAACCAATACACCTGCCTCTTACAAGTACCATTTATTTTTTTTAAAAAAAAATATTTATTAAGGTTTTTTTAGATATAAAATGCACACATAAAACAATCTTGCTTCTATCACAACAAATTCTTCGCTTCTTTGGACTCCCTCACGTCCCCCTCTCCCATTTACGTCGTTAAAAAAATTTTTCCAAACAAATTATCAACTTGTTTACAGTCTCATGTCCACACATTCAAATATAATCTAGCACTTTTTCCAATAAAATTTTTATATTTTCTTTAATCTCACTTAGCATCAAATTTAAATCTAGTTTAGTGGTGGCCAATTTTTTATAATCTAGCATCCTTCTTAACATTCAAACAAATTACAATGTTTTTGTAGATACATCTTGAATTTCTCCCAGTCTTCCTCCATCTTTTCTTCTCCCAGATCTCGGATTCTGCCAGTCATCTCGGCCAGTTGCATATAGTCCATCAGCTGCATCTGCCACTCTTCCAGTGTGGGTAAATCTTGAGTTTTCCAATTTTTTGCGATGAGAATCCTTGCTGCCGTTGTTGCATACATGAAAAATGTTCGATCCTTCTTTAACACCCTCTGGCCGACAATACCCAGAAGGAAGGCCTCTGGTTTCTTAGTGAAGGTATACTTAAATACCTTTTTCAACTCATTATATATCATTTCCCAGAAGGCCTTCACCTTAGGGCATGTCCACCAGAGGTGAAAGAATGTTCCTTCATTTTCTTTACATTTCCAACATTTATTGTCAGACGAATGGTATATTTTGGCAAGTTTAACTGGGGTCATGTACCATCTATATATCATTTTCATTACATTTTCCTTCAGAGCATTACATGCAGTGAAGTTCAGCCCAGTGGTCCACAACCTTTCCCAGTCCTCAAACATAATGTTATGCCCAATGTCCTGTGCCCATTTTATCATAGCCGATTTAACCATTTCGTCTTGTGTATTCCATTTTAGCAGCAAGTTATACATTCTAGATAGTACCTTGGTCTTTGGTTCTAACAATTCTGTTTCCAACTTCGATTTCTCCACCTGGAACCCTAACTTTTTGTCATTTTTAAAAACTTCTTTAATCTGAGCATAATGTAACCAGTCTCACACCTTGTCCTTCATTTTCTCCAAACTCTGCAATTTCCAATTGTCTCCATCTTTTTCTAATATTTCCCAATATTTTGGCCATTTGGCCTCCATATTGGGTCTTTTTCGGGCCTTAGCCTCCAGAGGTGAAAGCCACCTTGGAGTTTTATTTTCCAGTAAGTCTTTATATTTTGTCCAGACATTAAACACTGCTTTCCTGACAATATGGTTCTTAAAGGCCTTATTGATCTTAACTTTGTCATACCATAAGTATGCATGCCAACCAAAAGCATTGTTAAAACCTTCCAAGTCCAGCACGTCAGTGTCTTCGAGAAGTAGCCAATCTTTTAGCCAGCAAAAAGCTGCGGCTTCATAGTACAACTTTAAGTCTGGCAGGGCAAAGCCACCTCTTTCTTTCGCATCTGTTAATATCTTAAACTTAATTCTGGGCTTTTTGCCCTGCCAGACAAATTTAGATATATCTTTCTGCCACTTCCGGAAGCACTCCGTTTTGTCCACAATCTGTAATGTTTGAAACAAAAACAACATTTTTGGCAATACATTCATCTTGATAGCAGCAATTCGGCCTAACAAAGAAAGCTTCAATTTTGTCCAACTATCCAAGTCTCTCTTAATTTCAGACCAACATTTTTCATAATTATCCTTAAATAGACTCAGGTTTTTTGCTGTTATGTTTACCCCTAGGTATTTTACTTTTTTAACCATAGTTAGTTCTGTTTCTCTCTGAAACCGTTCCGACTCTATATCTGTCAAATTTTTTCCCAACACTTTAGTTTTCTGTTTATTTAATTTAAATCCTGCCACCCGACCAAAATCCTGTATCAATTGTAATACTCTTTTCGTACTAGATTCTGGCTCCTGCAGAGTCAAAACTAGGTCATCTGCAAAAGCTTTCAATTTGTATTGTTTCGCTCCGACCTGAATCCCTTCCACCAACCGGTCCCCTCTGATCAAGTTCAAGAGCACCTCCAGAACCGAAATAAATAACAAAGGGGAAATCGGGCAGCCTTGTCGTGTTCCTTTTTCAATTTTGAACTCTTCTGTAACCACATTGTTAACTATCAGTTTAGCCTTTTGTTCTGAATATATTGCGTCAATCCCATTCTCAAACCCCCGTCCCACTCCCATTTCATTCAAATTTCCCTTCATAAATTTCCAAGAAATATTGTCAAAGGCCTTCTCCGTGTCTATAAAAATTAACACTGCTTTTGTATTTATGTCTGTTTGCAAAAGCTCCAAAACGTCAATAATGTTCCTAGTATTTGCAAACATATGTCTGCCTGGGAGAAAGTACCATTTAACCTGTGTTCCGATACTTTCTCACCTCTTTTCAAACAGACCTAAAACCATCCCACTTCTCTTTAATAACTCTGGCCTTGTATGAAATTGGGGGGGGGTCGCTAGCACACTCTCTCTCTCTCTCTCTCTCTCTCTCTCTCTCTCACACACACACACACACACACACCATGCTCCTCTACCTACACATGCCCTTTGGCACCCCCAAATCTAGTCTAGAGTTTTCCCCAGAACAGATATAGGGTGGCACAGGGAGACGAGAGAATTAGATCCTTCCATTGTAGAAAGAGAAATCCTTGCACTGGTGAATCTATCTACTTGGCGCTATGTTGAAAAGATGAAACAGAGCTTGTTGCAACTCCAGAATTGCTGAAGCTTGTTAGAAATGCTTGTGGGTTGAGGAAGAGCCTTGCCACCCAGTACCTAAGAGCTTTGCTTGCTACTTCGTAGAATGGAAGCAAGTTGAAAGTGGAGCCTGGTTGGCTTGGGTTGCAATAAGATGCCTCCCTTCTACAACTCAGATGTGGCCTGTGGTTTGCCCGACTTTCATTCATTTCTATATACATTCCCAGCAGAAGCCTACTACTCATGGCATGGTGCTGGATGCTAATAATTGACTTCTTTCAATGATCTATAGACGGTTTTGAGTTCCTGCCAAAGATAATACATCTATTGAAGCCGGGGAGGGGAGGGAGGAGTGAGCTTGATGGGAAGAGTATCCTCATTTCCCATAAATGACGGATCAATCCATTATATTTGTGATAATCAATGCCATGGATCCTATTCATGTCAAGGTAGGGTGGGGGGAACTTGGTGAAGAAGCAAATCATTATTAATTCATTCTTTGCAATAGCATTAATCATGATGAGCTAATGTGATATTAATGTGGCTGTAATATGTTCTTCCATTGGAATTTCACTGTAATATCAGAATTAACTAATGTACCATTGTTTTAAAGAGTGACTAAATTGATAAATAACACTGAAAGCTTTTTAAATGGGGCTAGACATGACTCTACCTACTCGTAGCTGGACTGCAAGATGAAAGGAGCCCATTTACCTCCCACCCCTTTACTTGTGGGTATGCTAAACTGCAGTTTTGTAACATTCATGAGTTATTGCCCCACCGAAACAGCCAATCAGCTCGCCGTAGAGCACAGCTCTGTTCCAGGAAATATTGATATGGTATATTATCACTTCTGGGAATGGAATAATAAGCTACGATGATGCCTTCTATTGTCTGCTGCAGTCTGGAGAGTCCAGCACACACTCAGACCACTCAGCATCCTCAGACTTGTTGCCCATGGGAGATATACAAAAATGACTTCTGAAAGGAGAAGCAGGACTAAAAGCTCCTTCAAAATAGGTGGCGTCTTTGTTTGCTTGTAAGGCATCAAATTTCACGCTAATGCCCCTTTCTATGAATTTCATTTTTCCGGCCCCAATTACGATGCTGTGAGAGGGCTTGCGGTCGGAGGCGGTGGGAGGGGACACATGCGAAAACTTGTGCATAGGTCTTTGGATAACAAACATTTTAAAATATTTAGTTCTTTGAGGGAAATGCTAGCGGGATTAGAGCATTTTGCAGGTCACACTGACGTATTGCAGATATTAATATTGTGCAGCGCGAAGCAATTGGATGCATAAAAGCTGACTCCCTTTTGAATAAAAATTGTCCAGGCCCATAATTGTGATTCAAAGCTTTACTGACCAGAACTTCTTCAAAAACAGGTAAAAAACAATCCATGATGCATCTGGAGGGTTGTATAAAGGACATCCTATGCCCTTTTAAAATGTGGGTTTTTTGGGGGGTGGTATTGGGTTGTTGTTTTTATTTTGATTATATGTTTTGTGGTTTTATATTTTGATTTTGTTCTGTGAACTGCCCTGAGACCTTCGGGTATAGGGCGGTATATAAATTCAAGAAATAAATAAAGTATATGCACACTAAAGCAAATGTTATTCCTCTTAAATATATAATATAAATTTGATCGGAGCAAAAATCAAAACTCTGTTTCTCCCAAAGCCTGCATTAGCCTGCATCCAGCCTAAGGCTATGCAGCTCCTGGAGAGACTTCATTATCACATCCTTTTGTTCCCTGTGGCATCCAGAGAAAGACTGGGCAACTCCCTTCAAGACAGAGATTTGTAGCTGCATACCCTCACGTGATCTAAAGTTAAACACCATGTGAAAGCTAGCAGAGAACAACAACGGTTAATTACCCAGCTAGAGTTCAGAGAGCTCTCTTCCAGTTTAGTATATTCAAATGACATTTTCCAATGTTAAACCCTTCAGCAATATACAATATAGGCATTCCATTTCAGTGTGCAACTAAACAATTAAACTTAACATGATGTTCAACATGGATAAACTCCTGCATCCAGTTGATCACACTACATGAACAGAAAAATGGGAAATCTAATGGACAGATCCTAGGAATTACTGGGCCACTACTTATGATGAGATCTTCCAACAGCAGCAAAATAACAGCACAAGGCATGCCAGCATTGCATGAGCATGCTAGTATTGAAGGCGGGAGAGAAAGTGGGAAGATAAATCCAGGGGAGCCTGGAAAAGAGACAATAGTTTACTTCAAATATTAGAATGGCTGTCACATAGACAGCCATGTTACATAGCAGGGGCGGGCAACCTTTCTCAACCTGAGTGCCACATTCCCTTCTGGGTAGCCTTCTGAGGGCCATGTACCATTGGTGGAGTGGGGAGCCAGAGGAACAAGTGAGCCAAAAAGTCAAGTTTTATGTTTAGGCTGGTTTCTGTACATACTCACACACTCCTTTCTATCTTCTATCCAGGCAAGCAAAAAGAATCATCAGAGTTTAAGGATACACAATAGCTAGGCAAAAACTCTCAAGATGCAAAGCAAGGCCAGTGAGGGGTGTTGCATGGAGATGATTCTAAGCCACAGATAGAGAGGCCTACATGTGGCCCTTGGGCCTGAGGTCGTTTCCTGTCCTCCCTCTCAGGAAGGTTGGACCTATAAACCTGACTGTAACAATTGCTCAACAGTGGAACACATCACCTCAGAAGGTGCAGGCACTTCTTCATTAGAGGTTGTTAAGCAGAGATGGGATGGCCTATCCAAAAATGCTGTAGCAGAGGGTTTCCTGTGCCAGCAGGAAGTTGGACCAGATAATCCTTGAAGTCCCTTCGAGCTCTATGAATTTTTGTTGCAACAACTTTGTTGGAACAGGTCTGGCATGGTCAAGACACATGATGCTTATAATCTATGACAACAAAGTAGCTAAAAATTTCAATGTAAAAATTTACAAGCAGCAGTTGCAAAAGAGCTTTGCTTGTTTGTTTGTTTCTTAAAGGGGTTATTTTGTTCTTAAGGGGAGGGGTCAGGGCTGCCGGGGAATGGGCCCCAGCCCATAAAATGGCTGGGATATGCTTCACAGGGGGGAATGCACTGGGACAACCGATCTCGGTGATCACGGGTAGGAGGAGGAGTTACGCTAAGACCAGACCATGTCATTACAGAGGAGGCAGGTTTAGTCGTTGTCTGAGGACTATCCCTGCCTCTGGGTCTGGTCCTGACCGGACGAATACTAGAATCAGCAAGGGATACCCACATGACCTGAAAGTGTTGCTGTGCAATGCCAGGTCAATGATTCATAAGACCACTGCCATCCATGACTTGATCGTGGATGGAGGACTTGACCTGGCATGTGTAACAGAGACTTGGTTGGATGAAGCAGATGGGCCTGTCCTTGCCGCTGCTTGTCCACCAGGTTTCTCTTACGCACAGCAACCCAGGTCATGTGGGCGGGGAGGGGGGGTTGCAGTGATTTTTAGGAAGTCATTAGTTTGCACCAGGCGTCCTATTGGGAAGACCCAGTTTTCTGAGTGCATGTTCTGGAAGTTGGGCAATAGGGGCAGTACAGGATTCCTTTTGGTGTACCGACCTCCCCGCTGCACCAAGGATTCCCTGCCCGAGCTGCTTCAGGTCGTGGCGGATGTTCTCCTGGAGACACCTAGTTTGGTCGTCCTAGGGGATTTTAACATCCATGCCGACACGACCTTACAAGGGGCCGCTCGGGACTTCGTGGAAAGCATGGCCTCCATGGGGCTGTCCCTGAATAAGTCTGGCCCAACCCATAGCCGCGGACATGCCTTGGACCTGGTGTTTACCTCTACGGATGTTGGTGATCTGACACTAAGCAAAAGCGAAACGAAAGAAGTGCCATGGTCAGATCACTTCCTGGTGCAACTGGACTTCTCCGCGACCCATCCCCTCTGCAGGGAGGTGGGACCGATTCGGATGGTCCGCCCCCGCCACTTAATGGATCCAAATGGTTTCCAGAGAGTGGTTGGGGATGCTTTATCCCATGTTGATGGCCTTTCAGCCGATTCCCTGGTGGCCCGCTGGAATGTGGAGTTAACCAGGGCTATTGACTGTTTGGCTCCGAAGCGCCCTCTCCGATTGCATGAAGCCCGGAGAGCCCCGTGGTTTTCCACGGATCTGAGGGCAATGAAACAATCGTTGAGACGGCTAGAGCGCCGGTGGCGGATAACTCATTCTGAATCTGACCGGACACGGGTTAGAGCTCAACGTCGAGCCTACCAAGTGGCGATAGCGACAGCGAAGAAGACTTTCTTCACCGCCTCTATTGCATCTGCAGAAAACAGCAGCAGGAGACTCTTTCAGGTGGTTCGCAATTTAGCGGAACCACCTGTAACATCGGGGCCCAGTACGGGCCACATGTTCTCCTGCAATGATTTTGCAAATTTTTTTGCAGATAAAATCGCTCAGATTCGGGAAGAAGTAGACTCCACCATGGGAGCAGGGCCGGGGCGGGAGAGTGCTAGAGTCCTGTCTGGTCAAGTTGTGTGGGATCAATTCCAATCTGTTACCTCCGAGGATGTGGACAGGCTGCTTGGACGAGTGAAGCCAACCACCTGTCTCCTGGATCCTTGCCCATCCTGGCTTATAAAAGCTAGCCGGGAAGGACTGGGCGATGGGCTTCGTGGGGTGGTGAATGCTTCCCTCCGTGAGGGAGCCTTCCCAGACCCGCTGAAAGAGGCGGTTATTAAACCGCTTCTTAAAAAACCATCTTTAGATGCGGCCACGATGGCCAATTATCGCCCAGTCTCAAACCTCCCATTCTTGGGCAAGGTGATTGAGCGAGTGGTTGCTGAACAACTCCAGGCACGCCTGGAAGAAGCGGACCATTTGGATCCCTTCCAGTCGGGATTCAGGCCTCATCATGGGACTGAAACTGCCTTGGTCGCACTGGTTGATGATCTCCGGCGGGCTAGGGACAAAGGTGAGAGCTGTTTCCTAGTTCTGCTGGATCTCTCAGCGGCGTTTGATACCATCGACCATGACATCCTTCTGGACCGTCTTGAGGGGCTGGGAGCTGGGGGCACTGTCATACAGTGGTTCCGCTCCTTCCTCCTGGGCCGTGTTCAGAAAGTGGTGGTGGGGGATGAGTGTTCAGACCCCTGGCCGCTCACTTGTGGGGTGCCTCAGGGTTCTGTCCTCTCCCCCATGCTTTTCAACATCTACATGCAGCCGCTGGGAGCGATCATCAGGAGGTTTGGGCTGGGTGTTCATCAGTATGCAGATGATACCCAGCTCTACCTCTCTTTTAAATCAGAACCAGTGAAGGCAGTAAAGGTCCTATGTGAGTGTCTGGAGGCGGTTGGAGGATGGATGGCGGCTAACAGATTGAGGTTGAATCCTGACAAGACAGAAGTACTGTTTTTGGGGGACAGGAGGCGGGCAGGTGTGGAGGATTCCCTGGTCCTGAATGCGGTAACTGTGCCCCTGAAGGACCAGGTGCGCAGCCTGGGAGTCATTTTGGACTCACAGCTGTCCATGGAGGCACAGGTCAAATCTGTATCCAGGGCAGCTGTTTACCAGCTCCATCTGGTACGTAGGCTGAGACCCTATCTGCCTGCGGACTGTCTCGCCAGAGTGGTACATGCTCTGGTTATCTCCCGCTTGGACTACTGCAATGCGCTCTACGTGGGGCTACCTTTGAAGGTGACCCGGAAACTACAACTAATACAGAATGCGGCAGCTAGACTGGTGACTGGGAGCGGCCGCCGAGACCATATAACACCGGTCTTGAAAGACCTACACTGGCTCCCAGTACGTTTCCGAGCACAATTCAAAGTGTTGGTGCTGACCTTTAAAGCCCTAAATGGCCTCGGTCCAGTATATCTGAAGGAGCGTCTCCTCCCCCATCGTTCTGCCCGGACACTGAGGTCCAGCTCCGAGGGCCTTCTGGCGGTTCCCTCACTGCGAGAGGCCAAGTTGCAGGGAACCAGGCAGAGGGCCTTCTCGGTGGTGGCGCCCGCCCTGTGGAATGCCCTCCCATCGGATGTCAAGGCGATGGACAACTACCTGACATTCAGAAGACATCTGAAGGCAGCCCTGTTCAGGGAAGTTTTTAATATGTGATATTTTAGTGTATTTTTTATCTCTGTTGGAAGCCGCCCAGAGTGGCTGGGGAAACCCAGCCAGATGGGCGGGGTACAAATAATAAATTATTATTATTATTATTATTAAGAGCTGGTTCTGACTATTTCCCTGCAGCTCACCTTAGCCACCCAGCCACCTGCCTCAATCTCTGTCTTCCTCTTCTACTTGCCTTCATCTCACCCTTCAATGCTGCTGCTCAGCAGTTCTCAGAAGTCTGTCATCACGCTGCAGGTTGCAGCACTACTTGTTGGCTGTAAACGGTTGCATGACGACAGCCTTATCTTTTATTATACCTTAAGATAGCCTGGCTGCACAGTTAAACAACCTGTTAACATTGTGGTAAACAGTTGAATAACTAGAGAATGCACTTTGATTGCAAAACATTCAAAGAATAAACATATACAAATAGTCAAAAAATGACTTCTGATTGTGAAAATTACCCATAATAATAGACAATGGGAAAGTAAGAATTATAATGGGAGACTATTTTGGACAATTGGAACCATATGAAAACATAAGAAAGAGTTTTCCAATAAATGCTGGATGTTGTACATATTGTGGAAATGTGGAGAACTGGAGACTGGGAAATGAGAAAAGCAAAGATATTGAAATTGCTATATTTCCCCATTCCGGTTTCCGGATCTCCATAGCATTTAGTTTGAGGAACATGGGGCTGGATCCAGTTCCTCCACCTCCCAAATTTTGTGTATCAAAGATAGCATATGAGATTTTTGAGCTGGTCTCAGGTACAACAGCAGGGACCATGCATACAGCCCAGAATGCTGGATGAACATATCCCAAGACTGGAAGCCATGAATGCGCTAAACCCTTCATGCACACAGGTCTCAATCTAAACAAAATAAAGAAGTGTGCATGCACACGAAAGCTCATACCAAGAACTAACTTAGTTGGTCTTTAAGGTGCTACTGGAAGGATTTTTTTTTATTTTTTTTTATTTTATTTTTTATTTTTTTATTTTATGGCAGACCAACACGGCTACCTCTCTGTAACAGGTCTCAATCTAGTTGGGAATGTGTGTGAATGCATCATACCTCCTGGGCTGACATATATATCTTTAAAGAGCCATCACACTTGTTCTCTTGCTGCTATTATTACAAGTTAACACCATATCCAGAATCTCTTCTAGGCTGGATGGCCATCTGTCATGGATGCTTTAGCTGAGACTCCTGCATTGCAGGGGGTTGGACTAGATGACCCTTGGGTCCCTTCCAACTCTAAGATTCTATGATTCTATTAATGTGCAGTAAGGCTAGATTTGACCTTGATATTGGCCTTCTCCTGCTGTTTGAAACATGTCACTTGCAACAGTAATGTACATAATACACATAAAAAACCTTTCAAACCTCTTTCACGACTGTAGAAGTTTGTACCTTATATTCATTGGGGGTAGGGTGGAGGGCAATGCATTAAAATTATGTGCAACCAATATATAAATTATATACAATGACTTGCAAACTAAGGCTACCTCAAGACCTTCTTCTTCTTACATTTGCAATTCTGTGTATGATGCAAGTCTGTACCTGGAAAAACATTTTGATAAAATTCAAATTTTTAAAAACCCTGTTTCAGAGTAAAATATATGCTGTAACATAACAATTCTCACTTGCACTTTATGGTGCAACATCTCTCCAAAGAATCCATTGTTGGGTTTATTCCATCATTCCCTTTCTGGCTCAGCTTTATTCCAAAATATATGCAGGCTTCATTGCAATGGGTGTTTCCATCCTTCCCTTATTCTGTACATTGACTCATGCAGCAATCCTATTCCCACTTACCTGGGAGTAGGTTCCATAAGTAAGTTACCAGAATTAGATGAAGATGGTTGGGATGAGTGGAGCCTCATCAGACACTGAATAAGTGTTCTTTGGTGTGGTGTGGGGTTAAAAGATGTGCAGTGAGTGATGTCAGCCATAGCATATAGTCTCCCATATGCCCTGTTTCTTGGCACCACCACTTCCACATCAACTGCCAAGGGTAGTCATCTGGGAGCAGCACCCCAAGCTGTGTAACACTGGACTTGGGGCCCAAAGACCAGCCCTAACCAAGCCACTGCTCACTGGTACAATTTGCACTTGTACTCATGCTGCTGTGTCTTGCTCACACATACACAGCTGGGCCAGGGCAAAATTATTACCCAATGCCTGATGTGCTACAAACTTTCAGACAAAAACCTGGTACACACACTGGACTAAGCCAAACCAGAGGTGGATTTAGAGCAGCCAGACTGGTTTTCCCGCACTGGGCACCAAGCCGAAGTGGGCGATGCATGGCGTCACTGTCAGTTTGCATTTCTTAGGGCAGAAAGTATTGATCTGATGTGCAGAGATCTTTCCTATTCTAATTAATTCAAGAGGGTTCTGGAAGCTTCTCTGTGCGAAAGAAATAAGCAGAAGGTTCATGATGTTTGGGTTATATCTTCAGAGAAGCCGAGTACAGCTGGTTTCAACTGGTTTTGTTATCTCTTTCAGTCAAGGTCATGCTGATTATAAAAATAGGCCAGAAGGAGCCTGGGTTTCATTTTCTCTTTCTATCTCTTTTCCTTCTGGTGTGGTGTTCTGTACATAGTATGCTATAGTCTTAAGATTTTGATTTATTATAAGGTATTGTAAGTTTAAGGGACGCGGGTGGCGCTGTGGGTTAAACCACAGAGCCTAGGACTTGCTGATCAGAAGGTCAGTGGTTTGAATCCCCGTGACGGGGTGAGCTCCCGTTGCTCGGTCCCTGCTCCTGCCAACCTAGCAGTTCGAAAGCACGTCAAAGTGCAAGTAGATAAATAGGTACCGCTCTGGCGGGAAGGGGCTGTCTGAATGCGGTCCAGTGTCAGCTTTCCTGCCTCCAAATAATTGCATTGAAATAAGCTAAATGTTAGGGACGCGGGTGGCGCTGTGGGTTAAACCACAGAGCCTAGGGCTTGCCGATCAGAAGGTTGGCGGTTCGGATCCCCGCGATGGGGTGAGCTCCCATTGCTCGGTCCCTGCTCCTGCCAACCTAGCAGTTCGAAAGCACGTCAAAGTGCAAGTAGATAAATAGGTACCGCTCTGGCGGGAAGGTAAACGGTGTTTCCATGTGCCGCTCTGGTTTGCCAGAAGCGGCTTAGTCATGCTGGCCACATGACCCGGAAGCTGTACGCCGGCTCCCTGGGCCAATAAAGCGAGATGAGTGCCGCAACCCCAGAGTCGGCCACGACTGGACCTAATGGTCAGGGGTCCCATTACCTTTACCTTTAATTTAAGTTTAATTTAAGTCAGCTACAACTGGATTTCTTATGGACAGTGCCAATCCTGAATGTATTGGATTTGTGACCATTATGCTCATTTGCCTTCAGTAGCAGCAAAGCTGCTGGATAAAATACAATTGCCTCTGGTTTATTTTTGGAAATCTGCAAAGTGTTTAAATTTTTACTCTGCTAACTATACATCTGTGTTCTGCTCTGGATCAATATTGAGTAGAATTTCCATGACAGTCACAACTATGACATGGTGCACATAGAGAATGGAAGGCAAGATGTTGGAGGCAGTACAGAATTTTGACCTCACACAGAGCACTACTGAAGCACTAAAGTCCACCGGTGGCCAAACCATGACTACGTATTAGTACATAGGCTCTTGGAGAGGAACCTGTGGCTGCTGCTATCCTCCCTTGTTGTTCTGTTCTGTTCTGTTATGCTGTGATAAACCATAGTTTGCCTTAGCAAAGTCATATGAACCCCGGACTTTTGGTTTAGGTCTCCCCAGACTAATCACAAGCTGCAACCACAGTGATACACTAAGACAAGCTATGCCTTAGTTTAGTGAAATGAAGCAGCCAAACAACCGCAGAGCCGTGAAGTGGCTGCAATCCCATCTCCCAGAACTTACATACTCATGTGTTTGTGCTAAGCCGTGGTTTGGCTTATCTTGATGCGCAAACCAGACTGGTGGGACGCAATGGGAGAAGCAAGCATTCTGATAGCCCTTGTTTCGTTTAAGCCAGAGGCATTAATCTTTTCACATTAAATAGATTAACTCCCTTCTTCTCTTGCAGCGCCAGAGCACAACATCTCAGATAATAATAAATACTATGCAACAATGACGGCAGCGTTGATAATTTGTTTAACTACACAGGCAGACTATTTAGTAAAAAATATAGATTTTAGCCTGAAAAACTGCAGTCAGAATCTGCAGCTGGTTTGCCGTTGTAAATCATAGGCATCTCGTATCTTAACGATGCCTTGAATTTTCTCTGCAAATGGATTGGGACTTCGCTGTATATTATATTTTATATTCTCTTTAAGGAGCCATGCAAGAATGTAGCATTCCTGAAAGCACTCAGTAAACTTCCAGATCTCTTGGTGATACCCAGAAACACAGGCTTTTGTGTTTGGCATTGTTTTTGTTTTAAGAAATGGAAAAATAATTATAAAGCATATTGTGCTAATAAATCAAAAAAGGCGCTTGAAATAATCTCATAAAATGTTATGGTTTAAATAATGCCCTTCATCAGTATTCTTTGTTTAACATTTTATGTTTATTGATAAATGAAGATGCATTTAAATAATTCAAACAAAACATTAGCTGCAAGCAAGGAATTAATAATTGATAGGACTGGAAGGGGTTTTTTCACTTGGGAAATAGATAATATTAGCTTAATGTGGGGCTGCAGGAACAGAGGAAATGTAATGGATCTGCCTTTTTTAAAGTGATGATGGTTATTGTGGTCTAAAAGTTGCTACAAAGGCAAAAGCGGGACAGCTCTGTAGCTGCAATAGATTTCACTCATAGGAGCTGACAGTGCAAATTGTGGTTTGATGGACCAGATTTATACATGGGAGGAGATCTAATGAACTTGGCATATTCTAATGGGAAAAAAATAAACACCATTAAACTGAAATCTGTTCATTTTAAAGAGCAAAAAAATATCCCATAGGGTTATGGAGCATTCAAAAATTTGGATTTAAAAAAAAACGTATCTTATCTATTTTATGCATTTTCCCATTTATTACAATTTTTTAATTAAAGAAATAGAAAGAAGGCAGTAAAGCAGAGGGTGGAAGATTATTTAAATCAGGGATAACGAATGTGGTGCCCTCCAGATGTTGTTGGACTACAACTCCCATCAGCCCCATCCAGCAAGGCCAATGATCAGGGATGATGGAAGCTGTAGTCCAACAACATCAAGAGGACACCCCATTGGCTACTCTTGGTTTATATATTTTGCTTTCAAAATGTACGGAATGGTCCTATCCTCAATCGACAGGGGTGATGTACGGCAGCATGGCAATATCCTTGCAGGGGCGGGAAGCTAGTGCTGGTTTCATACTTATGCGGGTTAGTCTCTGCCAGCACAAGGCAAGGCTGGGCAAATGTGAGGACCTGGTAAGACAGGAGGGGAAATGAATAGGATTCCTATGCTCATTGATGAATTGGTACTGTCCTGATAAAACCATTTTCTGTGGTAGCTCCCCATCTGTGGACTACTCTGTTGGTAAGCAGATGGAAGACCAATCCTTGCTCAACTCAGATGTTTCCATGATGTGGAAAGTAGCCGGTGGATTCTTCACAACAGGGTTGACAGTCGGCATCTTAGGTCTGGCCTTGACACCGGAGGACTAACAAGTGTGTGTGTGTGTGTGTGTGTGTGTGTGTACGCAAGGGGACGTCCCATCATCTCAGCAGCCTCCTAATTCCTCCACACCAGTTACAGCTGGTGTTACCTAGAAGCGTACAGTGGTACCACAGGTTACATACTCTTCAGGTTACATACGCTTCAGGTTACAGACTCCTCTAACCCAGAAATATTACCTCGGGTTAAGAACTTTGCTTCAGGATGAGAACAGAAATCATGCAGCGGTGGTGCAGCAGCAGCAGGAGGCCCCATTAGCTAACGTGGTGCTTCAGGTTAAGAACAGTTTCAGGTTAAGAACAGACCTCCAGAACAAATTAAGTTCTTAACCCGAGGTACCACTGTACACACAATGCAGACTGGGGAAGGAGAGATTGATCGAATTATGTTCTGGGACAATAACCATCAGACAGCAGTAATCATGTGTGTGCGTGTGTGTGTGTGTGCAAGTGTGTCCAGATATGATGAAGGCAATGTGCAAAATAAAGGGCATCTTATTGAGCCATATGCCGGATACATTGACTTGCAATCATACATATGCATCTCTCACCATCCCTTTTCCCTAGTCAGAGATTGTACCGGGTCATTTTGTACTCAAAGCATGTGCTTTTCCACTGAGCCACAGATTCCCATAAGATGTCTTTGGTACTAGGCAGCTTTCTTCCACAAGTAAAGACCCGAGGTAGAGGCTCTATAGCTGTCCCATGCAGGGAGCAATCTCAGTCACGGAGCTGTAGAACAGTGGAACAGTAGAGAGAAAAGAGAGCAGAGGGATGAACATTTTCACAGTGATGGACTCACCATTCCATTGGTTTATATTTGAGACCTAGGCCAATGGTAGACCAGGTTGCTGGACTAGGGCCACCTTCACACCATACACTTAAAGCACTATGATATCATTTTAAGCAGTCACTGCTTCCCCCAGAGAATTATGGGAGCTGTAGTTTGCTAAGGGAGTTCCAATTCCCCTCACAAAGCTAGATTTCCCAGAGTTCCCTGTGAAGAGGGATTGACGGTTAAACAAGAAATGTGAATGTGGCCTAGACGGGTCTTACCCAACTGAGCTCTTTCGCTATTCTTACGGTCTCCAGTACCTGCTCTTCACGGAATCACACTTCACGAGGCACAATACAGGCAGATTGGAAGCTGGATTGAGCAACATGAGTGAAGAAAGCAGCTTTGTTTTTCAGCCACACCAGCACTCGACATGACATTTTAGAGAGACTTGTCTGCCTTGACAGTAGGCACATATGCCTGCTATTTTGTTTTAAAATACTTGTAGTGCTTTTAATAACACCATTACAGCTGTTCACTAAATGATGCCTCAAGACAGAGGCACTGCAATGAAAAGAGAGTCTCAGCAAGGGAACATTTCTGCCTGTATCTCTTTCAGTTGCCAAGAAGCATAGACGGAACATATGGTCACTTTGTAAAGGTGAGTTGAACATGCAAAAAGAAAACCGAAAAAAACCACCAAGCAGCAATTGCAGCCAATATTTGTCAGCTTGAAACTCCCCTTTTCAAAGCATAATTTAGTTTAATGTGACCCTTGTTAATTTGAGTTATAGTTTTATTAATATACAGAACAGCCCTGTTCTGTGACTGGGAAAACAATTTTAAAAATAAATGCCTAGAATGATGTGCTGCCAATTCCTGCCCTCTCCCAAACACATGCTCCCCCCGATTTGTCTGGAACTATCATTTAAAAATTAATGTTTAATTTTGTAGTAGAAGAAGAATCGAACACTATTAACAGCTAGTTTGTGTGGACAGGAGAAGTTATAAGTTAGACTAAAAATCCCACTGTTGATGTGTCTATGCATGTCTTTGCTTGATTTATCTGTTTATTGATCTGCCTCAGAAGAGCCGTTCCCCCAAGGGAACAGGCAGGGCAGCATCAGCAGAGAGGGGATCTCTATGGTTAGTTTTTCTGGAGCTCACCAAGAAAGGCTAAGGGCTGGGTCAGAGAGGAAAGGAAAGGTTACAAGCAAGGAGGGGGAAGTTGGACTGCAAAGGAATTCAAGATACAGTGCCGACCCATTTTTGTAAGATGTGTGGTTTCTGGTAAAATAGATGGGTTTGTAGCCAGCCCAGTTCCTACTGTTAAGGATAATACAGGAGGCTGCTAACTGCTAAAACCATCTTAAAAACAATTTTATTTTCCAACTACAGATGGGAGACCATTGCAGCTGCTACTCCTTTTATTTTGCATATTGTTGTACTTGTTCCCGCCAGCATGTACAGGGGTGCAATTTGTTAATTTTAGACTCTGGACTTAGGCACCGATCCTAACTCTGCTTTCCTGAGAGTAAGCTCAGGTTAGGACACGGTTACGACTGCACTGTGAATGGTCTTACAAGTGACAAGTGAAGGGCACTTTGGATGGCAATATGTTTTACTTTACTAACTTCAAAATGTGACCCTGTATTTGAGACCCCTCCTGCTTAGTCTTCTAGGTTGAACCCAAATGCCTATCCAGATAGTACTACAAGACATCCATGGACCAGATATTTAACTTTATCTAGCCCCATGTCATAGGCTAACTTTGACAGGTGGGTGGACAATCGACTTGTCAATCACATTGTGTCACTAGGATATTGCAGGATTGACAGGTGCAGCGCTGTTTTGATGCAGTGTATCCCTCTCCCCTTGAAGCAGATAGTGTGATGGGAGGCCCCCAAAAGCCTATATTGTGCACGTTCTTTTTACCTTGCTTGTCTGCTGCTCACTTAAATGAGAAGGTTTTGATGTCACCAGTGATTCAAGCTGATGTGGATGGTTGGAGGAAAATATCCTCACAGGGAAATTGGACCACCTGGCAGGCCAGGAATTGCCCATGGGCTTGAGGTTCCCAAACCCTCAGGTTTGAATCAACTGGGTTTGGTTTGGCTTGAGATTTTTTTTTTTGCCTAGGCGATTGTCAGTTAGCACTTTCTGCACTTCAAAAGCAAAGTGTAACAGCAGGGAAAGGCTTGCTATTATTAGCATGCTTGGTTCTTAAGGAGAGCCTGTTATTCGTCTTCCTTTTAGATTTTTTTTTATCAACAATTCTTTTTTCAGACAAACAGTAACTGGAACAGAAGTTTTCTTGTGTGCAGAAAACCATATGAAAAAAATACTGACAAGATTTCTCACAATTAATGAAAGAACAAGAGAATATTTGCTGCAGAAGGCTTGTTGTTTTTGTCCTATGATGATAGATTTGCTTCAGGAAAACTCATTACACTTTGATGCATGTGTCACTTTATGAGTGAAGCTCAGAGCTATGGGAGTACCATGTGTGTGTCATATAATGTAACCATTTTTATTGGATAGGTAAGTAGGTAATAGCTAAAAGCCTCATAAATCAGTTAAATGTTCCCTCAATTTATAGAGAATATTTGATCTAAGGACATTACTGTCTGGTGGGCAACTGAGAGAAAGAGAGGCCATGAAAAGTGACGGAGATGGATATGCTGGATAATTGTTTGTATTAAGATTGTCTGTGCCAGAATCATCACTGACTTGAACCTTCTTTATAACCCAGGCTGCAAAACAATGGAGGAAAGTCAGTTTAAGTGGTGCAAAACCAGCCCTTCGGCTTATCAGGGCTTATGCATTAGGCTGCCTGCAATTTCCTGCTGTGCAAAGGGCTTCTACATTCATTGGCAAGGTGAGTTTTAAGGGGTGAAAAAGAAAGTGCATATTGGCATATCAGACCTTTTGACTTCATTCGCTGCCATGAATTACCATATATCAGAGCTGGGCAACGAACAGACAAAACTCCAGATCTGGATTTTCAGCACATGATTTACAGACTCCCAATGGAGTGGCAATGTAAAGGGCAATGTGTATGGCGTCAGGGGGCTCTGGGGAATATAGCTGGCATGGATTTTCAGAACTTCATGACATTTGACTACCTGACATCTAGCTGATATTTCCTCTGCGTATACACAATAACAAATAAGAAGATTGTTAGCATGTTTCAAGGAATCAGTAGCATTTGTTACATGTTTATAAGCAACAGTAACCAACATGGCGCCTTCCAGGTGTTGTGGACTACAACTCTCATCATATTGTCTGGGGTTTATGGAAATTGTAGTCCAAAACATCTGGAGGGCAGCATGTTGGCTAGCCCTGCTTTTAAATTTTGGTGATTTTAAAAAAGAAACTCATGCAAAAGGACTTTTTTGCCCTCTCAAACACACAGCCATCCGGAAGCTGTACTTAAAGGTTGGGAAATTCTCGAGAGTGGAACAGGATGGGGCATATGAAGGTTGCAATAGGGAGAAGGGATGAGCAGAAACCTTCTGTGAGTGAATCCACTTGCGCAGCGAAAGAGCACTTTTTGGCTATGAAAAAGATAAGAAGAGTACTGCTGGGTCGGATCCCATTCCCTACAGTGTCCAACTAGATGCCCCTAGGAACCCCACAAGACAAAGGTGAGGACAATAGAAGTTGTTTCATGTTGTTCCTCAGTAACTGGCATCCAGAGCTATGCAGCTTCTGATTCTGTATGTTTAGCATACTCTTATCCTCCATGGATTTGTCATGGAGGTAGGGCCATTGTTCAGTAGTAGAGCACCCATTTTTTAGGTCAAAGGTCTGCAGTTTAACCCCTGGCATCTCCAGGCGTAGATGTGGAAGAAAACTGATGGAACCCAGGAGAGGGGCTGCTGGTCAGTGTAAAAAATGCTGCTCTGCTGAACCAAATAGTCTAACTCAATATAAGGTCATAGCTCGCCAAGTTTACCTGCTGTTTATATTTTTCAGAAAAAGTGTAGATAAAATAGCAATCTCTGTACTAAGACAAATCTGAGAATATAACTGCATTTGAACTTTTCAACCAGTTGGCCCACCATAATCCAAAGGAGTGTTGTTTACTTGTCATTTTTGTAAGTTATGAACTTGAAAGAAAGCCTTTCCTTTCTCTGGCTAGTCAAGAAAAGCAGTTGAGCAAGTGTCTGATTTCCAAATGTGTACTTCGCTGTATCTTTAACTTTTTGATTTGTGAACGTGGTGATGCTCTGAGGCATTGCAGCTTGGATTGTTCACCTATCCATATTTTAGTCCACTGAATTCTTTCCATTTTAAGTCACATCAGAGGCCTTTAAAAATCCTGTTACATGTCAAATAATTTTTCACTACTGAAAGTATGAAAGCAGTGGCAGGTGAACATTTCTTCTCTTTCTTTTTCTGCGGCCACATAAGCTGTGCCTATGCCCTTCTGTGTTAAAATTGATCATCATAATAGGATTTTTGGTTTGTCTACAGAATGTAACTCACTTTCTCCAACACAAAAGGAAGTTGCTTTTCGATGGGTTAGGAAGCTGCTTTACACCAGATCAGACCATTGGTCTACCTGGCTCAATACTGTATACACGGGGAATAAGGATGCATGCTATCTTGTCAGCAAATTGTCTACGGGATGCTAAATTGAATCATTTGAAAAGGTACCCATTTCATTGTTTCATTCCATGGTTTTTGACAAGGGAAGTGTTGAAACTAGCAGTCTGAAACTTCTATTCGACAAGAAGTATGGAAACAGTGTGGAATGTGGCCCTTAAATATGTAACACTGCAAAGAACATACATTTCTTATCAAATGCTGTTTAATACACCAGGAGGAACATACAAATATGGTAGGTTTTCATTCAAAATGTGCATTCGTTTCCTCATGAAAACATGATGACTTTTGCACAACTCCAACTATAGTAGCCTGGATTTTCCTGATGCAATTGAAATATCAGAATGAAAAATGTGGAAAATTGCATTGTCGTAATTATACATTATTGAGCCTAAATTTTTAGAACAGCATGAAGAAGTGTCATTCAGATTGGCTGACAAACAGAATGCATTTATCATCTGCTCTTTTTGTGTGTCTTTCACTTTATGAGCCTGATAAACTAGAAGAATTCCAAAACTGCATGTATGCAAGAGCTATCAGGAATGTACTCAGGTCATGCCATATACTATATCCATGGCACCAAGACAAACAGTAGAAATTGCTTCAGCTTGTGTTCTCATCCAGCAGTGAACTTAATTATAGCATATAGACTTTTGCATAACCTGTTATCAAGATAAATACCCTCCCTTCCTCGGTAGGCAATTCAAGCTGGAATTCACTGGGGAAGTGCAAAATAAGAGGCAGGACATTTGCATTTTTGAAGCAATGATCTGTAGGGAAGCAAATTAATTGTTCTTGTTCAGGTGAAACCCTGATTCCTCTCAGCTGAAATTCCTGATGAGCCTTTTATTCACTGGCCATTAAAGAACTTGTTCGGTTGATAATTGGGACACATTTCTCTTCAAAACAAAAACAAAAAAGAAGATGTTGAAAATATTATATTCAGACAGCTTTGCTAGTGAGATTCTTTCCTCATCTAGCATTCAGGGAAATGAAAGGATGCAAGAAATCACATCCTCTCACAGGAAAGCTTTCAAAAAAGTGGGGGCAGAATTTTGTAGAGAGAAACTGCTGCTTCAGAAGCAACTTATATGTATAAAATAACACAATAGCATCAAAACAGGTTGCATAGTTTCATAGAATCATTGAGCTGGAAAAGACTTCTAAAGTCATCTTGTCCAATAGAGGAAATCTACTGCAGCATCCCTGAATTTACAGTGTGGCTAGAGAATCTGTGGCCCTCTGGATAACGTTGGACTCCAGTTTCCATGAGTCCCAGTCAGCATGGCCAATGGTCAGGGAAGATGGAAGTCCAACAACCTCTGGGGTGCCACAACTACCCTGATTTACTGTTTCCCAGCAAATTCATTCCCATATCATGTCGTTTGTAACATTAATGTTTATAATATACATGCTTAGTTTGTCATAAAATAACAAAGAAACTGTGCAGTGAACCCGAATGAGCTAGGCTACAAGTATATCTCACAGACAGTCCATTTAGCTACTAAGGAAAGGAGTCAATTACAATTGCCACATTCTCTGTGGGCTGGAGATACTGAGGTTTTGGCCACTTAACGAAGCATCCCATGTACGTACACATTAGGGATGGGTCAATCTGTCAATTTTGGTTTCAGCTTCTTATTTTTCCAATCTTAAATTTGATTCTCCACATTTCCTCATCAGTTCACATTTTTTAAAAAGGCTATCCTGAAAATTAATCAGCATTTTGCAGCAAATTTCTCCTAATATACACATTTTCCTATGTAATTTCCCCTGATATACACCTTTTGGAAATGTGGCTTTCACTCATCTTGGACTTCTGAGTAACAGCCTCTGTCTGCATGCACTGGGGAGAAGCTAGGACAATTTTTTCCTTAAGTGAGAATTTGCCTTTAAATTCCTGCTTTGCAGGGGGTTAGACTAGATGACCAGTGTGAGTAAGCCAGTGGCAGTATGAATTAGTTTTGAAACACTAGCAAAAAAGAGTAGAACTGTTTTGTTTCTGCAGTTCTTCTAAAAGAAAAACATATATACTTTTAGCAGTAAATCCATGGCAATTCATATTAGGATAAGTGAATGTGCAAAGGCTCACATTTTGCTAAAACAAGCAATTGATTTCTTCTCATGAAAACGTTGGTCATTAATGCATTCTGACATACCATCTGCTTTTGCAGATAAAACCATCAAGCAGTTCTATTCACATTTGACAGAAGCAATATTGCTAGACATTTAAAATAAAGATCTATCGGAAATTTTTACTGTAGGTAAGGGAACAAAATTAAACAAAATTAAAATAGCCACATGCCAATATTAACGTGAGGACGCGAGTGTGGTATTATTAAAGGACTGCACTTGCAGAACATTACTCTGCAGTATTTCGCCAGAAACTTTAGACAGCTTTTATACAGGCAGCTTGGGTTTTTTTGTTCTTGATATGCAAATAATATTTTTAGGGCTTTTGTGCAATCAAGTTTAAGGTCAATAATGAAGAGGTCAGACAACTTTTAGTCTATTACTAATGTTTTAAAACATTTTAAGATGTTCTCAGATGGGAGGAAGGGTGGGATAAAAATTTATTAAATAAATACCTCACTAAAAAATATATCCAGGGTTTTATGAGCACATTTGCCAGAATGTGTCAATGTGTATCCTTGGGGTGGAAATGATGGGGTAAGCTGGATTTTGGCAATGTGGTTGACCAAAGGGAAAGTGGGGTCATGCATGGCTTCTCTCAGCAGAAGCTGGAATCGGATACCATTGCCCAGTCAACAACTTGGTTGAGGTGAAACGACTTCAAGCAGATTTCAGCTGAAGACAATTGTAGTAATACTGCTTAAATTCAGCTCCTTTAAGTATAACCTGGCTGGAGTTTGTCATGAGGAAAAATGGAGGAAGCAGAGTTGGATTCAAGATCTTGAAATGGTTCTTGAAATTGTGCCTAGTTCTGTAAAAAAAACAGCATTTATGATCCATTCACGTGGCCAGTTAACAGTGAGAGGAAATCTTGGAAGAATTTTGCTGTCACATTTGGTTTAACATAATAAAAGATCATTCAGTTCTTAGGAAAAAAATATTTTCAGATTGTAAAGAAGTGAGCTTAGAACTGTTTTGTTAAAAATAATGAAATATTCTGTTAATAGGAAGATATCTTCTTACTTAAAAAAAATGTAATTTTTTTTGTAAATTTCTTCAGGAGGTCTTACCTCTCACTGAAGAAATTTGCAAAAATTCAGTTTCATCCTCTAAAAAGGCAAGTAACTGCAATATTCTAATGCAGGCATGTCCAACTTTCAAGAGACGGAGATCTACTCCCACTATAAAAAACCCGGCAGTCATCTACCAAAGTTGTTGAGCTTCTTTCTGTTTTGTAGTGGGGGGGTCCCCGTGATCTACCATGGACCCCCCCCCAATCTACCAGTAGATCACAATCTACCTGTTGGACATCCCTGTTCTAATGGAAATAGAGGTAGGCATTTTAATTGATTCAATTAATTAATTCCTTTCGAAGAGAATTGAGCTATCTTCACAATAACTTTAATTTGCTTTCCCATAATTTATAGTTTGACAGTCCCAAAATGTCGTATTTTCCCATAAGACAGACCTTATACATATAGAGCCTATGTAGCTCTAATAGAACAATTGTGGATCAATGCACAGATTCTAATGCATCAGAGATGATCAACTGGAAAGTAAGCAAAGACTCTGAGCCAGACTTCCAACAGGCTACAGCCACTGCCTAGTCCATCCATAACCAGAGCAGGCACTTGAGGGAAGCATCCTGCCATTAAGGTTAAAGGCAATCCTTCTAACTTCACATTACCATTACCTAGAGGTGTATAGCACTTGCAGACAGAAGCAGAAACCAACAGCACTTTCCTTTAATTGTCTCAGGGTACATTTAGATATAGGACATCTGAAATTATCATATTTACTGGCCATGAGACACGCCCTAGCCCACAATCTAGATGAGTTGGTATAATCAAAATTAGGGCTGCCTCTTTTCCTTCAAAGAGAGGCAAGTGGCTTAAATTTGGTTTTATGAATTCACTTTGTTAAATGTCATTATCTCCCATGTTTCAATGAACTGGATAATGTTTTCATGTGCACTATCACGGTTAACCAGAAATGGGTATGTAACTGTGATATATTGGTTTGCTTAAACGATAACATATAACATTGTCGTATGCAATATTTATTGATGTCATGCCATTGCTTATTTGCCATTTATCCTGAATGTGTCACTACCAATTTGGGATGAAATCATCCTAAGAGAAGTGGCTGTGGACTTTACAGGTACAGTGAAAAGTTTCGTGCTTTGTATATGCATTTTTTAAAACCCTACTCCCAACATTATTCATTAAAATATACTTGCTTGCTTACAATGGAAGATTAATTTTTATTCTATTTATTTTCTTCTGTAGCATGCACACTTCAGAAAGAAGAATCAAGACAATCTCTCACCATTTCAACTGAGAAGCCGTATCAAATCTGTTTAAAAAGTGAAAGCCATATCAAATAGTTAGAAAGGTTACTTACCCACTGATGCCGTTCTTCCACTGAACAAACTATTGAAAATCTGTGTAAAAGGAAACAGAACACTTTGGAGAAGATCAGAAGTGACAAGATATACTATATTGGGCCAGGAAATTAGATTAGATGGTTCATTGGGTCCACTCAGTCATTAAGAGTCTATGGTTACCTGATCTAAAATTAGTCTAGTAAAGTGTAACCCAAATACAAACTCGGACTCCTGACCACATTCACCAAGGGCAGCCACAAAGAAAAGTTAAAGCCCAGATTGTGCTCCATGTATGTCTTTTTATGGCAAAGTACTCATGTAAACTTGCAAGCACATGCAGAAGTCAACCTAGATTCAATTTATGGCACTTCACCATTAACCCACATTTAATGCCCAACCTACTGTATTGGCCTGAATATAAGCCACAGTTTTCCCCCCAAATTCCGATCTTGAAAAGTTAAAGTGTGGCTTATATTCACAACCTTATGCTGCTGGCAAAGTGGTGCAGCTCTCCCCTCTGGAAGCAGCCCTGGAGCTTGGGGCAACAGTGCCCAGCCCACCCACTGCTCCCAAGCCTCCCCCAAGCTGCAAAATTTTAAAGGTGTGGCTTATTTGCGGGTGCGGCTTATATTCGGGCCAATACGGTTGTTGTTGTTTAGTCGTGTCCGACTTCGTGACCCCATGGACCAGAGCACGCCAGGCACTCCTGTCTTCCACTGCCTCCTGCATTTTGGTCAAACTCATGTTAGTAGCTTCGAGAACGCTGTCCAACCATCTCGTCCTTCGTCATCCCCTTTTCCTTGTGCCCTCCATCTTTCCCAACATCAGGGTCTTTTCCAGGGAGTCTTCTCTTCTCATGAGGTGGCCAAAGTATTGGATCCTCAGCTTCAGGATCTTTCCTTCCAGTGAGCACTCAGGGCTGATTTCCTTCAGAATGGATAGGTTTGATCTTCTTGCAGTCCATGGAACTCTCAAGAGTCTACTCCAGCACCATAATTCAAAAGCATCAATTCTTCACCAATCAGCCTTCTTTATGGTCCAGCTCTTACTGTATATACCAATACGGTATATCCTGCTTATGCCAGTGCAGGCAGGCACATGACCACCCTCCCACAGATTGACTGGCAGTTATCATAGGATGGCTGTTCCTTGTGGGTGCTGTTGGGTGAGAAGTACATTGAAGTATTCTTTTCAGTCTAGCGGTAGCTAGACTGGTGACTGGGGGCGGCCGCCGAGACCACATAACACCGGTCTTGAAAGACCTACATTGGCTCCCAGTACGTTTCCGAGCACAATTCAAAGTGCTGGTGTTGACCTTTAAAGCCCTAAACGGCCTTGGCCCAGTATACCTGAAGGAGCGTCTCCACCCCCATCGGTCTGCCCGGACGCTGAGGTCCAGCGCCGAGGGCCTTCTGGCGGTTCCCTCATTACGAGAAGCAAAGCTACAGGGAACCAGGCAGAGGGCCTTCTCGGTAGTGGCACCCGCCTTGTGGAACGCCCTCCCATCAGATGTCAAAGCGATAAATAACTACCTGACATTCAGAAGACATCTTAAGGCAGCCCTGTTCAGGGAAGTTTTTAATCTGTGATATTTTAGTGTATTTCTGGTTTTTATGGAAGCCGCCCAGAGTGGCTGGGAAAACCCAGCCAGATGGGCGGGGTACAAATAATAAATTATTATTATTATTATTATTATTATTATTATTATTATTATTTCTGCCCCCCACACTTTGGTTGCTTTGCGTGGACAGGCGGAGTCCCCAGATCCCAAGTGGTCCCCCCCGTCATGTGGAATAATGACTCAGGACAACGTGCTATGGGATTAAATTGGCCACAACTTTATTAAATTTCAAATGTGGGTAGACCTTGGCTCAGGCATTAGGCGTTCTCCCTCCCCAGTCCCCAGCCGGGGACCTAGGGAGCATCAGGATTATCCAGTGTAGGGGGGGGGATGGGCCGGCTCTGGAGAACATATGTTCAAGCAGAGATAGCCGCTCCCGTTACGCCGCCGCCGCAGGGGAGAGCAATGACGACCTTTTGGCATACGGTCAAAGCCAGAAACCCCTTTAACGGGGAACCCTGGTATCGCCGCCGCAAAGAGGAAGATGGACTAAAGGATTCCGCCCAAGGCCTGATACTGCCAAAGTTGTGACGTTTTGCTACGGGAAAGGCGAAACCTGCCAATGCAGGGAAATTCCTTTCCAGCCCTTTAACAGCGACCTTAACGTAGCAGCGCCCGCATACCTGTGAAGAAAAGTTAACCTACAAAACCTGTGAAGAAAAGTTAACCTGCAAAATAAGACATTAACTGAGGGTGGGTAGGGTGGGAGAAGCTCTGGAGCCAAGTGAGGATTCCCAGGTAAGATCCTCCCTCTATTGTGTGGGCAGGTAATCCCTCCCCTACCTGGCCTGGTCTCCTTGGCAACGCTTCCCCCAGGTGGGATTGGACAACTGACTGAGGTAGGCGGAGACCTCCAGGTATCCCACCTGAGGGAAGGCAAAGCCAAGCCTATGCTGTTGGAGCAGCTCCAGATCTAGGGGCGCCCCCCCCCCCCCCGTTTTAAGCGGGGAGCGGTCATTGTGAAGATTGCTATGGATTTATGTCCTTGCTTCAAACTGCAGCTCAGAGGTAGAGCATCTGCCTTAGATGCATAAGGTCCTATGTTCAATCTCTGAGATCAGCAGATAGGGCTGGGAGAAACTCTGGTCTGAAATCCTGGAAAGCCATTGCCAGTCAGTGTCAACTATGCTGAGCTAGATGGGCCATTGGTCTGACTCAGTTGTAAGGCAGCTTCCTATGTTCCTGCATGGAAGTTCCAACCAGGTGGTGAGTTGTCCAAGTGGAATGACTCACCTTGCAGATTAGTTCATTTTTACCACATGGGGCAATGCAAAGCAGCCAGTGTTTGGCACCATAACATGTAAACTGGGCTTTTATGTTAAGAAGAGCATAATCTGGTCCTTTGTGATCTACAGGACCATATGCCGACTCTATCATGAGTGCATCTTTTAAATTTTAAGTGGCAACCATTGCATAATTTACACTGAGAAATGGGACGTTTTCAAAAGGTGAACAGCGGCAGATGAACAAAAAGCTTCTTCTTTGGGGCCACATCCTTTGAAGTTCATTCAACTAAGAGAATTCCCAGTCAGAACTGTATTTACATTTGTTATGAAAGCAATGCTGCAATTGGGCTTAAAAGTGTAGGAATGACAGAACATATGGAGAGGCTGGCAGCCATAGATTCCCTGGTGTGGCAGCTACATTCCTCTCGATGAAAAGGTGAGGCTTTAAAATTCATTGGAAAAACTATAAAATGCGCAACCAGGATGTCAAGCACAGCTTTATTTAAAGAAGAATTATAATTATAGAAGGGACTCAAATAGTTTAACAGCTAATAAAGTGTAAGGCTTTAAATAATTATCCTTTCAGCCGAGCACTAGCAGCTGAATTCATTCCCTGATGCTGTCACCCACAGCACATATAATCCAATCTGACTGGCTTTTTTGTGTATTAAATGCATGGATTTCACTCTTATTTGGTTAAGGTTGCAACAATTTGGAGGGCCCTGATGTCCACCTGCAAGTAACTGGTTTTCAAGAGAAGCCATTAGAATTTTGATAAGACTCCTTGTGCATTCCACATCATTCTGAAAAGGTATATATAAGATGCTTTCCTCTAGTGTACCATTTAACGACTACTGTAACTTTGCATATTTATCCTGTATGGATACCATCCCTCATCCAAATGGTTCAGGGCTACAATTGGCACTATGAGCACTGGCATGGTAGTCCCACATCATCATAAGAACATATGAAGAACCCTTGGATCAGGACAATGGCCCATCTAACTACTGTTGTCTCTGCTCTGGTAACTTCAAGGTTAGATTACTGCAATGCGTTATACGTAGGGCTGCCTCTGAAGATGGTTCAGAAACTTCAGCTAGTGCAGAATTCAGCAGCCCTGTTGCTCACCGGAGCAAAACAGTTTGAGCATATTACAGTCATACCTCAGGTTGAAGTAGCTTCAGGTTAAGTATTTCCGGGTTGCGGTCCGTGGCGACCCAGAAGTAACGTAGTGCGTTACTTCCGGGTTTCGTCCCTCGCACATGCGTAGATGCTCAAAATGATGTCACGCGCATGCACGGAAGTGGCGAATTGTGACCCACGCATGCACAGTCGCAGATTATGCTATACTCAGGATGTGAATGGGGCTCCAGAATGGATCCCGTTCACATCCAGAGGTACCACTGTACACCAATCCTGATCCAACAGTTAGTTTCCACACCCAATTCAAAGTGCTGGTTTTGACCTATAAAGCCTTAAATGGCTCACAACCACAATACCTCAAGCACCACCTCTTTCCATATGAACATACCCGGACCCTGAGATTCACTTCTGTGACCCTCCTTCATGTGCCTCCTCCTTGAGAGGTCAGGAGGGTGGCAACACGAAAACGGGCCTTCCCTGCAGCGGCTCCCCGTCTATGGGATGTTCTCCCCAGGGAAGTTTGCCTGGCGTCTTCATTATACACCTTTAGGAGCCGGGCAATCTTTTGACATCCAACACCCTTTTAGAGTGTGGCTTTTTGGAGGGGCGGTATTGGGTTACTGCTTTTGGCTTGATTTTATATGTTGTGGTCTTCTTGTAAACCGCCCTGAGACCTCTGGGTATAGGGCGGTGTATAAGTTGAATAAATAAATAAAAATAAAAAATCTAGTCCAGCATTCTGGCCAGCCAGATGCCTATTGGAGACTTGCATGAAGGACCAGAGCAAAAGAGTTCTGGTTTCCAGAGGCAGAGCCTTGCCAATATGGCTAGCAGCCACTGATAGCCTTTGCCGTCATGAATTTATCTCATCTTCTTTTCAAGCCAGCCAAGTTGGCAGCCATTACCACTTCCTGTGGTAGTAAATTCCAGTCATCCCTCATCTCCCCAAGATGGAGGGATAACCTTTGAAGCAGAAATCCTTCTTTTTACGCATGAAGGTTTCCTATGTGATTTAGAACCTTGATGGTGCAGGGAGCCAGAGCAAGCTGCTCCTTATAGATGCCTGCCTCCAACTCTTGTGGAGGTTGGGGCTGGGGCAGGCAGAGCTCAGCGCCCTTGTCCCCACTCTGCCTGACACAGTTCTGAATCTGTGAATCCATTCCAATGAAAAAAATTGTGCTTGAGGTGGTGTGAAATGAAACTTGAATCATTCTGCACAGGCTAGCACATGATTCTGTACTCGTCAAGTACAGTGGTACCTCGGGTTACATACGCTTCAGGTTACAGACTCCGCTAACCCAGAAATAGTGCTTCAGGTTAAGAACTTTGCTTCAGGATGAGAACAGAAATTGTGCTCTGGTGGCGTGACGGCAGCAGGAGGCCCCATTAGCTAAAGTGGTGCTTCAGGTTAAGAACAGTTTCAGGTTAAGAACGGACCTCCAGAACAAATTACGTATGTAATTACCACTGTAATAATATAAATAAAACATAAATAATAAAAATACATGTGTGAACCATGCTTTAAAGAGTTTCAGTTTCCCTAAGCGTCTTCTTCAACTGAGGAACTGCTTTTATGTCTAGGAACTCGTTCTGAATCTTTAAACTTAAAACCTCTTACTTTATATGGCCCTGTAGCACAGAACTTCCCAAACTTTTCATGTTGGTGACACACTTTTTTGACATGCATCATTTCGCAACACAGAATTTCAGTTTTACTAGCAAACCAGAAGTTAAACCAGTGCTTTTTTCCTTAAAAATGTTTAGGGGTACTCCCATTTTCCTACTCATTTTGAAATACTGCCCCTCAATGAGGCCAAACTTAGATTCACAAAATGTTTAGGGGTATGCGTACCCCTACATCCCCCCAGAAAAAAGCACTGGGTTAAACCAAACCCTTTCCAGCCCTAGGAGGAGTGTGGGGAGTGTTTGCGCGACACACCAACACACTGCAGCTGACACACTAACGTGTTATGACACTCGGTTTGGAAAGCTCTGGTGTAGCATATAAAGTGGGGCTGATGGGGGTTGGAGCACACCAACACCACCAGGACAACCCACAGTTGTTGGGCTCTTTTCATACTGCAATTCTAGCTGTTCCATGAGCAAATCAGGAAGAGGAAATCTGAACACAAAGATGTTACAGGACAATACTTCAAAAAAAAAAAAAAATATGCAAAAGCAAACGTGAAAACCAAATTGTCAAAATATATTGCTTTGCCAAACACATTGCCCATAACTGATAGTTGCATGATACATTTTTATTGTATATTATTTCAGCATATTTGTGGCTTGCATAGATCTTATAACAATTTATGAGCTACTCCCACAAAAGGCTCAGGAGACAGTGCTGGCTTAGAGGCCTTTCTGCCATTGGAGCTTTGAGGCAAAGGCATCCTGGATTGAAACTCTTTCTTTGGCTTTGTATTTTAGCCATGACTCTAAACCACTGAACCTCTTGGGCTTGCTGATTGGAAGGTCGACGGTTTCAAATCCCCACAACAGGGTGAGCTCCCATTGCTCTGTCCCAGCTCCTGCCAACCTAGCAATTCGAAAGCATGTCAAAGTGCAAGTAGATAAATAGGTACCACTCTGGTGGGAAGGTAAATGACGTTTCCATGTGCAAGATGAGCACCGCAGCCCCAGAGTTGTTTGCAACTGGTCTTAACTGTCAGGGGTCCTTTACCTTTACCTTTACCTATGGACTCTGGGATTCAGATGCACTGAATTTGCTGGAGTAACACCTATAAGATGCCATAGCCTCTCTCAAGAACCTGTCTCTCTGTCCCCCTGTGAAGAATGTTATTACAGGTGCCTTGAGGTGAATAATAATAATAATAATGAACCCTATGTTGAGACTTCACTTGGTTAGGAAAAATTAAGCCTCAAGCTCAGATATATTACAAGGTTCTAATACCTTTAAGTGTTAACCTATGGGAAATACATGTTTATTACCTGACACACATATTTGTCGCCATGCCAAGAAGCCCTGAATATGCATCTAAGACTGTTTAGACACAGTGTAAGCTAAGTAATCATTATAGCCTCTGCTAAAGTAAACATTCAGGTCGAGGATGTGATGTTTGAAAAGATTAATCCCTTGCTGAGTAATACCCGTCTGAAAGGTTTTATATGCCTGGCTTATAAGAAGATAGGGAGAGATAGCATTTGCCATAAACACAGCTGTTAGGAGGGAAATCTATTTCATAGATCTTTTTCAATGAAAACTTCTGACATTCCAAAGATTTTATTTTTATTTTTTTATTTTATTTTTAAAAAGTTTGGATGCTGATTTGAAGATTTCAACTCTGTTTGACAGACTTGGGAGTGGAGGGGTGACTCTAGCCTGCTTCTTTCATGGGGCATTTCTCTGAGATGAGTGAAAAGGAATTCTGGCTAGCTGTGAAGAGAACAGAGAAGCTCTTTCTGCCTTTTGATGTGGGATATGTTGCACGGGGAAGAAGGGCAGAGAGAGGAAGGTGTTTCTACCCAGTCCTCTTTTCCATCCCCTGAAGCGGTTGGGGATTTTCTGTTTCAGTCACCACTCTTATCAGCACAAGCGTACACGTATCAACACTCCGGAAAAAAGAGGGGGGAAACTTCAGAGAGATGCATACTACCTGTCAATCCTGCAATCTCCTTGTCCGGTCCGATAATTATGAGGTATTCCAGAGAAATACCTGGATTAGAGAGCTGATGTATCATACTACTTTATTATCTCTCGCTGCAGGGTGTGAGTTTACAATATAGGATTGCTATACTTTTTGATACTTTATTACTCACATCCATTCTGGCCTAGTTCAAATATGATATGTGTCAGGATGTTGCTTACATTGCAGTTTTCATTCAAAGAGTAATACACAACTATTGACAGGCCTATCTGAGAGCAGAAAGCTTTTGTGCTGAGTTTCTTTTCTTCCCTCTTTCTCTTAAAGGATTCTTTCCCCGACCACCACTCCATTCTTTTGCTTTTGGTCAATTAAAGTTCTTTGGAGGACAGGTGGGGGCAACTTCACATGGCAAAGAGAGAAATATTTTTCCTACACCAGTCCTTCAGTCACACTCGAGGAAGAAAAAATACTGTCCTGTAAAGCAAACGGGCATACACAGTCCAGACCAGAAATCATCTCCCACTTTTTTTTTAAAAAAAGAGCTTTTTCCTTTTCTTTAAAGTGTTTACAGCCAACTTTTAAATAGGCTTCAGGCTAGGATTCTACCATTCACAAAGGGCTCTTTGAACCAGCAGAGACTTCCATACACATATATAGAAACAGATACACAAACACAGCCCCAGTTAAAAGAATGTCTAATCAGATAATTTCGGGCATTGCCACCATTATCATAATATTCACATGACTTGCCAGCAGAAAGTGTCTCCATGTTCAAGAAATGATGGCCCAACTCCTGGAAACATCAGTGAACAAAACTTTGGAAAGTTGCTTTCCTTCTCTTCTGTTGTCCGATCAGAATATGGTGGTGAAAGGAGCAGAGAGCCTGGAGGACAGCTTGGTAGGCCAGGTTATGGCTGGGCTGCTGCAATTAGTTAGTTAATTAGTTAGCTAGTTAGTTAATTACTGCCTTCCACACATGTCCCAAGTCAATGCAAAAACAGCTTTAAAAACTAACAAAGCAGTTACAAAAATAAGAGAAGGTGGGTTTAAAAGCAAAACAAAATGGACAGCTGTGGCAGAGATGACCTATTCATCCAGCTGGGAAAGCTTGATGGAACTAAAATGTCTGCAGTTGCAAGCATCGCTGCTCATCTTGTCATGGCAAAACAAAGTACCACTCCGTAATGGATTTCATTAGGTGATTTTCCCCATTAACTTTATGAAGCTAAACTGCCTATGTTAGAGAGATTTGGGTGGATGGTGGACATGGGGAGCTGTTAAAAATGTAGCAATGTCAATGTTGATATGGCCCCTTCCTCAGAGAGTCTGGCTCCAGGAAATAGGAGGTATTTGTGAAAACCGCCTCCCATTCCCTTCCTTTCCTGGAAGCCTCTGCTGGATTAAAGAGCCTTCTGTTAATGGAAAGGCAACAATGGATACAACCCAATGTTATCTATCATTTGGTCACCAGAGAAGCCATTTGAGTGAAGACAGGGACATGGAGTCACTGCCTCAGGTTGTGTGGAAATGAAAATTATACCAGTTGTTGGGAATCCTTGGTGGACAGAATGCAGATGTGCTTATGTCCAGCTTGCAGGCTTCCCACAGGCATCCAGCTGGCCACTGTGAGAACAGGATGCTGGACTAGATGGGCCATTGGTCTGATCCCGCAAGCTCGTCTTACATTCTTAAAGAGCAGAGAAGCTGGGAAGTGCCAGCCCAGGACATTTCGCAGTCTTAAGAACCAACACTTTCAAAAGTATTCCCAAACCTCTCAAAATGACACACCAGTTCCTGACTTGACATTAATAGTTTTCTGGATGCGGTTGGAGGATGGATGATGGCTAACAGATTGAGGTTGAATCCTGACAAGACAGAAGTACTGTTTTTAGGGGACAGGAGGCGGGCAGGTGTGGAGGACTCCCTGGTCCGGAATGGGGTAACTGTGCCCCTGAAGGACCAGATGTGCAGCCTGGGAGTCATTTTGGACTTGCAGCTGTCCATGGAGGCACAGGTCAATTCTGTGTCCAGGGCAGCTGTTTACCAGCTCCATCTGATACGCAGGCTGAGACCCAACTGCCCACAGACTGTCTCACCAGAGTGGTGCATGCTCTGGTTATCTCCTGCTTGGACTACTGCAATGCACTCTATGTGGGGCTACCTTTGAAGGTGACCTGGAAACTACAACTAATCCAGAATGCGGCAGCTAGACTGTTGACTGGGAGCGGCTGCCAAGACCACGTAACACTGGTCTTGAAAGACCTACATTGGTTCCCAGTATGTTTCCGAGCACAATTCAAAGTGTTGGTGCTGACCTTAAAATCCCTAAATGGCCTCGGCGCAGTATACCTAAAGGAGCGTCTCCACCCTCATTGCTCAGCCCAAACACTGACATCCAGCGTCGAGGGCCTTCTGGTGGTTCCCTCACTGCAAGAAGCCAAGTTAGAGGGAACCAAGCAGAGGGCCTTCTCGGTAGTGGCACCTGCCCTGTGGAATGCCCTCCCACCTGATGTCAAAGAGAACAACAACTGCCAGACATTTAGAAGACATCTGAAGGCAGCCCTGTTTAGGGAAGCTTTTAATGTTTGATGGATTACTGTATTTTAATATTTTGTTGAAAGCTGCCCAGAGTGGCAGGGGAAGCCCAGCCAGATGGGTGGGGTATAAATTATTGTTGTTGTTGTTGTTGTTGTTGTTGTTGTTGTTGTTGTTGTTGTTGTTGTTATTATTATTATTATTATTATTATTATTATTATTATTATTATTTTCAGTGTGTGTACTTTTTAAGCACTTTCATGAGATGTCTAATACATCATTTGCCTTTGTCCAATCTAGCCATTGGTACAAAAGCATTACGCTTAGCAATTTTGCTGCTCTAGGAGATTTTGAAATAAAATGATTATCTACTTTTTCATGTCTCCCCCCCCCCCAACGGTTCAAATACGTATGAATAATAAAGTGGATTGTTTTCTCCAGCCTAGCATCTAATAATTTATTTCAGACGGTAGTTCTTCTTTTTCTTTTTTTAAGTCTTGTAGTCATGCATTTGAGCCTGGAAAAATTCAATGAAGCAAAATTGGCATTTTCAATGAGGTTTTCGGCCAATAGAGATTAAAGATATTGGAAAGTCTCCATATAACTTCAAACAGTTTTTGGACAGGGGCCTCTAGCAAAAGCCACAGTTTACCCTATAGATATCAGTTCCCTACAGAAAGTTGGTGCTACTTGGTAGTTTGGATTCTCTCATCAGATTTGTGCAACTAGAAATATTAATATTGTAAATAAAGGCAAGTGGGCATTTGGTGAATGCCAATCTTCCCTCCGCCCTTTTAATATGCTCTGCATCCCATAATCTTCCCCTCTGTCTTATCCAGCCTCTTTCCTTGGGTTTGTAAAACGGCATCACAATGGTCTGTGCTATCAACTCAACCTTGACTATAGGTTGGGGGCGGGGGCATTGCTCCAAGGAAATCAGTGGAAATTAGTTCAAATGCTCTCAGAGGATTTGCAGTCTGCAGATGCAACCTAAGACCCTTAATTTGACTGACATTTACTGCTGAGGATTTAAGCTGATAACCGGGGAAGAGGTTCAGCACTTGCTGGGCTGATGGCCGACCAATTTTGCTCATGTTTAAATGGCTGATTGATAAGCCCTTTACAACTGGGAAGATCCAAAGAAACACTCATGGAGTTCCACTCATTCAACAGTGGTTTCTGTTGTTCCATTCTGGCTTCAGCTCCTTCTGTCCCTGAAAAACCATTGCTAAGGGTTGGGGGAGCTTCAAGAACAGCATGGTATGCAGTGAGGACAGTGGCGTAGCGTGGGGGGTGCAGGGGGGGCCGGCCGCACCGGGCGCAACATCTGGGGTTAGGGCAAATCCACGGGTTAGGGGGCGCAAATCCACGGGTTAGGGGGCGCAAATTACTTGCCTTGCCCCGGGTGCTGACAACCCACGCTACGCCACTGAGTGAGGATGTGCTGTAACTGGAGAAGAGAATCAGAGGGAATTTAAACCCCCTTTGCAAGGGGCTGTCTGAATGCGGTCCAGTGTCAGCTTTCCTGCCTCCAAATAATTGCATTGAAATAAGCTAAATGTTAGGGGTGTAGGTGGTGCTGTGGGTTAAACCACAGAGCCTAGGGCTTGCCGATCAGAAGGTTGGCAGTTCGGATCCCCGCGATGGGGTGAGCTCCTGTTGCTCGGTCCCTGCTCCTGCCAACCTAGTAGTTCAAAAGCACGTCAAAGTGCAAGTAGATAAATAGGTACCGCTCCAGCGGGAAGGTAAACGGTGTTTCTGTGCGCTGCTCTGGTTCGCCAGAAGCGGCTTAGTCATGCTGTACGCTGGCTCCCTCGGCCAATAAAGCGAGATGAGTGCCGCAACCCCAGAGATGAGTGCTGCAACCCCTACATTGATTCTGGACCTTCCTTCTGAAGACCACACATCATACCAAGAGCAAAATACATTGTATGAAAGTACCGTATTTTTCCATGTTTAAGATGATATTTTTTTCTTAGAAATAATAGGCTAAAATTGTGGGTCGTCTTATATAAGGATAGGAGAGGGGGGACGGGCGATTGTTTGCAGTAGCCAACAGGAAATTGGCAGTGGCAACTGGCTGTGTGATTGGTTTCTGCGGCAAGGCCAGCTGATGATTGGCTGTGGCTGCAGCAATTGGGCGTTCCATTTATGGTATCGGTGATGCATGTGTGCAATCAGCTGTGGTTGCATTTAGTGTGCAGGTGGGCTTTTGTTGGCGAGGGTGCAGACGATTGGTGGCCGCAACAATGAATGTGATTTGCCATTGTCAGGCAGGCTGTAGAGCAATTTGGGGCAATGACCGCCCCCAAAAAACAAAGCTCAACAACTGTGAGCAATCCCCCCCCCCAATATTTTTTTGTGGCGGTCCAAAAAAATAGGGGTCGCCTAATACATGGGGGTATGCTATACACGGGAAAATACGGTACTATGGAAACAGTTGTTTTCCTCTCAGTATCTCCCCATCTCTGTTTTACTCAAACCTCTGCAGATATTTAGAACACTAACTCCCCCCCTTCACTGTTTCTCCTTTCCCACTGTACGTTTCTGAGCACAATTCAAAGTGCTGGTGTTGACCTTTAAAGCCCTAAATGGCCTCGGCCCAGTATACCTGAAGGAGCGTCTCCACCCCCATCGTTCTGCCCGGACGCTGAGGTCCAGCGCCGAGGGCCTTCTGGCGGTTCCCTCATTGTGAGAAGCAAAGCTACAGGGAACCAGGCAGAGGGCCTTCTCGGTAGTGGCGCCCGCCCTGTGGAACGCCCTCCCATCAGATGTCAAAGCGATAAATAACTACCTGACGTTCAGAAGACATCTTAAGACAGCCCTGTTCAGGGAAGTTTTTAATCTGTGATATTTTACTGTATTTTTGGTCTCTATGTAAGCCGCCCAGAGTAGCTGGGGAAAGCCAGCCAGATGGGCGGGGTACAAATAAAAAATTATTATTATTATTATTATTATTATTATTATTATTATTACTCAAACGCCTCCCTCTTCAATGCTTTGACTACCTCATATGACAGAGTTGAAGGATTCAGAGCCCTCAAATATTCCATAGTACTTTACTCAAACTTCTGCTATTGTTTTTTAACTGCAATTTCCATCTCTATCCTTGTGTTACTCAAACCACCACTTTCGCCCTCCTTCTCGTCCCATGCTATGCCCATGGCTATTTTACAGCCTGCTCCCTTAGTCCACCTTGTTCATGCAAATTCAGGTTTGTCATGAGGTCCTACAAATTCTCCAGTGGGTGCTACAATATCAACAATAATATAATTGTGCTATGTAAGCCACTTTGCATAGAAAGGCAGCCAATAAATAATTTAAAATAAATAAAAATATATTTCTAATTCTTCAATATAGCTCTTCTTTAGGCCTCTTCTTTCCAGGTTTGTTTCCTTTGGCAAGAAGGCACGTGGCATTTCGCTAGCCCAAACTCACCACCATCTCAGTTCTTCAACTTCATGGGAAATTATGAAATGACCACACAGAACTTCAGTTTCCAAAATTAATGGCTTCAGTGATATTCAGCCCAGTCAAAATAGGCAGATCTACTAGAAAATTGCCGTATCATCTACTGAGATCATCAATATAAGTTGCTCAACCTATAAAATATATAATTAGATGATCACAGTGTATAGTTCAATTACTACATTTTAAAGTACTAAACCTACATGGCTCTAGCTGTAATAGAAAGGTGTTGATCAATAAATGTGATTGAGCAAGTAAAAATTAAGTGACTGGATGTGATAAAAATATGTAACATAGTGACTATAGCAGGCAAGTCCTTCAACTTATGCATTTTGATGCACAAGGTTTTTTTAAAAGTATATTGCGAACTTTTCGATGACCTTATAGTAATTAATGGAAAGCTGGAAGATGACAGGTGATAGATATTTGCTTAATGTTGCTGTGATTTCAGATTTCCTTTGTATGAGCTCTGTCTTCAGAAGTCCTAGATCTATAGAATTCCTGCTCTGCAGAATCAAACCAATATGTTGAATAACTTTTAAGGCCAGAACAAATCCCTACCAACCATCTAAATGAACTGATCCAGATACTTCAGTACATCCAAATTTACTATTCATAACTGTGATGGACATACTCCTAAACTATGGGGTTGGCTCTAAGTTTAATCACATATAGAGTGGGCCCACTGAAACTGACTAATTTATGCCCCACTGATTTCAATAGGTCTACTCTATACCTGTTTAGAGTCAAGCCCATGAAAACATATAGGAAGTCTTTTCAGGTTCTAATTGTACATTAGTACTTAAATAAACGTGTGAACCAGGAATATGGTAAGCAATGGGACACCACCGTACAGATTTGGCCAGTTCATAGAAAATGCCAGAACCATAATTTGGCTTTAAATATCAGACTTCCATGTTCCCTTGTGTGCCACCCATTCATGAACTCCAGTTGAATTAGTCACTTCCTAATTTGTGGCAACCATAGCTTGCTGTTACACCCAAACTATTAAACTATGTATTTTGCCCACCCTGCAAAGTAGCTCGTAGTTAAAAACCAGCATTATGTGTGAACAACCACAAGTATAACCCTACGGGATTATATAGATAACTGCAAGATAGCTAGCTATATAGCACTTGTATAAACCTAAACCAATTTAAGGAAAGTTGATAGCGATGGGGGGAAAAGTAAAATCGTAATTGGGAACAATCCAAAAGACAGATTTTTTAACATCCAACTTTCGAAACGCAGCATATTGTAATTTTTCAGTATTTGTCCATCCCACTTTATATGAGAAGGATAAACAACAAATATCTGAACTTGGTTTGTTAAAAAAAACCAAAACTGGGAACCTTTCCCTCTCAGAAATCCCAAACAGACTTCACTGAAAGAGGAAATAAAGATTTTCAGCATTCACTGAATTTTTTCATCTCTCAACTATACTTCATATATTCCCTTCATACATCAGCATATTTGTAGGATCTATGAATTCATGGAGACTAGGAATGGCACATTTAATCCAGCTTCCCCCTCCAGTTTAATGTAACACATGAGCGTTGCTGAACTCCTGGATATACTGCAGTGATGCAGGAATTCGGTTATTATTTATCATTAGAGAGTAATCATTTCCTCACCAATGGGGGGGGGGGGAATTAATTATGGGTTAAAATTCATGCCAACTGCCAATCTGACAATGAAATATATTTGAGAAACATCTAGGTTTCCCCTTTTAAATCTCTTTTTTTTTCATAGCCATAGCCATAATTTATTGTGTCACATCAACAGAGTCTAAATAACCATTAAACAAGTTGAAGCATAGACATCAAGACCACTTTATAAAACACGGCCTCCTTTCCTTCTCCACAGATTGCACCTTTGCGGGAATTCAAGGTGTCACTGGTAAGATGCTTCTTTTTGTTTATTTGCTTCTTGTTTCTTACTGAGTTTAATTTCAATCCATGGAGACACTGATGTGTTGATGAAAAGAAGGGAAATCTAATAGTAGGTGAGATATTTGTCCTGAAAATTACTATAGATCTATTCACACACTGAGCAGAACTCAATGAGCTTTCTATAGTATTTTAGAAAGTTATTGTCCATCCAGCTAAGTATTGTCTGCTCTACGGGTAGCTGCTCTTCAGTCCCTCAGGAAGAGGTTTTTCTCCCATCACCTGCTACCTTTAGATGGAAAAGCATGTGCAAAAGCATTAATTTAGATTATCCTTCCCTTAATTGTTTTTACTAAGTCAATCAAGCTTCAAATAACACAGCAGCCTAGTCCAACTTTTTACAACAATTACGCACTGGGGCTAGGAGCAGTTGCCAGGACTATATAACACCAGTCCTTAAAGACCTACATCGGCTCCAAGTACATTTCAGAGCACAATTCAAAGTGTTGGTGCTGAGGAATACACACACCATAATGATCGTTTTTAGGTATCCTGATATTATCATTTCTGTTCTATGTGATTTGCATTGGCTGCAGATTAACTTCTGGGTACAACTCAAGATGCTGGTCTTAACCATCTTCCTTAACCTCATACCTTTTTCTATATCCTCCTCCCTGCACACACATCAGCTTAGGCCCTGCTCTGGATCCCTCAACCTCAGGAGTTGAGGCTTTTTTCAGCTAAGGATAGGGCCTTTTCTCTTGTGGCACCTATTTTATGGAATGCCTTCCAAGAGAGCTCCATCAGCCACATCATTATCCAGCTCCTGGTAGCTGGCCTGACATTTGAAAAGTTAATTGGGTGGGTTTTTTTCTAAGTTTTTTCCACATATTTTGAATCATCCTGTCTAGATCTAGCCATCCATCCCTGCTTGGATCCAGAACAAGTTATCTGGACATGGATGAAAATAGTTGGAAGAGATGCGGGAGAGCTCATCCTCAAATAACCCAAAAGCTCGTTTTTCATGGTCCCCTGTCAGCAAACAAAGGAAATCAGACAGTGGCCAAGACTGGGCCAGCTACCACCACATTGAGAGCTATGGGTTTCACCTTAGCATCAGACATCTAACCACCAGAACTGTGTCTTTTGTCTTTGGAAAGTGCTAATGGTCCACACTGCCCCATCCAGGTTCAAGAGTTTGGAAGGACAAAAGATGGACACTAGAGGTAACCCCCTGAGAAAGGAAAACTAAGCTCAGAACCCTCTGCCTCTGTGCAGAAAACTTTTAATCTATTGTGTGTGTCTTTTTACACACATTTATCAATAGACAGACTGACATACATATTACTTGAAAAAAGAGGGAGATCATTCCCTTTTTCAAAACCTCAGAAATATTAGGACCATCTTTTTGAACTGAACTATCTAATTTAAGATGCTCCCTTGACTTAGAAGGGAATCCTGACTCACAGACACATGCATTGATTTAGAGTTCCACCCATTCATCTTTCCCTTTCATAACATAATAAATGTCTAGACACAAGATATATAGTTCTTAATGGGATGCATATTTAATCATCTGTGCTCACACTGCAGTTCTCCTAAGTTGGTTAAGAAAAATGACTGTGTTAGAATACATGTAAACAAGTTTGCTGAGAGGTAGGTTACAAAAGAAAAAGAATAAATTATGTCTACCACTTAATATAATTATGTACTGTGTTTTAAATAAACCAACATTTTGTTTTGTGGTATTTTAACATCATTTCTAGCACAGTATTCCATCTATGTTTGAGACAAATCTCACATTAGAGCTAAGAATAGTTTCTATTTTTTTAAAAAAAAAACCTGCAAAACAAAGAGAGTTGTCTTCAGATAACCTTTTCTCAGAGTAAACTCGTGGAATTTAATGGACCTAAGTTAGTCGTGGCTATCAAATGGGTCTCCCCAGAGTAAGACTTTGCTGAATACAACTTTGGGAAGCTCTCACATATTCCATGGGGGAAATATTTTTTTAATTAAAAAAAGTTATTTTTAAGAAATGGCTTTGAATAAATTAAGCAATCATAACAAATAAAGCATGAAAGAATATTAAATATCCAATCCAAGTAACTTTATTGTACTATCCATTGGCCGTGACAAATGTGAATCAAAAATAAATACAAGCAAAAGGGGTGTTGTGCCACAAATAATGGCCTCTATTTAGATCTCTGTGTGTCCCTTACAGTTCACTGCTAAGGTCCAGGGTCTTCTTTCTGATATTTTTGGCCACCAAAGCAAAAAGGGCAACTTTCTGAGTCACTGAAGCATTTACATTGCTAAGAAGCCATAGGATCTTCTCTGCTGGTGAGCTAATATTAAATATACTTTAATAAATACAAGTTCAAACCCAACATACAAGTTCAAACCCAAATGTGGCTCATAGTTAGAAAGAAGCTTCACTAATATTTAGGGTCTTGAAAACTTCAAATCATGGGTTTTTTATCATTTAATGTAAAGGAAGGAATTTAGGCACAAATGAAACCATCAAATAAAACTATCCATTCATCCCAGAAAACAATAGTGCAGCCTCCCCATCGCTCTATCTGCCAGGTAGTAGTAAGAAATCTGTAGCATGAGAATTTTAAACAGAAATGAAGTATTGCGATGAAAATCCATTAGAATACTCAACTCCAGAGCTATAAGACATAGTCACTTAACTGGCTAAAATCCAAGTGCTTCATCTTAATAACTGGTTTGTGAATCATACTCTTGAGAGTTGCGAAGCTGAATTCCAAGTTCAAATAAGTCTGGACTGAAATTAGTCAAAATGAACCATGTTTTGGATTGACAAGAAGTTACTGCATGTCCCTAGCCCAACTGGTGGCATATACAGCAGCTAAGAGCATGTATCCCTTGATAAATTAATACAGTGTACATTTTCAACAAGTTTCAGGGCCAGGAGCTGAATACAGCTGTCTTCTCCTGCTTTCCCAACAATCAATGTTCTCAGTGATGATAGCATCTGCTCTGGTCTGTGTGCCGGCTACAGAATTGGAGCAGGAATGGTCACACGGGACCTGTTTGCACACACAATTTCTAATTCAGTTGCTGACGAACACAGAGAAACTTCTGCGCTATCACAATGGCTGCTGTAGCTAAATTGAGGTGACCCCAAGCATGAGCAACAGCTCTACACCATGGAGGGAAGGAGCCACCAAGAAACAGTTTCCCCTACCCTTAGTGGATTGATTACATCATACCAGTGATGTGAAAGGTGCTTCGATGCAACTTATTCTTATGTAAATAATGTGGGAGGAGCCCAAACTGCAATTTCTTCCCAGGCCCACATTTTAGAAAGGGCAGCATTGGCTGTAGGAAAAGCCATAGGATGGGGTCCTCATCTTTCCAAATAGCCTGGGACTCTTGCCTAAAACTGAGTCAGACCATTAGTTCACTGACTGTCCCCTGGGCTTCAAACAGGGGACCTGAAGATGCTGGAGACTTGACCTGGGACATTCTGCATGCAAAGAGGGTCTGTCACTGAGGCACAGTCCTTCCCTATGACATTACCCTGGTGACAGAGGGAGAAGCCTCATTGTAGCAACTCCCATTCTGCCAGCATGAGGTAGGAAGGGGACCACTGACAGCATGGTTCAGAGGTGGGGAACCTGTAGCTCTCTAGTTCTTGAACTCCAACTCCCTTCAGCCCGAGCCAGTATGGCCAACATCCAATGTTTATGGGAGCTGTAGTCTAATCCAAAAAATATATCAAGGGTCATAGGTTCCCTGCCCTTGGTATAATGTGTAGATCAGTTCCACACTTCATTATCATGTTTATTTATTAAATTTTTATACTGCCCTTCATTTCAAAATCACAGGGCAATTCACAACATAGAAATACAAAATGAGAGCACAAAATAAGTAATAAAACAAAAACAAACCAATAGCCCCCTTCCCCAAAAAAACACATTTAAGAGGCCACAGAATGTTAATCAGACAAAGGCCTGGCAATAGAGAAATATTTTTGCCTGGCGTGAAATTTTAGACTATGATGAATATAGTACATCCCATAAAGAAAGTATTTGTTTTTTCCTACGTATGTCATTTCTTTACTTTTTGCTCCAGGGGGGAAAAATGTTAGCTTCTTCCTCTGAGGAAAAGGTCCAACAATATTAAATATTTTAGTGTTTCTCATCAGATTTTGGGAGGTATAATCCTTATAAATGCCACACATCTTTTACACATTTTGACAAGTCATTGACATTCCAAAGCTGATATTAATAAGAAAAGAACTGAGGCATTCAGTAAATAGCCCATAATAAGATCAAGTACTGCAGTCAGTGAGAACTGACAGAGCTTGTGGTTCATGATTTACAGGTTTTGGTGCAGGACGATAAATTCTAGACATTTAATGATAAGTTCCCATTCCCAGGCAATAGCTAAAATTGTTGATGAAATTAAACTTCACATTCAGTTTGGATATCCCAAACCACAGAAATCTTTCCTGGGTCTGAAATTTAGCCAGATGTCTTCTTTGGCCTGTGCTGGATTCCCCATACACTACTTCAAGATATCTATGAATTTCTACTTCTCACACATTAGGTAAATATGGCTTGCTCTGGCCAACAATTGGAATTAGACTAGTAGGGCATGGCGTCAGTTTTCAGTCCTGTTCTGGTCATTTTTGAACTGTAGCATTAGACCAGGAGCACATAGTGGTTGTGCTCAGAGGTCACAATAAGCAAGAGTTTATAGCAAGCACACCCTTAAGGAAGACTCAAGAAACCATAGTTGTGGTGGGAAAGGTTGTATTTATTCCAACCAAATAAACAATTACCTGGATCAAAATATAGTCGAGACAGGGAGGTTCCCTAAGGTGGGCGCAATTGGGTTCCTTCACACTTCTGGGCCCATTTACAGGCTCTACCTGCAGCCCCATGGCAAAGGATTGGAAATAATTATTCCTTCTTGACATAAGAAACTTAAGTATGCAAGCCTGACAAGCACACTGTGGCCTTGCCGAGTCAGCATTCACCAAGCCTAAAGAGCACACCAAAGGAACCAATGGCAAGGCAATATTTCCTCAGTTATTTACCCCACCAGATCTTAACATGTATTTCCTGCCCGGAATAAAAGCCAATTAAACCAATTAAAAATACACTCCAATAACAGGATTCCCAGCAGGATGAAGCAGGCAAAAGAGAGGAGTCCCAATCCCAATTCTGGCTCCCTAAAAAAATCCTACTCAGCCCCCAAACAGGCAACTAGCAAAGTCTGTACTGCGTAGGGAGGTGTCGTGGACTGACTGGATGCAAAGGAGTGGTGGGAGGCACCAGCTGGGGAACACCCAAGGGAACGCCAAGGGGAAGAAGTCTCAGAGCTAGGGGGTTGGTGGTGGGATGACAGTGAGTGGTCAGAGGGAGAAGAGGGAGCAGACTGGTAGAAGGAGGTGTCGGAAGCTGAAGAGGCAACAGGGTTTAGTGAGCAGGAAGAGGCTGTGGCAGAGAGCAGTCCAGACTCGGAAGAAGGAGAGGGTAAGCAGGTGATAGAAAGAATGCAGGCTGCTGCAGAATCCAGGGAGTCTCCCCCTCCTGCTGCAACCAGTTTCCCACCACCTGGTTTCCCAGAACACACAAAGAAATGATTAGGGTAGAGCAACGAAAGTCAAGACAGCAGAGCCTTAGGCAGCTGGGGAAGGAACCAGGGGAGGATCCTTAGACAGCAGTGGGAAGGACCAACTGTCTCATTGGGGCAAGACCTACAGGGCAGAATTGCTGTGATCACTAGGCCTGTGCTGTTTTGGTTTCTTTGAATATAGAGTTTATTTCACTGACACCATTATTTTTAAGGCTGAGCTACTCATGACACCTGTTCCTAACAGCCTTTACAGGACGGAGGACTACATTTTGCAGGCAATTGCCCCAATATAATACATTCTTGTATGTTATTTTCACAACTATATTCATTTTTAAGCATACTTCCCTCAATATATGCATTTTTATGAACATCTGTTGGCTGGAGAACTGCATCACAAAATTCATATTAGTGCGAATTTTTATGAATGTCTGTGTATCAGGTCTGATATTGCTTTGGAAAGTGCAAATTTGATAAATTTGCTTTAAGAGCAAACTGAAATGAATTTCTCCCTCACCTCTACTTTGCAGCCCTTTTTAAGGTAGAATATATGAAGTCCAAACCTACCAATGGGAATAATAAATTCTCTTTCAAGAAATCCTCTCTTTCATTCTGATTACATGACAAACCCACAAAGCAAGCTGATAATAAGAGGCTGTGCATAGATAGATCATAAGAGGCTGGTAGCATCTCTCTGTTTTATCACCTAGGCATGTAATTTGCAATGGTTGTTTTTGTTTCAGGATGTTGTGCAGAAATTGTTTGCTTTTTTCTTGATGTTGTATTTCACTCTTTACTGTCATATAGCAAACATAATACGCTTTGGAATTATCTGAGAAGGAAAGAGAAGACATTTGTACCTTCTGGAGGAAACAAAACAAGAGCTGTGAATTTCCTCTCTAATTTCCACCCCCCACCCAACCAAATTTAGAAATTCTCACATCCATCTGTATTTTTACATAGCACAGTATTATTTACTGCCTCACACATCCATTATTTTTATATATTCAAAAGATCTCTTTAAATGAGGAAGATCAAAACACGATCAGTTCCTTTAAATAAAAGAAAATGCAGCCATGCCAAATTTTTCAATGAACTGATTCATACTGATTGTAACAAGCTGAACAATTTGTTTTGGCTGGAGTGACTTTTTCTCCATATGGAAGTGCTTGTATTAGTTTTTTTGCTGATCGAGTGGAAGGAACTGCATAGGGGGGTTCCGAGTTTCTTTTTGTGGCATTAGTGCACTTGGGAGGCAGAAGCCTACACTGTAAATTGCTTTCTGGGGGCTTGGGTCTTTGTGGCACCCACATATTTGCATCAATCATCAGTTTGCCGGATAACAAAGTTATTAACAGATTCCAGTGTGCCCCCCAAATATGAGGCACCCCTTGCTGCTTTCCCTCACTTCTCATCAAAGATCTTCAAAACTTCTGCGAGAAGTTTGAATTTAGCTCATAGATTTCCTTTATTATTTCCAGCCTTCACTGAAGAAATCTTCAAGGACAATAGCAAGACAGAGTTAAGAAACCCCACTCTCTAAGGCAGAGATGGAGAACCTTTGCACCTCCAGATGTTGTGGAACTTCAGCTCTCATCAGCACCAGCCAGGATGCCCTAGGGCCAGCAATGATGGCAGCTGTAGACAAATCACATCTGGAGGGCCACAGGTTCCCCATCTCTTCTCTAAACTATTTGGTTTTGCCCTTTCTGAATCCCTGTTTCTCTGTTTAGGGTCCACCTCCAGAACTCATTTCTAATTCTAAGATTCAGTTTTACAAGAAGGGAAGTAATGTTTAAGCAGTGTGCCTTTGGATATATGGAAAGGCTGAATAACTACAACTATAGCAAGCAAATCTGATTACTTGGGAGGTATGGTGGCCACTAGCTGGCAGCCACCAAGAAGAAATCTTCTTGCCACCACTGCTAGAAATCCCCAACCATTTCATTTGCATTTTGTCTCCCTGCCAAATAATAACTCAAACTCCTCATTTAGGTGCTCATGAACGAAATGGGAGGGACATTTTGGCTCATCTTTAGTTTTACATGTTCTTTAGTAAACTATTTCTTGAAGTGAGCATGGCTTTGAGAAAGCATATTGAAGAAACTTATCCATGCTGTGCCTATAAATGTTTGCAATTGGAACGAAGGGCATCACGCCTTTGTTCTTAGGCTAAGATCAGATGGCGATATATTGCAACCTGCTCTGAGTCATTGAGATTGGGTGGGAAATAAAATGAAATAAATAAATAAATGCAGGCAAAATAAAGAGCTCGGCATCCTGCACTCGTTTAACTGCAGGAAATCTGTATTAAAATTCTACTGAAGGTTTCCAAAGTTTCTGAATTCCCACATATCCCCAAGCTAATCATGTAACTGAATGGCATATTTCTTTTATTTATGAAAGTTTCAGAAAGGGAAATCAAATGCGGGAATAACCATTTCCCTCTTTGAGGGGGAGCCATTTATAATACACATTTGTTAATATCCCTTTTAAAAAGGAATGATCACAAATTCTGGAACGTATTGCTAAATGAATTATTGAAGTCCAAAAGTACCATCAGGGTTTATATACTCTACATAATTGCCATTCTGGTCCCAGAGAAGGACAAGTCCAAAATGGGTAACTTGAGCAGGTATACTGGTCAAGCACCAGTTGGTGGAAGTGTGTTAGCTTTCAAACTTCAAAATGTTGCTGTTGTTTTTAATTGAAATGGAAAAAACCATACCAGTTCTCAAATTTAGAAAAGAAAATAATCCCCATGAACAGTGATCAGCATTTTAGGGTATCCTTGCCATGGTACAGTAAAGCACAGAAAAGGAGACAGAGGTTCGAGAAAGAACTATGGGTGGAGGGGTGTCCTTTTTCTATTCTTGGGGAATTGGGGGAGTAAGCTAGGAAGGGGAGTAGTGAATGCATTGGGATTTTTAAAGTGCCCATATTGAACATGCAAAAGATCCATCAATTGTTTTGAGTGTTTGATGGGGACATTGAAAACATTATTTGTGAGGCCAGCAATATCTCTTCCTTCTATAAGTCAGGACCACCCACCCACAAATATGCAAATCCAGATTGCAATGTTCTTCAGTCAGAGAGCAGTCCAAGCAAAATACCTCCAGATGATTCTAGCAGAGCACCAAGCCACATAGCTGAGGGAGAACAAGTAGCAGGGTCGTTGTTCAGCGCATTTCCCTTACGTGCCTCACCTACCCATAGTCCACTGTGGTTTCCTCTGAAATTGCCCACCACAAATACAATGCTAGAGGCTCTTGGTGTCTTCTAGTTACTATGGCAGCAAATGAGAAGATGGTTAAAACATCTGGGGAGACAGTGGTTTCACCTGAGGCAGTTCAGTCTAAATGTTTTGTGTTTGTTTCCTTCTCCAGGTATTTAGCTATTTAAGTCCCACAGCTTGCTTGAGGCAGGAGCACAAAGTCTCTTGGCCTGTGGCTCTTAGCTGGTGGATTACAGCATTGCTGGCTGGGCAGTGACAAGCTGGGGCTGAAATGGGAGGAGATGATTGGAGAAATAAGACTATAAGAAGAGCCTGCTGGATCCAACATCTTGTTTTTCAGGTGCCTGTGGGAAACCTGAAAGCAGAATCTGAGCATAAGAGCACTCTCCCCTCTGTGGTTTCCAACAACTGGTATTCAAAAGGACTGCCTCCAGCTGTGGAGATGAAGTAATTAACTGTGTAAGTAACTGTGGAGATGAAGTACTAGCAATTGTTGCTAGTAGCCATTAATAGCCCTCTCCTAAGTAAGCATTCTTCTATACACTTGGTTATTTTATCTTTAGCAATACTTTCCAGCTCTATGGAGGCAGAGCAAATGCATCATGGCTAAAAGCCATACATAACCTTCTCCTCCATGAATCTGTTTTTTGAAGCCTGCTAAGCTGGTGGCCATGTGTGCTTGGTGAAGTTCAAGTACAAGTCCCAAGGCACATATCTTGGGAACATGCCCAGCCTGTAGACTTAAAATCAGCGCTGCTCCCTATCACCCTTTGGGGTTCCAATTCTTATTGGTTTTATGGGTTGGGGGGGGGGAGAAAATATTGTTGTGGGTGCTCCCTGGTGAGAGGAGAGAGCTTTGGGGAGAAAGTTTGCCTCACCTTTTTGTGCAAGCTTAATTCGGGGATATAAGAACAGAAGTGAGAGTGTTACCTATAGATACATGCTGTTCTATTTTGTGGGTAAAACAACACAGGCTGATTGTCTCTGCTGTATTTCTATACAGTGGTACCTCAGGTTACATACGCTTCTGGTTACATACATTCCGCTAACCCAGAAATAGTGCTTCAGGTTAAGAACTTTGTTTCAGGATGTGAACAGAAATCATGCTCCGGCGGCACAGCAGCAGCAGGAGGCCCCATTAGCTAAAGTGGTGCTTCAGGTTACGAACAGTTTCAGGTTAAGAACGGACCTCCGGAATGAATTAAGTACTTAACCTGAGGTACCACTGTATTTTGTCATTATGGTCCCTATGTGTTGTTGAGATTTAAGAGGATCTTATTTGTTACTTAAAATGTGGAATTTTTATTTTGCAATTACTTGTGATGCATTTATTGTGTAAACCATTCAGCGACTTCTCTGAAGGATGAAGCAGCATATAAATTGCCTAAATTATATATTAAAAAGTCTTGCTTAAAAACTTAACTGTGCTAGACTGAATGCTGAAACTGTCATAGTCAGCCAGCAGTGGGGTTAAGAAAGATATGTGAGGTTGATATTGTCAGTATTCACACACAAGCTAAAATTGTATGGAAGAGACAGCAAAAACTGGTTAACGTTTAGTTTGTTTTAGTATCCAAACATACCATTGCTCCTTAAAGACATTTTCTTTTAAAAAATATGTTATTTTTGTTTGTTATGATGTTGGCATGTTTATTAAGAATTAAGTGTGGAACTTAAAAAAATAAATCCCCATTTATCTACAGCTTCCCTTCTCTGCAACCTTCCGATGGTTTATTTGAAATTGGGGCGGGGGGAGGGAGAGAAATCTTTCCCTCCTGTGCCATGTATGCAAGCTCAAATGACTGATCCCAATACCCTGCAACCAGGATTTTTGAAGCTTTACTCTTCTATAAGCTACTTCTGATTCAAGCCTACTGCTGCTCTCTATTGTAGTCCCTTATCCTCAGTCCTTTGCAAAATTCATCTTGGCATTATATAGTAAATCCTTGCCTCTCAAGCATCGTCTTCAGCAGAGGTATTCCTGTGATAGCTCATCAAAAGCAACAGAGAAAACAACTAAATGTAGATGTGTGTTATGGCTTGTCTACATGATTCCAGCTGAAATAAAATGTCACTGTAAATTGTACAAATCACTGTGAACAAATAACAGTCTTCATGCCTGGTATAAAACATCCAACGATAAGACGCTAAGAGCATCAAATACTGCTTTGGGACATGGTTTTGTCCCCTTCATCTTTAAGCTCATAGCTCAATCCAATTACAACAAATTTAGCTTCTGCCCGTGATTTGTGTTTCAGAGGAGGATTTGTTTGTACAAACTTCAGCCTACAAACTGGAAAATACTCAAAAAGAAATTCATGAAAAAGCAGGAGGAATTACGTCACAGAACAGGCTGTTTGTACGATTTCCAGTCAGCTACTGTTGCCTGCACGTTTTTTAAATACCTAGGAGATCACTGCCTCTCCTGTCCTATCACTCTCCCTCAGATCAGTTGAGAGCACTCTTGAAAATGCCAGGCACATGCCAGCTTAGAGGTGGCTCTCAACAGCTTCCCCCAACTGTCAAATCTCCACCCCACAGATTCATCAAAGCCTGAATGTTGCTTGGAATCATTGCCAAGAACTTTTCTTTGAGGAGGCTTTCAGAGGGAGATAGGCTAAAAACGCTGACAGTGGGTGGGTTCAGCATTTGCTGTTTTAACTGGGCTCCCCGGAATGCTCATGGCACTTACGCATCCCCACCAAAGATCTCCCTCTACTGAACAGAAAGTTGGTGTTTTCTGTTCGAAGCATTCTGATGATATCTTGTGGGGGAAGAAAGTGCTATGAATGACCCTCTTGGTTGGCGTTGTGTGCAGTGAGGAGGAACACAAGAATAAGAGTGCACATTTCCCTTTAAAAATAAATTATTTCTTCTTCTTCTTCTTCTTCTTCTTCTTCTTCTTCTTCTTCTTAGTATTATTATGTGATGTAGAGTGTTGGACTGGGACCCTGGAGACCTGGGTTCAAATCACCACTTAGCCATGAAGGTCAATGAGTGACCTTGGGGCAGTCACTGCCTCTCAGCCTAACCTACCTCATGGGGTTGTTGTGGGGATCAAATTACTAGGTGGAAAACTACCCTTAAACACATTTGAGAAAAAGGCACGATATAAATGCAATAAATATATCATCATCATCATTATCATTATTCCTACTCCAATTGACCATCTGCCCTTAACCCTCAGGTCCCAGAGTGGGCTGCAACAATTTAAAATTCAATATTAAAAACATATTGCAACCAGAGGGATACAGTGGGTCCTGAAAACAGACATCTCATTCATCAAAAGCCAGGCTAGGACCAGCCTGAGGCATTTTGCCACTTGAGACGAAAAACCCTTGCTGCTGTTCCTGTGCCCTCCATGGGCATGGGCGCAAGCTGCCACGAATGCAGACCGCCATGCTCTTGCCATGCCCCTGCTGCCACCCACTCCATCGGTGTGACACATTGCTGCTGGGGTGTGTGTGTGCTGCAGTGCTGCTGTGGCAACAATGTGTTGGAGGACGAAGCACACCTGTGTGGCAGGAGGAGGCAAGCAACACATTCCTCAGGCCCAGATCTGCCATCTGAGGCCACCACTTTGCCTCATCTCATGGGTGTGCTGGTGCTGGATCAGGGTAAAGAGGTGTGTCTTCAGCATATGGCAGAAACCATAAGAAGAATAAAGGACCCATCACTCAAAAGTGATAGGTACCCCATCCATTTTTACCAGAAGACCTGCCCCTTTTATAGTTGCTTTTAGATTCCCCCTAGGATCTACCACAGAAAAGGCCCTCACCTGGACCATCCCCCATTGAATTTCTGCAGGAGGTGGAACTACCAAGAGGTCCCTCTCGGCTGAGCTTAGTAACAAATATGGTCTGTAGGGAAGGAGCCAGTCTTTCAGATATTTGGAGCCTTTTAGGCTTTGAACACTGTTGCAATCCTATACTTTCCTGGGAGTAGGTGTACTGCTAAGTAGACATGTTGAGACTTATAAGGAATGGTTGAGGGAATTGGGTATGTATAGCCTGGAAAAGAGGAGGCTCAGAGGAGATCTGATAGCTATCTTCAAATATCTGTTACGTGGAGGATGGAGCAAACTTGTTTTCTCCTGCTCCAGAGGCTAGGACCTGAACCAATGGATTCAAGTTACAAGAAAGGAGATTCCAACTAAATGTCAGGAAGAAAAGTAAGAGCTGTTCAACAATGGAACAGACTCCCTGAGAGGTGGTGCACTCTTTTTTCCTTGGATGGTTTTAAACAGAGGTTGTACAGCCATCTGCCATATATGACCTAACTGAGATTCCTGCATTGCAGGGGGTTGGAATACATGACTCTGGGATGCCTTTCCAATTCTATGATTCTTATAACCTGCTATTTCTGTAGTATAGGTACTGTGGAACAGATTGTCATAGCTCTACTGCCAACTATAAAAACCTTATAATATAACAAAATGTTAGACTGTTTCCATGATTCATATTGATTTCAATATAAAATGCATCTAAATTCCTGTGCTTAGTCACTCCCAGCCATTGCTTTCTGACTCTAAACAAACTTATTCCTTTAAGGGAGATTTATTCGCACCTTTTCAGAAGATGAAAGGAAATGACCATTTCAACAGGTAATACATTATAGCCTGAAATTAAATGAGTCACACATCGTTTTCTTAGGAAGGCTTCCGTGACCAAAAATGCAACTTGAATACTCAATCTCACAAGCCTTTGAAGGCACAAAATACAGAAATAACAAACAATTCCAATAAATACATAGGAACAAGTTGTGTTTGGGGATTTGCTGAATTTGGCCCTATGCGTGGTGATAAGATGCAGCATAAGACAAATCCAAACACTCTGTATTGATGCAATTCATGGAGGATAAGGATCAATGACTACTAGCCATTATGTAGCTATGTTCTACCTCTACTGTCGAAGGTAATATGCCTCTGAATACCAGTTGCTGGCAATCACAAGTGGGGAGAGGGCTGTTGCACTCATGCCCTGCTTACAGACTTCCTACAATGGGGACCCAGATCTTACAGGAAGTCTGTAAGCAGGGCATGAGTGGGTGTTGGCTTAGATGGGCCTTTGGCCCAACCCAGCAGGACTCTTATTGAATGGTAGAAGGCAGGAAAAAAAGTGATAACAAACCAATTAGACAAAAGTGCTTCTTGTTACTTTCCTGCCACACAATTTCTTTTTTATTATTATTATTATTTATTTTATTTTTAAAGTGGGACTTTTTAGTGGTGCTTCCAAATTCCTTGTCTTGGCCAGCTATCAATCTGGAGGACAAAAAAATTATCAACAAGCTGGAAGAAACAACCCCAAAAATCCAACCATCAGCAAAACTGCTGCAGCTCTAAAAGGAAGTTAAAATGGATGTGGTAGGGTGCTGTCTCACGTGGTGTTACCATTCCTAGGATTCAATAACTTTTTAAAAAGGATTTATGAAATTGAATTATTCAGTGTGAGATTTCTGAAGTGCCACAAGCATTAATCTATTTTACAAGCATCTGGATTGTTGAAAAAGAACATCATTGCCAATATTCCTCTCAAAATGAATGTTGTTTATGGAGATAAATGTGTCCTTTTCTGTATCTGAGCTTCACTGTCAAGTGGGAAGACACCAGCGTGAAGGTGCATGTGGCTTCTGCAGGATAGTAGCTCAGAAAGGATAACAGGAAACACTGGGGAAAAGGTGAAGGGGGATGGAGCAAGGCCAGGCAGGACTGGGCTGCTGAGAAAGTAGCAAATGAAATCACTAGAATGGCTAAATAAGGTTTCCAACCATTCACAAAATAATTCAGGACCTGAAGAGTATCTGTTGCTTCATGATGGAGCCCTGAAGGGAAATAAGGGCTTCCTGGTTCACTTAAACTAGGCATGTCCAAAGTCCGCTTCGGGGCCTAATCCGTCCCGCTGGTTGGTTTAATCTGGTTAATCTGGCCCCTGTAGCAGTTTATTTCCTGGGGTAAGATCCTAAAAAACCCACAACAACAATTCTCAAAAAAGGTCAGCAACTTTGGTCGGCCCTCACGGCCCTTCACTTCATCAAATCTGGCCCGCTTTGAAAAAAGTTTGGACACCACTGACCTAAACAATAGGATTAGTTCTTCATATAATTCTCCACATATCACCCAGGCCCATCTAACCCAGAGCCAGGGCTTTTTTTCAGCCAGAACTTGCCGTCACCTTTCAGGCACTGCCCAGAGCAATAACCTCCTTTAGTTTCCATAGAATCATAGAATTGTAAATTTTAAATGTCTCGATCTAAGAAATGTAATCTGTTGCTGAGATCACATAACACTGGTCCTGAAAGACCTACATCAGCTTCCAGTATGTCTCTGAGCACAATTCAAAGTGTAGGTGCTGACCTTCGAAGTCCTAAATGGCCTCGGTCCAGTATACCTGAAGGAGCGTCTCCACCCCCATCGTTCAGCCGGGACATTGAGATCCAGCTCTGGGGGCCTTTTAGCAGTTCCCTCACTGCAAGAAGTGAAACTACAGAGACCCAGGCAGAGGGCCTTCTTGGTAGTGGCACCCACCCTGTGGAATTCCCTCCAATCAGATGTTAAGGAGATGAGTAATTATATAATACAGTGTTCAAAACTCCCATTCTTCTGGGCACATTTTGCAACAGGGAATTTCATTAGCACGAGCCGCTTCCGAGCTCTGAGCGCAGTAGTGCGCCTAAGCTTTCTGATTAAAACTGAGGAGGAAGAAAAGGAAGATCCTTTTCTGCCACCCACTTCCAGCTACTCTCTGAAGATTGGAGAAGAGACCCTTTAAAAAATATTAGGTGGGCAGGCAAGGGAAGGACTAGACCATGTGAAAAATGAACACGATATTTTAGCTGCGGTTCATTCATTTCCAGCTTTGTATTCTTGTTATAAAAAAGCATGCCTGGACATTCCATTGTTGCACCCACAACCTTGGTTTAAGGTGCCATTTAGCTCCTAGCTTTCAGATCTCAGTGTCTAACACTGATAGAACATTTAGGAAACATCTGAAAGCAGCACTGTATAGGGAAGCTTTTTAAGGTTTGATGTTTTATTATATTTTTATGTATGCTGGAAGCCACCCAGAGTGGATGGGGCAACCCAGTAAGATAGGCGGGGTACGAATAATAATAATAATATTGTGAGGCATTGTGGGTAAAGTGGCCCTAGAAAGTGCCTGTTTAAACAATATTTTGTATTCTCTGAGGAAGGATCCCCTCCCCCGCTCTGGAGTGAGCCCTGTAAGTTACTTTGAGCAGCCTTGTGCAAGATAAAGTGAATAACAAAATTAATAAATAATCTCTGAAACAATCCAGATCACGAAACTAGACTAGGACACTGTACAGATACAAGGACAACAGAAATCAGCTAAGGCTGCTAAGCTAACCGCAAGTGCTTCTCAAGGCATTTTGGCTCAAGATATTTTGCTGCCTAAAGAGAAGCCCAAACAGCAACCCCACCCCCACGCCTATCAAGAGACTCTACAGATGTGCTTTTGCTTTGCTGGGTCACAGGAATTCCATTAAAAATAAATAGACCATACCATAGTGGAGTTAAACCTCTCCTGCTCTGAATGTTATGAATGAGCTGTAATCTGCAGTTACCATTTCTGCATCCAAACCAACATGCTTGCTACTGTACCCTACTGGCTGGTGGGAAATTGCTCTAATACCCTTCAAGCTAACTCTGATTCTAGTCAGATCTCTGTGAATGTTTTTTGCTTTGGGGGGAAGGAAACCCATCTGATTTAAGATGAGCTCAGTATAGCTGGAATGAGAGATCTGGTGTTTGAATTTGTGACCTTATGGTACTGAACAAAGGAAGACTTTAGGGTAAAGTTGTGCTTTGATTATCCTATGTCCAAGTTTAAATGTTTTAAGAAGTAAAAACTCATTCTGTTTTCATCAGCTGTCTGGTTGAATTACATACAGTAACTTGATTCTGTGGGGGCTGTTAACAATTGAGGAATTGTGGCACCACATTCACATCTCAGAACTAGGCATGTATTGTGAGGGTTGGCATATCCCTTATGTTGAGCTCAAACAGTCCTGAACCAGTCATACCCAAGACTCGAGAACTTTTCTACAGGATGAAAGTGACCAGGCCAGGACCTTGGACAGCTATATTCAAATAGAGACACAGAGGATGCATTCTCAAGCTCATAGACCATTAGGTGAAACCTTAAGTACAGTCATAAGCATATACATCTCTGCTGACTAGGCTCAGCAAAGGGCTCAGTATTTATACGAGACCTGGCCAATCCAAAGGCTTTATAGGTAAAGATAAAGGGACCCCTGACCTTTAAGTCCAGTCGTGGATGATTCTGGAGTTGTGGCGCTAATCTCGCTTTACTGACCAAGGAAGCCGGCGTTTGTCGGCAGACAGCCTCCGGGTCATGTGGCCAGCATTACTAAGCTGCTTCTGGCAAACCAGAGCAGTGCACGGAAATGCTGTTTACCTTCCCACCGGAGCGGTACCTATTTATCTACTTGCACTTTGATGTGCTTTCAAACTGCTAGGTTGGCAGGAGCAGGGACCAAGCAACGGGAACTCACCCTATTGTGGGGATTTGAACCACCAACCTTCTGATCGGCAAGCCCTATTGCGATTACATGTATCCATTCTATGACAGAAAGTGACTCTGAAATAAAGCCACATGCAATGAATCATAGCTCACTAGGCCTCACTCAGCCTCCGAAGTCTTCAAGGGAAGCTTTGGAGTTCCTGAGACAAGATGAGTTCTTTAGTATGCTTTTAGTGTATTACCAACTCTCATGTGGAATGGGATTTTTAGTTGATGGTGTTCATTATTAGTAGGTATGTTTGCCAACTTTCAGCTCCAGAGTAAAGATTGTAATTTTGACAGTTGTAAATGAGGGCTTCTGATTTAGTGAGTTAACCTTCGAAGGCAAGGCAGGTTTAAGGATTAGCAATTTGCTTGGATAAAGGAAAACGGAAAAATATAATTAATCACTTGCCTGTCCCCCCAACACTAGTTTACAAAACCATGGTGAAACTTTATTGAGATCAAAATTGAAGGGTGACAAGGTTAATATGTAGCTTTAGACCTCATGGTTTCATTAGCAAACACATTACAGGGCTGTAAAGCTGAGCTGACAGTAATGCTAGCCCCAAACAAAGTAAATAATTACTAGCTTGGCAAATGAGGAAGCACTTGCAGAGTTTGTTTACATTTGGTTTTTTTGGGAAAATTCATGTTGGCAACCAGTCAAATACAGTTTGATAGTAATTGTGACAATTGCTCACAGATGCTGCTGGAAGAACAACAAAAGAATGGATTTATGGTTATTCTCCCTTGCATTTCTCCCCTTTGTTGCCTCTTTCTTTCACCATTTTGGATCAATAATAAACTCACAGCCACAAAGATAAGTGGGTTACATGGCAGATGGGCTCTGGAATGCTTAAAAATCTCATGTTGCATTCTGTCTTTTAGCCATAGACCAAAAGAGAGCCATAGACAGCTGTGTTCAAGCTGCACTCATAAAATCGTTGCTCTTTAGAAATGCCTGTGGGTCCCTGAGAGGGGATCATAGCCCTGCATAGGATTTTTCATGAGAAAGGCAGTGGTTCCATGCTGTTGTGCTCTCAGTAAACTTTCTCAGATGCTGGGGATACAAGACTGCAGCTAGGATCCGTTCTTTTGCACAAATCATTCTGAAGGGAACTTTGAATATATTGCCTGAGATTTCAACACGGAGAAAGCCCACCAAACTGGAAAATAATACTGTGTGGCAAATCAGATGAATCAAAGTAATCATCATAATAAGAAAAGAAAAGAAAACCTTAGGTCCTTTTCCAAGCCTTCAGATTCACCTATATCCTAAGCAAGAATTTGTATACAGAATCCAATGCTTACAACTTAATATTTGATTTTGAATTCCTATTTCCTCTTGAGGTACAGTAGAATGTGTACATTGGAAGCCAATTTTTTATTGCTAACATATTCTTGTCTTCAAATCCCAAATAACTGAATTATAGTCTGTTCAGTAACCTGAGACCAGTGGTATCATTACATTTAACCTCCTCTCTGAGATATCTCGGTATATAATTGCTATGAATTATAATTCCTCCAAGATGAATACCACTCTAAGCTTGGAAAGAAAACAAAAAAGTGAGTGTTCCGGAGTGGGGAAGTATTCACAGATACTATGCATGCCTGTAGGAGAAAGTGAGCAATACAAACACTGGTGCCCATGGTTTTCTAAACTAATCCCCCAAACCTCAAAAGTATCTGAGTTGTCCAGCTACCTAAAGTTTCTGAATTATTGATCCCTTCTCCTTTGTTTCTCAAGTTGACTGCTGTGGCTCCTTGCTAGTAGGTCTCCCCCCTCTTTTTTTCTCAAGCTACTTTCATCTGTGCTCTGACCTCTTCTTTCTTCGTGAACATTATTTTAATCATCGTATTTCTCAGTGCCATGCCCTATATCTCTAACTCACAGATGGGCAACCTGATTAGCTGGATGTTGTTGGACTACAGCTCCCATTATCCCAGCCATGGACCATGGGGCTAATGGGAACTGGAGGGCAACTACTCCTCTTTGCTCTATCTACTTGTTTGCCAACTCAGTAGGTTAGAGCATGGTGTTGGTAATGCCAACGTTACAGGTTCAATCCCCATAAGAGACAGCTGCATATTCCTGCATTGCGGGAGGTTTGCCTAGATGAACCTCCGGGTCTCTTCCAACTCTATGACTCTTTTACTCTTTTTAAGCTCAGGATTTCCACATCTGTCTCTTTCTAGGTACATATTTTTCTTTATCACTCTCTCTCTCTCATATCTGCTGTGTTCCATTCATCATCATCTGGTATCCATCATGTGCTGTATCCAGCCTAGTCATTTCTTTGCTCAAGTATTCCCCATATAATTTGATTTCTCAATGCCTTCCGTTTCTTGGTTCAATTCTTTGTGCACTCATTTTTTTTTCAATTTATTGTTTCCACTGCTGACTTCCTAGGATGCAGAATTGGCTGAATTAACAGGACATTTTATGCCCCAAATGCCTTCCCCATTCAAGCCCCCAAGACTCATGAAATTTCATATATGATTTTGGGCCACAGCTCTTGGACTGTGTACAAATCTAGCATACTACCCCAGATCACTTTTGCCAAGGAATGTTGGGTCACACCTTTAAGATTATATGCTGATTCCTTTAAAAAAACAAAAACTGCTCAAAATGATTGCTTGGTTAATTGCATATCTCTCCCATATTGGCCTCTTATAGCCAGTGTGGGCGCTGTAAGCATCCGACAGTTTGACTTCACTCCCAAAGGCACACTCCTCCATTGTCTTCCAAGACAGACAGATGCCAATAACAAGTCAAGCTGACTCGGTTAGTTGAGCAACACACTGCTACAAACATGCTAGTGAATGTTTTATAAAAATAAATGCAATTTCAATGTAACTGAATGGGATTTTCTCAGAACAAGATGTTGCAGGTCTTTGCTTTTTCCTACTGCATGTGTCAATTTATTTTACTACAAAAAGTAATTAGATGTCCACCTGCACCCTTAAGCATTGAGGCATCCGCTTTATGTACGAAGTAGGCATGGATGGCATTTGAAAGTACCAAAGGATGGCCTGGATAGTTCAGTTGGTTAGAGTGTGGTGCTGATAACACCAAGGTTGCAGGTTCAATCCTGTATGGTACAGCTGCATATTCCTGCATTGCAGGGGGTTGGACCAGATGATCCTCATGGTCCCTTCCAACTCTACAAATCTATGATTCTAGGATATGTGGGCAAGAGGGGCTGACTGTCAATACCTGTGGCTCCCCCTTCAGTGCTTCTCTCACAGCTAAACTCACTTTCTGTTTCTCAGATCCTGAGGAGATGGAATGGGTGGAAAGAGCACCCAGCCTTTCCCACCAACATAGGGTTGTATCTGAAGTATCAGTGAGTAACATGTCCTATAAGCAACCAGATTAACTTGTGTAACTGGACTCCTCCCTTCCCCTGTATGCCTTGTAAATCTGTCCTTCTAGGAGCCATCTGGAGCAGACTTGGGGAAAGTGTGGGCACACACAGGGGAAGGGGGAGTTCAATTGTGCAAGCAGAAAGCCTTTCACTGATGGGACGCATTAGTTTGACACTGCCCATGCCTCTTTAAGCCCTTTAAGACTCCACCTAAGCCTCCACTCTGTAATGGCACCTCTGTTTTCTAAGGACTAGAGTCTGCTGTCATCCCATGTACTTTGAGTCTTACAATCACTGTAGTCCTGACCAGGACCAGCCCAATACATTTTGACACCTGAGGAAAGCCACAAAATGACAAATCCCTCCCTCCTGCCGGGGAAAAAAGGGTGAAATAAAGGAACAAAGGGTAAATAAAGCTCTACATTGGGATCTGCTGCCTCTGTGGATCCTGCCGCCTGAGGTGGTCATCTCACCTTGCCTCAAGGGAGGCAAGGGAGGCCTCAAGGGCCGGTCCTGATCCTGACTGCCTTTGTTCTGCTCATTTTGACGAGTGGAGATATGCCAATCTATTTCTAGAATGTTGGAGAACTAAAATGCCACAAAGCCTTCTCCACAAGGCTTACAAATAGAGGGACATAGTAAAATCTGTATGTGGATTTCCAGCAGGTAGGAATCTGAATTACTGAAATGCTGATGGCTGACACTTTGAGAATCATTGCTATGCTATATATTGACTTAAGGAGATGCCATGCATGCCTGTTCCTTCTAGTGATGGGAAGGTTGGGTAGGTTTCTCTGCAGCTGACTGACATTTGATTGACGGAAGACAGTAAGGGGGTCCACTTGCCTTTTAAACTGCACAGTTGGAGCTGTCAGCTAAGGCTCAAGCCAGACATTATATATATTTTTTCCTGTGCAGCTATTGGCCCAAGTGTTGCCTTAAAAAAAAATGAAATGAAATGAAACAATACCATTACAAGTGAAACTGCATGAAATGAACAAAATAGGACCAGAACCCAATATTCTGACTATCAGCAAACCAAAATAGCACTACAGTGTGCAAGAATGCTGGCTTCAGAGTTGATCAGTTCTTGACCTCTTCCTAAACAGCTGTAGGAATCCAGCTCCACTAGCCTTGGGGTGTATCTCAGTACCAGGCAAACACCCAGGTGAGGGAGCGATGTACTGTTTTTTTCCTTGCAGGTACACCTGCAAGCCAGGGAGCAAACCTATGTTGGGAACTGAGGGAGGTTGGGAACAGCAAAATTATTTTTTATGGATTTCTGAAGAAGCACTTGAGTGCTGAAGAGCACCTGGCAGTGATTAAAGTTGTGCAGTTCAAGAGCAGCTGAGAAAGAAACATACACAGAAACTGGATGAAGCAGCAGCAAAAGTTGTTGTTTTCTGCAACGGGTTATCTAGGAAGGCATAACGTGCAATACCATTGCCTGACCCAGAAAGTCCAGTTCTGCAGGGGGGAAATTCCAAGGAAATGATATATAAAGATATATAATGAATTGGAAAAAATGTTTAAAAGTACCTTTTCCCAAAAAAAAACCAGAGTCCTTTTTGTTGGGGATAATTCAGAGGGAAATTCCCAGGTGTCAAAAAAGACTATTTATTTATGCCACTATGGCGGCCCATGTTTTATTAGGCCAAAAATGGAAAACGGGCAAGGTCCCAACCAAAGAAGAAAGGCAACTTAAACTGATGGAATACGTGCAGCTTGCAGATTTAACATACAGAATAAGAGAACAAGAAGAATGTATGTTTAAAGAACAATGTATGTTTACTGAATATATGAGTGAAAACTGTGTTCATTTAAAAATGTTGGTAGCATTAAGATAAATTCAACAGTGCAAATAAGTTTTGATGGATGTAACAATGGATTACTGAATGGTTTAGTTCATGTAAAATATGCAGGGATGTATGGTATGCAAAATGAACCACGGAAAGGGAAGAAAGGAAGCCATTGATTTAAGGTTGTTTAAATGAATATTTTGCAATGTAAATTAGAAAATTTAATAAAAAATAATAATAAACCTAGACCGAGAAACTGCATTTACCAGCACTACCTCCATTCGGAAACATACCCAGTTACTTCAGGGGTCAAGGCCACAGATGTGTGTGTAAGCAGTTATGTAGTGGGGGGCGGGATTGTGAAGTGCAGTAGAAGCAAGTAGGCCAACTGCCACAGTTGCAGGACAATGGATGAATGAGGTGATAACGAGGCTTTCAATATCTTCTTTAGGTTGTGGGGCTTTTTTTTAAAAAAATGAATTGTTCTCTTTTTTTAAGACTGTACACCACATATTAAGCAGTGTAGAAGTAGAAGAAGCTCTCTTTCTCTCTCTCATCCAAATGAGATACTGAAAGCATTCATTAGGAACAAATACTTATGTTTCTTCCTGTACTGGCAGACTTGGGAAGCCTGACTGGCCCTCATTCTTTCTTCCAATTACGGGTACTATCCCAAGCAGGCTGAGATAAGATAGCCTCTGTGCTTTTCAACATTTCTTTTTCACCACCAGCTTGCAACACCAAGATACAATCCCTTCCAGAAGCATGGAGAGCTTCTGGGACATCAATTCTGCAGGAGGTTTTGCAACATTATCATCGCTTCCAAACGTTAAATTCAACAAGAGAGCTGTAAATACGTTGCACTGAAACTGACACACACACCCCTACAGAGAAAATTGAAGCACATTCAGCTCTTAGAGGAGAAAAGCCTATCTGAGGTAGAGCTGTTGTAGGAAGCACTTCATATTATGTATGAACACTGTTGCAGTATTGATTAAGGTATATTTTAATCAATGTGTGAATACTTTAAACAGAGTGGCTTTGATAGGCCCTAAGGGAACCTTATTTCATTCAGTTCAAAGGTTAGGAACCTTTGCTCTGAGAACAGGTGAAGAGGTGATAACACATAATTATGAGGCTGCATCAGATTCCCAAGCAAAATGTCAAAAAAAATGAATAGCGCTAGACAACAGTTGTGTATTAGCTTAGACAACAACTGATTTGCATTGCTTTATTTTATTTTAAGGCAAAAGTAGATGAGCATTGCTAAAATTCATGAATTGTAAAACACTACACAACATTTATTGTGGCCTACAGGACAGTGACTAAATATGCCTTAAAGGTGAAGTAAGATAAACTGTCAAGCTGTCTAAAAAGCAGTAGTATGGGCGTGATATTTTATTTATTTATTTTAAAATGTATCCTGACAACCAGCCAATTCAGGATCTTGTGACTGTTTATAATTGGGGGGCAGGAAGGGGGATTTCTATAAATTAAATTAAGAAACGGAAATAAAACTGTAAATACTTAAAACAGGAAACAGATTTTTTTATATTATATTTTATGTATATTAGGCAAAATAACATACAAAAATGTGAATATCAGGAGAGATGTGCACTAAAAAGCTGGTGAATTTTCATGAGGAATTTTCTTTTAGAAAGATTCACACACACAAAAATGTGGAAATGTGACAAACTGAACTTAAGCTTGGGAAAATGAGAAACTGAGAAAACCAAACTAACAGATACTGCCATTCCTACCAGCAAGATACCATGGCTGTTGCTTCCAAAAGCCACTGTGAGATCAGGCAAGAGGAAGAGGAACATATTCTTCCTGTTCCCCTCCCAATAAAGGTCATTCAGCAGGGCGGGCAAGGCTAATTTAGCCCCAAACCCAAGCAGAACCCAGTTTAAAATAGGTCCAGATATTGGTTTCCTCCCATCCATTTCCCTCGGACAGGCAGACTTCATTAATGTTACTTCATTAATGTAGCAGCTCAGATGGGTATCTTATATCCAGCCCTTTCTGGCTAAGAGTCATCCAAAAACTGAGGTACCTGGTGTGGGGACCTCCAGTCCTAAAACAGGGCTGCCCAGATCCAATGTCTCTTCAGGGTCATTGGCTGGGTGGAGATCTGCTGGGGGATCCTCTTCTCTTTGCTCCACATCTGGGGAGACGTCAGGTTTGAGGTCTTGGCAGAGCTGAACCTTGGTGTCACAAGCATGTGATTTCCCCATCTGCAGTCTGAAGGGATATGGTTAATTCCACCACTGTTGTGCTCTGCCACCTTATCCCTACCTTATTCTTCATAGACCAGGCTTCAGACACAGCAAGGCAAAATGAATAAGAAGGGGCTGCTAAGCCCAGGAATACCAGGTTGGACAGGGCAAGGGTAATGATACCAAAGAATCACAGAATGGTAGAATTGGAAGGGACCCCCAAGGGTCATCTAGTTCAATCCCCTGCAATGCAGGAACCTCAACTATTTACCAAGTGTGTCAGAAATGACTGGCAATCTATTATATACAAAAACAGGATGGAAGAAGGAGAAAGCTATGTCACCAACATGGTTCTCTCTTCCCAAGTCCACGTCTGACATTCATACAAGATGCTTTTTCTCTTTGAAGAATGGTAATTATCTGTTCCAGATCCCTAGGTATGAAGAGACCTATGTGTATGAAATAAACCTATGCTATAGTTCGAAAGCACGTCAAAGTGCAAGTAGATAAATAGGTACTGCTCCAGCGGGAAGGTAAACAGCGTTTCCGTGCGCTGCTCTGGTTTGCCAGAAGCGGCTTAGTCATGCTGGCTGTACGCCGGCTCCCTAGGCCAATAAAGCAAGATGAGCGCCGCAACCCCAGAGTCGGTCACGACTGGACCTAATGGTCAGGGGTCCCTTTACCTTTATAGACAACTAGTTGGTCAGTCAATAAGAGGTCATTGATAAGCAAGTGATCAATGAGCCATAAGCTCCGCCCCCCCACAAATGTAATAGTGATTGACTTGTGTACTAAGGACCTGCTTTATGGTACTCCTGGAAATTTTTGTATTTTAACCCTACATTAGAATGACATAATCAGTGAAACAAAATATACTTTCCAGAATTCATTTACCTGCAGAAAGAGGTGTTTACCCTTAAATATTCTTTTCCTTGAGCAATATGTGTAAATATACTGGTGAGATATTAAATTGGCATTTGATGTAGGCTACTATTTTTTTAAACAAAGTTGTCATTCTACTCCTGTTGAATTGCTCATAAATTCAGGCTTGAATAAAGAGATCAGATTACATTAAATGCATTTTGGTATCTCTAACTTTCTGCAATGAATTAAAACTGGCTGATCGTGTCTCAAGTGCATTTCATTTTCCGTTGATTCATGTACTGCAATATAACCTTCAAAATTCCCTTATGCCAACAAACCGACTCAAATGTACCGAGTGCATGAGAAGATTATGGTAGCTATAAGATTGAAAACTATATCATGGCATCAGATAATGTAGTAGAGGTATTGTGAATGCATAAACAAAACCTGTAAATATAGAAATAACAGTTTATATAATCCACTATTGAATTCAAGGGAGAGGTTTGTTGCTCAATGACTATGTACAAATGGACAAAAATATGGAATGTCAATATAATATTTGTGGTTCATTCTTCTTATTATTTTTTTAAAAAAACTTCTTCATGGGTGTGCACTAGAAAAAAGGCATTCATATATATTTTTCTTCTTAGAACAAAATGCATTTTCTCTCAATAAGCCAAGTAAATTGAGAGCTATGAAAACTAGAGGGATCCTTAAAAACCTGCTATAATTTTTCTTATTTTTTTTTAAAAAAGAATTAAGTCACTTGTAGAAATAACCCTTCATATATATTTTTTCTATACAAGGGCTTTTTGTTCCTTTGTTGTGAAATCCAATCCATCTTTAAAGGCTTTTTAAGCTGGCAAAAATGCATTATTACTAAGCTGGTAGCTTCTATTGTTTCAGAGGTAGCTATGGCTATGGATGAATGCTTTCAACAGAAGTTAAAAGAGATAATGAGTCTTTAATGATACAAAATCAGAGCCTTGTGTGCTTAGTGAAGCCTGACACAAGCTCCAGCTTTCAGCCAGCAAGAGGAGCTTATACGATCTTCCCGTTTTTCTAAGCTCAAAATACCCACAAAAGTGCTTTCTTGCAGCACTCTCTATCTCCCAAGATATTATCAGTAGTAGATGCCTATGATGCTCAACTGTTAAATGACAAGAAACATCAAATAGCAATGGTGAAATTAAACCCAATTTTGTTTCCTCACCCCACCCCAAATCTCTTAATGGATCGAAGGTAGATATCATTTTCCAAGTAGATGTCCTATGTATTCCTTTGTATGCTTCCATTTTTTTCCTTGTCAATATCCCCTGTTCTTTCATCTGATTCAGCTAGCATACACAACCCAATGTCTGCAGGTGACTTTTTAAAGCAACTTCAGGAATGCCAACAAGAACCATTCACACTAATAAACACGATTAAGTGCATGAGATGTATTTTAAACTTGTAAGACATAATTTCACTCTAGGGTTAAATGTCTTACGATTCATATTTTGAAGCTGTTTCTGTCATTGTGAAGACAACAGATTTGCTGTTTTCAGTGAAATGTGTGTGTGCAGAGAAGGCCAACCAAGATGATAAAAGGTCTGGAAACCAAGCAACTTGAGGAATGGTTGAGGACGTTGGGTATTTTTAGCCTGCAGAAGAGAAACTAGGAGGTAGCATCTATAAATATCAGAAGGGCTGTCACATGGAAGAGGCAGCAAGCTTGTCTCCTGTTGTTCCAGAGGGTCTCATACTGAAACCAGTGGATCCAAATTACAAGAAAGGAGATTCCGACCAAACATTAGGAAGAATTTTCTGAGAGTAAGAGCTGTTTAACAGTGGAATGGATTACCCTGGAAAGTGAAGGAGCTTCCTTCACTGGAGATTTCTAAACAGAGATGGATGGCCATTTGTCAGGGATTCTTTAGCTGTGATTTCTGCATTACAGGTGGTTGGACTAGATGACCCTTCTAGCGCTCCAATTCTATGATTCCACAAACTTAATAGAATCGCCATATCAAACAAACAAAACAAAATAAAGCATATTAAAATCAAGATACCTGGCAACAACCCTCATACTTGGAAATGCAGAAGATTTAGGAATGATCTATTCAGTGGAATCTTATCATTACAATGGGATCTAAATCTTATCATTACAATGGGAAATGTTTAAGTTTGTGTTTAACTTTCTAATTAAAATCAATAGATCTTAAATATTCACCATTACACTGGATTATGCAGTTTAAAGGGGTTTTCCCCCAACGGAGCTGACAAAACCCGATCAAAAAGCTTTTTTTACATCAATCTTGACTAGTTTGGATTAAAAAATGACTGACAACACACCACAGTAAATCAAGTTACAACAAAAAACCAGCAGCACTAGTTTGCAAAATGTTGATTGACAAGGCTCTCTGATCAGTAAATGCACTGTTCCCAAATCTTAAAACTAATTTAGACTCCATCTGCACTATATATTTAGAGCAGTCTTATACCATTTTAAACAGTCATGGTTTCACCCAAAGAACTTGAGTTTGTTAAGCTTACTAAGAATTCTTAAGAGACCCTTGGTTCCTTCACAGAACCTCAGTTCTGAGAGTTCCCTAGGAAGAGGGATAGATTATTAGACCACTCTGGGAATCCTTGTTTGGTGAGGGGAATAGGGGTCTCCTTTCAACCCTGATCAACTATATTTCTAATCTAATGCTTCATTCCAGGGCCAACCTTCCATTTAGCCTAGCCAAGTCAAGCCACTTGTCTGAAGTGATGGATAAGAAGAAATGGCTGATTAGTACTTCATGATCTGTCTGCCACTCCTGTTTTTCTCATTCATTCACTCATTTATTCACTTGCTGCCATTGACCTCCCTCAGACAAACACCAATCAGTCCATGGAGAAGTGGAGAAGTGCAGACAGAAGTGCCTGCAGCCACTGCTGTCAATTTACTGCTGCAGCAAAGTGACTAGTGGTGTTCCTAAAGGGGGCTCCATGCCATCCAGATGTGGAAGGGTCCTTACTCAGAGTGATGCATTGTGGGTGAGGTGGCCCTGGAGACCGCCTGTTTAAAGTTTCACATTTAATTACTGTGAAACTTTAAACAGCATTACAAATACTGTTCAAAGCCTTAACAGTTGTTCAATATTAGTAGGTAAATTATTGAAGTGGGGATCCCTGACATTGTGTGCCCTACCAAATTTTAATAGCAAATGGCAACCATAGAAACCTGTCACTGATTTATTCTAAGGCACATCTGGAATGGATCTTTTTTCTTTAAATTAAAAAGATGTATTTTAAACTTCATCACTATGGAAGGATCAGAAAAGAAAGGTGAATAGCCACACCCTATTTAGCAACTGGAAAAAAGAACATAGTATTATGTTTTAATATCATGAAATCTGCCCCATATTAGTCCAAAGCAAGTGTTCTTCAAGCCAGCTTTGGGGTACGAAAATAACAGAGAATTTATTCATGCCCATGAAATCAGACTTGAAGCTATCTTACTGGTCCATCAGGGGTCACTTTTTGTGACATGAGACTGTGCCCTGATTTGTCTTAAGCGGGGGGAAACCAGGCTTGCTTTTATAAAAGAGAATGTGCTGTGATTTTGATTTGGTTTGTTTTACATAGCTCCAGTGTTTATACCATTTACATTAACTTGCCCTGAAAATATATCGGGAGAGAGCGAACTTTTCTGTTCATGACTAGATCCCAGAATGGAACGACTGCCCACAGTGAAATGATGTGTGTATGTTTTATGAGTATCCTATGTTTTACCTCTTAGACTCATAAAGGGCCTCAAGTGCAGGTATCAGTTATATGGCAGTATGAGGGGGAAAACGCCATACAGCTGCAATAACTCTCTCTGGTGTCCTCAAAACTGTTTTTCATTACATTCACTCTCTTTAGCTTCTAGTTGGAGGGTCCCAAAGAGGGAAGCATTTGCCCCTAAGTAGCCATAGCTTCCAATCTTTAACTACTGCTTCTCTCCCTTTGTATTTATGGACAAAGTCTCATTCAAACAACATCCTATCAGCCACCAACCATTTCACTTTTAATGGCTGAGCCATCATTTACCTTTCAGGATGTCAGATCCTATGGAGCTCACCAGCAGCAGCAGGAGGAGCTAGCAAGCAAAGCACAGCACAACTACTGACATATTATCTCCCTGGAAAATGTTAAGGCTGTTTCAAATGACCCTCACTTTCAATAGCAGCTGGCACAGAATTGCACTAAGTCTCACAGGTCAACAGGAATTCTGCTTTCTCCCTGGACAGGTATCCGTGCACGACTGCATATAGAAACACAGAATTTTTGGAAAGGAGCCCAAGGGCCATCTAATCCAACCCCCTGCAATGCAGGAATCTCAGGCCATCCAACTCTGCTTAAAAACCTGCAAGGAAGAAGAGTCTACCACCTCTCATGGTAGTCCATACCACAGTCAAGCAGTTCTTAGTGTCAGAAAGGTCTTCTTGGTTCAAGTCAGCATCTCTTTTCTTGTAACTTGAAGCCATTGGATTGCACTGGAAATCAGCTTTTGGAGTGCTTCTGTGGGCATGGGCGAGATAATTGCTATTGTGTCAAAACAGCAATGGTATCTCTACAGCACGATACTGGGGAGTGCCTGGTTAACAAGCTACTTCTTTTATTTCCCTAATGCCATAAATGGTTGGCACAACACCAGAGATTAACACGTTAAGCACATCAAGGGGCTCTACCAGGGACCCAGGTGCCAGGATCATCCCAGGGTCAAATTTATTGCTAAAGATGCTTTGGTGTTGGGGTTGTTTTGCTTTCCATCATGAGACTGGCATGCTAACCTGGCCTTCTGACAACACTCTTTATGATGGAAGGGTATTAGTATTATCTCGAGTGATTCTCAGAGGCTGATGTTGTCAGAAACAAAAGTCACCTTGCTGAAAGCTTAAGCCGAACAAAGAATGGTATTCTTGCAAATACAAATAGAATGGAAGCTGAGTACTAATGCTTGGATGGATGGTTTTCAAAATGGATATAAATATCATACTAGGAGATAAGAACTTCCATTGATCCATTTCCGTTCTTGTTTCCAAGCTTAACTTATGATTATTATGATTGTGATTTAAAGCATCCTCTTTCTACTGAATATTGGTCTATGCAAACTGAGAAGCATCATTGCACCATATCCTGAAAGTTCACAAGGGATACTAACCCTGCCTTCTCAACAGATGCTTGGGCAAGTTACTCCAAGGGCCATGGGCGGGTTTCAGCAAATGAGTCCTGTTAGCAAATGCCCTGTTAAATAAAATTATGGGAAAACCCCTAAACAGAAACACTTCGGCATACTGGGTCTGGTTTTGACTTTATATCTTGTTGCATATTTAGGGATGCTTTAAGAATTTGATCTTCACAAATTTCAAGACAAAATGATGTGATCCACAGCTGCCAGGTGGGAGGACTGGAACCTTGCTATTCACCAGATTTTGCAATTTTTTTCCAAATGTTCGGATGCAGTTCTCAGCAGTTTAGACATATTGAAATACGAATTTAAACTGCAAATACAGTCTCAGTTGTGGCTCCTTCACACATAATATCCAGATATGTTGGACTACAACCTCTATCAGCAACAGCCAGCACAGTCAGGGATAATAGGAGTTGTAGTCTAAAATATCTGATGGCCACCATGTTGAGGATGCCTAGTACAGAGTGCCTTTTCCACGGGTTTGATAGGCAGTAACTGTGGATTCATCTTGCCTAGTGACACATATAAACTAATTTTATGCTGGTATTTCTTTCTGTGCTGATCTAGCTTTGCAGAAAACTGAACGCCAAGTTTGCAAGCATAGGTTCAGTGACCTCACTCACAACTATAGGATTGAGATGTAGTATAACTGAGACTGACTGATATCCTGATTTTATCTTGAAACAACATTAAAAACGCAGGGAGGGGGAGGCGAGAGAGAGAGAGAGAATCTCTAGGGATAATAAAATTAGCCAACTGACTTATCAGCAAAACAATTTTGTCAAACAGAGACTGAAAATGAGAAGGTGTTACTGAAATGTGAAGGCCTTAAATCATAGCAAAAAGAAAGCAACAGAAAATCGCTTGGGGCTGCAAATCTAAGCATACTTACGTAAAATTTAAATCCCTTTGAAATGAATGCAACTAAAGGCTGCTTCCTCTGAGACACTTTCTACCGGACTCGGGTTCCAATATCTGTGTGCAGAATGACCACTAAGAGCAGCAGTTACAAAGGGTGCACGGTTGTGTGTTAATTGCAGCACTATATTACATTTAAGGAGTAAACTAAAAGTGTGTTTATAGTGGGGTGATTAAGAATGATTTGCTCGTCTGCACACTTTTGATAAATGACATGTATATGTTTCAAAATCCCAAGTACAGAATGTAGCCTAAAAAGCAGGCCAATATGGCAGCTCTTCCTGCAGCCATAGAAATTTGAGATGAAAGGACGAAAATATAACATTGAAAGTCTGCATGCACTTTCACCATGAAGCTCCTTACTTTGGAAGAAATCATGCAATACTTGCACAGTCCTGATCTGCTTTTAAACTTCTTCCTCAACTGCCACATGTAGTGTGGTGTAGTGGTTAAGAACGGTAGACTCATAATCTGGTGAACCGGGTTCGCATCCCTGCTCCTCCACATGCAGCTGCTGGGTGATCTTGGGCTAGTCACACTTCTCTGAAGTCTCTCAGCCCCACTCACCTCACAGAGTGTTTGTTGTGGGGGAGGAAGGGCAAGGAGAATTTTAGCCGCTTTGAGACTCCGTAGGGTAGTGATAAAGCGGGATATCAAATCCAAACTCTTCTTCTTCTTCAGTGCATCTGCAGTGACATACAGTAGTACCCTTCAAGATGTACCATTTAAGGTACTATAAGTTTCTATTTTTCTCCAGATTTTATGGAGCAAAATTGTAGTGGACCCTCCATACAACATTTCACTTTTTTTCAGAGGGTGACTGCACTTTTCCCCATTCACAACAATGATGAAATGTGTTAGAACAGAGAAAAATTGTGTGACTGTAGTCACATACCTGTTCCTTCGTTCATTCAATCAGTAAATGTTGGAGTTATGTATTGTATTAACCACCTAGTATTCCAGTATTCTGTTCATGAGTGAAATTAGAAGATTAAATGGAAAGAAATTTGGGAGGTCATTGTTTTGGTCTGAGCTATGGATAACCTCGTCAAAAAAAAAAAAATCCTATGAGAAGAGAAAGTGGGGAATATTAATATTTCCTGTAAGCCACTTAGAAGTTTTACTACAGACAAGTTGACGAATTTCTCGATATCTTATTGAATAATCCTAATTATCATTGTTGACTCAATGGGGAAGGAATGGAGTTAATCCCATAGGACACATGGGGAGAACCTTTGACCTCACCCCAAATGTTGCTGAACTACAGCTCCCACCAGCCCCAGAAGCAAGCATGGCCAATTGCCAGGGAGTTCTAGTTCTGCTGAAGAAATACAACCTGTGCCGTTAATAATGATTGTGCAACCCGTACAGCACATAGGCGACAATTAGTCACACAATTAATATTCTGGTTCAAAAACAATTTTTCACCATTTATCAGATTTGTGAGAATAAGACAACTACTTACAAAGTACTATGAAAACTTATAAGCTATCTAAGATAAAGTGAACTTGCAGTATCAGATTTTACTAAGTTCTTACAACTTCTTGACTCAATTTTTGTTTTTTCTTGTTTTTTAGATAAGTTCAAGAAGAAGGTAGGTAAGTTCAACGACGTTCCTGGTAGCTGTGAAGTGCAGATGGAAGACAGGGTGCCAGCATTCTATCCCCATTTCGCCCTACCAGTCCATAAAGTTGAAGAGCTGCTATTTTGCCCCTGGCAGGGCCAATTTATTGGGGTTGGCTGATAGCCCATTCCCTGAGCACAGTTTTCTGGGCTTCCTCAGTAGACTCGAGCCATTAATGTGACTATTAGTGCTAAATGTAGTTGCATGTCGAGGTCCCCAGGGCCACCCCAATAAATCACACATCACACAGAAATTTTTGTTTAAGGTTTTTGGCATAATTTTGGCCACAACTTTATTAAAATACAAAAATGTGAGTGGTTGCTTAGGCATTGGTTGTGACTATCTGCCCCCCCCCATGGGGGACAGACTGACATTCCACACGCCTGCAAAAGTCAGAAAAGGGGAATACACTTGGAGGTAGTGACAGAGCAGGGAACCTGCCCTCAGCCCTTCCCAAATGCAACAGGAGCTCTTGCAATGGCCCAAGCCCCCTTGACAGGGTGGACAAGCAATAGTTAGCCCCTGATTCCTTTAATGGAATCCCTTGCAGCAGCAGCATTAGAGGGGCAGGCACAGCCAATCCATGCCCCTCAACCAACCAACCATAAACCAATGCCTAACCACAACCTTACAAGTTGTGATGATTTGCTACACAGTAGGCAAAAACCAAATGGTCCCAGCCAATCAGCCAGATGGACAAAATTCCTACTGGGCCCCTGCCCCAAGAGCAGACGACCCCATGACAGGCGTAGCAAGGTCAAGCAAACAACCCTAAATATAGGGAGGGAGGGACGGACAATCCGATGCATGGGCGAAAAGAGGAAGCCCTAGCCTCATGCAGGGAGTTTTAGCATTTCTGGCTGTCAATCAACAAATGGCAACATTAACTTCTTCCCAACAACAAGGGAAGCCCAATCGCATCAGTGGCCAACAATCAGTTAGCCCTCCCCACAACTTTGGAGTGTCCTGGGGCCCCCACCGCAACACGTGCTCTCCATGAAGGAGAACATGCTTTACAGAAACAATTTCTTGGCTTAAGCATAAAGAACTGAATAACTTTGGGAGTTCTAGTTCAGCAACATCTGGGGGCTGCAACCTGTTACAAGGAAAGAAAGACATCTTGATCATTGTCCTTTACCAGAATTTGTGACCTCTGGCAATTTTAAAAGGAAATAGCTATCCTTCAAGGTAGCATTGTTCACTGAAGCTTGGGTTGCCTGTAAGAAACCACTCCCACCCCCGCAATAGCTCTCATTAGCTGCACCAAAGGAAGTTGTTCTCTAACATTTTGACCATAATGCATTACTGGGGCTTTTATCTTTGCATAAGTAGTTTTTAAATAGTAGTCTAGCTTAATGAATTTATCTTAATAGATTTCTATGTTCAAGGTTATGTTTGTGTGTGTGTTTTGAAGAGAAATCCTTTCTGGTTAACTGTACCTATTAGAAATGGACAGGATAATTGCATAATTGCATTCCTGTGTGGTTTTCATCTGCAAAAGGAAAATAACTTCTCTTGCACGGTTGCGCTAAGGAAGAGAGAGATACAGAAATGTTGGCGGTGGTCTAGTGTGGGTTGCAACTAAGTGCTGCTGATATTAGCAGTGAATTTCAAATCAACATGTGAACTTTAGTCCTTTCCCTTCTACCAGCCAGTGCCTTCTCAAGTCCTTTGCCTAGACATTGCTTTCCTCCATCTTCCTCACAATGGCAAGATTAGTTAGTTAGTTAGTTAGTATCCCACCCTTTAGTCCAAGAACTACAGCTCCCATCAGCCCTCTCAAGCATAGCCAATGGCCAGGAACGACAGCAACTGTTGTTCAGCAACATCTGGAGGGCCAAACGTTCTCCAAATCTGTTATAGAAAGAAGATGAATTGGCTCTCCATGCATCCAGACCTCTGTGTGGAGCATTCACTTCACCACAGGAAGAGGCCCATCTACTTGATATGCATATGAACAGCCAGTGGAAAGGGCAGAAGGAAGAGTGATTTGTTTTAGACTGCAAGAGGTCATGCTTCCAGAATGCCTGCATTTATAAACTGGCTCCTCACTTTAGACAGCATTGCACCAGGATGACAGGATAGAAAGGCAGAAATGTTCCCCGACTTGCTTTAAGCAAATTCACAGTGCATGCGGGATTATTTTGGCAGAAACTTAACATAATTACACTCAAACTGTGGCAAATTAAGCTAGTTTGGAATGAGCAATCAACAATTTTGTACATGACTGTAGTGGAAAGAGGCAGAATAACCTGATTCAGCCTGAATTCTCTCATCATTAGAAAACAAATTGCAACCAATTATGTTATTTGTAGGGCATCTGTGATTACAGATACATGATGCAGAGCAGCTGGAGAAAAATAGTAAGGGTCACTATGGAAAACTGCATTACAAACACCCTTATTTCTGGCACCAGACTACTGTTTCCCCTTAGCAGGAAACTGCCAGTTTGAACATATGTGACTTGATTTGACAAATTGACTTGCAAGAATGAAAACATTTTTCCTTCCCCACCCAAGGAAAAAATTATCTTGTGCACAGAAGTGTCCAGTAAAATGCAGTCAGTGATCTGAAAATTGCCATATTAAAACTTGGGTCAGAAGTCACTGACATTAGAATCTATTCTTCTGTTTGGATAGGGTGTAGGCCAAACAACTAATATGGGCCAGAAACAGACATACAGCCAGAGGTTTCTTTGTGGCTTGCCCTGTAGTAGTCCCCACTGCTGAGGAGATAAGATGTCATTTGCATCTTAGAAATGTCTTCACACTATAGCAGTGGCGACTCTTGCTGTAGCAACATCAAGCGTCGCACAGAGGTTCTACAAAAATGCAACCTTTCTCATTTTCAACAGTGGAACAGACCACTACTTTCTGTACACAGAGCTGTGAAAGTGTGCCAGAAAGCTCACACAAGTGGGTATGATCCATACATGGTCCTTCTTTTATAGAAATCTTGCCTCGCCCCACATAGGTTTTTTAGGCTGTATTCTGTCACATGCCATTGATGCAATAAGAACATAACAAGAACCTGCTGGATCAGGCCAATGGCCCATCTAGGCGATCATCCTGTCCTTGACAACTAGATGCCTGTGGGAAGCCTGCAAATTGGGCCCAGGCACATGAGCACTCCTTTGGTTTCTAGCAACCATTTTCAATGCATCATACCTACATAGAGCTTTAGTATGCTGATGGCAATGTAGTGTGTGCACACTCAGATGATGACCTCCAAACCTTCCTAAATTTCTTCACAGAAGCTTACAAAAACCTGGCCTATCGCTCAACATCCAAAAAACTAAAGTACTGCACTGACAAGCACAAAACAACCCCTCTGCAGTGCCACAAATCCAATTCAATAGGGTAACGTTGGAAAATGTTGATCACTTCTCCTACCTGGGCAGTTATCTTTCCACAAGGGCCAACACTGATGCCGAAATCCAGCATCACCTGAGTTCTGCGAGTGCAGCTTTCTCCCAATTGAAGTGCAGGGTGTTTGAGGACCGGGACATTCAAAGGGAAACCAACATGCTTGTTTACAAAGCTATTGCACTACCAGCCTTACTGTATGCTTGTGAAACATGGGCCACTTATAAACGCCATCTGCAATTCCTTGAAAGATTCCATCAACGGTGTCTCCGGAAAATTTTACACATCACTTGGGAAGACAGGCAAACTAATACCACTGTACTGGAAGAAGCAAAGATCACCAGTGTCAAATCAATGATTCTTCAATATCAACTTCGTTGGACTGGTCATGTTGTGTGGATGCCTGATCATCTTCCAAAGCAACTACTCTATTCCAAACTCAAAAATGGAAAGCGTAATGCTGTCAACAAAAGCGTTTTAAAGACTCTCTCAAGGCAAATCTTTAAAAATGTAGTATAAACACCAATAAGTGGGAAACACTAGCCTGCGAGTGCTTCAACTGGAGAACAGCCTTTACCAAAGGTACCGTGGATTTCGAAGATGCTCAAACTCAGGACAAAAGGGAGAAATAAGCTAAGAGGAAGGCATGGTTGGCAAACGCTCATGATCAACTCTTGCCCATGTCCCCACTGTGTAAGGCCGTGTGGATCCAGAATTGGCCCCCACGGTCACTTACGGACTCACCATTAAGGCCATTTTCATGGAAGCCAATCTTATTCGGCTCCAAGTGATCGCAAAAGAAGACTACATTGGTGGTGGATTTATACCAGAACATCCCCACAACATCCTGTTATATCAGTTGCCCTGCAGTGCTTTGCCAGTGTCCCCATATTGGCCATCTGGAGGAGCATGTTTGCACAATAGCACCATAAAAGTTGGACAACCCTCCAAACATCTGTGGTATGAAAAGTTACAGGATTTCAGCAGGAAGTTAGAGGATATGCACTGATTGGAAATGAAGCTGTGGTTGGGATTCAACTAAGGAGTCCCATAAGCCAAAACCTGCACAAGGATTTCTGCTTGTGCAACAGGCCTAACCCCCTGCAACCCCAACCTATCCCACTTGGTCTGGGGGATCAGGAGAAGTCCCAGAACAGCCCGCATGAGGAAGAGGAGAGGGGGAGGATGATTCTGTCTGGTGCAATGATCAAAACAGTGCTAGGCTTTCGCTTTGTGAAAGGATCCTAGTTCAGTGGCAGAGCACACATTCTGCACTTTGCAGGTTCAGTTTGTGGCATCTTCAGTTGAAAACCATCAATGAGTAAGTGGTGAATAAAATCTCTGCTCTTCCTCTGCAACAGCTTGTAGTCAAAGGAGACAATACAGAATTAGATGGACAAATGTACCTGTACCTAATGTTGACACAGTTTGTAATCTGTTCAGCTCACGATTACGTTGCCAGTTCTCTCCTTCACTGGTTCCCCTTACCCTTTCCCCAAAAGTCCTTGTTGCTTGAGGAAGATCCAGCTGGAAGATGAAGGATCCAATGGTCAGTCTGGATGAGCCAAGTCAGTTCAGGGACTAAAGGTGCTTCACTGAGAAGTTGCCACCGGCAGGTAGTGGTTCGCCAAATGGGGTGACTTCCAGAATTGGAAGAGATGCAGGAGTTCTTGATGGTTGGGCAGAATTGGAAGAGATTTCCTACCACATCATCTGGCTGGCTGGACTTCTATTAATTATTTGGACCAGCATTGAAACACAAGACATAGCAGCAACAACAACAACAACAACAACAACAACAACAACAACAACCCTGCCAATAAAGATATGTGTAAAGCTGAAGGGCCAAAATCATCTCAGAGGTCTTTCATTAGCACACTAGAGCTATATGTTGTTTTACCATATTGCTAACCTTGGAACCTAAATAGATCCTCTGTTTTTCACGGGCTCCATAAGATCTTGTTGAATGACTTCCAGTTTGGGATAATTCACGAGGCCACTGTTTTCTGAGTGTTGCAATTATTTGCACTGTATAATTCTACAATTTATAGTACGTCTCTGTGAAGTTTGTATCTAAGGTGTAGCTTATTTTACAGCCTGTCATCCAGTGCCATACGGTTAAGAGCTCACTGTATCCAGTTAAGATGCTGAAATGTGAATTGAAAATGTTTTATTGTACTGGTTATATATTTATGTGACCTGTCTATTCAGAATTCACAGTACAATTATTAAAACTGCCTAAGATCTTTTCTTGTGGATTCATGTTTCTCCATGTGTAGCAGCTGTAAACCATGTGAAGCTTCTAATGTTAGACAAGGTGTAGCCATTAGTTCCGCTAAAAAGCTCTAACCACCAGTGCTCATTGATTTCTAGTTTCATATATCTTTAATGAGGAGATTAAATACTTGTTTAGGAAGCCAAGCCTGGCTTAAGTGGTGTTTGCTCATACAGCATGTGCAACTGAAGACCTCCCTAATATTTCCCAGAAGTGATAAGAAGCGAAAAAGACTTTCTTCCCAAAAATAATAACACAAAAACCTGTCTCAGTTGAGTCTGCAAATTCATGCCCTGTTTTATAATGTAAGAAATCATTGGTGGTGTAAATGCCGCAGAGAGCAAAGCTATTTACACTAAGCGATTTCTCAGTTGAGTGTTCCTGTTTAATTCTTATGCATTGTTTGGATCCAAGAATTGACCATTTACTTTTGAGTAGACATAAAAGGTATTGTGAAACATGGCAAATGTTAAAATGCTATTTCCTTGCTGGCTTAAATCCCAACAGCAAAAATCAAGAATGCTTAAACTCCGCCTTAAATGACCTTGGAAGCTCCACAGTGGAGGTCCCCCTCCCCCATCTTTCCATATCATTGGGACTGTAACTTGATCATAAATCAGAAGTGATTTTCAACAAAATCAGGTCAACTATTTACTTATTTATTTGAGCACACACACATACCCCGCTACAATGAGAGCTTGGCGGTAAGGAGTAAAAAAAAAATTATACACACACATACCCCAAAACAGGACAAGAGATGGAACTTCATATCAAGTACAGCTCATACAATCATCGCCCATAACTGGAATAAAATCCATGCTAGCTGACCAAAGTTTGGGATATAGCCACCATGGTTAAAATGATTAATATGATCCAGGTCATATTACTCATGTTTGCATATTGTTAAAAATAAAGTAAAAACTTTGGGGGGGAGGGATAGAGATATAGATGCAGAGTGCATTCAACGGTATCCTGCCTCCAACAGTTGAAGCAGAGCATGGGGAGGGGAAAGGCAACTTTAGAGAAATTTATTTCCTCTGCAGCAACACCGCCTACACTGTTCTGCATGTTTCCCCAGATTTCCAGAGAAGTTTTTCCAGAGGGCACAGAGAGCTATAGGAGGGAGGAGGAATTCCTAACCAGCATCTCTCCCCTTCCTCCAGTGGAAGAGTGCCATGAGTGGAGTTCCACACAAACGTACACTGGATCCAACCCACTGTCTTTGTTGTTGTTGTTGTTGTTTAGTCGTTTAGTCATGTCCAATTCTTCATGACCCCATGGACCAGAGCACACCAGGCACTCCTGTCTTCCACTGCCTCCCGCAGTTTGATCAAACTCATGCTGGTAGCTCCAAGGACACTATCCAACCATCTCGTCCTCTGTTGTCCCCTTCTCCTTGTGCCCTCAATCTTTCCCAACATCAGGGTCTTTTCCAGGGAGTCTTCTCTTCTCATGAGGTGGTCAAAGTATTGAAGCCTCAGCTTCAGGATCTGTCCTTCCAGTGAGCACTCAGGGCTGATTTCCTTCAGAATGGATAGGTTTGATCTTCTTGCAGTCCATGGGACTCTCAAGAGTCTCCTCCAGCACCATAATTCAAAAGCATCAATTCTTCAGCGAATGTCATTTATGAAATACAGGAATAATTAACCTGGTACACTCAATCAGCTAAAATTGACAGCGACAACACAAAACTTTAAAATCCTCAACACCTTTTGGCTTTCTGCTATTTGGTTTAAATATTCTTAACATCAAAGCTTGATTCTGATCTAGGCTGGAGCAGTGGAGCACTATCCTCAGCTAAATGGTTTGGTATCCTTAAATATTTCCCATTTCCTAATAGATTTGGAGGTTTCTCTCTGGACACCATCACAGTTCCTCCAGAGAGCTTTCGGTTTTGTTTTCCTGACTCTGTTTGGGTTCAGAATTTATTTTCAATGTATTCTGTCATGGAAGGCACAGACTTAATCGCAGCATATAACCATCATCAAATAAAAAATACCTTCATCTCATTTGCTTAGATAACATAAAAGTTTCACAAAGGCCACTACAGCATTCCTAAAAACAAAGAACTCACCGCAATCCAAAGTCTCTTAAAAACACATGCACACACCATTTACCCTAGAACTGCAAGGCAAGATATAGTAGAAAATTGACAGGGGAGGGGATGAATCTTAGAAATCAGCATGCCTCTAAATTGATACCATGTAAACACCATATAGTATTGGAAAACCACTGCTGGGGGTAAATGAAATGAATTCACTGGGGCATCTAATCCTATTTCTAGAACATTTAAACTGTTTCAATGCACTGGAAAGCAAACAAACTTCAAAGTGATCATTATACCCCTGACACCAGTGCTTGTGTGGCTGAAATCTTTATGAGATTAACCCCCCACAGTGAAAGGAGTTGAACACGGTCAAAGCCACTTTCCAAGTGTCAGGAGGATACCAGCTTGAATGCCCGATAGTAACAAGGGAGGCTGCTAGCATTTAATATTAAAGTAGTTCAACACGCAGGTGGAACTGACTAGTGGATGCTGTTTAAGTGCCTCTCTCTCTCTTTTTTAACCAAAAAAACACACCAATCCATCTTTCACCTCTGCATTCTGCACCCCATTAGATGCTGATCCAGCAGAGAAAATTAGATGATTTAATTACAGTTCAGATCAGATATATGTTGTCGTTATCAGCAGTGTAGGCCTGCTCTGTACCTTTCATGCAATAGCCCCAAAGCACCAAGAAAAAACTATGTCTTGATTTTTTGGGGGGTAGCAATAGGAGGAGTATTAGAATACCATCTAAACAACCTATAGCTACATGCTACAAAGTACTAGGGATGGGCAAATATGTCAATTTTGTTTCAGTTTCTCATTCCCCCCCCCCCAGTCTTGAGTTATTTCTCTGCATCACCACATCAACTGACATTTCTTTAAGTCTCCATGAAAATTCAGCAGCATCTTGGTGTGAATTTCTCACAATATTCACATTTTTGGATGCAATTTTGCCTATTATACACATTTTTGCAAAGCAATTTCCTCTAACAAAATGCATATTTGTATGCACTGATATATACATTTATATGCACACTTCTCTCCAGTAGAGGCATCTTTCCACAACACTTATTACTGAGGTGGAGAATTGCACTGCAAAATCCAGAGAAGTGTGAATTTTGAAGGATGGCTGTGTTTCGATTCGCATCTTGTTTCAGAAAGTGCAATTATGTAAGTGCCCCTTTAGATGTGAACTGAACTGAATTCTTCCCCCGTGCCTACATAGATCTCAGTGCTGCTGCCAAAAACATCAGCGCTGTATCAAGTTCTTCTTTCCTACTCTGTAGTTATGGAGTTCCTTGTTCAAAGTATTCCTTCTTCTGATGGGTCCTGCTGAATTTTCCCCATACCCCCCAGATGTAGCCAGCAAAGAGAAACACAGACAGGTAAACTGAACTAGAGGTTACATGGAGAGAGGAATACTTGACACACAACAGGAGTTCTGTTTTAGTGGCAGCTCCAGGTTTCAATGTCGGTATGTATTTTATGCTGTCTTTCAGGACTAGTGCCAGCTCTCAGCAGCCTTGGGCAGCTGCCAGGGCCTCAGGGCCTGGGAAAAGGAAGGGGCCAGATTTAGATTGGCATGATATTTTGCTTTTTTGCTTTTAAATTATGTATTTAGAAAGACATATGAATTGCTATGCAAAAAATCCAGTAAGTCGTGAACATAAAACAAATATCAATTCAAGAAAGATAAAATCAGTGATTGTTAAAAACAAGTACAGTATATATAACCAAAGTATGTGTCTGGATAGGCTTGCTGGATCACTTTTTTAGAAGGTGTGTAAAACAGTATTTTTCTGGCATCCATCTGTCTTGATAGACAATAGAGTGTGCTTCTGGGGATGAAGTCAACCCAATGCATTAGAATAAGGTTACCAGATTTTTTTTCAATGTATCTGGGGACGCTTTTCAACTTCAGTAGGAAAGATAGGATTTTGTCAGGGGACTGATTTATAAATCCGGGGACTGTCCCCGGGAAACGGGGACATCTGGTAACCTTACATTAGCAGCACCAAAGTGACCTCCCCGGGGAGCAATCTCAGCAGGGTGTATGGAGGTTCGGGGCTACCCAGATAACTAGACCATGTTGATGCGGTTCAAAGGAAAGCAAAGTGATACATTTGGCCTCAACTTGGCTGCAGGAGTTGCCAGAAGGAAGTGTACAAGGTGTCATCCAACCGTCTTAGGAACTCTGCTCTGGAATTTTAGCCTTTTCTTCTCTCAGAGATATTCTGCAAGGCAGCAGAGGTTTATGCAGCCTTGATGGGCTACCTTCCCAGGTTGATGAGTCCCATCTGCCTCCCACTTCCCTGTACCGCATGTGCAGAAACAGCCTTCTTGACCGTTTACCGTTGGCCTTGTCTGTCCAACCCACCGGAGCCTGTTTTCACATGGAGGGCAAGTCCCTAACTCCCCGAGGGTTTGAGACCCATCAGCTACCTCACCTGGCTTAGCCTGCTTATATAGTAATAATATGCCCTACACTCCCAGTCCCAGTTATCTGAAGAAGTGTGCATGTACACGAAAGCTCATACCAAGAACTAACTTAGTTGGTCTTTAAGGTGCTACTGGAAGGAATTTTTTTATTTTGTTTTGACTATGGCAGACCAACACGGCTACCTATCTGTAACTCCCAGTCCCAGTTAGTGCTTGCATTATGAAGTGAAGTCTCCATGTGGTTGCATTACCATGTAGCCTGCTCTCAACTCAACTCCCATTTGCTACATGTAATTCACTTTTCTTACCATTTGCTACATGTAATTCACTTTTCTTACCTTCCTGGTTGCTCCATAAATGTGGGCAGGGACCATCAAGGCAGGCTTCCCAGGTAACAGGGATGCGCTCCCTCTTTCTCCTCATTCAGAGCAAGCGCATTTGGAGTATTCAGTTTTCTGCGCTAATTACATCATGTAGCTAAATCTCATTGGCTATGTGTTACAGTAATGAACCATCATGTTCACTAATGGGATCACAGAACGAAGCCAAAAATAATACCACAAGCACACATATTTGCACAAAAGCAGCAGGTCAAGGAAACAATGGCGGCCAAGATGCATGGGAAGAAGAAAACACACAAGAGGGTTAAAGATAGCTTTATTTTTACGTGTCCTTTCTTCCCATCCACATGAAACAGAAAAGCAAACCTCACAAAAATCTAACACAGAAGAGATATAAACAGGCATTGATAACAGTGAACATCTAAATAAAACATCTTGCTAACAAAAAAATTACTGCTGCTTATGTGAATTACTTCTTACATTTGGTAAAGTGAATTTGAACTACTGAGTGGATTACACTGGGCTTTTTTGGTATGTTATTAGAATTCTGAATTAATTTGCCCCTTGGAATACTGTTCCTGACTCATTTGTTTTCTCCCACCAATCACCCAAACCACATTTATTTTGTGCTTCTTAATGAGCTACATTGTCAAATGGTTCTTTCCCTTTCTGAAGGCACTGCTTTTCAACTTGAAGTGCTATCAATATTTGCCACTCTTGCAAAAAGTTTTACACAAATGAACTGGTGTAATAGAATATTAGCCTATAATAAGAGTTTGTCAGGCAACATTCACACTGTGGGAGATCTGTCATTGATTTTTCAATAAATATGGCAAATGGCAAAAAATATAGTACGCGTTCCTCAGCACTAAATTTCTTGGTGACCATTTTTCTTTTTTGCCTGCTTTCTGCTCTATTGTCTTCTGGTGATATATATAATAAAATCTGCTCTTCTCTTTTATAGCTTACATGCTGAGACAACCAGTGGGGATTTTATGTGAGGCTGATAATTGCCTAGCTGCTCTTAATACACTCAGACCTCAAAGGAACGGGTACCATCCAGTCTGCAGTTATTCATACTTAAATCTCAATGAAGGCAGTGGGATATAAGCACACTTAACTCTTGCACCAGATTCTCCTCCTAGTTTGATAAAATAGACATTTGCATTCACACCAGGCTTCCTACATTCTGCCCAAGCAATGCAGATTTCCACATAAGAATGGAGCTCTTCCTAAGTGATAATTTTTTTGCCTTTGCTGTTTGTTGGGTCTACTGTATAGGTTGCATGTAACAGCCTAGAAAGTTGTAGGTAGGAGTGCTGCAGAGGCAGGATGGTGTTCCAGTGGTCAGAAGTGATGTTTTCCCTATACTCAGTTGCTATGGCTCCACTACCTTTGATCCTTTCCCTTTACCACCTCCACCTTCGCCAAAGGCACTCTGTACACTTTCCATAAACTACGTCTTCAAAGTAGACAATACCATCTAAAGTAAATGATTGCATAATTCATGGCAAGCAGAAAAGTCTGAAATTTGGCAATGCAGATTTGTATCCTCCCTCTCCCCGAGCAAAGATTACACAGAGCCCTGGGTATATACTATATAATTAGATTGGTCTTTTTTTCTTTTTTCTTTTCTTTTTTTCTTTTTGCACAGTCTGCTGGTTGCAGATAATTAGGGACCTAATTCAAAACTCATTGCTGTCAATGGAAAGATTTCCATTGGCTACAACATGCTGAAATACAATGCCTCCATAACACATAGAAGCTGAGACAGAAGCAGCTGCAGGCTCTGCATAGCCCTGAGGATCTTGTGCATTTTATGGCAAATTCTTGAAGCTGATGCAGACTCTGTAGTTTTTTCAAACTAGGCTTCCACTGTCTTTGGTGTTTTTCTCTAGGGAAAAATGTTCCATGGACAAACGGCAGCATATAAATATTGCAGAGCATTGACACCATCATTAGACATAAACAAGGATTTTATCATTATTACTGTTATATTTACAAGTGGGAATTGAGACAAAATGTTGTGAACTAAGTGCTCCCGTGGAGAGTGCCAGCCAATCATGTTTTTGCAAGATACTCCATTCCATGTTCCAGACCCTCTGACCAGGTTTTCTGGCTTTCCCCCCAACAGACAGTCAGAGTTCTGTGGCAATTGAGCATCCCTGGATTAAAGTGTTTTGGTGCATGTATGCTGCCTTATGGGTCCCCCCCTTACAATATTTTTGGGAGATCTTCAAGCCTCGTGGTTCCCCTGAATATGATGATACATTTCTCTTGTACATGGGAGTGCTGTTTTGATCACAGATGGATTGACACACATCCCTGAATGTGGCTAATAGAAGCTCATCATCACCATCACTTACCTGCTGTAGGAAACAGTCATTATTAGTCGTCAACAGGTTTACTATACCCATCGAGTCAATCACCCATCTCCTACTACCCTGCTGAGAAAAACCCCACCCCACCCTCCCACTATATATAAAGGTCTGGGGACTTCTGTTTCAGTGTATCTGAAGAAGTGTGCATGCACACGAGAGCTTATACCAAGAACAAACTTAGTTGGTCTCTAAGGTGCTACTGGACAATTTTGTTATTTTTATATATATTTTGACTGCGTCAAACCAACACAGCTACCTACCTGCTGTAGGAAGTACGTGTGCACCTCTATATCAAGTATATTCAGTTTTCCTGCTGATCTGGAAAACTCATCCATACTCTCCCAGTTAGCACACCACAGCTAAAATTGCCATTGAGCCAAACTGCAAATGTTAGATTTTCCAAAGATTTTTTTTTTAAGTGCAAAGAAACTTCAGGAAGGAAAATGGCTTAATTCTTTTTATGCCATCTATTTGCTGCTCAAACAACTCAATTCTGAGCAGAAAAATCAATGGCAGGGAAAGGGTTAGGCAGCCCCCCCCCCACAAACCTCCTCCAGTCAACCTCAGAATCATTTGTGACTGCTTTTCTTTAATACCAAAAAAAGGATAACAGTACAATTAACCTGCAGTTTGGCCCTTAGAAAATAAACAAGCATGTCCCCTATGCTCAAAATTTGCTTCATTAAGTGAAAAAAAATAGGAACAACCGATGAATCAACTACACTCATTTATCAACCAGCACCCCTAACTTAAAGGACGTTTCAGGAGGACAGAAGTTTAATTCCTCTCTCAACTTTTCCATTATACAATTAGCAGTTGTTAGCAAGGGCCTCTAAATGTGCCCAACAACTTAACGCTTCCCCATTTTGCCTGACGCATTGAAAGTGTTATTAGGTCATTTCCCTGAGCAAGCAACATGCTCTTTGTAATGCTCAGGAACATTCACTACAGGTGTTCATTTCATAGGGGCTGATCATCAGGAGGAAACGTATTCTTTTAACTGGCTCTGCTCCTCTGAAAGCTACTTGTTTAAGAAGTGTCCCATGGCATTCATTGAGTAGTAATGTTTCGCCATAAAACCCCTGTGAAAATGGAACCTTCTGATTTGCAACTGGGCCCAGGAGAAAGAGAGCAGGAACACAAGGGAACTGTCATTAGAGAAGCACTTATTGTCACTGCAGCTTAAATATATGCTTGAATTCAGCCTTTCTCTGTCTCAGCATCTTGACAGACTCTGAAGACGATGAGATGATTGGTCAAAAGCACTCCATGGAAGCCTTCCATTTGTTCATTTTATATCCCCTAGGTCTTAGCATTCAACTGTGCATTCTTTGTATAACATGCTTAATTGGGCTGATTTGTGGGAATAAGTAGCAATTACAGCAGCTTGACAAAAGATGGAGGATGGGCACTCAGCTGTGTGGGTTTTTTTTTTTTAATTGAATTTTTACCTTTTTTTGGAAAGGCTCTCACCTTCCCGCAGCAGATGCTGGCCTTGCTACAGCATTTCATTTTCTTTATATTGAGGTGATTTACTCTAAGGAATTTGCTCTTATTAACTGGGGAGGATATTTCTTTCCCCCACTTCAGTATCTTCACCGGGGTGGGGGTGGGAGGCAGGTACTTTCTCCTCAGGAACCCCCTCCCATCCCTGCCTCCATCATTATCAAAGCAAAAAGAGAGAGTGATACTAAAAGCAGTGATCTATATACTAATCGTGAGCTTGACAAGTTTTGTTCTGGAATGGTGTTACAGCAGTTGGTGGGCTGGTACACAAACATGGTTAAGGGATAAATGGAACTGCCTGCTTTTGTAGATGTGCAGAAAATATAAACAGAGGGGCACGCACAGCCACACCTGGTTTTTGCTGTCCACCAGAGGTCTGCACTTTATAATGAAGTTCCTGCTCCAATTCAGTTTCAACTTATAAGGATTATAAGCATAGCCACTTGAATCAAACCTAGAGAATAGGGTTGAGTTAGAACACAACCAGGGGAAAGAAATAGTTGGTGTGCAGAGCTGGTTCCATTCTGAATTATGACCGTTGCTTGAATAAAATTATGTGGTAGTCGTAGTCCCCACTTGGTAGGTCTGAACAGAAGTCACCCAAGGTCGACTCCATCCTCTGTTTCAAACGGAACCACACTCTGAAAAAGCCAGGATATGAGGAGGAATTTGCTATTCTGTGTTGTCTTTGAATGAAAGAAAGTGAAAAAAGATGAACAGACTATAAAATCTTGTAATGGAGAATACAAATTTAGTTTTACTGCTGCTCACAGACCAAAACTGAGAGGGAATGGTTTCTATACACATTTGGGAAATAATCAAAACAAATGTGTGAAGACATTCCGCCTAAAGGCTTCTATGAATATCGGAATGCAGTGAGCAGTTTTCCCCTTCATTGTCTTGGAGTTTTAAAAGCTTGCAAAGCAAACCAGCAGTTTGGTCATGTTTGAGGGAGGAGTTGGACTCTTCCTGATGGGAGAAGGAAAAGACCATTATGAAACATGCATTAGGTGGCAGCAAGAGGGCCACCAGTCTGCCCACGGGAGAGGTGGGCTATAGCCAACATAGTGTTAAAAGCTCAGAAATCCCTTGATCTTGGGTAGGCATGGAGTTAGGGCAGGGATATCAAACCTCAGGGGATGAAATGTGGACCTTCAGGCGTCACTACCTGGCCCCTGGGTCTCTCTTGACACCAACCAGCCTGGCCCAACCACACCCTCTCTCCCCAGGACACACCCCTCACCAACCATTTATGGATTCTCCTTGAGGTTTTTTGCCTGGCTGGAATCTGTCTTGAACTTTGTTTCTTGATTACATGGATGCAGAAAAGTGTGACACAAGCCTACTGTACAAAGATAAACTTAACATTCATTGCTCTGCCCACTTTTTCTTCTGGCCCCACTTATCTATGCAGTGCAGGATGCTTGCTGAAAACTTTCCTGCTTCAGGAAAGTCTATCCAGGCATATGGTTTAGTTATCTTTGCTTTAAATGTTTTATCTTTGTTTTGCATGATGGTTTAATATATAGGGTTTTTATTTTATTTACTGTGAATTTTAGTCATGTTTTACAGTGAGGCTCGTTTGACAACAAGAAACTGAGCCATTGCGTGTCGAGGTCCCCAGGTCCACCCCAATAACTCACACATCACACAGAAATTTTTGTTTAAGATTTTTGGCATAATTTTGGGCACAACTTTATTAAAATACAAATTTGTGAGTAGGCATTGGTTGCGACTATCTGCCCCCACCATGGGGGACAGACTGACATTCCGCACGCCTGCAAAAGTCAGAAAAGGGGAATACACTTGGAGGTAGTGACAGAGCAGGGAACCTGCCCTCACCCCAAATGCAACCAGGAGCTCATTGCTATGGCCCGAGCCCCCTTGTCAGAGTGGACAAGCAATAGTTAGCTCCCAATTCCTTTAATGGAATCCCTTGCAGCAGCAGCATTAGAGGGGCAGGCACAGCCAATCCATGCCCCTCAACCAACCAAACCATAAACCAATGCCTAACCGCGAACCTTACAAGTTGTGACGATTTGCTACGCAGTAGGCAAAAACCAAATGGCCCCAGCCAATCAGCCAGATGGACAAAATTCCTACCAGGCCCCCGCTCCAAAGCAGACGACCCCATGACAGGCATAGCAAGGTCAAAGCGAACAACCCTATTCTAGGGAGGGGGGGACGGGCAATCCAATGCACGGGTGAAAAGAGGAAGCCCTAGCCTCGTGCAAGGAGTTTTACTATTTCTGGCTGTCAATCAATAAATGGCAACATTAACTTCTTCCCAACAACAAGGGAAGCCCCAATCGCATCAGTGGCCAACGATCAATTAGCCCGCCCCCCAACTTTGGAGTGTCCTGGCGGCCCCCACTGCAACACGTGCTCTCCATGAAGGAGAACACGCTTTAGCGTCACAAACCGAGTCTTATGGAACTCTCTGGCACTAGAGATTCAGCAGGCACATTCTGTGACAACTTTTAAACTTCCCCCAAAAACTTTTATATTCCATCAGGCCTGTGCAGGTAATTAAGAATACAGCCTTCCACAGTGGTTAACTGAGGTCCATTTTTAACTAACACCCCCCCCCCCCGTTATTATTGTATGGTTTTATGCTTTTATTGCCGCAAATTGCTTTGATATATTTTCATGACAAAGCAATACACACATTATATATATATATATATATATATATATATATATATATATATATGTGTGTGTGTGTGTGTGTGTGTATGTATATGTATAATTGGACTAGCACTCCACTTGGAGAATTTTTCTAAGCCAGAGGTTGGTATACCTTCTAATAAATAAAGAAATAAAATATTGACAAATGGTCTACGGTCAGACACAAACAACTTGGTGCCCTCCAGATGGATCACTGTCATCCCTGGGACAGAATAGGCGGAATTACAGGTACAGTGGTACTTCAGTCTACGAACTTAATTCATTCCGGAAGTCCGTTCTTAAACCCAAAACTTTCTTAAACTGAGGCATGCTTTCCCTACTGAGGCCTCCCGCTGCCGGTGCCCTTCCACCATTCGTCTTCCATTCATCTTCCGAGGCAACATTCATAAAATCATAGAATCATAGAGTTGGAAGAGACCACAAGGGCCATCGAGTCCAACCCCCTGCCAAGCAGGAAACACCATCAGAGCACTCCTGACATATGGTTGTCAAGCCTCTGCTTAAAGACCTCCAAAGAAGGAGACTCCACCACACACCTTGGCAGCAAATTCCACTGTCAAACAGCTCTTACTGTCAGGAAGTTCTTCCTAATGTTTAGGTGGAATCTTCTTTCTTGTAGTTTGGAACCATTGCTCCGTGTCCGCTTCTCTGGAGCAGCAGAAAACAACCTTTCTCCCTCCTCTATGTGACATCCTTTTATAGATTTGAACATGGCTATCATATCACCCCTTAACCTCCTCTTCTCCAGGCTAAACATGCCTAGCTCCCTTAGCCGTTCCTCATAAGGCATCGCTTCCAGGCCTTTGACCATTTTGGTTGCCCTCCTCTGGACACGTTCCAGTTTGTCAGTGTCCTTCTTGAACTGTGGTGCCCAGAACTGGACACAGTACTCCAGGTGAGGTCTGACCAGAGCAGAATACAGTGGCACTATTCGCTAACCGGAACACCTACTTCCAGTTTTACGGAGTTCGTTCCCTGAATATTTTGTTAACAGGACTGTTCATAGACCGAGGTACCACTGTACTGATATCCCAAAGGAGCAGAAAAGACTTTTTATGTAAGAAACAACAGCTGCCCGGATGTTACTAGCCCAGAGATGGAAAGAAGATAAAGTCCCTACCAGAAAGGAATGGCAAACTAAGCTGATGGACTATGCCGAGATGGCAAAACTCAGAAACCAAGAGGATTAAAATTGTAAGTTCTTTATGAGACCACTGTAAGCAGATGGAAACATTAGCAGGATTTTAATTTCACTGGCAGTTTAACAATTACTATGGATAATATGGTTTGATATAAAAATTGGAATATGGAAGAATATGGAATATTAAATGTTTATAATGGGACCCCATGAAGGGTATGGGGGGAAGCCCCGAGATTCAGAGGAATCTCTTTATATGGATATACTTTTATTATTATTTGTTTATAACTTTGTATTTGTAAAACCAATAAAAATTATTTCCAAAGAAAGGGAGTAGAATCCAACATCTGAAGGACACCATGCTAGCCAGCTCTGGTCCAGGGTTAATGACTTATTAGTATCTTTCTTGGTAATAGTAGAATTCTTCCCATACTACTTTTCTCTGAACCAGATGTGTTACAATCCTCACTTCAGATTTGTACTCAGTAGACTGTTACCCAGTGTTCTTTGCTGAACGTAGAACAAAATCACCTATCTTGATTGCAAGGACACTCTGAGTATGTGCATGCAAGCCTGCTTATGTTTTTCTTGCTGCCCAAAGGAATTTAATAAGCTTGGCTTGCACTTATATTTTTCAGGAAGGTGGAGACATCCCAGCATGAAAACAATGTGAGGCATGTTCAATTCCATTGCTCACAGCAGGGGAAAAACAATTGCTTCTTTCCCAGTTCCTGGTGTCTTGCCATATGTAGAAACCATAGTCATAGTGCAGTCATGCAAATCCAAAACTGTGGATTCAGTGTGGATTCCTTAGACTAAAGCATTTTGGCCAGGTGCCAGGCAGAATAAAAAGAACGTGAGGGTTCCAAGACCCATAATTACATTTCTGTGGGATATGGAGTTCAATATGTATCCGAATTTCCACTATTTAATTTGTACTATTGTCAGGCAACCTTGAAGAGATTTCTAAAAAGATCTTTCTAGGATCCATAAATATTCTTGCACAGAACTGAGTTTGAAGCATTGTTATATTAAGCAAATTTGAAGGGAGGGGGCGATCTTGGTACTAGTATTTGCCAGTATGACTCAAAATATACAGGAATCTATTTTGTATGCTGTCCTTAAGCACCCTATTATTTATTCCTAATGGAGGGCTAGAGTATTTTCACAGCCTTTTCAGAACAGGTGCTATAGAGAACAAAGACTCAAATGGATTTATTTAAATATTTGTTTATAAAGATGTTACTGGGATTAACTTTTTACATCTTGCTATTCAAACAGGATTAAAGGGATTATCCTGAACAATGGTGGCACATTGCATATTATAAATACATATCTTGGATTTAATTAATATGTTCAGATATGAATGCAAGATATGCCCAATTATTCCAGAACAATCTATAATTACATTATATTTAAATAACATAAAATAAAATCATGAGTGATTAATAAGAGGATGACTTTGGATAAAAGGCAAAATCATCTGGCAGCTATAATGTTTGACATGACACTTTTTCTATTTGTAAGTTTAGTGAATAACATCTCAAGTGAAGTCTTAAACTTGGAGATCTGCCTTTGCTGATTATTTTTTTAAATAACGAAAACCATTTAAAACGGGCATTTAATTATATGGTGCTGGAGCAAGTTGCATTGGGGGAGCAATTAAAAAAAAGAAAAAGGAAAGGGGGGGAAGGAGCATTATTTGTGCTTTAATGAATGTTCTGAAGGGTAAAGCCACTTTCCAAGTTCGATAGTCAACATGTTTTAAGCAGGGAAGCACAGTAGGAGCAGAATTCAGAGAGCAGTTGATTCTTCCTGACACATGACAGCATAAATAGAGTAAAAAAAATAATAATCTCTATTTACCTTGTTATGAAAGGCTATTTTTAATGCACAATTTTCAAGTTCGTTATTATTCTCCTCTGCTTGTCTCTTCTTGTATAGCAGAACACTGTATGTGGGAGGGAAAGGGGAAAAGTGGGGATGGGGAATAAAAAAAAAAAAGAATGCAGAATTCATACAAGTTCAGTGAGGTAAGACTGATATTAACCAAGCAAGAACAATCAAGAGGGCACAAAAGAGCCCTCATTTACTTAATTATGTTGCCCTGGAATTGCATGCCCTTGGTTCTCAGCCCTTATGCTATTAAACATATCCTTTTACAGATTTCAGACTGGCATATAAGCTAAAATCATCACATTTGGGATAATCAGCTGGTAGTGACAAGTAAAACGTTTGCATGTACAGCCTATGTAACCATAAATATATCTTTTAAGGAACTGCAATAATAATTTATTGAGGTCTGGTCTCACTTCCATTTATGCCAGCCAAAATAATAAGTGTGTGTGTGTGTGTACCATATTGCAGCATGCTGCTCATTTTTGAACAACTTGTTCATTGATTAACTGATCTCGAAGGCTCAAAAATCCATAGAATTGGGAGAGTAACACTGGATATTATTTTAGGCTGGGAAGCAAGGCTTGTCACTGTTAATTGGCCAGAGTTAATTATTTCTCACCTTTTTTGTATTCTACTCTTATAGGTGACAAAAAACATTAACTGCCTACCAGGGTATATTCATGCATGATGCAAAACTTGCTGGATTACTGATCTCCCAACAAAGCAGTCCTCATTTATTCATTATTAGATTTATGTACATATGAGCAACTAACCCTACACTGGGTGCCCTTATATTCTTTCCATTTAGTGAATCAGTATCTTTTAACAACAACCTGAATCCAACACATAACCACAGATAACTTGTAGTGCTTTCCACACTCCACCATTCCCTCCTGAAAGTACAATCTCATTTGTGATTCTAGTGCCAAACTTCTGAGTAGGTACTCTGTGGTGGTGAAGCAAGTTAAATTGCTAATTAGGCTTAAACATGTTCCTGGGATTTTTTGTATTTTATTTATTTTTTATTTATTACATGGCTATACCGCTCTTCATCCAAGAATCGCAGGGCAGTTTGCAATATGAAAACACAAAAATACATAGCATAGTTATAAACAAAAACAATACTTCCCACCCACCCCATCCCCATTTAAAAAGCCATAGATGGTTTAAGGCCTGGGAGAAGAGGGATGTTTTTGCCTGGCACCTAAAGGTATGTGATAAAGGCACCAGGTGAGTACCTTGTGGAGAGTATTCTACAAACAGGAAGCCACCACAGAAAAGACCCTTCTCATGTTGTCACCCTCCATACCTCTTGCAGAGAAGGCTCATGAAGGAGGGCCTCAGATGATAATCGCAGGGTGCAGGTCAGTTCATCTGGGGAGAGGCAGTCCTTGACAGTCATTCTGCTAAGACTTTAAATAATAGACTGATCCTACCTAAACGTTAGCATTAAGGGCCTGTATTGACTACTGCAGGAAGACAGTATCATAAACTTCAATGTTACGTCAGCGTTGGAGGCAAATATACTACTTTAAGAGTGTGGTAAAATGTAAGTAACACATTGACGATGTCAGCATTTGGTATCAGACCTGAAGTTTGACTTAAAAGAAGAGCAGTTAAAAAAATCATGAGTACAAAAGCGAAATGAATGGCCATTTTCCATTATCTGAGGGACTTTACAATGCAGACAATGAGCACTCACACTTTACATTGTGGGTGCCCTTTGCGGGATCGCGCATGGTGCTACAGTTCCCAGGGAGCTTACTGGCACACAGGGGCTGGCTTGCCTCTAAGTGTTAATTTTTGGAGGTTCATGCCCAGCCTGAGTCCCTACCATCCCTTTGTTTAATGTTTGTTGTTTGCAGGTTAACTTTTTCTTCCTGTTTAGCGGGCGCTTGGTGCAGTCTTTAACTGGTTGCTGTTGAAGGACCGGGAATAAATTTTCCTGCTTTGGCAGGTTTTGTCTTCCCCGTAGCAATTCATCACAACTTTGGCGGTTATGGCCTTGGGTGGAATCCTTTAGTCTTTTCTTCCCTATATATGGGGGGGGGGGTGAAGTGGTGACTCACCGCCCTGCAGCGGCAATTCCAGGGTCCTCCTCTTAAATGGGTTATATATATATGGGTGTCACTGGCCATACACTGAAAGGTCGTCAGTGAACTACCCTGTGTGTGGGGATATGGGCTTGGCTGCCTGCTACACCTACATCTCTCAGAGCACCCCCATATCCCATTTACCCTGATGAGCCCCAGTTCTCCCCGGCTGGGGGACTGGAAGGGATACATGCCCAAGGCCTAAGCTAAGGTCTTCCTACATTTGGAAGTTTAATAAAGTTGTGGCTTAATTTTAATACCATATAACGTTGTCAGAGTCTTTATTCCCTGGGGACTGAGGCTGTTGCCATCTGGTCACGCAATGGCCCCTTTCCAGTGACATATACTTTGTGATAACCTTTTTTCTTTCATTCATTCAATTAAATCTTTGTATTCCACAACATACTAGCAAAAATGTCATTGAGAACCATTAAGAATTCATAATGTCAAGTAGAGCCAGGTTAAAGTGTTAGACTAGGACCTAGGAGACATCTACACTCAACCATGAATCTCAGAGGGTTTTCTTAGACCACTCACAGTCTCTGAGCCTAACCTACCTCACAGGGTTATTTTGAGTGTATGAGGAGGGAAACCATGCAAATTACCTTGGGCTCTTTGAAGCAATGGTGAGATATAAATGTAAGAAGAAAAATAGAATAGCTATGCCCCAAGAATGACTTTCTCACCTTCCTTCGAGGCCTATCCAAAGAGGAAAGGATTATGGCATTCCTCATAGGCCAAAAAGGGACAGGATGTGGTTCGGATCCAGGCCATAACAAGAGGATGTCCTGCTCCACCTCATAATCAATGTCTCCTAAGGGGTCTCTAAGCAGTGCCTCTTCAAGAGGGTTTGTGTCTGAGGACCTGCTAGGGAAATTGCTCATAAACTTGCCTATTCCTTATCTGAAATCTACAGGCTATACTTTTAACAGAACAAGACTGCCTGCTATCCTATAAAGCCGTACAAGACTATAAGTAATCAAACCATATTAATTTCAGGGAAGTCTAGCTCTTTGATTGCCATTGCATCAAAGTGCACTTGATGAAATATCGGGTAGTGAAATGCTACAAAGTCGCCCTCTCTTGCGACTTCTCTGTTCAGTTTGTAATATATAGTGCCAGCCTGCTTCTAAATACTTATAATGTGGAAGTCTTTTGTATTAAGAACTAATTGCCTGTGAAATTTCAATAAATGAAATATGGCCTACAACAAATCACATCTCAGGTAGATGGTTAGAGGCTGACATCTACATCAAACAGCCTGACTAATTTGGGTGGGTGGGCAGGTGGGGGTAAATTCTCTCTATGTATAAAAAGGCCTAGCATTACACTTGCCAAGTTTTAACCCAGAGGGAATTTTTAGCCCCAAGATATAAATTCAGCAAAATAGGAGGTCTGTAATGGAATCACTGACAAGAACTTTCAGTATAGCGTTAAGCAAGGCAATGCTGCAATAAAATGGAATGACCTGCGAGATAAAACGTGCAATCTTTTGAGTGAGATGTGGCCTCATAACTCAGAAGCAGAGAAGGGGGGTGATTCAGGTCCTTCCTTGGAGTAGCATATCACACACTCTTTGTGAATTTCTCAGACACTCTCAAGCAGAAGTTCATTTTACTATGTCACCCAGCTGAAGAGAAGGATTTCAAAAATAAATAAATAAAAATAAATTCTCTCATGGAAGGCAAGATGCATCCCAGTAAAAGGTTTCCCCCCAAAAAATGTAAAGGTCCTGAAGCAGAAAACACAGAAATGGTACAGTCCCACTTTGCAGATAAAACACATGCTTCCAACAGAGGGCTGGATTCATATCACTTTTCTAACACGTCAGTTTTGCCGTTATCAAATCTTCTGGTGGCTTTTAAAAAACTGAACTGGAGCTCTGGAGACTGTATATCTAGCTAGGGGCTTAACCCAGGGATAATTCCCCACATCAGCTCCTTTCCAAAACATGGCAGGAAAGATATGTGGGGCCTAAGGGGCTAAGTGAAAGGTGTGTGAGAAGATGGGGCATTCAGCAAATAAACTGTGTAGAGGCCAATTTTTCAGGCAACTTGGGTTTTCTTCTTCTTCAAGAGTTGACTTTCCGGAAGGGGCATCAGCAAATATGAGATGTTTGGGTTTCATTTATTTCAGTTCAAGCAGTTGATGTCTAGCTTTAGATTTAACTCACATTGTATGCCAAGATATGCAATGGAGCCTCAACTTACTTATTTTTAAAAGAGAAACAGCTTCAGGAAGTTGGAGAGAGGCTATAGCGCAGAGAATCTGCTTTGCATGCAGAAGGTCCAAGGCTCCCTCCCAAGCCTCTCCAGGTAAGGCTGGGGGAAGAAAACTATCTGAAAACCTGGAGAAGTGGAGCCCCTCAGTGTACACAATACTGTGCTAGATGGACCAAGGATCTGATTTGGTGGAAGGGAGCTTCCTCTGTTCCTATGAAAATGACCCAACATGACAACAACAACAAAAACAAGAAAAGAGATTAAAGAAACAGAGCAGATAAATCAGAATAAAACAGGAATTAATACAAACAGAAACCGACAAGCTCTACAGGACAAAGGCTTGTATATAAATAAATAAAAGTCGGCATCTGCTGGTGGAAGGCCATTGGAGAAGCCTTGGGAAGGTACTGAGAAGGTGCTCACTTGCATCCTTTCCAAATTCATCTTGGACAGGGAGAAGGGGCCCTCCCAAAGATGACTAAAACAGGGCTGGTTCAGATTGGAGAAAGAGACCCTTCAGATAACCTGGTCCCTAAGCCATTAAGATTCAACCTTCAACTCCTCTTTCAGATGTATTGGTGAATGGATTCAATGGGTATGCAAGTTACATGGACATAGATTTCCTTATACAGTATGAGACTTGACATGAGTGGCAGGCCTCTAGAAAATGAACAAAGATGGTAGAGAAAAGGCCATCAAGTAAGCCAATTGCTGCATACCTACCTTGCGCCAATCTCTAGGATCAAGTGAAGGGTCCCAAGACCGTTTTTTTGGCCATAATTTTCAGGATGGGTGGTTCTATTCTCTAAGGTTGCAATCCTATATACATGTAAGTCTCCTTGAACTTAATCAAATTTGAGGAGACCAGACTAGACTTGCACTTGCAAATGGATGCTTATCTTGCTATTTGTTAGCCAGATAAGAAAGCCTGAGTTGAGCTCCTTGCTCTAAAAGAACACATTTAACATCTGCCTCCTCTACAGCTGCGAACAGGTTTTTAAAAACAGCTGAAGGATCATGATGTCGAATGTTTTCAAAAAGAGATGCATTTTTGTTCTCTCGTTGCCTTCCCTTCCTCAGCCCTTCAAGCTAAAAGCACAAAGTGCAGCCCATATGTTCTTTACCATTTACTCCCGAGGAACATTGACCACAGAAGTCAGCAAGCATTCATCATGAGCTTTGGGCTAACTTTCCTTAGCTATGGCCTCAGGCAATGCTCAGGGCTAAAAACATTTGCAGCAGAGGAGGGAAAGAGTCTCGTTTCTGGGTGTGTGTGTTTTCTTAAATAAATAAAAATAAAAATGTGCTGGACTTCCTCACAGAAGAACACAGGATTGATTCTGCTACAAGTGTAAAAACCAAAGCCACAGTTCTCTTCCGTGTCTTCTGCTTGTCCTCTTGTGACTGATAAGTCCATTTTTTGCGGCCCTCCAATATGCTAATGATCAGAACTCTGTAGTGACCTACTTAGCAGCACAGATTCCTGCCAGAGCTCCCCATAACATGTCAAATTGAATCCAAGCTGAGAAGTGCAAGCCCTGTCTACCTCGACACACTTAGCACAAAGGTTGGGAGGGGAAAGAAAGGGGAGGGAGGGGAACAAGCACGAGGAAGAAAAGCTAGGTCAAGTTCACTTGTAAAATCTGGGCTTTTGTGACATAAAAACATGTTTGCCGCAATGTAGTGCTATGAGGGCTAACACGATTTCTCATGTAAGAGGGATTCACACAGTAAGCGGAAGGAACTGTCTCACGCTGCTTTTTTGATATACTCGAGAGATCTTCAGGCAGGCTTCATTAAACTATTCATTATTTTCCCTCTCCGATCGTGCGGCTTAAAGCAAATGCAAGCCATCTGAGCGCTGCTTTCAAATCGGTCCCATGGAAGTGAATGGTGCTTGAGCAGAAGCAACACTGGGCAGGTTGTAACTTGAGGCTTCCAAAAAAAAATATCATTCCTCTATTAGGGAGCGATATGATTCGCAAGAGGCTGGTGTAAAGCAAGCCTGCTGTAAATTAAGCCTGCTGGCATAAAGTACCCCAGATCCAAACTCTGTTCAGGATCAGGGTCTGCTGGCTGTGCCGGCCTAAGCCTTTGAAATACTGTTTGAGTTACACCACCATTTTTGCTGACTTAACTTACGCTGGGTTGCTATGTCACATGCCTGAGTGGAAAGGGCTAAGGATGAAGAGGCTGCCCTGATTTATAGTCAAGCATTGCAGTATGGTGTCAACCCTATACATGCATACCGTCCAACTTTTTAAAGCCCCAATCCGGGATGCATGTCTTCCAGGACCTGTTCCCAGATGAGCAATGTAACTCGTGCCTTGCTCTCACCCCGGGGAAAAACCAACACTTTTTCTAGGGCGAAAGCACGCGAGATTGCAACACCCAAAATGGCTGACATGATCTTGTGCTGAAAAGTGGGGTGTCCCTTTTTTTCCAGGGCACTTGACAGGTATGTATATGTTTACCCTGAAAGAAAACCTTTTTTACAAGGGCACATAATCCCAGAATAGTGTAAATCCCACTGGCAACATGACCACTGGGCCCGATTATTATAGTGCTTGGTCTGTCCTATCAGGTACAAGGAACTCTGAGAATGGCAGTTATTGAGAGTGCATATCACATAAGAAAATACAGATCTCACAGTCCTTTAAACTACAATCTTAGGGACTCATCTGCACCATACATTTAAAGCCCTGTTATACCACTTTAAATGCATGCCTAAAGACCTGCTGGAGAACAAAACTCCAAGGTGGCTGTCACCAATGGAGGCAAAAGCTTTGAAAAAACTTAATATGGAGGCTAAATGGCCAAAATATTGTGAAATTTTAGAACAGGAGGGCAATAAGTGGAAATTGCAGAGTTTTGAGAATCTAAAAGACAAAGTGCGAGACTGGCTTCATTATTATCAAATACTGGAGGTCTATAAGCTGGACAGGAAAATTGGCTTTCAGGTGGAAAAATCCAAACTGGAAACAGAGTTGTTAGAATCCAAAACTAAGAATTTGTCAAAAATGTATAACTTGCTGTTGAAATGGAATACACAGGATGAATCAGTTAAATCAGCTATGATTAAGTGGGCACAAGATATTGGTCATAACATTATGTTTGCTGACTGGGAAAGGTTGTGGACCACCGGTATGAAATTCACGGCATGTAATGCCTTGAGAGAGAATATTATGAAAATGATCTATAGGTGGTACATGACCCCAGTCAAGCTTGCAAAAATTTACCACTTATCAGATAACAAATGTTGGAAATGTAAAGAAAATGAAGGTACATTTTTTCACCTCTGGTGGACATGCCCAAGGATTAAGGCTTTCTGGGAAATGATATATAACGAATTGAAAAAGGTATTTAAATATACCTTCTTGAAGAAACCAGAGGCTTTTCTCCTGGGTATGGTAAGCCATGTGGTGTTAAAGAAGGACAGAACTTTCTTTATGTATGCTACTACAGCAGCAAGGATTCTTATTGCGAAGTATTGGAAGACACCAGATCTACCCACCCTGGAAGAATGGCAGATGAAGATGACAGATTATATGGGACTGGCAGAGATGACTGGCAGAATCCGAGACCAGGACAAAGAGACAGTGGAAGAAGATTGGAAGAAGTTTAAAGACTATCTTAATAAACATTATAAAATTAATGAAGGTTAAAAAGATATGGGTTTAAAAATTAGTGGTTTGCAGGGGCGTTGATTAAGGAAAAAGAATAGAATTATCAAAAACTATGGGAAATATGGGAATGGATTTGCTGATAAGATATATGAGATTAGAATACAGAAGGGGGAGGTGTGAGGAGGTCGGGGAAATTAGGTTTAGAAAATAAGGTTTGAATCTATACTTGTTTTTGGTCTGTTGGTTTATGTATGTTTTTATTGTTGTCTGTGTTTATATGTGTTTATTTGAAACTTTAATAAATATCATTTTTTAAAAAATAAATAAATGCATGCCTAAAGAATCCTAGCAGCTGCACTTGTAAAGGGTGCTGAGATTTGTTAGCAGACCTCTGTTCTTCTCAAAGAGCTACAATTCCCCGAGCTCTATGGGAAGAGGGATTGATTGTTTAACCACTCTTATAATTGTATTCGGGTTGCTAGATGAAATCATGGCATCGTTGAGTTGGAAGGGACCTCAGGGGTCATCTCATCTGACCCCTACAATGCAGGAATCTCAAAGCATCCATGCCAGATGGCCATCCAACCTCTGCTTCAAAACCTCCAATGAAAGAAGAGCCAACAACCTCCTGACAGACCCCCCTTCTCCTCCCCTGTGTGCTGTTCGGGCGGGGGTTTCTTGCCCGCCCCCAACAACCCATTGTGGGAGGTCAGTGGGAGGAGTGTGGGGAAAGCCTATTGTTCTGAAACAGATCTGATTAGACTGTGGACTCAGCTATACTCAGCCAGTTATATGGTTCCAAATTTTGCATTGTTATAACAATCTAATTTTTGACTTATTTATAGCGTGTGTGTTTTCTGTGTGTAGATCCAGCCTTCGGCTTTCAAGGGTCCCTCACAAACTTTCATCAAAGGAAGATTATCTGGCCAACACAGCACACCTACAAAGACACACCACCCAAAATACATACAGGTTTTTAATCTTAAATCACCAATTTTAAACACTCTTATAGTATTTAGTTGCTCATTCGGAGGGTCTTTTCACTGCGTGACCAGGAATCTCCAGAGACGACCGTATGGCTATTGTCGGCTCCACCCCTATTTATAAATGGGGCTGGCCCCACCTCCCAAATTAACACTGAGAGGCAAGCCACCCCCTGTTTGCCAGTAAGCTCCCTGGGAACTGTAGCACCACACGTGATCCCGCAAAGGGCACCCACAATGTAAAGTGTGAGTGCTCATCAACAGAATACACAAGGTAGATTACTATAAATTATAGAACAACGCATAAAAACATCAACAGCACCAATTCTAAAACTAAGATTAAATTGCAGCTCAACATTAAGCAAGCAGGCAATGCTCAAATTATAAAGGAACAGGTCGGAAGGGGTTTTTCATGAAATCTGCACGCCTCACCCTCTGCTTTCTCCAAATACAGATAGGTAGCCGTGTTGGTCTGCCATAGTCAAAACAAAACAAATTCCTTCCAGTAGCACCTTAAAGACCAACTAAGTCAGTTCTTGGTATGAGCTTTCGTGTGCATGTATCTGAAGAAGTGTGCATGCACACGAAAGCTCATACCAAGAACTGACTTAGTTGGTCTTTAAGGTGCTACTGGAAGGAATTTGTTTTGTTCTTTCTCCAAATGTTAGCCCCTGCCCCCGGCTTCTTAAAATTAGCTAATAGAGCTTGAAAAATTTATGGGATATCCATCCCTTGATCCAAAGCACAAAATCTGAAGGATAATTACATTCCTGTCTATGACTCAGGAATAACCTATGACCTATACACACCATACCTTTAAGGTTTCTGTCTAGTCCACATCATAAACTGGCCTATACTGATGACTAATCCACACCAGAAAGCCACATTTAAAGTACGTGGCTTCCCTCAAAGAACCATGTGGTTTATTAAGGATTATGGAAACTATACCTCTATGAGGGGCAAACTACAGATCCCAGGAGGTTTCTGGAAGGGAAAATGTACCTTAAACGCATAGTGTAGACTTAATCTGGGAAGTGCAAATTAGTTCAGTTTTCCTAAAAATAAAAGTGGACAGCACAAAACACTCTACTCCAAATTATTGCTCCGTTCAAAGCTATACCTAGTATTTGAAGGTGAGAAGAAAGAAAAACCCAAAAGATCCAGGAGGTAGATGAAAAAAACACTGCCAGGAAACCTTATGATTTTTAAAGTAGAATCCTTTTGCAAGCCTTGCTTCTCCAACATCCACCACAACCCTCTGACCAATGTTTAAGAGGAACAGGAGGGGTGTCCCTGTTTCTGGTGAAATGTTGTGTGCCTCCATCTGTTCACTGGGACTCTGCAGTCTTGTACTACATAGAACAGCTGACAGCTGCAATGTTTTGCCAGCATGCAGGTCATTGAGCAGAAAAGAATATATTGCAGGGACCTGCCACTGTCTTTATCCTAAGAACAGTATTCCATCATTCAATGCAAAATCGTTTGATCTAGTCAGACTAAAGTTCACCTAGAAGGTACACTGAGCTGTACAGTTGGCAGACAACCAATACTTGCAGCTTAACTGGATTGCCAAGTTCCTGTTCCATAGATATTGGACACAATGTTCAGCCTGAAGGTATGATTTCACACATTACTGGTATGTTCCCCAACGCTCTTGCTAAGGATGTGCTCCAGCAAGTTTCTTTTTTGGATGAGCAAACATTACAAGTGAGATCCCACATGTCACAAATACCCTCAAATGTAACTCTTGCCAAGTTAAAAAAGAAAAAGAAAAAGCCTGCTTAAAAAAAATAGAGATGTGTAAAATGCAATTCCATAGAATGGTTGCCTTGATATATCTATGGAAATATCGCCAAAGCCCAGGGTTGATTGAATTCCTAGGCCCTGGAAAACATTATGAGTCAGTTGGATGGTTGTGGGACCCCTGCACATTGCTGCAGCTTCTAGAACGCATTATAGGGAACACTATCTTGAATCCTGAAGTCTGTTGAGCTGCCCAATGCATATCCTCCAACATGTCACAACAAAAAACCAGGACACCATCTTCTAGGGGCCGCACTCCCACGTGAGTCACGTGATCTGTGGAAGATCAGCCCCCCAACAAGCAATTGGGGGGGGAGTGATATCACGGCACCCAAAATGTAGGTCTGTGCTCTCGTGGGGGGAAACAGGATGTACCAGTTTTTCTGTGACAGTTGAGGGCTATGCCAATATGCAGAGCCAACTTAGAGTGTACCCTGAATGTGGTCAACATCAAGTTTAGTGGGGGGGAGGTGTTACAGGGGAGCAGTAGTCATAACGGACAAGTTGTCTCTGGCTGCCAGTACTAATGTCCTTGTTGCTGAGTTCCACCGAAAACAAAACAGGAAAATAACTGTCAATGCTTTTAAAAAGAAAAGAAAAACCTTTATCAAAAGTTGATATATTTAAAAGATGGTAATAATAATAATAATAATAATAATAATAATAATAATAATAATTTATTATTTATGCCCCCACCCATTTGGCTAGGTTTCTCCAGCCACTCTGGGCGGCTCCCAACAGAATATTAAAAACACGATAAAACATCAAACATTCAAAACTTCCCTAAATAGGGTTGCCTTCAGATGTCTTTTAAAAGTCAGATAGTTGTTTATTTCCTTGACAACTGAAGGAAGGGCGTTCCACAGGGAGGGTGCCACTACCAGAAGGCCCTCTGCCTGGTTCCCTGTAACCTCACGTCTCGCAGTGAGGGGGCTGCCAGAAGGCCCTCGGCGCTGGACCTCAGTGTCCGGGCTGAGCGATGGGGGTGGAGATGCTTCTTCAGGTATACTAGGCCAAGGCCGTTTAGGGGTTTAAAGGTCAGCACCAACACTTTGAAATGTGCTTGGAAACATACTGGGAGCCAATGCAAGTCTTTCAAGACCAGTGTTATGTGGTCTCGGCAGCCACTCCCAGTCACCAGTCTCGCTGCTGCATTCTGGATTAATTGTAGTTTCCAGGTCACCTTCAAAGGTAGCCCCACACAGAGCGTAAGTAGCAGACTACACTGCCTAGTCACAGAAATATAGAGAACAACTGCACTCAATCAAAAGAGCAAACCTTTGTAGAGTTTGCCTATAGTGGCAACTCAAATAGAATATGAAAAAGTGAGCAGCAGTCAGAGGCAGATTTAGGGGGGTGCTGGGTGTGGAGACTTGGGGGCGTTAAGGGGACACATTGACGTGGAATGGAAGGCGGGGAGCAAAGGGGCCAAATGTCGGTATTGCACAGAGCACCACTGAAATTTGAGACCCAAGTAAATGCTTCTGCATACCAGTTGCTGGAAGTCACTGGAAAGGAGTGCTTTGTGTTCAGGTTCTGCTTACAAGCTTTTCCTGGTCTTCTGGTTGGTCACTTTGAGGACAGAATGCTCTGCTAGATGTTGGCCTGATACACCAGGCTCTTATGTTCTTAACTATTTCCTCCAATTCCAGTTGATGGAGTCAAACAAACTCCACTCATCTCCAAGCTGCTCAAGGATGGAACAAACTGACATGGAAAGTGGTGGACTTTTCCTTGTTAGGCATTTTTAAATGGAGGCTGGACGATCATCTGTCAGGTATGCTGTAGTGGATTTCTTGCTCTGGCCGGTGCGCGGGCTAGATGAACTTTGAGGTTCCTTTCAACTTTATCATTCTAAGAATCCTGCTGGCATGGCTTTCATTGCACTGTCTCTCTGCAGAAACAATTGGCAATTTTATTTTTGTAGCTAATTGATTCCCTTCTTGAGAAACCTGACCCAAAATTGTTGATGTAGTGAGTCTTTTCCGCTGCTGACTACCATGATCCTAACCATATGTCCACTTTTCTGTAGTTATAGGCAAACACCCAGCTGACGACAAAATGATAAATGCAAGTGAAAAATAATACAACACACAGATGAAAGGGCTGTGGTTACTAGTCTGATTACTGTGGTAGAGCATCAATTATACGCTAGTAACTTTCAATAGTCTGGACTCTTTTTTCCTAAATAAGTATTACACATTGTAAGCAAATCGCTGTGTTACCATTGTACGCATATGATTTCATATTGCAATTTGTTTGCTTAACTAGTACCTGAAATGAAAACTGCTTTTATTAGGATCTGTGAGTTTTCTATGAACATCTTTTCTCACACATATAAGATATAAAGTTGTTTCTTTCCCTGAACATACTCAGAAGATTGCATTTTGTTCCTTACCTAATTCCTTCTCAGCTTATTGGCCCAGAGGGTGCGTGGATGAAAACAGGGCATTTCCGGTAAATTGAGCACAAAAGAAAGAAATATACATTAATTAAGAACGGAATATGAATCATCATGCTCATAATTACCCTAAATGTTAATTATAATGGTCTAAAGTGTGATGGTATTCATTTTTCAATCCCTTTAAAATAAGGTACGTTTTGTGATATATTTCACATTCAAAGGAAGGAAGAAACCCCCCTTTATAAAAGGCCACTAAGTTAATGCATTGGATCTCTTCCATTGCAAAAATTATGCTTTTTCCTCTGATAAATCATTGACTCAATTAACAGGAGATTCTACATACATGAGTAGCTGCAGACACAGTCTTTTTACTTATGTTGGTAAAATTATGGTAGAAAGGAGCATTTATTATGTGTTACAATGCTTCATTTCTTTAAATATATTACTTCCTTTAAGTATAAAACTCTTCCTGATAATTGTTGAGATGAGTCCTCATCTTGGCTGGCCCAGGCATCAGCATCAACATGGCACATGTCAGTCAAATGGATAAGTTTTCTCCTCTAGACACCCTTCAATTCTAAGTTCTGAAGAGAGTGAAAAGAAAGGAAGAAAAGAAGCTGTCTAGGATTCTTTTAAAAAAACAAAACCATACCAAATACTCATGAGAAAGACAGTAAAAGTAAATGTTGTAATCTATCCTCGTTTAGAAGACATCTGAAGGCAGCCCTGTTTAGGGAAGTTTTTAATGTTTAACAGACTATTGTATTTTAATATTTTGTTGGAAGCCGCCCAGATAATAAATTGTTGTTGTTGTTGTTGTTGTTGTTGTTGTTGTTGTTGTTGTTGTTAAAGCGCATTCACACTTGACTTTTTTGTAATTGACATACAGGTCTGGAAGTGTATATTTATGAGTGAGATGCTTACGGTTTTATTTAGATGTACTCTTCCACTAATTGCAGAAATGAAAAGAAAAATAAATAAATTTAATTGGATTTCTAGTGCATATCTGAACTCAGGTATTTAGCTTTGTTTTGTTGCTTTCTGGGATTTTCAGAAATGATCTTCCATTTCTAACATGCAATCCTAAGCATATTCTATGGCAGGGCTTCCCAAACTTGGGTCTCCAGCTCTTGTTGGTCTACAACTCCCATCAACCCTAGCTAGCAGGGCCAGTGGTCCCAAGTTTGGGAAACCCTGTTCTATAGGAAAGTAAATTTCACTGAACTCATATTCCGTTCCTGATTCAAATGTTTCTCAATCATTCTTTCCTAATTCGACTTCCTCCTACTGTTTTCTTCCTTCTAGACTAACATTGTCCCCCAGCTCTCATGCCCTAAGGTGAAGGTCTTCTGGGAAATGATATATAATGAGCTGAAAAAGGTATTTAAGTATACCTTCACTAAGAAACCAGAGGCCTTCCTTCTGGGTATTGTCGGCCAGAGTGGCAGATGCAGCTGATGGACTATATGCAACTGGCCGAGATGACTGGCAGAATCCGTGATCTGGGAGAAGAGAAGATGGAGGAAGACTGGGAGAAATTCAAGATGTATCTACAAAACATTGTAATTTGGTTGAATGTTAAGAAGGATGCTAGATTATAAAAAATTGGCCACCACTAAATTAGATTTAAATTTGATGATAAGTGAGACTAAAGAAAATATAAAATTTTTTGGAAGAAGTGCTAGATTATATTTGAATGAGTGGACATGAGATTGTAAACAAGTTGATAATTTGTTTGGAAAAAAATTTTAACGATGTAAATGGGAGCGGGAGACGTGAGGGAGTCCAAAGAAGTGATGAAATTGTTGTGATAGAAGTAAGATCGTTTATTATTTGTGCATTTATATTTAAAAACTTTAATAAATATTTATATATATAAAAAAAAACATTGTCCCCCAGCTCTGTCTGTAGTGATGTTCTGTTTATCAGCTCTCCTTCTTGGGCCTACAACCCACACCTTTAGTCTTCAATGTTACCTCCACCTGGATAATTCTCACCTCTAGGACTCAGTTTGGACATACAAGGTTTGGCATTCTTTCCCTCAAAGAATTAGTTTATTAAGGTTTTCTGAGAATTGTAACTCTGTGAGGAATAAACTACACAGCTCTGAATTCTTTAAGTAAATAATGTGTTTAAAATGTGCTTTAAATGCACACAACCATAATCTCTCCTTTAGTTTGCTGCTATTTTTGAATTCTGTAACACATAGAAAAAGAGAGAGAAGGCCTTTAGGTTTGTACTCTCAGCGCGATGCTTATTAAAATTAAAAACCCACACACATGGTGTCCATGTCACAAGTGAAATATGAAATATTTCCATGCCTTGTATAAAACGTTGACCGCCTTGCACATGAAAAAATAAAGTAGATTTCCTTTTTTTCTGTAGTTGCTTTCATGTCTGGATAATCCTTATATATACAAATATTTTAGTGCTGATTTACTCTGAATTCTTTCATATAAACAAAAAGCAGTGAATGAAAACTGAAATCGGAGTCATACAATCTCTGAACAGCAACAGGCTCAGACTTGCAAACAGTGGATAATTTACTGGGACTAAAATTGGCAGTGGGCGTAATATACTTGGCACATTTTTCAATATCTTTAGCATATTCTGCTTCAAACTTGTTAAAAGGATATGCTGTAATTGAGATGCTTTTACTGACAGTGTTGAAGAACATTGCCAGAAGTTGTTCCGTATACACACACAAAAACCACTACTATGAAAAATCTCCTAGACTATTGGACTTGACTGCTTTCTTCAGTTGTAATTAAGGGAGAACCATATCAAGTAGATGCAGAAAATTCTGATATAAAATAGAGATAAAGGAAGGCAGGGACGGTGTTCAAACTGCTTTATGAGTAGGACAGTGACATCTGGTCCATCTAGCCTAGTCATCTCTGAAACAGGGATGGGTAAACTGTAACCCTTTAGATGCTGCTGGAGTCAGTCTCCCATCAGCACTACCAGCATGGTCAGTGGACAGGGACTATGGAAGTTTTAGTCCAACAACATCGGGAGGACCACAGGTTCCTCATCTCTGGTCTATGCCTACTAGCAATGGCCTTTACCTGCTACATGATACCAGAAAGCCAGGGACTGAGCTCTGGGACTACTGTCGGCAAAACCTCAGCACATGCAGAACACACTTACCAAGTTTGTGGCTTCTAGTGAGAAATACGATAGCCCTCACTAGCAAGCCAGCCACCAAAAGACACAGGTAACTGAGAGTGAGGAAAGTAAAGGCGGTTGAGAACCATTATGTCTAGTAGCCATTGATAGGCTGAATTGAATTTTATTATTACGGTCACAGACCAGTTCCGGCTCACTTACAATATCAGGAAAATCATAAAACACAACAGGAATACATTGAATTGCAATTGGGTATAACAGAGACAATACAGATATAGCAGCAGTTAAAAATATATATTAAATCTTGATCACTAAAATATAACCTAAAATTGCATTGATAGATTTATTCTGCATGATTTTTTTTCCTGAACCACTTTTTAAGCCATCCAAATTCTTGGCCATGATACATCTTGTGATAGTGAATTCCACAGTTCAACTATACACTGTGAGCATTTTAGGCTGCTTTTGCCTGGTGCATTTATGTATTTACTTCATACAAATGTAATGTTTAAACATTTGTAAATTTCTACTTTATAGTGGACGGACTATAGAAGAGGTCCTCTACTGAATTCCAATCTTAGCACATAGTGCCTGCAACTGCATAAGGATGTGGGCATCTGTCAAATCCCAAAATAGGGTCCAAACAGCATTACCACTACCACCCCAGTGGAAGTGTTCATTTCAGACATATGACTGTGGATTCCAGGTGGAAATTTAACCTCCCTTTCTGGCAGATTCCTCTGCCATCAAGGCCAAAATGAGAGAATGTGCCACTATCGTGTCTGTGAGTTTGTCACGTTTCCTTTAAACTTTGGAGGAAAATAACTGAAATAATGAATAGGGGGAAATACAACGTGAAATATTTGATAGGATGTTGGCAATGTCTGAGCAGTCTACTTATGAGACTACCCTCCACAGAAAATATGCATACATTCATTTTAAAAACCATCTCTGTAGTGGCAGTTCTGTGAAACAATGATTGGTTGAATTTAATTCACAGATCAAAGGAGGAGGAAATTAACCAACACAGTAAATTGATTATTTCATGGGTGACATAACCAAGCCATGCTTTATCTTAATAAAGAGCAACATCCCTCTAGTCCTTAACTGAATTCCAGCCAATGCAATAATACTCAGTTGTTAATGACTTTGATGTTGATGTGGAAAAGTGAATGACTGCATAATCAGTGAAATGGGACCTCCTCACAGTTGGAAATGTTTAAGCCAAATAATTTTGGACTGCGAAAAGAGCCTTGAGTGGTGGAGATATTGGCTGGGACCCAGCTTTTCTGCCTTAACTAAACAGGACCTGAAAAACTTTATCATACTTCTCTGTTTCAGGCTGGTCTGTAACTCTGGGAGCCCAAGAGAGCTGCAATTTAATAAATGCCTCTAGTCTATATGGTTTGACTCAGGGGTGAGGGGAGTGGGAATGGCCCAGAGATGCATACACTTCTATTGATGTTCAGCAGAAAGAATAATTAGCTAAATCCATCTTTAGCAGAAGGAATAGAATAAAGGAAGCAGAAGTCAAGACAGAAAAAGAATGGGACCAGAGCTTATTTTATATATTACACGTTTCTAAATTTGGGTCAGGAGCCTAAAATACAACATTCGTCATTCACAGCAGTCACTACCTCCCTTGTTCTTTCCAAATATCAAAAAGCACTAAAATTAGAGCTGTTCTTTAAGATATTTGAGAATAATGGTTGTCTTCCTGCGTAAAAAAAAAAAAAAAAGATGTTGAAAGGAAAAACCCATGGGCAACAAATGTAATGTCCCTGTTGGGTTTAGTTCCGCCAAGTTCGTTATAGAGCTTTCTCGCTGATCTTGCTCTTTGTCTCACCATACTTTCCATATCCCATCCAGCAGCCTCAATACTTATTGGTGGTATATACTGAACTGGCACTTAATACAAGAGCAAAAAATTCCTCAATGGGCACTATCAACCAGTGAATACCAGAGGAAGAGGCTTATTCATACCCATAGTCATCTCATTTGGTTGATCCTTTACTCCGCTGAGAGCTCTTTTACACATTTTACAAAGTGTCATAAGAGGGTACACAAGTAACTTGTGATACTCCTTTTCTCACTTAAGCGAGAAAGAGGAATGTATGCATGTCATTTGCCCTGAGCCATTGCCACATCTGGAGCTCATGCAATTCCCAGTAAACAACCTCTTCGCAAATTATAGAGGAAGACTGTAAAGGGGAAGCAAAAGCCTTTCACACTTCCTCTTTCTCGGCTTCCTGTAAAAATCTCTGCTTCCCATAAAAATCCCCCATAGCAAGTTTGCCTGTTTTCACCTGAGAACTGTTCCCACAGTTAAGAGTCTTTCTTCACTTCATGGAAGTTTGAAATAATTTGAGTGTATGGTCTTCTGAAATAGGTTTACCCCCAAAACAGTCGCCGATTGATCCTTAAGCTGGTTCTTGCAGCACCCAGAATTAAAGGCTTCTTCAATATTCCCTACTCCAAATGCATAAATACATATGAATTGCAAGATGGCTCCACCAAACCTTCATTAGCTTCAACTTCTTGTATTTCTATTTTGTGTCATTACGGGTGAAATCTGTCATGTGTCCACTGAATGCCATTGAAGGTTTCATGAATTAAGGCCTTTGCCCAAATGAGTACTGCACTAGCTACTTTGTTAATAAAGCAATGATTTATTCATAAACAGATGTTAAATATTTTTTTGGAAAAAACAAAAACCCAATGAAATTGCATAAACTATTGCTCGCACCTTGATTTTCTTGTTTCGATACACATTTTTATATGCAACTATAAAAGCACTGTGCATATTTTCTAGCACAATATTACTTTTTATTTAATATATGTGAATATATTCCCCCCGCTTTTTCTGGTATCTTCCTACCCAGTTCACTAGCCTGGGAAGATATGTTACTTTCCTTCCATTATCTGTTTCAAATCAAATTTTAAATAAGAGTAGGTCCCTAAAATAATATTTATCACGTTCATTCTCTATATACATGTTTCAGGTTATAAGTTCTTCCCTCACCTCTTTTTTTTTTTTAAAAAAAAGAATGCATCACTGTCAGGGCGTGAGGGGATTGCAAAATAAAAATAAAAATGCGACACTGGCAGCCTGAAATTTTCTATCCTTCTAAGAAATGCAGCTGCAGGTATGGTTGGAGGAAAGCCAGCCACTCACCCTGTTCAAATCCCACATAGCCCCTGGGCTCAAGAAACATGATATTCCTGATTGTGATCATTTAAAAAGAAAGAGGGGGGAAAGAGCTAAGGATTGTTAAACTGCTCATCCAGGCCTGCAGCTGGGGTTGACTCAGAGTGCAGAGTTGGAAAAATGCCCGTGTGGCAAGATTAGAAACTCATTTGTGTAGTTTATACGGCCTTGCCAGGAGCCTCCCCTTTTTCTTTCCCCAACCCCCGCCCAGCCTCCTTCAGTTTATTAACTTTAAAAGCACTCCTTTCCTGTTGGGGATCTGGCTGGGTTGCTCTGAGGCAGTTCTCTCTCTCACTGGCTCTCTCTCTTTCCCTCTCAACTCAGCGTCAACAACACTTGGAGGGTTTCTTTAGCCTGTATGCCTGTGTGAGATCATCCCTTGAACTTTCAAATGGTCTCCTTCACTATTTAAACCCTCTCCACCCACCCACCCCTCAAAAAAAAAGTTTTTTCAATTCGCTTCTTATCCCAGAGTGCAATCTAAAGCCAACTGCTTTTAAACTTTCTAAATACGTTCAATAAGCTTGTGCTTTCTGGAATATATGTTATGAAAGAAGGAAAAGAAAAGGCCCTTCTTGTCATCAAAACCATAATAATTATATGTCAAAGGTAATTACTACTCTGTAAGTAATACTTCTAATGCTAAGTGACAGAGGAGGCGGCATGGGGAAGGCAAAGAGAAACGGCCGGCCACATGAAATCTGATATAAAATTAACTACCCGCCTTAAATTTTAGCCTGATAAAATTCTACCCTTGAAAAAGCAAAGGATGTTGTCGGTAGGACAATTGAAACCAAAGAGATGGTATGTGCATTTCTGAAATCAGATATATTCAAGCACAGCTCTCTTGAAATGCACAGTATTGTACATGCAGAGGCCACAGGGAACAAATTATTACAAATGCATGTATTTATTCACATCTCTGGAACATTTCTACTCTACACGTCAATGAGATATTTTCAGCTTACAGAAATTAAAACAATAACATCCAATTACAAAAGCAAAACAAATCAAATGTAAAGACCAAAGGTAAGATGTTCATCCTATTCAAATGAATTATAGATTGATCTGACAGGTTGATCAGGATACAGGATAGCATGGAGCTGCCCCTTTGTAGAGTTCCCAAATGGCATAATTGGTCTTTGACCATCTGAACCATCTTTCCAGAGCAGTTATCTTTGCACAAGGGCTGATATAGATCCTGAAATCCAGTATCACTTGAGCTCTGAAAGTGCAGCTTTCTCCCTATTGAACTGCAGAGTGTTTGAGGACCGGGACATTTGCAGGGAAACCAACATGCTTGTTTACAAAACTATTGTACTACCAACCATACTGTATGCTTGTGAAACATGGACCACTTATAAACACCACCTCCAATTCTTCAAAAGATTCCATCAACGGTGTCTCTGAAAAATTTTACACATCACTTGGGAAGACAGGCGAACTAATGCCAGTGTACTGGAAGAAGCAAAGATCACTTGTGTCAAAGCAATGATTCTTCAACATCGACTTCGTTGAACTGGTCATGTTGTGCAGATACCTGATGATCGTCTTCCAAAGCAACTACTCTATTCTGAACTCAAAAATGGAAAGTCTAATGCTGGTGGTCAACAAAAGAGGTTTAAAGACTCTCTGAAGGAAAATCTTAAAAAAGTAGTATAAACACCAACAACTGGGAAACACTGGCCTGTGAGTGCTCCAATTGGATAACTGCCTCTACCAAAGGTGTTGTGGACTTCGAAGATGCTCAAACTCAGAACAAAAGGGAGAAACGTGCTAAGAGGGAGGCACGTGTGGCAAACCCTCACCATGATCAACTCCCACCCAGAATTAGCTTCCACAGTCACTTACGGACTCACTGTTAAAACCCAGATGCCATAAACCCAGATGCAATAAACCCAGATGCAATAAACCCAGATGCCAACTTTGCTGCCACATACACCAGGACAACACCATTACTGGCCCCAACAACATCACACATACCATCTCGGGACTATTTATTTGCTCATCGTCTAACATTGTGTATGCCATAAAATGCCAACAGTGTCCTTCAGCTCTCTATATTGGACAAACAGGCCAGACCTTACGCCAAAGAATAAACAGACATAAATCGGACATCAGGAATCACAAGACAGAGAAACCAGTAGGAGAACACTTCAATCTCCCAGGACATTCTATACAAGATCTCAAAGTAGCTGTTTTACTACAAAGGAATTTCAGAAATAGACTGGAAAGAGAAGCTGCTGAATTACAACTTATCACCAAACTTAAAACCATGGAGAAACCTGGTCTGAACAAAGACCTTGGATTCTTATCTCATTATACATGACAAAGCCATTTTTCACCTTTTCACCCCTTGCTTTTTCCTGTAAGACCTATTGCAGTCATTAAGAGTCGTCAACAGGCTCATCACAGCTATCTGCCAATCACCCATTCCCACCACCCTTCTGAGTAATACCCCTCCCCACCTTCTCACTATATAGAAGGGTCTGGAAACTTCTGTTTCAGTGTATCTGAAGAAGTGTGCATGCACACGAAAGCTCATACCAAGAACTGACTTAGTTGGTCTTTAAGGTGCTACTGGAAGGAATTTGTTTTGTTTTGACTATGGCAGACCAACACGGCTACCTATCTGTAACTGTTAAAACCGTGTTTGTGGAAGACAATCTTATTCAGCTATGAGTGATTGCCAAAGAAGAAGAAGGACCATCTACCTTTTTTCCAGAGGGGAGTAGTTCTCAGAGGGGAAAACTCCATGGTGAAATAGATTACACACACCCATTTCATCTCATGAAGGAAAATCCAGAATCCCACCTTTGACTCGATTTTGGGTGCATGAGAGGAGAAGGGGAGAAATTGCTACTGCACAGGCTGAAGTTCTTGTGCTGGGCTAATGGGGCTCATTAATTGAATCCCACCCATTGGGTCTACTCTAAGCATGACTCTAGTCTGGTTTTCCCTTTGCTGTCTGAACGTGTGTGGTATTATTTTCCTACAGACTCTGGTCTTTAGCACAAAATAGAAGTTTGGGGAGAAGTCCTTCCCCAGAAACTGTAACTGTAATTTGTTATAGGAGAAGCCCATGCATAGATCATACACTTATTCACATAGACATTGATTCATGTACGCTGTGCAACTACATTCTCCTTCTTTCAAGGCTTAGTTTGGGACACATTTCATTTGACATAAGCTTTGCTGATAAGCATACAAACTTTGATTGTACAGAGCATCACCGATCACACCGATCACATGTCATTAAATGTTAGCTGATTGTAATTGTATTATCACAATATTTATTATTATTATTATTATTATTATTATTAATTAATTAATTAATTAATTAATTAATTAATTATCTTCCATGCAAGTGTCTCAAGGCAATATTCAGTGATAATGGCTAAAAGCAGATAAAAAAACCCACAAACATTTAATAACAAACAACAACAACGCAATACAGAATAGACACCTAGGGCAGAGACCCATTCTTCAACAATATCTTCAACAACGAAATGGAAAAATAATTTGAATATTTATTTCTAATGATGCATAATAAGACAAATGACTAGAATTAGAATTATAAAAAGAGAATCATGCTTTTTTCTGTTTGGCCGTATTTTACTCTGACAATATGATTGTTGTACTAAACTGGAAAATAAATCTAACAGCAACGTGTGGTGGCTTTCGAGTCCAATTTTTGGAAACTTCTCCCGACAGTATATGACAATGTGACCCATCTCCTCAAAAGGTAAAAATAAACAGCGCAATAGAAAAATAAATTATCAAAATGTGGGTTTTGTGATGCACACTTTGAAAAGTCATTTTTCATGCCTAGCTTTTAAGAAGACAAAAGTGATCCAAAGTTGGGGAAGATAGGAAATTACTGATAACAGGATAAAATATGACTACCATATCGAAGGTTTTCAGTAACAGCATTATTTTGCAAACATGTAAATTTAACCTAAACAGGAAAGGTTTTTTTCCTGAACAAATCAGGAAAACAAATACAGATTTATTAATAGCATGGTCTTAGAGTCATTTAAACAATGGGTCTTCCTTGACACTAAGAGAGCATTTTTAGAAATCTTTATAATTGATCACTGCAATAGCAATTTTTATGAAGCAGAAGTAAAATATCCTGTTTTGATATTACTCCTACTAGCATAATCCATAAAGAGAATAAAGAAAGAGAATAACATTAGTGTGTTATTCTGCTTGTGGTACAATTCTGCTTGTGGTACAAAACATGCATATAAGATTCAATCCCACAGCGACAAAGAGTAAAACACTGAAAAATTTATATATCTGCACATCTGCATTCTGCAACCATTGTGTTGCTTTCAGCATTGCATCCTTTCAGTATAACAGATGTGAGAAGCATCTTCTTCTGTTTCTTACAGTGAAACGCCTTGCCCCATGAAGCATGGCAGTCTCCTCCCTCACTGTTCCCCACCAGTTAAACTATGGAACTTGCTCCCAAATGAGGCAGTGATAGCCACTAACCTACCGTAGTTTTCCATGTATAAGACGATGATTTTTCATTTAAAAATTACAGTTGTACATCGGTTTACGAACTTAATCTGTTCCGGAAGTCCGTTCTTAAACCAAAGCCATTCTTAAACTGAGGCGCACTTTCCCTAATGAGGCCTCCCACCACCAGTGCCCTTCCACCATTCAGATTCTGTTCTGAGACTGAGGCAAAGTTCGCTAATCAGAACGCTACTTCCGGTTTTGTGGAGTTCTTATACCGAATAGTTTGTAAACAGGACTGTTATTAAACCGAGGTACCACTGTATGTTAAAAATTGGGGCTCATCTTATACAGGGATAGTGCATAGAGGAAACATGTGATTGGTTGCTGCTGCGAGCCGGAGATCGTCAGCGATTATTTGGCGTGTCCTTGGTGGCTGCGTCAAGGGCTGGTGTTGATTAGGTGTCACTGCGTCTATTGAGCAGGTAATTGGCAGCTTCTGCCGGCAAGGGGATAGATGATCTTTGGCCAGGACCATCTTACCCATAGGCGCTAGAGGTGTGGGGCACCCGGGCACCAGACTCTCAGGGGCACCAGGTCGAGAGTCCGGGGCCCAAGAATTGAGTCCAGAGAAGAGCCTTCCCAATAGTCAGAGCGCCGCAGCGGGCTCTTCTGCTGTGGGCAGCTCTGCGCCATGAGTTTGGGAGCAACCGAGCTAGCAAGATGCTGAGGCGGCTGGCCAGCTCCACCTTCCTGCGTGCCTGGGACTGGGCAACCTGGGGGGGGCACCAGGCAGATCTTTGCACCCCAGCACTGCATATGCTTAAGATAGCCATGTCTTTGGCTTTTGCGATGTGCACAAGTGGCAGCGCAGTTCCTGCTGGTGAGCGATTTTTGTCAATTCTCCCCCAAAAAGCTGAACAACTCTGGACCACCACCACCCCAAAAAAGCTCAGAAAGCTCAACAACTTTGGGCAATCTCCATTAATTTGGAGTCCCCAAAATAGGGGGCGTCTTATACACGGGGGCATCTTATACAGAAGATTAGACATATTAATGGGGGCAAGGGCTGTTCCTGGAGGCTGTGCCCTGCCTCCACAGCGGGAGGCAGTAAAGCTTCTGAAAAGCAGTGCTGGAAATCACAGGAGGGGAGAGTGCTCTTGCTCTCGAATGCGGCTTGCAGGTTTCTCACAGGCAACTAGTTGGTCACTGTGAAAACAGGATGCAAGGCTAGATGGGTCATTGGCCTGATCCAGCAGGCTATTTTTATATTCTTACCTTTTTATACTGGCAGCTATTATTTTATGAAGCAGACAATTTAAAAGAAGTATTTTTCACAGCTGCTGAGCCAGTCTCTTTTCTGTCATTCTTTTATATTGCATTACTACATTGCAGTGTTGTACACTGTAAGCTGCCCTGAGTGGTGGTTGGTTTGTTTTTTAACTAGATGGGCAGGATACGAATGTTTTAAATAAAATAAAATAAATTTAAACGAGCTTTTCCATCTAGTAAAAAGAGGCACTATGTGCAGCCATTGCTGCATATGTTCCCAGTCACGCACAGCTTCCTCCGAATTGTGGCCTTCTGCCATCAAAACATGTAGGGTAGGGTTATTAGCCACTGGCCAAATGCAGCAGGGCAAAACAGAGTGTGTTTATTTCTCAATTTAGAGTTCGATTCAGATTTAGTTAGATTTAGAGTTATGGTATGAAGATTAGGAGTGGGTTTGAATCCATTCTCCATAGCATAAGAGAAGAAAATAACCATAACTGGAATAGAATTAATATTCCCTCCCTATTTGCCAATGTAGCCTGAAGAATAGCCAATACATATTGGGTTTTAAACACCTATTTTACATTCTGAAAAAAAAAATCCAAGTAAAAATAGAACTATTTTGCAGGGCTGCACCACATAATTTCCCCAAGGCAGAAATGTTGAGTGTTGAGCAGAGATTGTTCGCCCAGGAAACATTTCCATGGTGAGTTTGGGGAGCGGCTCCTGTTTGCTGCGATTGTTCACTATAATGCTGCTTTGGTGCCATCATTTTTCCCTGATTGAAGCTTCATGTGTCTTCAAAACATATGCTCTACCACTGAGTTGTAACCATTTCTCAAAGCACAGGATTGGGTTTTTATGTCCTCACAACACACATCTAGCTTCCCTCCGCCAATGGGACATACAGGAGCTGCCAGGAAAGCTCAGTAGCTGTGTGAGGGTGTTATCCCATTTTATCTGTTCTGAAAATGGCTCTGTACAGTGTTTTATTGCTGTTCTGCTTTTTCTGTTTGAATAAAAGTTGTTTTTAGCCAAGTGAGATTTTAATGGCACTCCATCATCCATAAGCCTGTTAACCATAATCATACAGCACAGCTAACCATATCCCCTTTATGTTTCCTCTTGTGTGCCTGCGAACACCTCATATCCGTCAGTTTCAGTCTAGCAATGCCACTTTGATTTGAACAGACAGCCTCCTGATCCAGTAATTCAAGTATGTCAGGGATGTACTAGCTACATAGACCTGCTCCATGTGTGAAACACCTTTATGGGATCTCACTTCAACAGACTGTCTAGTAATCTATAGAATATGATGCAGCATCCCACTCTGCAATGAATGAACGGAGCCTGGGTTGATTTGGTGTGTTAGATCAGCAGGTTTGTTGCCAAATGGACAAGGTGTTGGGCTTGCCCCTGCAAGAATGAACACAGGGGCAATGCCCAGTGGCGTAGCGTGGGTTGTCAGCACCCGGGGCAAGGCAAGTAATTTGCACCCCCTAACCCGTGGATTTGCGCCCCCTAACCCGTGGATTTGCGCCCCTAACCCTAACCCCCAGATGTTGCGCCCGGTGCGGCCGGCCCCCCCTGCACCCCCCACGCTACGCCACTGGCAATGCCCCACAGGTAAAGCAGTCTGTTCTCTGAAACTGCTGCCGGTGCCAATGCAGATGTGAATGTGTATCCACATAAAAGTACTAGCATCCTTTCGGGCGTGGGTGCCTCTGGATCAAGCCCATTGCTGCACAGCTTTTGCCTTCAAACACATTTTCACTCCAAAATATTTGAACAGAGTGTTCTGACAACGAAAGAAGAAGAAATCCAAAAACCTGGGAAGAGAAACTATGCACTAAAGTTCTAAATTCTTCCACTAAAGAGCTACATTCTTTTACGTGTATGTTGGATTCTTCTTGCGCATAACTGTACTCCAATAATTAAAAAAAGGGTTGATGGAAGGAGGCCTTTTCAGTGACCTTGTGTCCCTCCCTTGGAGGAAGAGGCCTGACAGGTAGATATATGGAGAGTTTGTTATTGTAAATTCCAGATCTTGTGCTTATCTCTGACTCAACTTCTGGGTCTTTATCTGGAATTCCTGTGAAAGGTCAACCAGTATATTACTGCTTCTCTTCACCTTGTACCGACCCCAGCTTTAAAAATACACTTTATACAAATGGCGGGGGGTTGGCCTTCTTCCCCAAATGGAACTGCGAAGGTGAATGAATGATGTAGGTGGGGATGGGAAGATACTCACTTGGAAAATATGCAGCCTAGAATGTGGCTTTCCTGATCACCCCAATCTTCCCTATAATTAGCATTCTTACTTTGTATCATTTAATAAAACCAGACTCTTCAGAAATCTCTTAAAAGACAAATGTACCATACTCTTGGGGGTAACCAGAATGATTGCCTGAACTATAAGGAAAGTTCAGGAGTGCGTATTAGTATTGAATTGGCATGGATGGTCAGTGGATATTCAATATCTGTGTATAGCATGCTGTATGTAATTATATACAGAACAAAGGAGCATCAGTGTTCTGATGAGTACTGTATTTATAGGGTATAGGTCATTTGTACTTTTGGACTATTTGTAAATGTGCCCCCTGTACACATTCTCTTATCAGCTCCAAATTATTTTCTTTTTCTTTTAGTTATTAAAATGTACAACTAGCCATTCCTCTCCCCACCTCAAAGGGAGCCTAGAGTGCCTCACAAGACTAACATCACATAAAACAACACCATAATGAGTGCATCTCAAGGTAGGGCATGAAAGAACTCTGGAGAGTTGCTGCCAATCAGTGCAGACAATACTAAGCTAGATGGACCAAAGTACTGACTTGGTATAAGGCAGCTTCCTTTGATGGACACCATGTTTGTAGGATTGGGGATTTTATAATAATAATAATAATTTATTATTTATACCCCGCCCATCTGGCTGAGTCTCCCCAGCTACTCTGGACGGCTCCCAATCAAATGTTAAAAACAATACAGCATTAAATATTTAAAACTTCCCTGATGTCTTTTAAAGATAGGATAACTGCTTATTTCCTTCACATCTGAAGGGAGGGTGTTCCACAGGGTGGGCGCCACTACCGAGAAGGCCCTCTGTCTGGTTCCCTGTAACCTCACTTCTCGCAGTGAGGAAACTGCCAGAAGGCCCTCGGCGCTGGACCTCAGTGTCCGGGCTGAACGATGGGGTGGAGACGCTCCTTCAGATATAGAGGACCGATGCCATTTTGGGCTTTAAAGGTCAGCACCAACACTTTGAATTGTGCTCGGAATCGTACTGGGATGCCAATGCAGATCTCTCAGAACTTTTGTCTCTCTAGGTTCTGGTTATTCTGATTTCTGGCTGGTTGGCTTCAATGGAAGACAAAACTGGTTTCTGCTCCAGGCTGAGAGCCTGTTGGTGGAACCTGTTGCCCTGGATAAGAGATGAGAGGGGAGTGTGTACAGGCAGAGGGTGCTTGGTGGATGGTTTCTCTGTTTCTTTCTGCAGAGCTAATTGGCATTCCTAAAATATATCACATTTATTTTGTGATTTTGCTGATTTTTGTTGTTTGGATTCGTTTATTATATTTTGCTTTTGCATTAGGAAGTGCCTTTATTTATCGATGTTTTGTTGTTGTTGTGAGCTAGAATAGAATAGAGCAACTCTTTTGCATTAGCCCTTAGACCATAGCAGTACAGAGTGAGGTAACAGCATTTAAACCAAGACAGCAAAATGTACATAAACTTTGATGAAAAATATTACTACTTGCTATTCATTATTAGTAAAATTAGTAATAAGGGTTAATAAAATTTAAACGTATTCATGTTATAGCATAAAAATACATATTGAAACATATTAAGTGAGAAGCTTTGAGGTCAACTTGGTTGTTGCAAAAGCAACATAAAATCAAAGCCAATCAAATCTCTCTAAGATGTACAGCTGCTTTGGTTATAATGAAGCATCACTAAACTTCCTATTGACAAACACTAATTGATGCATGGAACAGCTGTAGTGCCTGACGTGAGGAGGCAGGAAAGCGTTACAATGAAACTGCTAAATGTGGACGCTCTAATTGTGACTTTTTTCCAGCAGAAGAAAACAGTATACAGTTGGAGTCTGCATTCTATAACTGTTAACAGAAGATAGACTGATAGATGATCTGGGAAGTTCAACCATACTGGAAAGAGACTTGAATACATAATTCTAAATTACAACTGTTTCCTGCTGACACCGTATTTCACTGAAGAAATTAAAGAGCTATAATGTCATGAGTTGACATAAGTGTGAAAATGAAAAAGAAAAATTAGCCTATGAAACAAGTTAGCTGACATTTAATGCCAAACCTATCATAGGAGAGGTTAGAGATTGTTAAGATTACTGCTGATAATGGACGACTGGAAAACAAAAAGGCTAGTCTCTGAAATATAGCTTTTAAATGTATGAGGGGGGAGAGTAAATCTCTGGTCTGAAAGGTTCAATCCCAGAAGCCCTTTTATATCTTATCAAAAATGAGATGTTTATTATTCTCTGTTCTCTGCTGAGGTGCTCAGTGGGCCAAAAAACCATTCTTTTTGAAGGATACTGGCATAGGTATCCACTCCTTCATAAGATTTATTCTTTGTTCCACCTTTCCCCAATCTGATGCCCTCCAGATGTTATGGACTACAGCTCCCATCATGCTGGCTGGGGATGAGAGAAGATGTCGTCCAAAACATCTGGGAGGCACCAGATTGGAGAAGACTGGTATGTCAGGAGGCAGTTTTCAGATATATCATATTATAGATCTGTATTTTCATAAAAGGCTCAACCTTCTACTTAGACATAAAACCCAAAAATGATTCAGGGAATGAATGGAGCAATTCCCTTTCCCCAAAAGACAATTGACTTAAGAGTCTCCATTTAACAGTTCATTCATTCAACCTGTTTAAATTGGAAAAGGTAAACCATTTGCTAAGTGACTATTGCATCAAACACACCACGTCTGTATCCTAAATAGTATATTTAAAAATACTAACAACATGAGGACAATGTCAGTTTCTGTAAACTTCAGACTTTTACTGGCCCACAGTGAACTTGGTGCTGCACTCAACTTCTCCTGGATTCCAATTCAACAAAAATCTGCTTCTGCCAGCCCTTTCCCATGCACTTTTATCTGGAGCCACTCTGATACAGATATGTATAATTATATCATTTTTAATGTTATTTTTATGGACGTGTGTTGGACCACTACAAATGAGTAAAACAAAAAGCATACTTATGTAACTGTACATACAATGGAGTGCTCCTTTTTTGGGTTCCAGTCTGCCTCCAAACAGGGCATTCCACCACCACCGCTCTAGATCTCCTGGTTTTCTTTTTCAACTTAACACTCAGCACTGGGCAGCTGAGCACATGCTCTATTCTCTTTGGACTATTTGCAGGGGGTGGGAATTGTCCCCTTAGTTGTAGAGCACCATAGAAACATGGGAGGTCACACTGTTGTACCATCTAGCTCAGCATTGCCCAGCCCAGGTTTGCAACATTGCTAGTCCTACTTGGAGATGCTGAAGGAATCATCTTGTATGCAAAGCAGATGTTCTGCCACTGAACTATGGCCCTTTCCTTAACTGAGTTGGAGCTCTCCCTTTTTCTTCAAAAGATGGAAGGTCTCAGGTGTGGGTTGGGAGGAATTTGAACTTCTCCCCTCATGGAGTTCATCTCTGTAGAGTGACTCCTGTTTCACTAGCATCTTATAGACAACCTTAAGGATCTGTAGTCAGAAGCAATTTCTCCTGGGTCCAGTAGGACTTACTTCAATGCGCTAAGGATTGCAGCCTTAGTCCAGTGTCACCAGATATTACAGGACTCCGTTGCTAACATCAGAATTGCCTCAGGATGCAGAATGACAACACCACTGCAGTAGATTGACCTTTACAGGGAGAAATTACCTGGCTGCATCTTATGCTTGTCTGCACTGTGTAAGCTCAGCATCTTGATGACTGCTTCCAGCTATGTTGATACACTTCCGTCCATAGGATGATGGTGAGCTGGAGACAGATAATTTATTTTGAAAGTTTCTATATTTGCTTATGCATCACTTACCAGGAGCCACAGATCTGTATGCAGAAAAAGGTGACGTACTGTTTATGGTATTAAATATGTTACATTTTTGCTGCCTTTATCATCTGTGAAAGGTCACCCTAAACCCTGCTGTTAACTACTCAGTTACCTTGTCCTTTTAAGTGGATGTATTTTTTAAAAATTTCTTTTAAAGGAACAGTAGGTGTTTTCTTACATTCCCTTCTTTACATTGGGTTCTGGAGATGTTCATTGGAAAACCTGTTTAAGTTTCTCACAAGCAAAGTCAAAAGGCATATGCCATGTTTGAAGGGGCGGGGGAGTTGAAAACAAAGTACCAATCATTTATGGAATCTTCAGACGTGCATCAAATATTCCGCCTGCATGTGAAAAACAGAGGTGTGTGGCCAGACACATCTTGCTCAACTGTAATTGAATTAAAATCCTGTTCTCTTAGGAAGTCTTTTCCAAATAGAGTTATCTGCCAAGGAAACTCTATGTTATAGAGGTTAATCATATTGCAAGGGATTCTGAGTAATGTTATAGGGGGCATGTTAATTAATGTGGAGTGCAGGATAGATCTTCTGGGCATAACTGTTGTTCAGGTTGAACTGTCCCTTGGTGCAGTTAGGTGATTTTAGACTCTGGACTTAATGTGTTCTATCAGAATGGACCTGAGTGAACCATGCCCATTGATTTTAATGGGTCTGTTCTGAGCAGGACTAGCATGGGGTACAGCCCAATGGACTTGGTGAGGGGGAAAGTGCTGTATTACTTTGCTAGATTCAGAATGGAGTAAGGCAGCTCTTTTGAATTTGAGGGTCCTCCTGCTCATTTTGCTGTGGGGCCCTGGTCCTCTGCCCCAAAGTCTTGCCACCGCTCTCAACCGCAAAAGAAAACGATAGACCAAAAGCTCTCACACTGTCATTCTCTTTTGTTCTGGGCAACAAAACATACCTAGTAAGGCATTGCCACTACAGAGGAAATGGTGAATTTGAGGAACATTCTCTTTTTCTGTCACAGTGTGATCTAAAACGCACGCAACATAACAGGCTGATTTCAGTATCAGCAAAGTGAATCAGAAAGAGGATGGCAGAAGAAGAAGAAAATGCAATTGTGCGCAACTAATCCCATGCTTTTGCATCTATCTTGCATCTTGTATCTAAATAAGATCTCTGTAGTCTATTATTCCAATGAGTGGGATGTTATCAGTTTACTGATCCATCATCAGCTAGCAGAACTAAAGTAAGAGTGAAGTATGTGGCTACAATTTAGCCCCCACCTTGGGTAGCATTAAAAGAGCATTGGGCACATTCATGGAGGAGAAGGCTATCAATGACCACTAGCCTCAATGGCTGTGCTCTGAATGTCAGTGGCAGGAAGCCACAGGAGGGGACAGTGCTTTTGTCCTTGGGTCTTACGTAGGGGTTCCCCACTGGTATCTGGTAAGCCACTGTGCGAACAGGATGCTGGACTTGATGGGTCATGGGCTCTTCTTGTGTTCTTTTGTTCATTAGCAGTTTACAGTTTTACATACAGACCAGGCAAATTGCTTAACCTTGTGACACAGTGCAGGAGGAAGCCTCAGGTGTGCCTCCTGACTGCACAAGACACATTTATAGAGAAATAAGACCTTTTTGTTTGGGCCTGGTGATGTGAATGAAGCCAGTGGAGGGGAACTGCTGTGATGTCATGGCAGCGAGCAGCCAGTTGCATTGTGTGCTGGTCACATGTTTCATTCTAGGGGGTTCAAAACGCCTCAGTGCTCATATTCTAAGTCTGCCTCTTTATTGGGAAACTGGAAATAGAGAGGAGGGTTCACCTGGGCATGTGCAGAGTGCTACACCGTACATTTTAGTTACATATCAGATAATCACTTACATTTTAGTTACATATCAGATAATCATATCAGATAATCACTATTCCTGCTTAAACTGCTTTTATGTTGCTCTTTTTTGGCTTGGGTGGTGTGCATCTAGCTTTTACTCAGGGTAGACCCACTGAAATGAATCCCATCCATTGTTTTAAAATGTTGCACACCACTTAGAGGTTTTAGAAAATGTTAAGTGGTTTACAAATGCCTTTTAAAAATAAAGAAAGACATACTGAAAGGGAATGCACCAGCCTGCATTTTCTGTGTGGATAACTTAAAGTAGGCATGCCTAGCCTGTATGCAGATGTTGTTGGACTGCAAGTCCCATAAGCCCCTGCCATCATGCTCAATGATCAGGGAATTGTGGTCCCAACAACATCTGGAGAGCCACAGATTAAAAACCCCAGTGCTAAACAACAGGGCTATTATGCATGAACTAGCTGTTTAAGAACAAAAGCTGAACTATTTTTGACCGCTCCATGGACTGCAGTGATTCTGGGAGAAGTTTAGTGTGACTTTGCATGCTTTTAATTGTATTCTAAGAAATAAATAAATCCCAAGCCACTGTGAACTTTCAACCTAAGCTAAAGTATACATAGCTTAGTGAACAGGAAATGTGTTGCTCATTCTATAATAAATTACGTAAAAGAAGCCTAATTCAAATGAAGGAGTTGGTTGTATATTAGCGATTCTGCCCCCTCCTATCATTATACAAATGTTGGTAATAGAGGGGAACTGGGCAAGATACAAGGTGACAGCTCAGTCACAAGGACATCTATGCCATAAGTTGAACAAATTTAGATTATTCCACAAACTAAGGAAGGCCCAAAGCTACATCATCTCGAATCTCATTCATCTTGTAACATGGTGCTCAGTACCCAGTGGGCATTTGGCTTTTCTTGACTTCCCTTCATCCTCTTTGGTATTTACGCCACAGATAGATCCAGAGCTTTAAACCCAGCTTGGGATCAGACGTAGCATCTTTCTCTGGCCTATTTTTCATTTGAAAGTGTAATCAGATTTTTTATACCTTGTAACTAACTGGTCCAGACCAATGCTTAAGTCTACAGCATCCAATCCTAGTAATTAATTACTGGCTAAGGTTAAAGCACAATATAATTTTGCTAATTACTCACAGCTTGGGGCCCATTTTTTTCCATACAGCCAACAACGGCATGTTTTTAATCCCCATAATAACAATAATGGCATACATCATTAACCCTATTTTATTCTTTCTTAATTTTTTATAATACCAATAACAAAGATCATTAACCTCTGTTCTGCTTAACATCTAATCAGCCATTTTAGTTAAATAAATATCAGGGAAAGCATTAAATATCACTTCGCTAAGCTAGCTTTACTCTCAGGAGGGGGATTCTTCCTAATGCATTATATTAACATCCGTTTACTTCACAAGTGTCAAACCGTGAGTGGTAATGAGGAAATAGATACTGCAGAATATATGGCTTTAATCAGAGTAGCTCCTTTTTCGCGTGCAGTTTTTAATCCTAAACTATTTCACCCCATTTCAATCCTCTGCCCAACCGTGAGAAATTTCTAGAAGCATTGTTGCTGTTCTAGCTGTAGCTCAGACACTGAGGGAACCATTGACAGCAGCTTCCCCCACCCCCAAGGCATTATTCATCTACATGCGAGGTACTTCTTTGACAGGAAGATTCCCATGCTCAGGCATGAAGATAACATGTATATAACATATCCTGCAATCTAGTTTGGATGAATGGATAGACCAGGCATATGAACTTAAGACATGTGTTAGTTCATCCTCCCACAGGTCTTCTTCTTTGGCAATCACTCGTAGCCGAGTAAGATTGTCTTCCATGAACATGGTTTTAACAGTGAGTCCGCAAGTGATTGTGGAGGCCAGTTCTGGATCTACACATCCTTCCACAGTGGGGACATAGGTTTCCAGATGGGCGCTGATAGGTTTCCAGATGGGCGCTGATTATGGTGAGGGTCTGCCAAGCATGCCTTCCTCTTCGCACGTTTCTCCCTTTCGGCCTGAGTTTGAGCGTCTTCAAAGTCCATGACACTTTTGGTAAAGGCTGTTCTCCAACTGGAGCTCGCAGGCCATTATTTCCCAGTTGTTGGTGTTTATACAACTTTTTTTTTTTTTAGATTGGCTTTGAGAGAGTCTTTAAACCTCTTTTGTTGACCACCAGCATTACACTTTCCATTTTTTAAATTCAGAATAGAGCAGTTTCTTTGGAAGACAATAATCAGGCCTCCGAACAACATGAGCAGTCCAACGAAGTTGATCTTTGCTTCTTCCAGTACACAGGCATTAGTTTAGCCCACTAAAATTCTATTTCTTTGAAACCTACAGTAACTATTATCACAATGAGGCAATATAGAGAACCATGTGTCCAAATAGTCTACACAAATAACCTTTGAGACTAAAATGGATATCAACAACAACAAAAAATGTCCCATGGAATAACACATAAATTCAGGCAAGTATAGGAATAGGCAATGGTTTTAAGTACTTAAAGCCGTTTAATTAATCTGGAAGCTATACTGCCAGGGGTACAGGATTTATAATCATAAGTTTATGAAAATGATAGCCTTAGTCCTGCTACACATTTGCACAACAAAAAATAAAATGCTTTTTGGATTTTATTGGCTCAGTCAGTGAAAAGCATAATAATGTAATCAAGTATTTTCAACGTGCTAGTTCTTCACAGGTTACTCTTCTTTTATTTGCCCAGTCTCTTAGTAAAAACTGTTGGTTATTTGAATGCTGAGCTTCAACAATCCAGAGTCACTGAGCTGGGCATATATATGCCTCGTGGGTGATTAAAAAGAATCCTGAAATTCACAAAGGACATCTTCCTATGCATGAGTTGCTTTAATAAGAGCTTCTCTACCATTCAGGTCAAACTATTTTTCCATATATATTGAGCACACACGCACACACTTATTTACTGTCCAAAGCAGAAGTTCCCTTCAAAACAGAGACGATCTGTGTCATTTTACTTACTAGGGAGGTCTTTGGGACAGATTAAGACAAGGTCCATGACAAAGTATTGAGGCCAAAGGGATACTAGAGTTGACATAGGCAGCAGCAGTTCTCTTTTACTAAAGTTTGGAAGTCACTTAATCTGTAGCTCAGTAGTTCTAAATAGTAAGCCACATGACATTAATCACATGAATGCAGAAAGTTCACACATTTTCATGGGCGCAGTGATTTTATTATTTACCGTAAATCAATAAAATACATAGCTAACTGAGGTTCTTTGCCCCCCACAAAAGGCCTGCCCCCCCCAACAAAAATCCTGGCTACGCCCATGCACATTAAAAAAAAAAATCTAAATTGAAACAATAGGGAAGGAAGTCTTTAACCCCTTATCCCCTGCCATAGTTGCAATGAAACTATCCTGTTGTAATGCTGCTATTTGCATCAGGAAGAAAGGATATGTGTCCCCTTAAACTTAGTTGGATTTACTGCTGAATAGACATGCATAGGATCATGCAGTTAGGCTGCAGTCATATGACACTTTCTTGGGAGTAAGCACCAACGAATTCAGTGGGATTCATTCCAAGTAAATATAAATAGGATGAGGCAGAAATGTAAGAAGGCACTGTTTTGTGTTCCACCCTGTCCCTGTATCCATCACATGCAACCTCGTTTCTGTTGCTCTGCAGTTCATCTTTCGCCATAAACTATGCTATTCGCTGCACTGTAATTTCTTGCTTAAAGTACCGTACATTGTCATTATGTTACTCCACCCCATTTGTTTCAATGCAAAGGAAACACAATGTATATTGGGAGGGGACATAATCAATTACCTGTTGTTTGCCAACAGTAAGCAAGAATCGTGAATATTTGTTGAACTGCTTTCCATTCTGGACACCAGATGAATAAGCAAACCTCAGCAATTTCTGCTGGTGTTTCTGTTTTTGTTGGAATTCTACAATATCCCTAGGATCAGGCCATTCATCTTTATGTAGCTCTTTCCCGTCCCCCCATCCCGAAACATTTCAGCTGTTTGAGAAAATGCAATATTGGAATGATCCTGACAACATTCTTCTAAGAGAGGCCCAAATGTAGGCTGAGCACAGTGGTTTGCCAAAGAATGTGATGTGAACTGGAGACCTTTGGTTCATATCTTATGCTTTTAACTGCTATACCGCATTAACTTCTAGCATCTCACTCCCTTTCCCTTGTAAAACAAATGTCTGGATCTGTGTGGACTTAATATATATCTCCCCACCGCCCTTTAAACATTTAAAGTCTCACTTCTGGTATATCTCAGCAAAAGGAAGTGCAGCTGAGCACATTTTCCTTTGGCAGCTCCGATCCAAAGGCCTTTCAAGCACCTTTTGGTGTGAAATAATAATAATAATAAAATGTTATTGAAAAAAATAGTGGAAAGTGAGTTGGGATTTTAATTGACTTTCATGTTGTTTCCCCACCAAGTTCAACCTGAGGTGAAACATTGCATTTATGTCAGATTTTGCTGCAAGCAAAACAATAGAAAGCCTCTAAAATTAATGTTGGTGTCCAGTCAAAGGCCATACATAGCCATTAGTGGGAGTGCTGGGTTGAGATAACAACGCATTGGAAGCATGAAAAATTCAACAGTAATTGCTATCTTCTGGTCTCTCTCCTTTTCTTCCTCTCTCTCTCTCTCTCTCTCTCTCTCTCTCTCTCTCTCTCTCATATAGAATCAGCTATGCTTTCCCAAAATGGCATGTCTGCTGTTCTACCCCACAGTAATGCAATGGATCTCGATCATTATGACTAATGGAACTGCCGAGAAGCTTCTCTTTTATTTTTTGGCAAAATGCAATACCACAGTCGATCTTTCACCACACATTAGGGACCCATGTAACAAGCATTTCTGGTTGCCTGAGGACTAACTTTGATTCAGCACCTCCCCACCTTCCGCCACCCAACTCAGTAAACTACAGTAAGATGAGTGGAGTGCTATAATTCAATGCTATTGCGAATCTAATGCTTGTCTCTTTCTCTCCTCCACTTAGGGCTTTACAGTGTAAATTTACACTACTAGTTTTGTTAACATCTATCAGCTTGCACCAGGCCAAACACTACACACACACACACACACACAAGTCTCAGGGCATTTGGGTTTTGCTTTACATCAAGGAACTAATCATACTGTCCCCCACATTATACAGTAAATTTGCAAGCCACGTATTATGGTTTAAGATTCAAACCTCTGGACACAATTATGGTTGACCAGTAGGCTTTTCATCTGGCAAATGACTTGGCTGACTTCGAAATCAGATCTTATACCTTCCAGATAGCAAACTTGTTGGCTATCCATGAGATTTTAGCTTTTGGGTGGATATTTCACAGGCTAGTTTTTGTGTTTTTAAAAGCAAAAGAAGGACCACTTGTGTAACAGCAGTCTGTGTAAAGAAATTTTTCATAAGAGCAAACAAAATAGAAAGGCAGAGAGATAACTTCTGCTGTTGATACAGGGGTAAGATCACATTTAATTTCAAGTCAATAGATTTGCAGAAACTCAGCACTTAGGTGATCAAAGACAAAGCAAGATTTGTTCCCATAATTGCATTGTTGTTATTACCAATTCATGCATCCTTACAACACATTTTCAATATATCTAAGATTAACTATTATTTTCTCTCCTATAAATAAAATATAATCATCCTGAAAACCAGTGAAGGGGAAACCATCAGATCCATTAACCTGACTAAGAATTCCTTCAGGCCGATAATACAGTACTGTGGATCTTTCATTTTATTGAGCTATATCTTTTTCGTATGGCAACCAGCAGAGAGAGAGAGAAAAATCAAATTTAAAATCAAAGGCTAAGGGTTTTTGTTCTGGGAAGTGGTGAGCGAGTGGCTGCATATCCGTTTGTGCCTAAGGTCAACTTTTTTAAAAAGAACTCTTAATTTGCAAACCCTAGAATGCAACCAAAGGGCATTGCTTTCTGAATGTAGGGAATGTGTTCTTTCATTCTTTGTTGGGTATCATTTTCAAAATCTTTGTTGCTAAGATTGTAGCTATCTAACCCTGCAGTTCTTCAGACCCTTTCACATCTTCTCTGACACTCATCCAGGACTGTGTGCTGTTTGGTTCCTTAAAAATAGTTCTAATAATAAGGGTCAAAGCTGCATTGCCTTGATAAAGCTATGGGTGTGTGGGTGTGCGTGTATCACAATTCATTTCCCCTCCAGCTTTACAACACCCAGGAGTGGGCATTTCTCTTGTCTCTCTGTGGTGAAACCCCCTCATAAAACATGAAATCAACAATAAGGTAATCTTGCAAAAGGATAATGTTTTATAGGCAACCTATTATCTCCTAACAGAAGGGGCGATTAGTCAGCTGCTCTGCTTGAACCTGATCCAAAGCCATTTCAATTCCCAGCTCCACTCAGTGCTACACTCAAGCCGTAAAGCCAGGAAACTAGAATAATCACTTTGGCTTCTTTTTCTGGGATTATTATCATCATTATTGTTAGTGATGGCGATTGCCGCCTTTGTTTTTGCTTTCGGTAACCAACGCTCAGCCAAAATGCATCACTGATGTCTAGTAATATAATTAATGTCATCCTGGAGCGTTGGCACTTATCCTTTCTGCCTGACTCATAGTGCTGTAGTATCTGTATATAAGATATAAGATAAAATGAGCTACATCTCTTGCTAGGAAAATATCTGGAATCAAGATGGATTCGGGGTGTGTGAAGGGGAGTCTTGCCCGTTGTAAGGGAACATTGCACCCAGCCATTGTGACAGGATCTCTGCCAATGAGGGTCAGGCTAGCCAGTGTTTGGTGGCAGGTATTACCTCTCCCTACAATAGTATTCCCTGCATGGCAGTGCTTTTCGTCTTCACAAGAATCAGTGGCAACCTTAACATATAGGAGAAAGTAAAGGCATACATAGGGGTGCGGGTGGCGCTGTGGGTTAAACCACAGAGCCTAGGACTTGCTGATCAGAAGGTTGGGGTGAGCTCCCATTGCTCGGTCCCTGCTCCTGCCAACCTAGCATTTTGAAAGCACGTCAAAGTGCAAGTAGATAAATAGGTACCGCTCGGGCGGGAAGGTAAACGGCGTTTCTGTGTGCTGCTCTGGTTCACCGGAAGTGGCTTAGTCATGCTGGCCACATGACCCAGAAGCTGTAGGCCGGCTCCCTCGGCCAATAAAGCGAGATGAGCGCCGCAACCCCAGAGTCGGTCACGACTGGACCTAATGGTCAGGGGTCCCTTTACCTTTACCTAAAGGCATACCGGACACTATGAAAAAGTGCTGTTTTCCTGGAGCAATTTCACTACAACAAATGGTTGCAACCTTTGGGGCTGACTAGTTTAGAAACCAGGTAAGAAGGGACATCATAGAGGTTCATAGCATCTTTCATTATACTGGAACCTGAGTCAGCCAATGATGCCAAATGATGAGAGATTGCGGACAGGTGGAATTAAACGGTGGAGTTCACTACCACAAGATGTGGCAATGGCTACCAATTTAGATAGGTTTAAAAGGTGAATAGACATATCCATGGAGGATAAAGCTAATCATGATCTCTATATATTATCCCCAGGGACACGGGTGGCCCTGTGGTCTAAACCACTGAGCCTCTTGGGCCTGCCGATCATAAGGTTGGCGATTCGAATCCCTGTGACGGGGTGAGCTCCTCTTGCTCTGTCCCATCTCCTGCCAACCTAGCAGTTCAAAAGCACACCGGCGCAAGCAGATAAATAGGTACTGCTGCAGTGGGAAGGTAAACGGCATAACTTTTTATTTTATTTTTATTAGCAGAATACTTATTCTGAATTGTGATCTGGCTAGAAACGCATAATGATTTTTTTCTTAATGCACACACTTCAACATCTTCCTATTTTTGTTTCATTTCATTCATTCCAATTGGTCAGAAATGGACTTGCAAAATTAACTTTCTTTCATTGCCTTCTTGCCCTCTTCTGTGATGTTCAATCTTGATAGCTAGATTCATTTTGTCAAACAACTTTCTGATTTCATTTGTCTATTCAAATCTATTAGGTCTTATCCATGTATTATGAGTGCCAGCACGCTGTTAAGGAAAGTGTGAACAGTCAAAAGTGGAGGTGGCTGTTTATTTACATGGAAAAGATCAGTGCTAATGTAACCACATCTGGCTTGTAGCAAAGTCCTGCAGAGTTGCTGAAGCTTTAAGGAGGTTTAGTGATTTGCCTGAAATCACATAATTTGCAACTAGATCACTAGGATTAGAAGTTCAAACCAGAAATCTTTGGAGCTTTGGGACTTTCTTTTTTAACCGCTATATGCAAGTGATATGATTTCCTGCTCTCCGTACAATTTCAGGCCCAATTATTTAACTTCTCTTCCTTTGGTTAAATCAACTCTCTCTGTGATCTGGTGAGAAAAGGAAGATAGGAAGGAAGAAAGACTAATACAATAACCTGCCTTACTATGATGGATGAAATAAACATTCTGCAGGCATCCACAGTCACGATGTTGACAACTCATGTTCTAGTGTAGCTTCAGCAATGGGGAGACTTTTCTACTTCTGGAGGCTCCCTGCATGATTAAAAATATTGGAAGACCAGGATTCTTAATCACTTGAGAAGCTTCCTTGAGTAGCAAGGGCTTCCCCATTGCAAAACCTACGTTAGAAGACAGGGAAGTCAACATAAGCTAGGGGATAAGAAGGATGCTGTGATCCTTTTCTACCTGTGTACAGCTGTAAATGCCTGCCAAGAGCTTTAAAGGGTTTGGGTTGTGTGTATGTGTTATTTCATCTACTCTTTTTGTTACAAACCATGTTCTGATTGCTGGATATTTACCCAAAACTGTTTTTCTAGGGCAATGGGTGAGGCTTTTAACCAGAGGGTGTTTATAACTCAGATGTATTTCCTGTTCCTGTTTCAGGAACATCACACAAATATGGAAATAGGAGGAGAAACTGTGTCTGGTGTGCAATCTAATTTGCATTCCCCCTCCTCCCAAAAAATGTGTGAGCTATTTCTCAAAATTCACGCTTCTCTGAATTTTGCACTGCAGATTTCCAACCCAAAAATGTGTGTTAAAAGAACACAGATTTGGGGAAAGTGTGCATTAAAATGCATACATTAGTGAAAGCAACATACAAAATTTATTATGTTTGGGGAAAGTGCTTGCAAATGTGCAAGGGATCTTCTTCCTGATCTCAGACAGTTCCTCGTTCTCACCAGTGTACATCCAGAAGTTCATCTTCCATGAGCTGATCTGTCCTCCTGCCTAGGTATGCTTGGTGGCAAGTTAAGAAGGCAATTAACTCATCATGCAACTTCTGACACCATTCATTTCAACAAGACTTGCACAGTGAAACCTCGGGTTAAGAACTTAATTCATTCTGGAGGTCAGTTCTTAACCTGAAACTGTTCTTAACCTAAGGTACTTTAGCTAATGGGGCCTCCCGCTGCCGCCACGCCACCACCACGCGATTTCTGTTCTCATCCTGAAGCAAAGTTCTTAACCTGAGGTACTATTTCTGGGTTAGCGGAGTCTGTAACCTGAAGCGTCTGTAACCTGAAGCATCTGTAACGTGAGGTACCACTGTATAGGCTATCCCCAAAAATGCACCCTGAAAATAGCTAGCCATTGTATAGCAGCAGAGCCTGGTGGATTGCACCCAAATACTTTATCCGGTTAATGATACTTTTTTTTTTCCAAATTACCATTCTGCAATCTAATATAAAATTAATTTATAGCAAGACAAAGGTAGCCCAGGAAATTAAACTGTCGAAATCATTTTCAATTATAGCGTAATAAGAAAAGGGCTTTCAAAACACAAACACTGTATCTAGAATTAGATGCAGCCAAAAAGGATTTATTCTATTTACTTATGTCTGTGGGAATAGACATTAATGGATTTTCATTAAGCACAGTGACTCTGAATATTTCTGGAGCAGAGTTGCAGTTTGGGGGGAAATGGGATGTCCTACAAGATTACTCTTTGAACATTTGAATCATGAAACTGTCTGTTATTGGCATCCAGCATCCATCCTGTAACACTGAGCTACTTGCCTCAGCACATAGATGCTTGATGAACATGACAGTGGAACGAGATGCTTCCTTGTTTTGAAGCAGTAACCCTGGTGGACTAGAACACCAGGCTTAATTTGCCCTTAACACATGCTGATTCCACAGGATCAAAAGTGTCTAGTAGTTACTGGACCCAAGAATTTATGGTGTCTAGCTCCCACAAATTCATAACAGTAACATTGTAGTAGACACCTTTCTGTTTTTAAACTCTGACATTTTATTTATTTATTTTAATAAACGCTTTTGTCTCCATTGTCTATTGCAGGCACAGCAAACCCTTGGTCCTTCAGATGTTGCTCCCACCATCCCTGACCTTTGGGCGTACTGGCTGGGGCTGCTGGGAGTTGGAGGGCCACAGGTTCCCCATCTCTGGTCTAACATTTCTTGGGGTGGAAGTAAAAATGAGGTGGGTTGTTGCGTTTTAGAAGTCCTCCAAAAAGCATCTGGATTCTCCAGCAGTTTAAGGGGGAAAGTAAATATGAGGAGCCGCCCTGAGCCCGGCTTCAGCTGGGGAGGGCGGGATATAAATAAAATTTATTATTATTATTATCCAGACCTCACTTCCACAAGCAAGAACATTACTTGAGCACAGCTCTAGTCAAGGAATACACTCACTGCTGGGAATGGGTGGGTGAAGTGGCTCTTCTCAGTTCCTCTCTCCATCTGCAGACCTCACCATCACCATCACCCCCTCTGCTCTTGAGGTGCCCCCAATCCCTTGGATCAGGGTGGGGTGTGGTACAGGAGGAAGATGTATTTGACAATAGTTGCCTCTCCAGCTCTGCCAGCGAGATCCCTCTGCTGGATCAAAATCCTTCTATGCATGGCAGCAGACTTCTCATCTGTGGAAAGGGAAATCTGGAACCAACCAGTTTGCTAGAAAGTTGTTTAAGAGTGTTTTCCCAGCAAGAGATATTCCTGGTTCTTGCCTTGACTAGCTTTGGGAAAACACACGTTGCCAGTCTCATCATTAATCACTTTAAAGATGTATATTAGTTTAGTAAAGTTTATTTGGTTTAAAAAACCTGCTTCCCAAATGGCCACCATCTCCAAATGCAAGTGCATAGACATAATGCTCTAGGACAATTTTCACAGAATTTTAAAATGTATCATCTGGATGTTGATTATTTTAGAATACAGTGGTACCTCGGGTTACATACGCTTCAGGTTACATACGCTTCAGGTTACAGACTCTGCTAAGCCAGAAATAGTACCTCGGGTTAAGAACTTTGCTTCAGGATGAGAACAGAAATCATGCTCCGGCGGCGCGGCAGCAGCTAAAGTGATGCTTCAGGTTAAGAACAGTTTCAAGTTAGGAACGGACCTCTGGGACAAATGAAATACTTAACCTGATGTAACACTGTACGTATCTTGAAGTTATTGGCTCAGTGCAATTCTGCTGGTTTACAGCAAGAAGGGGTCTAGTTCACTGTAGCTCTTTGGATAAAAAAAGGAAATAAAATCTGATGGTTTTATGTGCTTCGTGCTAGTACTCTTAGTTCTGAACTTGTAAGGACCTATTCCAAAAGGATCCACAGGATTTTTCTCCCTCCCCAGATTTTTTCTTGTTCTCTGCCCATGCGACATTATTGGCATAAAAACATCTCCCATATCCAAGCAAGGATTCATTTAACTAAAGTTGACTTCTGCTGCTGCACATAAAGTCTATATGCTAACATTCCCAGCATCCCATTTGTGATATCTGATTGACTCATTGACAGTATCAAGCCCCTGTCTAGAAGCACCCACATGCTTATGTTGCAATAAATACATGAGATGCCCTTCTTCGTCATAAGAGGACAGCAAAGGTTAACATGTAGGTACAGTAATCTGGCATACCATGATAAGTGGCTTTCCTGCAATTCTACTAGCTGTTAGTTCATTTCCACTTCCCCATTGCTACTCTCACAGCTAACAGGACAGAAGCCAATTGTCAGTCTTGCTACTGCTAAACTTAACACTCTCATGTGTCTTGGCTTTACACTTGAAATGATTTTATTCTCATTTGTTCTCCACCTGTCCAGTCAACAGATTATTTTGGTTTCCGGGCATCTTGACTTTACATAATAGTTTTAGTTGCTCTCCGTACACCGGTTATGGGGTGAGGTGGATAAACTTGAATTTTGAAGAAAAAAATAAATATCTTGTCATTTTGCTTTTCCTTCAAACTCAAAACCAATTCGTCAATGCACCACAACCCCTTCTCCCACTTTCATCTTTCTGTTGAATCACGATGGTTCAGAACCAAAGGGCAGCAACTGGATTTCAGGTTGTCTAATATAACTTCTTGTGTGGCCTTTGGAGATTCAACTGGGTGCAGAATAGAGGCTGCAATCAATAGTGAAAATGTCCAAAACTCTGATGTAGAAGTCCTTCAGGTATGCACATGGAGCTCTCAACACTGAAGGTGTGCATTGCTACTCTTCTGAGCAATAAAAAACTTACCTAGTTTGGGGATTTGCAGTCATGTAATGTATGAAAAAAAACAGAACCACAAATTAACCAAATATATAGACCCATGTATGTGGGAAAACCTCTGTGAGAACTTTTGCATCCCTGCTAGACTCTATAGGCAGCCCTAGCAATTTGCATGGCGTGTTTGGAAACACACTAAAATAAGAATAGCCTGCTGGGTTAGGCCAATGGCTCATCTAGTCCAATATCCAGTTCTCATGGTGGCCAACCCAATGGGAAACCTGCAAGAAGAAGAAGAAGAGTTTGGATTTGATATCCCGCTTTATCACTACCCAAAGGAGTCTCAAAGCGGCTAACATTCTCCTTTCCCTTCCTCCCCCACAACAATCACTCTGTGAGGTGAGTGAGGCTGAGAGACTTCAAAGAAGTGTGACTGGCCCAAGGTCACCCAGCAGCTGCATGTGGAGGAGCGGGGAAGTGAACCCGGTTCCCCAGATTATGAGTCTATCGCTCTTAACCACTACACCACACTGGCTCTCTAGTGCAAGGAGCACAAGAGCACTCTCCCCTCCCATGGTTTACAGAAACTGATATTCATAAGCCATGTTGCCTCCAAATGTGGTGCTAAAGCCAGTAGCTATTGATAGCCCTCTCCTCCATGAATGTGTCTAATTCTCTTTCAAAGCCATCAAAATTGTTGGCCGTTACTGCCTCCTGAGGGAGTCGGTTCCATAGTTTGACTATGCATGAAGAAGTACTTCCTTTTATCTGTCCTAAATCTGCCAACATGGGATGTCCACAAGTTCTAGTGTTAGGAGTGAGGGAGAAAAACTTTTCAAAGTGCTCTACACAATAAAATAAATATTTAGTGAGATTCTGCAACTTATCGCATAGAAAAAATATGTAAGGATCACTTCAGCCCTTGTCCCAATAAAACAAATCCTGCTACCCACATCATCTTACATTTTTAACAAGGACATCGTCAACAAGGAACTACTACATTATCCATGTTTAACATAGAATGTCATACTCTGTTAACAGTATATTTTCTATATTCATCCTGCTTGTGTCTATGTGTTTTATCAGAACACAGCATGCAGAATCAGTCCATCTATCCCAGTACTGTGGCATCAGCTCTCCAGGGTTTCAGACAGGATTCTCTCCCAGATCTACCTGTACATGCGAGGATTTGAACTTTCCCAACCTTTCAGTCCTTTAGATATGATTCGGTTCGTTAATTTCCGAATATTCTGACACTGCATGACCTATCTGGGCTCATCACGCAACACAAGCCTTTTAATGTTGTGCCTTGCTTATAGTAGCACTGCAATCCTATTCTGCTTCTTGCCCAGGTGTTTCTCATTCAATTCCCACATGAGAATATCAACAGAGTTTTAGGAACAGTGACTTTGTTCAGCCAAACCATTTGTGACAGCCCATGCTCAGATTTTTATCACTTTACATAAAACTCCATCAGTGGCTCTTGCGCTCAGCCACACCTGGAACAGCATATGGTTTTGATCCTAATGTTGTTGATCCAAATGTTTCAAGAGAAGCAAGTATGTTTCTCAAAAGCAAAAAATCTACACGTATCTCATTCGGTTCATTCCCCGATATTTGTAAATGTATTTATAACCATGTGAAATATTATAAATATAAGAAGGAAAAATCAGCCAAGTTCCCCCACCCCCAAAAAAAGTTTTAAAACTTTTTTTAAATCGTCAGATAAATACTCATTAAACATTTGGCTTTGTGATAAAGGCCATGTTAGAAAGACCATGTTAGAAAATCTGTTCATTGATGTTTTCCAAAAGACTGAAAAGAATATATGAACAGAAAACTTTCAACACATTGGAATAACAAACTTCAAAGCTGAAGCTGACCTTTGTTTTTCCTGCAATATCATTTTACAGATGAACCAACTAATTTTACTACGATGCTCACATGAATAACTTGTTCCATGCAGGGCACTGGGAGCTAAGATGAGTTCTTAGTATAGAGAGCATGAGGCATAAAGCACATCAAAGTTTGTTTAATAGCATTATGAATAATAGCAAATCTCTTCCACGGAGTTGCCTTTTTAATGTCTTTCATCCATTCTTTAACCAGAGGCAAAGCTTATGATTTCTGGAGTTTAAAAGATAGCTGGTGCTTAGTTAACAAAAAGAATGAATGGATAAATGCCTGGTGAAATTGTGAGCAGCATCTGAATGACATCTCAGAAAGCAATAAAAGAAACTAGAGCCAACAAAAGAAATGTCAGATTTCATAGTTTCAAAGAGCTGGGAGGTTTCCTGGACAAATTGCTTGATCTAGACAATCTAGAGTAATTTTTGCTGTTTCATATATAATCTCAACGGTCCTTCTTGTTCATATATTGGGACCATAACAGCAGCATTCGAGGAACTTCAGTAATAGTTGCAAGGGAGATATAAGAAATTAGATTTAATGAGAATAAGTTTAATTATGAAAAAAATGTGTATTGGCAATAAGTAATATGAATTTGAAGTATGGAATAGACGGGAGGTTGGGTCTTTAGTGTTAAGACCAATAGATGTTTTATTGTTTGCTAAGAATATCATGTGTCTATGGTTATTTTTGTAATTTGTGTGTAATTTGGTATTTGTGTTTTTTGTTTGTTTGTTTTTCTTGTTGTATAAATAAACATTTAAAAAAATTTAAATTTTTTTTAAAAAAGAGCTGGATCAGTAGAAGAGCTGACAAAACATTGACCAAGATGGTGGTCCCTTCGCATCAGCCACACATAATCTGGGCCTCTGTTTCTATATCCTGTTGAAACATTCAATTTGTATTGAATATCTAGGGTATAGAAGTAAAGCACAATGCCATTCATTATTATTGCAATAGTTCAGATTTAATATGTTGCGCATCTCAAGGGTTCAAAGCACCGCCTATCTACAGTTGTTACAACAGTCCTGTAAGGCGGGCCAGCATTGTTTGTAAACAGGATTGCAGATATGCTGAGACTGTGAGAATAGTGGCTTGCCTAAGGCCACCTAATGAGTTCATGGCGGACAAAAGATTGGAAATGGTAATTTTCCAGCGTGGAAGACAGGCGTGCCTGGTGTGCTCTGGTCCATGGGGTCACAAAGAGTCGGACACGACTAAACTACTAAACAACAACAACAATTTTCCAGCTCCCATTTTTAACCACTATATTGTTTATTCACTTCAAAACACACACACAATTCTGCTTCGCCTGTCTAACAGTGCAATCTTAAACACACTTACCTAGGTGTAAATCCCATTAAACTAATAGGGCTTACTTCTGAAAGGCATGCATATGATTGCACTCTCAGACGGCAACCCTACTTACATCTACCTGGAATTAAGCCTCAAAGAACACAGTGTGACTTTCTTCTGAACAGACATGAGTGCGGTTTTCCTGTTAAGCACCTAACCTATCCTTTACTGTACATTTTATTGGCCCTTCTATCATTAAAAATATATTTAGCTAAGATGATCCAATACTGTTTCTGTGCCCGTTTAGGTAATTAACACCTTTCCATACTGGCCTATACTTTTCTTGCCATTGTTACTTTAAAAGGCATTTAGTTCTGGCAGCCTTGAGTAGTGCTTAGTTACATCATTAAAGCAATCAGCACTACAGGGAATTCTTATAATGTGTATATTATAAGGATAATTTTTATTACCTTGCGGTTCCTTTAGGGGTGTGGTTGTTACATTATAAACAAGCCATGGTAGCCCTAAGGGGGAACACATAAAAGTAACTCCTTTCAATGAGTGCTTAGATTGAAACTGACAAGGTAATTGACAAGAATGTTTTTAATAGGCAGGATTTATATCAGTCACTCTGGGGCTCCACAAATTAGGCCATCAGCAGCATGTTTACAAGTGCGTACATGTTCTAAATAACATGTTTTTAGTGTAGGCAACCCATGACCACATCCACCCAACATATTACCTGGTTCAGTGGGCACGACACTCACCTGGAGCTTTTCCTCAGGCTAAAGAGGGTAGGGCAAAATCTCTTGAGGATCCCTCAGATCTTTGTTGCTGTTCTTCAAGTTAATATTTATGAGAAATGTTTTTCGTTTCACAACTCTAAGAGTATTTTAAGAAGTGCAATACTAAGAAGTAGAAAACCAGTTCCACATCATTTCCAGATTCCATCAAGGTTATACACCCATCTTCACAAAAGGAGACATTCCAGATTCATCTTATACTCTACAGTAAAAGCAAGAAACACCCAGAAATTCTCAAAGAAAAAAAAACCAGGGAAAAGAAACAAACTATTTCAATATCTCTATTACTTACTTTTTAGAACACACATATAGGTTCTGTATCATTCTTGTTTCCTTGTCATTCTCCCAGGATGAATGTCTACAGAGGAGATCAGGTTTTGCTCGGCAAGTTTCAACTTGCAGGAAAACATTTATATATATAAAAGACCCAAAACCTAAGATTAATCTTCCCTGGCCTAGTACCCTCCAAATGTTTTGAACCACAGCTCCTATCAGCTTCATCCAGTACTGGATGAGGCTAAATAGGACTGCCTCTCCCCATATGAACCAACCTGGACCCTGCGGTCGTCATCTGAGGCCCTGCTTCATGTGTCTCCTTCACAAGAGGTGGCAACACAAGAATGGGCCTTTTCTGTGGTGGCTGCCTCTTTGTGGAATGCTCTCCCCAGGGAGGCTCGCCAGGCACCTTCACATATCTTTATGCACCAGGTGAAAACATATCTCTATAATCAGGCCCTATAATCATTTTGTATTTTTATGTTATGAACCACCCTGTGATCTTAAGATGAGTGGTGGTATACTAATTTAATTAATAATAATGGTAGTAATAATCTGTCAAGCCCTAATATTTCAGGCATGCGGGGTTGGGTGCTGTGGTCTAAACCACTGAGTCTCTTGGGCTTGCTGATCAGAAGGTTGGTGGTTCGAATCCCTACGACAGGGTGAGCTCCCATTGCTCTGTCCCAGCTCCTGCCAACCTAGCAGTTCAAAAGTATGCCAGTGCAAGTAGATAAATAGGTATCGCTGCGGCGGGGAGGTAAACAGCCTTTCTGTGCACTCTGGTTTCCGTCACGGTGTCCCGTTGCGTCAGAAGCTGTTTAGTCATACTGGCCACATGACCCGGAAAGCTGTCTGTGGACAAACGCTGGCTCCCTTGGCCTGAAAGCGAGATGAGCGCCGCAACCCCATAGTCGCCTTTGACTGGACTAAACAGTCCAGGAGTCATTTACCTTTACCTTTAACTATTTCAGGCATTCAGGAGAATTCTGAAAACTTGTTTGTATCAGTGGCTTCCTCCTAATATAATTTTTCTGAAATTGTTTTACTTGGACAAACATTTGGCAAAATGCTGTGTATTACTGGTTTGTATTCATTTATGTGATATTTTAATTGGTATTGCATTTTATTCTGGGGTGAGGTTTTTGTCCTTAGAGGCATCCTAAAAGAGGTGGCCTCAGAATTTATTTAGTTTGGAATACTTACTTACTATATTTCTACTAGATAACCCAATAGCATTATCCCAATAATACTATTATCCGGGCAGTGCATGTAAAACAAGAAAACACCATTTTAAAATATTATATAAAATCGCAATTTGCACGATAACAGATTTTATCCAGTGGAAAGAGAAATAAAAATTGACTGCTTAAAAGTATGCATATCATAAACTGTGGCGAGAAACACTAAAATAGTCTGCTTATTTTAAAAGGCTTGGAGAGTGAAAAGACTTCACCTGGTGCCAAAAATATTACAAAGAAGTTGATGGGCATTCTCTGGTGACAGCATCCCACAGCCAAGATGCCACCAATGAGACCACCACTTCCCTTACATTGGTGGGACAGGGGATCTCAGGGTTTGGGTCAGTATATCTATGGGGAAATCTTTTAGGTTCCCAGTTGCAAAGCCATTAAGATCTTGTGCAGAAAACTGCTCTCTCTCTACCAAAAACAAAAGCCTAGATAGGTATCGTTTATTTACAAATGCTGAACGATCAACAAGATAAACTCTTAGTACTCCATCCTTTGTTGTTTCTCCTACGTCAAATTATACATTGCAATCTACTCAGAGCATGGGCTTCTCTGCTTTTACACAGCATAAAGCACCATGCAAACTGGAGGAAATTAATAATAATAATAATAATAATAATAATAATAATAATAATAATGGCAAATATTTAATATTTGATAGTATTCCAAATTAATTATCTCTTGCAAAATTAGTCCTTTTTAAATTATTTCCTACGTATTTTCTGCTCAACAGGTAATAAACAAAGAGTGACCCAGCAAAATGATAATTTTAAGAAACAAACTACTTTGGGGGGGGGAGTTGCTGAAGGTGTTTTTGGTAGCCAGGAAAAAAAAACAATGGTGTTTATTAGCAGTGTTTCACTTAGTTAGCATGGTTTATGTGTATCTCACTTTCCAACTGTCAGCTGTCAACTGAAATGATGGGGGCTGACAGATGAGAATCTTAAAAGTTCAGCTCCTTTCAAATGTGCTAAATGAACAAGAGCTGCTTAATTTGGGCTCTACTGAAACCAACAAAAAGCCCTTGTAAGTATGCAAGGTTTTATTCCACTTTTGCATGCTTAGTATGCACAGAGAATTTTAAATGCTTTTCAACCAGATACACTGTTAATTCTATGAGTGAGAAAGATTTCATTAAGCAGACTTCAGGCAATAGTGAACTACAAATGGTAATCCTTTAAAAATACAATAAAAACTGAAAATTACAGTATATGACCCACACCCAATGACAACTTGTATATTTTCTTGCAATCTTTAATTGCCCCGGTTCTTCTATTATATCATGAAACATTTTTGATACACTATGTTAAAATTTTTAAAAATCTTAAAAACAAAGCTCTCACAAAAGTGGAAACGATCTCATACTAATGTAGTTGAATACTTCTTCTTTTTTTACTTACAAACTTTAAAAAGGGGGGGGGGTATTCAACTTGTCCTAAACAAAAAGGTATTACTCATTTGTACTGCTTGCTTAATTATCTCTCTCTATTGCATTTTCAAACTGAATTGGTTCCTGATTTGCCAACTCATTTTCCTAGCTGTTTTGAAGTACTGATATTTTAAGAAATAATTACATACAGTCTGCAATGTTTTGTTGCTACTATTTCAAACAGGTTTGGAAGGCACTGAATAAAGAATGCTTGCTTACGTCCATTTTTTTTTTTTAAATAAATTTTTATTAACCGGCCTATCAAATCAAATTAAATCACATCACATAAATTCCGAATTACAAAACCGAATTTTAAATTTTTGTTGGGGGGACCCATATTTCAAGATCCGAAGGGGGATTCTGATCATCTTCTTGCTACTGCGTTAATGTCCAAATCAATCCAAATCAGTCCAAACAGGGTTCATAATTCTATCCAGTCTTATCTTGCTGTTTCCACATCACATCTTGTTCATATATTTTCTCTTTTTTCTTTATGATCTCTTCTGATAGTCTCCTTAAGCCGATAAACACCAATAATAATCCTGTGTGAATTTTTCCGTTCTTCCAATCCTCAAATCGAGATGGTTTCCATATATCATCGCCTTCATAGATAACAGCGCTCTTTCCATCATTAATTACAGAACTGTCATTCTTAAGTCCCACTGAGGAGTTTCACCCACAATATAAAAACAGCTCTATTTCTCTATTTCTCCTCTCAGACTTAAGTCCTCCGACAGTACTTCCCAAAATGGTGACGGCATTTTTAACTGTGTCATTCCAAAGCTCTTATACATTCCACGCTCTTCTTAAAACATGCTTTGGTTCGAAAGTTTATCTCCACACAGCCTTAAATCCACAGCTTAAGTCCTTAAAACGACATTCTGACTCGTGAGGGGAGGGGATTCTTGTTTAATCACATAAGGAAAGAAAGGAATTTTTTCCCCTCCCCCATCAGTCATTTGCCATACCGTGTCTTGGCGTATCTTCTCATGATTTAATTTTGTCTTGTTTTATCAGAGATCTCTTCTGTTAGCAGTCTTTTACTCCCCCTCCTTCCTCGAAATATGTGCATTCCTTCATCCAAATTGTTTCTTTTGAAGTTCTTGCAGCTAGCGGCGCGGATCAGGGACGGCATCCAGGAGCACCGGAATCCCACAGGAGGGCTTTGTGCCTAGTGCCCCCATCCCCACAAATTCAGGGGTGGTATAGGGCACAGCAGGCAAGGCAGCCCCCCCCACCATCCTGGGGGGGGTAGGGAGGCTAATTACTCCCATCATAGCCTCCAAATTACCTCGTGTGGGTCGGAGAGATGTTATTGTCAGCCATCTTCCGATGCGCCCCCTAGTGGCCCCTGCTTACGTCCATTCACAAGTGACAACTTGCCAAAGAAGCACAGGACTTTCAGCGGGCAAAATGTATGCATTGATTAAGTGTCGTATTGCCGGGAAATTGTTCTTACTATTTTAAAATAAAACATAATGTGCATAGTAATGGAAATAAGAAGTATGCTAAACTAATGCTTTCATTAAGCATTAGGGCAATGGTGAAGAACGCGTACCCCTCAAGGTGGCATTCTGATACAGTTCTCATCATCCTTCATCATTGACCATGCTGGCTGAAGCTGATGGAACTTGGCATCCATCAAAATTTGGAAAGCCACAAGTTATCAGCTGCTGCATTAGAGATTTGTCCCAGCGAAGCCTTGGTGAGTGGCTCCCACTTGGAATACTGGCATTATTCTTCAGGCACTGTAAAGTTTTACCAGCATTGCAATGAAGCCATGGAATGTCCAGTTTTAATACTTGCAGGGGGCCAGATAATTCTATAAAGAAGCTATTGCAAACATCTGGATGGATTGGCAGGTTAGATTCAGACAAACCCAAAACTTTCTTCTCACTGACCTGTAGTACTGAAATGTCTGTTTCTCAAGGAAATATCTACTAGAAATCTTAATCAGGCTACCATATAATATTTGCAATCACAAAGTAAATTCGTGCTGAATAACAGATTCTAAAGTAAAGTGGACCAGAAGCAAAACAATCCCTCTGTCCTCTGTTTCCATGCTTGTGCCACTGTGTTTTGCGTTCAGAGGCCACTCACATGCCGCTGCATAGTGAAGTGCAAAGTCAAAAACATTCTTGTAATTATATCATTGCCATGCAGGCTATTGAGCCCATCTTGAGTGCTTGTTGAAACCAATGTGCGTCTTTCAGCGATGGCAGCCACTTGAGCAGCTCACTGTAAGGAACAAAAGGCCGTGTGAACCTTATAAGCGAATGAAGTGGAACAGAGTCAGAGAAAAGTTTCCTAACTACTCCTTCAAGACTGGGCCAAGTTTCTGAGTTTCTTTATTTTCCCTGTTTTGGGCCAAAATTCCTCACCTCATGTTTTTTTTTTGGTGACCGGTCATTGTCTTGATTTGTCTGCTTGGTGTTTTCGGTGTGATTATGTATTAACATAAATTAGTTTTAAACTAAGAGAACTTGAAGGAGACAAGGAACCAAGTTTGTTCTGTATTTATTTATTTATTGTATACACCTAGTTAACAAATATTGAGGATAAAATTCATACAACCATTTAAAACACACCTGCACCTCATATATACTAGATGAGCACTACACTCTGTCAATGCAATTGCCATGTGGAAAAGAGATATGACCTAAGTGTCCTCATCGGCCAGGCCAGGCTCATCCCACCCACTACTCTGCTCTGTTCTGCCTGTTTTCTTGGCCCATCTTTGTGCTAACGAAGTGATCCAATGGACTATCTGCCAATCGATTTCTCATGATGGTGGTGTATTTCATGTTCCATTGGGGCAGTGGACCTTCTGTCAAATCTTATTACCCCTCGCAGTTTGAAAATAGGATTGCTCTGATACCAGTGGTACCTTGGTTTAAGAACAGTCTGGTTTAAGAATGATTTGGTTTACAAACTCCACAAAACCAGAAATAGTGTCTTGTTTTGAGAACTTTACCTTGGTCTAAGAACAGAATTTGAAAGGTGGAAGGGCACTGGCGGCGAGAGGCCTCATTAGGGAAAGTGCACCTCGGTTTAAGAACAGTTTCGATTTAAGAACGGACTTCTGGAATTGATTAAGTTCGTAAACCGAGGTACCACTGTATTTATTTATAATTTAAAATATTTAAATAGATGTTGCATATGTTACATACGCTTCAGGTTACAGACTCTGCTAACCCAGAAATAGTACCTCAGGTTAAGAAGTTTGCTTCAGGATGAGAACAGAAATTGTGCTCCGGCGGCGTGGCAGCAGCAGGAGGCCCCATTAACTAAAGTGGTGCTTCAGGTTAAGAACAGTTTCAGGTTAAGAACGGACCTCCGGAATGAATTAAGTACTTAACCCGAGGTACCACTGTATAGAGAAAGGAGAAGGAAACAATTAAAAAACAAACAAACCCCCAAATAGAGCAGACATTAATAATTAAAGAAAGAAAAGAAATTCACAGCAAGCAACCATTGTGTACATGTGTGTCCATGAGAGCCGGGAAGGGGAGATTCAATTATTGGCAGACTTGCCAAGTGTCCATTGTTGTTTATGCAAACGGATCCACGTAGGGGGTCCATATGTCCCCAAATTTTCCATTCTTTTTTCACTTATGGAAGGTCATTTTCTCATGTGCTCTAATACAGTCTTTCAGTACCTCAGTTTCAATAAGGTTTTTATTACCTCAGGTATCATTTCCAGTACAACGTGCTGTATCAAATATATTTTATTTACCCTATTCATAAGAGGCTCATATTCTGTTTTAGGGGAACTCTTAACATTCTTTTTAATTATAGAGGGAGATGTTTTTGATTATGGGACGTTTCGGTGATAATTCTGTGTTTATATTTAAGTCACTAATAAGGATCATAACTCCTTTAAGTCAAGGACAAGTTACTCAATGTAATATTTGCATGGGTCAGTAGCGAGGTCAGTGGTCCCTGTGAGGGAAGATGCATGTTTCCAATTGGCCTTGAATAACAGACATACAGCCTAGGCCTGCGAATGATGTGTAGCTGAATTACACAGCAGGGAACTTTATAACTGATTATTTCTGCTTCTGATGATGCATTGAAGTAATCGGTGAGAAATATAAGTTTTTTTTTCAGATCATCTTTTTTAAAAACAAAACAAAACAGGAAATGAAGTGTGCATTTTTCCAGTGGTGATGTTTGTTTTATCCAGCTGTGATGTTGAATGAAATCCATACAAACCACCACAGATATTCAAATTACTGAAATCTCCTTTTGTTCTATTAGTAAATAACCATGGAGCCGTACCCTGTACTCATGCTCTTCAGTTCTGCCTGCCCTGACGTCAAAGCTGCAAAATTCCAAATATTTTCAAATTAAAAGAAACTCACAGAATTCATCCAGAATGGGTATGCCATAAAAGTGTCAAATGGATGGCCCTCTACTCATTTTCATTTTCAACGATTCCAGTAATGAGAGGAACAGAAGAAATTGAAGCCTCTGACCCCAATCCTTGTATTATTTAATTGGAATCAGATAAAATGAGATTCAGAGCCAATAATAATTCTGGTAAAGTTTGTTCATAGTTTTGAAAACCCGTAGATGTCCTACAAGGTAGCTTGTGCGCAAACTAAATCACCCATCTATCTGTTTTTATTATTATTTATTAAATAAACTTAGCAAAATTGATCCCTGCAAACATCTTGTTATAGCTAAAGAACCATCATCAGATTTTTCCAAATCGCAACACATCGATTTTTTGTTAAAATATATTCTAATCATTTGTTAAATTACGCTCATCTACATCCAAAATAATGTTTCCAAGCCTTCAGACAAAATTTTGTTTCACTTTTAGATAAGCAGTCTTTCATATCTTTTTCACATCTAAAAACACTTGAGTGAAATGTTGCCTTTTTAACTAATACCTCTGCATGTTCAGAGCAGCTACTTATCCACTGCAATTGCTTTACCACATTAACCCATTATTGATCTTAGACCTGACCTGACCTGTACCTAGAAGATCAGCTTCTCTGCAAATGAGAAGAACTATAATTGATTCTGTAACCACACTATAGCTGGGCTAAAGATCAACTTTCCAATGCAATTTTTGAACATAGGATTTCATGGACTAGGAGTCCCTTCTTTCAACTATTTTGAAAGTAGATTAGATTAGATGCATTTTCCTGCTAATGGTGTTAGTTCTTATTTCTACTAATTATAGTTAATTACATATTCCACAAATATATCATCTATATGCTATGGAAAAATTTATATGACTAAACTGAAGTCAATTGCTTCAGGGGTTGTTGGGGGGTTTTTTTGGAAAAAGTTTCAACCCACATCACTCAGAGGGAAACTAAGGGCACAGGTTCAGAAATTTCCATATTGCAAGGGGGGAAACAGCAAGGCTTGATGAAATCCTCAACCTCTATCCCTGGCTCCCTCCAATTTTAGTCTTCACAAAACAAGGAGTAACCATTTCAGTGTTGGGAAGGAGGCTTTGCCTCAGTATATGCACTGCTGCTGAATTTGTTGAGTGAATGAGAGCAATGAACTCTACTAAATGCAAACTGGATGTGCACGGTGGATTACTTCCTTATTCCTACTGATTTACATTCCTTTCCCGCTATACCTGTATCGGCATGGTTGGGCCCCACAAAACGTCTTTAATGGGTTCAAGCAGCAACCATGTGGGCTTTCAAGACCAGGTGGCTATATAGATGGTATAGCATCTAAATGGTATAACAAAAATAGTGGACTATGGGGGCAGTGAAGATTATGTAACTAGTTCCTTATTTTTGTTATACCAACTTAACTTGATTTAGGCCCAGTTCAAGTTACCATGATTTTTTATGATGTTGGGTTGGTTTATGTGTGCTTCTTCAAAGACTGGTATTGGGCTTGCTTGTGAGGCATACATTGTGGGATGAATAAATAATGGGAAGGGGCCGATGATGAAAAAATATCTTCCACACACATGGGATTTTGCTTTGTTGCTAAATATATGTTGCATTGTGTGGATTTCCTAGACACGTGTTTTAATGCAGAACATAAGGATTCCAGATTATCCTTTGGATTCCATTCAGATAATGGCCTTCTTAGAGTTGATTTATGTAGTCAGGCAGGTTTGTTCACAAGGAGGAGTAAACTTACAAAAAAGGCTCTTATTCTGCCTATTTCTTAATTTTTATCCACAGATTTCCCCCCCCCCCCGGTCCAAACACACGTTTTAAGCAAAACACATGGTGTTTAAATACATGCAAAACATGAATAACCTTTGCATAGTGCACTGAAATATGTTTTGTATTTCAGATAGTTCATCACTGAACTACAGTTTAATGTCCTGTTGTTGCCCATGCTTACTCACATTCCCCAACCCCGCCACACAAACAATAATTTCCAAATATTGGCATTACTTAAAACATAATATGCACTTGGAAGCTCATATAATCTACACTGATTTACAAATATAGTCTACCTTCATCATGAAATATTTCATCTATAATTCAGTTCTTTTAATCAAATATAATAGGTTAATTTTGCCATGACTACATAATCCCACTTTTTATTGTATAATTGTTTATGCATTGGAGCTATGGACATTCTCCACATACATTCAATAAAAATATTGCTGGAAGTAGGGGAGCCTAAGATTCTTCCTAAGTGAATTTTTACCGTTTTCCAATATTTCATTACAAACGCACATTTCCGCCACATGTGAAAAATGTCTTCCTTTCTCCTCTAGTTCTTGCTCTTGCTGAAATCCTGTGTGTAATTACTCCTGAACACCTCCCCCTGAACAGAGTGCATATATTATGGATGTGTGTGTGTATATATATGTATATATATATATATATATGCTTTCGTAGATTTTCACGGGTACAGGAATGCAGGTTTTGGTGTCCTCGGGTGTCTTCCCGTGTAAAAGTTGGGGTGTCTAGGCGACGTTTCGACGAGGTCTCACTCGTCATCTTCAGGCTGGTGCTTTCGGCTTCTTGTTACTGGAACAGAGCAGGATCTCAGTGTTTGAGTTCCTATAAATACTGTAGAGGGGGTGTGGTGTGGTTTGAGTTCCTATAAATACTGTAGAGGGGGTGTGGTGTACTGTAGAGGGGGTGTGGTGTACTAAAAGGGGTTAAAACAGATGTGTGTGTGTGTGTGTGTGTGTGTGTGTGTGTGTGTGTGTATATATATATATATACACACACACACACACACACACACACACACACATCTGTTTTAACCCCTTTTAGTTTTTGTTTTTTAAGATTTTAAATGATTTTAAATTATTGTACCCCTCCCTCCTTATGCTGGTCTATGGGCATAATAAAGTGTTGTTGTTGTTGTTGAGTGCATATAGACAGTGCTTTTTTTCTTTAAAAAATGTTTAGGGGTAATCTCATTTTCCTACTCATATTGAGTACTGCCCCTCAATGAGGCCAAACTTAGATTCACAAAATGTTTAGGGGTATGTGTACCCCTGTGTTCCCCCAGAAAAAAACCACTTCAAATAGGATAGCACTGCTAATTGCTTGGAGGTCTGCATTGCATTTGTCACCTAATTTCAACATTCAGATAGGTTTCTCCAGTTGAATGAAAAGAGTCTAGGAGTTATTTGAACTCAATATGGATATAATTTTAAGGGATTAGAAAGCTATAAACTCCCTGGCTGCTTCACTGCCTTTATGTACTTTTTGATTAAAGAAGTCCAAATAAGAATAGTGCATTTATTATCACAGGTTCCATTAAACGATACTTTAATTAAGACTAGCTGCTCAGTTCTTTCAAGACATGCAAGCTTCTCTATGCATGCTTACATCTAAGGTCCCCCAATTATCTGCAAGACAGCAGTTACAGAGTGTCAGGGGCATTTTGCCATTTGCCCAAACGGTTCTTAAATTGCTGAAAGGCAAGTCTTTGGTGGTGGTATGGATTGGAGGCTCTGTGCGAGTAATTCCATGGAAAGAAAATACCAGTAATAATCATTTTCAGTGCAAACCGATGTATATAGCCAATATATAACTCAAATAAGAATAGAAAACAAGACCTTATTCAGAAAGGATGCAAAAGGTGCATAAGAAAGCAGAATCAAGCATTCGCTGTCATTTTGTAATTTGATTTCTTCCTTTAAAATCTGCAATTAATTATCAACCAGTTTCTATGCATTTTTCCCTTTCTTTCCTTAAATGTGAAGGGAGTTCTCCCTGTAAACTAATGAACTAAAGTGAATCCAAATAGAGACCAGCTGGCTGAATTACTAAGTAATTTTATACACATGATTGACTTTATGATCGTTTCACTGAAGTAACTAGTCTTTATTCTCACAATCAGTACCAACAATAATTCCAGGGGAAAAGGGTGAAGAGGATGATTGAAATCAGAAGAACAAGGAGAGGTTAGTTTGATATCCTACAGTACACTCTTGCAGACTTTTTTGTGCATAATCAACCTTGAATTACAGGTCCTTGTAGGCTCAAAAGCAACGCATAGTGAATAGCTGCCTCTGAGACATAATCAGCAACCAATGCCTAAATAATCATTACAGATATTCCATTAAAAGCATCTTGCTGTGTGGCATTTTAACCATACAAATTGTTCCGGATTTGTTTCTGTTTTGGGGGTTTTTTAAAAACAGATTGTAACCTCTACAAGAGTTTCCTCTGGGTATCTACCACTTGCATCTGAATTCCCCCTTCCCCGGCTTATAATTTATTAGTTTCTTTGCAACTGCATAATGCTTTTGAGGGGGAGAGTACAAGATCAAGTTTTTAAAAACTGCTGTTTGAATCCATGGAACCTTTGCTCACTTTGAGCCAACTAAAATCTGATGAAACAAAACAGGGATGGGGAGAGGTGAGAAGGTTAAATGGTCTGGAATTCCCAAGGGAATCTGTTTTTACAGCAGGCAGTATTTTCCCAAAATATGTATAAAATAAGAAGCAACAATTGCTTTTTCAACAAAAGACTAACAAATATATGAAAATAGATATCCTTTCAGGCTTTTCCCAAGAGTCATCACATTTGAATTTCATAAAAAATAACATGCAAAAAGGGTTAATGATATATTGCAATACAACAGAGAGTGAAGAAAGATGCAGAGTAGTAACTTTACATTGGGATGTTGTATAATTGCAGATCAGCAAAGTTGATATCAGTTCTTGTCTATTTCTCAACTGAGCCTGTTGACTTGCTAGAATACAAAGTGATCCAGTGTCACGGTCCGGTTCATGGGCAATCAAAGTCCCGGCTGGGGACGTCAGGACCGGGGACAAGATGGCGGGTTGGGAGCAGGAAGGGGAGTCCAGAAGCCAGGAGTCAGAAACCAAAGAGTCCGAGGGTCAGAGAGCCAGGAATCAAGAAACCAAGGGTCCGAGGGTCAGGAAGCAAGGAGTCACAAAATCAAGGGTCCAAGGATCAAGAAGCAAGGAGTCACAAAGTCAGGGGTCCGAGGATCAAGAAGCCAAATGCAGCAAGGCAGGGAACATGTTGCTGTGGCAAAGAGCCGAAGGGGAAATGCTGACCTTATATTACCACCAGGTGCTGTGAGTTACCAATTGGCCTCACCTGTGTGGCTGCGCCTTGCCACTTCAGAACAAACTTAGGAAGGCCCCAGTCCTGCAGAGTCCTGTTGGTCACAGGGCCTGGCTCCTGCACGCACACCTGACATCCAGGCAGTTAACACAACTGCTTCTATGCATCCTCCAAAGAAGAGAATTTGGCAAGCAGGGATCTTGTGATCATAACGCAATAGAAATTATCACAAGGGTGTGTTTACTTCAAAACCACTTGTGCCATTCAGGTGATATAAAGCTGAATAGGATGAAATTTTGACAGGGCTTAGAAGGTACAGATGCTTGAAGGACAAAGTAGCTCTTCTCTGCATACTACCCTGTCTTGCTGCTCAAGAGACAGAAAGGACCATGGGGCCGCGGGGTGCATTAGCAGTCAGCAGATGGTGAAAGAATCCTGGCAGGTCAACCATCAGACAGCAACCATCAGGCAGCAAATGATGCATGGAGCATCATTTCCTACCAAGGAATTATGGGACTTGTAGTCCAGCCGACAACATAACAGTGGAAAAGGACTCACCTTGTGTCATTTGCTTGCCAAGAACCTCAAGTCTCCACCGCAGCCTTTCAGTGAGTATTTCAAACACCGCCATCTGTATCATTGCAAGTGAAATCAAAGCAGGCACAGTCCTCCTTGAGGTGGCCTCCTCTCTTACCTCTACTTGCTCCCTCATTCCTCCACCAGCTGCTACTGACTTCTCTTCCAACAATTAAACCGAAGCAAGATTATTGTTGTTGTTACAATTTAGTACCTGCCCTTCACCCTACGGTGCCAGGGTTGGTTGCAACAATTAAAATGCAACATTAATCTTTTTTTAAAAAAAAAAAATTAAAAACAGTTTAAAGCAACTTAAAATTACAGAAATAAGGTGGGTCCTAAAACATACACCCCAAGTGTCAAAAGGCAAGATAAAGAGGCACATCTTCAGCGCCGAAAGCAGTAAAATGAAGGTGCCATATTCACCTCCTCTACAACTTAAAGGATACCACAGAAAATGCCCTCTCCTGACCACCAACAGTGGAACAACAAAGGGCATGCCCTTCACTTAGCCCCTGAAAGGGTCTGTAGTGAAAAAGGCAGTCTTTCAGGCATTGGTGGGTTTTGTCATTAATAGCTTTAAACATTAATGAAAAGTCAGTAGCAGCTGTCAGAGGACTCGGGGTACAAGGCGAGGGAAGGCAGGCCTTCTTTAATCTACCTTAAAAAGGTAAAGGACCCCTGACAGTTAAGTCCAGTCACAGATGACACTGGGGTTGTGGCGCTCATCTCGCTTTACAGACTGAGGGAGCCAGCGTTTGTCCACAAACAGTTTTTCCAGGTCATGTGGCCAGCATGACTAAGCTGCTTCTGGCAAAACCAGAGCAGCACATGGAAAAGCCATTTACCTTCCCACCAGAGCAGTACCTCTTTACTTGCACTTTTTGGCGTGCTTTCGAACTGATAGGTTGGCAGGAGCTGGGACCAAGCAACGGGAGCTCGCTCCGTGGCTGGGATTCGAACCACCAACTTTCTGATCGGCAAGAGGCTCAGTGGTTTAGACGACAGCACCACCCGCGTCCCTTTAATCTACCTTACAATAATACAATATGGGTGCTTGCATACCTGAGCATACTTAGCTAGAAAATGGCTCTGTCCCAATAGTTCTTACACTTTTCCTGCCTCTTGGTGTTTGCTCCTCCAGGTCCTTTCCTCTGTCTGCTCTTTCCAAAGCTACATGACAGGCAGGTGGGCATGATATGATAGGAACTCTAGCCTTATTGGGATGCTATTGTCCTTTCTGCTGCCATGACTGTGAATAACTTCCCAGGAAGGTTCCTAACTTCTAATCCCATCTTGAAAACTGTATGCTCCGTTACTTTCACAAAGACAAAGTCCTGTTTTTATCTGAGATGGCCATCCATAGTTCTCATCTCATTGTTTTATCTCAGTCGTTTAAGCAGAGCCAGCCTCTACTCAAACAATCACTCATTCATTCAGTTTATAACTGATTACAGTACATTGGGGAATTAAAAATAGAACAGGAGAAATCCAACAGCAATAGGAAGCATGATTAAAAACTTGACACTTTTTAAAGATATATGAATACAGAAGTACAGAACCTTAATGGAAACTCATACTATGGAGTGGTAGTACACAATTCTTTAAATTAATAAGAGAACAAGTAAGGGGAATCCTGCATTGTTTGAGTATAAGAACTTCTGTACACTATCAGTTTAAAAGTTCTAGAATTCAGAAATCAGTGACTACTGAATCTAGAAGGGAAGCTTGGGGAATCACTGTAGGTAGGTACAAGGCAGTGACTGGAGGCAGGGAGAGAAATTTGGTTCTGGTTTTCTCCATCTCCTCCTATCCTACAAACAAACAATGGACACTTAAGCAATGTAATATTACAATTAAAGGTAAAGGGATCCCTGACCGTTAGGTTCAGTCGCGGACGACTCCGGGGTTGCGGCACTCATCTCGCTTTACTGGCCGAGGGAGCCGACGTACAGCTTCCGGGTCATGTGGCCAGCATGACTAAGCTGCTTCTGGCGAACCAGAGCAGCGCACGGAAACGCTGTTTACCTTCCCACCAGAGCGGTACCTATTTATCTACTTGCACTTTGACATGCTTTCGAAGTGCTAGGTTAGCAGGAGCAAGGACCGAGCAATGGGAGCTCTCCCCGCCGTGGGGATTCGAACCGCCGACCTTCTGATCGGCAAGCCCTAGGCTCTGTTGTTTAACCCACAGCACCACCCGTGTCCCAATATTACAATTACTTTGAAGCTAATTGGACTGAATTTTATGTGATAGGTCAAGGCTGAAAGACTCCATTTTTTCAATCCACTTACTTTAAAACATTATAGTTTGTAGCAAAATGTGTTCTTAGTGGGGGACGGGGTTTAAAAAAAAGTTGGGGGAAGTTGAATTATTACCGGTACTTTGAAAATGAGGCTGTTTTTTGTATTCATAATTGTATTCCACTTTTTCACAAAAAGAATAATGTTCAGACTGGCTTATAATAAATAAAATAGGAGTATGTCGCAAAATCAACCATTGCAAAAACAAAATTCATAATAAGCATAATAGCAACAAGTTTGTGTTAATAACATTACACTTGCTGGCAAATGCAACAAGGATGATTCACGGTTTCACCTTCATCCTAGATACACTTCTCCCATGATATTTCTCACGGTCCTTCTCCTGCAGCGAATTGAAAGCCAAGGGGTGGGGTAGCTATACTACCTAAGCCTTTCTCCCATAGTCAGAATAACAGCTTCAAAACATGCTGGGATCCAACAAGAAAAATATCCCTGCCATACTTTTTATACTGAGAAAGGCTATATCTGTTGAATGCTGCCTTTTACACAGGCTTCTTTGCTTTCCTACTATTCCGTCCCATTATAAGCAATTATAAGGCATCATGCAATTTATTTATTTATTTGTTTATTTATTTATAAAAGTATTTCTATACCACCACATGATGAGATGTCAGAACAGTGTCCAACACTAAAACATAAAACACCATTGAAACAATACAGATAATCATTAAAGTGACTGGCTAATCAACTTAAACAGTTGCAAAGGCCCGTTAGCATAAGAAGTTCTTCACAAGAAGCCTGAAAAACAAAAGGTTTGGGATGGTTGCCAAATATCTGATGTTCCACAGCATAAGCCTAGTAACACTAAACGCCTGACTTCTAGTTGAGGCCTGTCAGGTCTCTGTAACACAGGCGACATCTAGCACCTAACAATTTCCAAATGGTTCAGGGCTGTTTTTCGATGGCCTCCCATCAAAAACTCATAGGGGCAGGGTAAGGACAGAAGCTGCAATGGGAGAAACCAAGCCTAGTTTTATTATTTCCTGTGCTGAAGTTCTTTTGCACTGTCGTACATTTCTCCTACTGAGTTCTATGTTGTTTGTCTTAAAAACTATTATTATTCATGACATATCTATCCTCTTTACTACGACTTTGTAAGGTAGGATAGAGAAGAGTCTTGTTTTAGTGTTGTTTGGGGGAAACACATTTATACACACCACTTCTACACAGTCCACTGGGGTGTGCACCACTGAATCTAGTGAGCTTAGTTGCAAGTCAGCACTTAATTCAGTAACAGCTGGTGGGGCGGGGCAGTGGGAGGCCCCAAGTTGCTCACCTGGCTTCCCAATGCAGATATCAATGCAGAAACTAAAAGGGAAAGGGGCAGAGAGGTTGGCACAGTGTAGACACATCAACACAGCCAATCCACCAGTCCCGCTGCTGCATTCGCACCGTGCCACCCTGCCCTTCCTCCCGTTACCAGCAGTGACCTCCTCCTTGGGAAGCCAGGCAAGCAACACCTCGCTTTAGCAGCCACTATTGACATAACTGATGTAGAGAATTCACTGTCATACGTGGCAATGGCCCCCCATGCCTATAAAAGGAAACAAGAAAAAACCAATGGTGGAGAAGGCAATCAGTGGCTATTACTCATGATGGCTTTATGTCACCTCCAGTATGGGAGGAGAATCTGCTGGAGACAACATTAGAGGGCTGTTGTCTTCCTGTCCTGTTTGTGGGCTTCTCAGAAGCATCCGTTTAGCTGCAGGGAGGAACATGCCGCTGGCCGGATATAGCCTATTGATCTGATCCAGCAGGACCATTTATATGTTCTTTACCCTCCAGGAATTTGGAGGAAATATACAGAGACAGATTCCTGGCAACTTTCCTTAAAGTTAATTGTAATCTGCATAAATGTAACATTTGAGACAAACAAGAAACGGTTTCTAAGTTTGATTCCAGTATTACTGGTTGACAAGAAGCTATTTTAGCGTTGCTGAAAGCGCTAATTCTCCGTGTGGCTATTTCCCTCTCTGTGTGAAATACTACCTTAAAAATTACACGGAGCTGGCCCACAATTATAAAATGAAAGCTCCTTGAGCACAGTAAGCAATGTATTCTTATAATGATTGATGACAGATGTCCAATCAGGCTCTTGTTACCGGGATCTGAGCTGGGGTGGGACCAACAGAGTGGTGTGCCAAAGGCCATATGCAAAATGGGAAAGCTGAACAATGTGGATTCACAACTTTCCGAAGAGTGGAGAGTGCTGGGGAAGGTCATCTTTTGTAACTGCAACCTGAGAATGAATGTGGCCTCAACAGATTACTGTAAAACTGGTTTTATTTAGATCAGAACAAAGTTTCCTGCACTTTCCAGCTCTTGTACATTTTTTGTCCTGTAAATATCCTTTACAGCCCTGAGGCCATGACCATATGTCTCTCACATTGGCCAGCCTGAACCCTTTCCATCAGCTGCAGAAAACTTTTCAACACATCTGGTCCAGGCTTTTCACATCAGCTGCTATAAGCCTCTGTATGTAGTAACTGCAAATCTTTTCCTATTGGCGGATGCAGACTTTGCAGTGCAATTGCCTGTTAAGAATACTGTAGCTGTTACCACAGACCTTTCACATTAGCTAACCAGAGGTTTTACATTTCCACCTCATTAAGGGCCAAGATCTTCTTTCAATTAAAATCAGCGGCATAGCTCACATCAATTTAAATGAGAGCTGGATGAAGCTTTTTGCAGGTGTAACTGGCCAAATCTGGTTTTCCAGATTTCGTTTTATTTTTTTTAAAAAAAATGGTTTGCTAATCAGAGAGTTAAGCTGGTAAAATATTTGGCTCAGATTTTTCTCAGGCTCAGCTATGACTAAGTTTGTGCCAGTTCAGTTCTGGCTCAAGTTACAGTGTGATCACATGGAAGCTAGGAAACTGCAGTTCATTTTTTCATCTGAGGCCCCTACCCAGCATCCCAACCTTTGCTTCTGCTATATGTACCAGGCTTCCAGAGTTTAGGTCATGGAGTGGCTGGATGCAAAGGAATGGTGGGAACCCCCAGGAGAAGAAGGCTCAGAGCCAGGGGATTGGTGGTGGGATGACAATGAGTGGTCAGAGGGAGAGGAGGGAGCAGACTGGGGGCAGGAGGTGTCAGAAACTGAAGAGGCAACAGGATTTAGTGAGCAGGGAGAGGCTGTTGCAGAGGGCAGTCCAGAGGCTGGAGAGGAGTGGAGGCAGGTTGGTTGCTTTCCTCTGTGTATGTTCCTGCTTGTCAATATCCTCCTTAAATTGTGGTGCCCAGAACTGGACATAGTACTCTGGGTGGGGTTTACCCAATGCAGAATAGAACGGTACAATTTACTTCCCTTGATCTGCATACTATATTTCTGTTGATTTAATCATTTTCTCCTCTGTGTGTATGCTGGTAATTGCTGGAGGATATGGTCCGACATCACCAACCCAAATGAGGTCAAATATTTACTTAACCCAAGACTAAAATGACGAATGCTTAAATAAAAGAAAAGGTCGTCCACAAAGCCCTTTTACATTTTTCTGAGCCTTTTCATATATATGTTCCTGCATAAATCACAGTTTGTGTCTTATGTGCAATTAACTAATTGGTATTTTGTTTCCACACAGTGCCCACTCGAATGAATTTTGCATGGCTTGGTTGTAGGTGATAGCCTTACCAATTTGTTAAAATAACGTTCACTGAGAATAAATGTATTAAAAGCAAATGCCATTCATTAAAGCGTACTGTACACACAGAGACTTTTCATCCATAAGAATCTGACTTAGCTTCTGGCACTGCTGGTGATGAATGGTATGAAATGAATATCAGATTAAGATGTGAGACTGCAGAGTTGTGAAAAGATTCCCATGGCACCCTGACTGCACTGACTTTCCTCACACACTGGGGAACGACTAGCTTAAAGTCTGCCATGACATCAATTAAAATTACTGCCACATTATGAAAACAAAATTAGTTGCACTTCTGTCAATTTTATAGCTCTACTTTGATAGAAGAATTCATTTTCATTATGAATGGATGAGGGTCCTGGAGAATTCAATGGTTCCTGTGAAATAGTTGTTGCTGTACTTTAACAGATGGGAGAGGGACATTTTTATAACTCACATCTATATTGAGAGGCAAGTTGCTATCAGAGGCATTCCACATTTCATGGGCACCAAAGGCAAAATTCCTATTGATTGTCATGTATCAGGATTGTCCCTGCATTTTTCATTACACTATGGCAAGGATGTATCTGGTGTTGTGCTATTGGAAAGTACCTCCCCAAAAATATTTACCACAGGAATGGGGAACCTGTGGTCATAGTGGCTAGGGCTGATGGGAACTGAACAACATATGGAGGGCCACAGATTCCCCACTTCTGATTTTCAGTATGTGTTATGTTCCTTTACATTAAAAGAAAAAGAAAAACCCTTTTTGTCATTGTATTTTGTCTTTCCATTGTTAAAGTCATAAAGAAAATGGGATGTGAATGGTCACAAAGTTGAATTTTTTGCCTTAAAGTTATCCCAATTTAATGGAGATCCTTTAGGGACTTTTGGAAAACTTGTGATGCTGCTGAAACTCTTAAATGATATTTCTGAAACTCATAATGCCCAGTTCCATTGTCAACTGTATGCCTATCCTCAATAGTTCTTCTCTCACTTGAGTTGTTTCCAAGCCAGAGAAGAATTCATGGAATACTCAGGACTGCAAGACCTCAAGGACTGCCTCTCTTCATAGGAACCTATCTGGAGCCTGAGATCATATTCTGAATCCCTTCTTCATGTGCCTTCTCCACAAGAGATCTGGAAGGTGGCAACATGAGAACGGGCCTTCTCTGCAGTGGCTCCCCATTTGTGGAATACTCTTCCCTTTAGGCACCAGGCAAAAAAGTTCATGTTAACCAGGCCTATGACTGGTTGACATCTGATGCCCTTTTAAATGTGCTGTGGAAAGATGGGTTATTGGTTTGTTTCTGTTCATATTTTTATCATGTATTTTGTGTTTTTTATATTGTAATTTTTATGTTGTGAACAGTCCTAAGATCTATGGGTATAGGGTGGTATACAAATTCAATAAATAAAATAAAAATGCTGGCTTCAACCCATAAAAAATATGTGTGATGGATGCATTAGGCCTTGGCTTTTGCCTTAATAAACACACAGAGAAATGGCATATTTAGCTGTGTAAAATAAAGTGTTTAATCAACCACGAACTTCAAAATCTGCCCTATAATGATTCATAGAATCATAGAACCTTCCTAAATGCAGGAATCTTTTGCCCAATGTGGGGCATGAAGCCATGATCCTGAGTTTAAGAGTCTCATTCTCTACCAACTAAGCTATTCTTCAGCCATGAGGGATACAGCCCTTCAGTCAAAAAGGATTCCCCACACCAATATATGAAAAAACAGTACTGGGGATAGCAGAAAACAGATAGTATTCTGCTATCCCCAGTACTCTGTTCTCTGTTGGGTGTGGACATCTCCACAAATGTAGAGAAATGTTCACGAAGGAGCCTTCTCCCTGTCCACTAAAAGTCCTTATATACAGTAGAGCTGTTATGTTGCTCCCCATATATGTAAGGAACCCCTATATCAGGATAATTACTATTAGACATTAAAAGCGGAGGTGTGTGGTGGGTTGTTGCTGTTGTTGAAGTGGCTATTTATTCACTGATCCATTGTAGGCAGGTAGGACTCAAGCAGGCTGCTAAATGAATCATGCAGTCAATAATGTAATAAGACACATTGGTAGACCACAAGGACAGTGAGCCAACTTGTGTAAAAATAATCCTCATCTTTTTTTATGCACGCAAAATTGGGAAATAAAATATAAGAGAATATGTACTAATAATACAATCCAGTGGCCAATTTTTAATTTAATAAACGCTAGCCCTTTTCAGGTATTTACCGTGTTATAACACTGCATTTTAATGTGGGGAAGGAGGAGAGAGCATGTCCATAGTAGGATCTACCCCTGACTTCTCTGTGTTTATTCCCATATTTTTTAAAAAGAGGTTATTCTCATGCATGTGTGGACACCTCTCTGTGCATTTGGGAATCATGGTACTAAACCAGCAATTTTCTAACGAAAAAGGTAAATCAGTAATGAATGAATAAATCAATCAGTGTGTTCAAATCATAGTGAAATGTTCTGCTCTTGTGCCCTTCACTTAAAGCGGTGTGTGTGTGTGTGTGTGTGTGTGTGTAGAAGTGCCATAGGTGAGGGTGGGAGTCGGCACATTTCTCCCAACATTTGACTTGAATCTTCAGCTTATTAATCAGACTGACTGTTTTCTAGTTCACGAGGCTCATATAATGCTGCCCACTGTCCCTGCTGTCTTGATATTATACGTAGCATCACATTACAGTGATGACATGTGCTAATGATGGCCTTGCCACCTGATAATGTGGCACCTTTAATGAGGCTTTGTGTGCTCATTAACTTTGCCTATGAAAACTTTGCAGGGGGAACAATGGTCTGAGTAACTTGGCAACACGCAGAACAAATTCCACAATTCCCAATTAATATATAACACCAGTTATTCATGATTAACAGTTTAGATGGCAGTACGCTTAAAAAAAAAAAGTCCATCGGCACCACTTTAAGTACATTATAATTATTACTGTCAAGAAAGTTAAAAAAAAAAAAAGGATGTTGATAGTAAAGGACGAACTTGGCTCAGAGGGGTTAACAAAGACTTTCCTGGCTGCCCATTCCTAATGTTTGCATGGTAATCTTACACAGCGAGTGTTTTCCTAATGTCCTGGGGAGCCTGATCATTGTAAATTACCTGTGACAACTCATTAATCCTCTTTTTCCTCACAAATGCATAATTAATGGTAACATTGACAATAATACACAAATTAGCTAAGTGACGCTTTATGGTGTTGGTTTTGATTAACATCAGGAACCCAAAAATGACATTAATGCAATGCAGATCCCAAAAGACAACCCGCACTCTGACCCCGGACATACATTTTGTTTGCACCATCACAAAGATTAATCCTCCTATGGATGAAGACCGGACAAAACTCTGGCCAGTGGCATTGCATCCTGGGCAGTTGCTGGAAAACAAAACTCACCCCGACCGCATTTGTTTAAGAAGGAAATCTTAATGCATAAAAAAACCAGTTTAGTGTTATTTGCTATTGTCTTGTTAAGACAAAGATAAATGAGCTACTGTCGTGACTTAGATCAATGGCTTCTCCACTAACTTTTATTATTTGCTTTTGATGGGATTTAATTTCATTTTAAAAGATACCTAAACACATGAATTGAATACTATTATTAATAATGTCCATCCACCCCATTTTCGCTATGTTTTATAAATTGATGCACTTTTAAAAAGTGTGTGAATATACTATCTGTTGTCAACATCTAACATTAGCAGAAATAGCTGGAAGCTTTTGAAATATATTTTCCCCCATGTAATGTTCTTAGGTTCAAAGTGACCTAAGTAATGGAAACTGGTGGGAGGTGGCTGTTTCTAAATAACTTCCAAAAGCAACGTCTCAGTCCAAATCTACACTAGTTACTCTAAAAATAAATCAAGAAAAAATAGTGAAAAATACAATGCAGCATTTTTTAACACTACTTTGCTACTTCTCATGATTTCCATATATCTTCCTTTAATTGTTTGCAATGGAATAGATTTTTCCCTTAAACACAACTATATTATTCTGATAGAATTCTGTTGTAGTAGTGGGCTTGTGTTGCCAAATGGGGTCCAATTAAAATACTATATTACAAACATGTTGGTATCTCCTTGAGCTGACATCTGTGTGCCTCAATCTATTTCATATTTTAAAAATACTGCCAGCAGAACTCAATAAAAGCATTCAACAGTTATTTACACTCTTATCAACAGTGTTTAAAAGTTGCCTGTTCCACCTTCCCATAATTGCATAGATTCAACAATCTTCTCATGTTGTTGTTCCCTTGAGCAATGGAGTACTTCTTTATAGAATGCTTTTTTAATAGAAAGTTTTCCCAAAAAATTGGGAAATAAATGACACAAATGAAATGAAATGAACAGCATAGAGGATAAAATAATGTGCGTAGGTTTAACACTAACATAAATAATTAACCTGCCAACTTGAATGGGTGGATGTCTGTATTTAAAATCAGAGAATAAATCACACATGTTTGCTTTGTTTATCACTATTCTTCCTCTTTTTCAAATGAAGAATCATAGATTTTTCTCTTTCGATTAATCATTTAGAATACATTTTCTAATTCAGGTAATTAAGAATGGCTATTTTAACTGTTGTGGGTGCTGTATTTCCCCCAAGTCACAAGCACATTTTAAAGCACCGTGGAATTTAAAGGGCTGCGGGGAGTCCCAGGGAGGCCATATTTTCACTCAAACTAATCCATTTTTAAATCTACATTACTGCAATAAATGATTTTTATTATTTGAGCGGAATAAAGTGTCACACTTGAAAGGCACTTCAGTCTAATTCATACCTCCACACTGGCAAAGATATGCAAACACTAAAACTGAGCGGCACTTTGTATATTGGTATACAAACAGGGTCGCCCTAAACTGAGAGAAATATCTTTATATATCCGCTGTGGCACAGGGTCATTCAAAATGTCATTTATACTTCTTCTGAACTTGTAAAAGAGAGCTTGGCTGGGGCTGTACATTTCAAACGGCTCTGTTTAGCATACCCTTTATCAGCTAGTAGGAATCTAGTGTCAAACATCATTGGTTGGTAAGCTACTGTCGCCATCAGCTGCTTTTACTTTGCTGAATTAATAAGCCAGCAGCGACAACAAAACCTCTTCAATGTACCTCTCAACTTAGACATCTCACTTTTAACCCTTCCAAACTGTCTTAATTTCCACTTTCAATTCTAAGGATGATTAATATTACCCTCTTAGCTTGCCCATGTCATTTAGGTTCTCTCATCCTGTGCCAGGTTCCAAGAAAGCAATTTGTGAAATGAGATTTTTATAGACAAGGCTTGTTTCAATATTTTAAGTGGTGTACATTGACTGTAGTGGCGGTGGCGATAGTAAAGCCAAGTGATTTCGCAAAGCTAGACCACTCTAAAAAGTAAAATGGGGTGGGGGGTATGGTACGCGAGGAAAACAAAAATAATCCTGACAACCTGTTTCATAATGTTTTGGCGTTTTCATTGTTTCCCAAGGAATCTGTGCGTTCTGTAAGGAGAACTTTACTCAAGGTCATCACTGTTGTATCGTTAAACATTAAAATCTGATGAAATGGCAGAGCTGGGCAATGTTTTGTGGTATGGCAACTCCATTGCGGAGTTTTACATTAGCCTGATTTATATAATTGGTCCAGAACCGCAGTCTAGTGGCTCCATGTTTACTTTTATAGCTTCACTATAAAGGAGTGGCCTCAATACAGGAATGGTTATGTGCACTGACTAAACATGGATTCTGTTTCACTTATTTTCCTCTCTTCTTCCCCCCTGCCTTAAGACGGTAACCAACACAGCCTACTCTAAGCTTTGATTTGTTGCTGAATCAAGTCTTAGGACTGGGAAATAGAAGCATTCTTCCAGGCTGCAATCCTAAACACACTTGCTAGAGAGGAATCCCTACTGAACACTTTAGAACAGGCATAGGCAAACTCAGCCCTCCAGATGTTTTGGGACTACAACTCCCATCATGCCTAGCTAACAAGACCAGTAGTCAAGGATGATGGGAGTTGTAGTCCCAAAACATCTGGAGGGCCGAGTTTGCCTATGCCTGCTTTCGAACTTTTCAAATTGCACATGCATGGGATCTATGGAACACAATATATTTCATCATCAAGTACAATTTTATATCACATTTCCAAAATGTTTTCCTCCTGGAAGGTCAAGTTCAAACTTTATTTTCAATGATAGAACATTTGAATTCTTGGAAGTAAGACAGGACACTGGACTAACCGTGCTGAAATATTCATTCTTTTAAAAATTAGGTGTTTACCTGTTGCTGTAAAGCAACAACAAAAGTAACAACAGTAAGAAGCTCTCTTTTCCAATCAACTAACTTAAACCAACAGGATTTTGATGTGTCCTTTAGATAAAAAAAATAAAAATGAAATCCAGTGTGTATGAATTATATCTGTTTCAATTTTTAAGCATTTTAGAACATTGTTTAGAAGGGCTTCTGTTATTTCTAGTTATATTTTTGGTCTGTGAAGACCAAGTAAATTTTGAAAGTAAATGCACATCCAGATGCCCATGACACACACAAAATAGATAACCCCACCAGTATGCTATTGTATTTAAATTGTCAGCCATATTGTAAAGAGTGTAACTGCATGGGAGGAGGGGACAGAATTCTGGTCATGTTTTGCTATTTTGTGACATACAAAAAGCATAATTTGAACACAAGAACAAAGAACTCTTGCAAAAGACCTTTTATGGGACAGCTAAATGTTCAAGCTCCCTAATAAAAAGGAAGCTGATGATTTTATCTTGTCTGTCACAAATTTGAACTGGATAATGCAGGTGTGGGAGTGAAATCCTAATTAAAAGTTTAATTTCACTTTCACTCACCAGTCATAGCATTTCCCACTTTTGACAGACTACCCGCTTACAATTTTTCAAAAGTGAATGAAATGTCTGATGGATAAGAGAGAACGAGGGGCATTTGAAAAATGACAATTTTAAGGATCTGTAATTTTACACTTAACGGCTTTTGTTTTGTTTTGTTTTGTTTTGTTTTGTTTTGTTTTGTTTTGTTTTGTTTTCAGAGGCAGGAAACCAGCTTGTTTTCATCCCTCATGGAAACAGAGCTGTGAGTTCTTCCCTTTCCGTTTTCGCATGATACTCAGTAAGACTGCTGGGATTGGTTGCAAATTTGTGTACATGTGCCAAAAGTGATTGCAATCTAAAGCTTTATTTTGAGAGATCTTAACCAAACACAGGTTCATGTAAACAGACCTCACTGAGTTGCCATATGACCTCTGAGGGCTGAAAATTCTCAAGAATCCTCTGCCTACTCAGTTTTCTAGGAAAAAAAGGACATTGTCCCTTATGATGTTACTGTTTATTTTCAAACCGAGGCATCATGTCAATAAGGAATGCCAAATGACTTCCACCCACCGCAGTGCCAAGTTCAGGTACTTGACAGCAATATTAGCTTATAACAACAAAACTTGACCATGTTAGGTAGTCATTGTCGCAGTATTTAGCTGTTCGGGTTTTTTAATGCTGAGTTACTGGGGTAAATGTAGGAATTTGTATCTATTTATTTTTATCAGATATTAACAAGCAATTGTGGTAACTAGTTGTTCAAGTTAACACGTACCTAAATTTAAGCCAATGTTAACACAGTTTCTATATAACAAACATAGCAAACAGCTTCTTTCTTCCCTCACACTTTATTTGGTTACATTATGTAGTTCATTCAGGATGAACTGTGTGGAAGGGCAAACTCTTTCAATTCAACTTGTTAAGAGAATCTAGCTCTTTGTATTAAAATAATAAAATTTCTCTCACAGAGAGATGGCCAGGCATACTCCACAATAGCTTGTGAGATTTTTTTTGCCTGATGGGGAATTTTAGGACAGAATGTGTTGTGTTATGAGGAAAAAAGCAAAGTGAACATTCTGAACATCTATTAAAGTGTGTATGCGTGTAAAAACATAGGTAAATATAACTTGTAATATCTTCAGGCTTCCCTATAAGAGACCCAATATTAAAGAACAAATTTGCCAACGTTCTGGGGAAATCACTGAATTCTCTGGAAGAAAATGAAAAGAATGGATGCTTAGAAAAGATGCTTGCCGCTGCACTGATGAAAACCCTCCATCCTGTCACAAATTACATCTTAGCTACTGTAGGATATGTATAAACTCTGTCACAACTAATAATATTCTACTTTCATCAGTTTAGTATTAACATCTAAAACTATGCAGTGTTTACTGTAATGAAGTAATGCAATATATAGATAGCATATGGTTTCATGCTTTGTTTATATTGTTTGAAAATAAATGAAAGGATCACTTGGGCTACAGAGCCCTGGTAGTACTTCTATGTGCAATTGGTGGGCTATATAATAGCATTTTAGATGTTTGTTAATGATAGTCTCAAGAAAACACACACACACACACACACACACACACACACACACACACGAAACCACAGAAACAATATAGAATGACAATAACACAGTAGGCAGAAAGATTAACGTGCCACTAGGGGACAGTAGAAAGTCACAGAATGTGATTCTGTTCTAGAAACCAGAACAAAAGGCCTTTCTTTGTCAAGAAAAAATAATAATAATCATGAAATAAAAATTGCAAATGTGCATTGTTAAATCAAATTTCCCTACAACTCCGGAGTTTTCAGTTTTGCACAAGCAAATCTTTGAAATGTTTGCAGGGGGTTTCTTTAGGGATTTTAATATTATTTTGCAAAATATGCATGAGCCTATTGTCTTTACAAAGGATAAATTCTAGAAAAAGTATTTTACTGCCGTATCATTTCAGAAAACTGGAGGTTTACAGTCCAAAATTTCTTCACAAGAAACACATTAGTTTCCCTTTTACAGTGGATAGAATAAAGTCCTGTAATGCATGTGAACTACTTGTGAAGAGAACATTCAGAATTAATTTGTTTATACAACCAGCATAGGCCAAATAATTCTAAATTTCAGGGAAGAAGAGATGCATGTTTATCAGACAGGACCAATATCCTTTGCCAAGGGAAGAACTGATAATTATGCAGGATTTTGATTGTGAGGAGGGGAAGAGAAAACCTATTTATCAAAGGACAACCCGGTGGCTTCATGCTCCATGCTGCAGCTGCTGACTTAACATTCCCATGTCACTTTTAGTTATTTTGTTTACTCTTGCAACATCCCTCTGAGGTTGGCAGAGAATGAAAGCTTAATGACCACCCACAGAGTCCACCTGAAACCTTGTTTTCCTAGGTCCAACAGGATCCACCTAATTCAGCTGATGTGATCCAAATAAATCCCTTAGTGCCCATGGGAATTTACTGTGTAAGTATAAATGTTGCATGTGTTCAAGATACATGCTCCTCCCTTTGCTAACAGTGGGAGGGCCCAATTGAACATCCAATATTTTATTGTTTGGTTGTGGCCAGTGCGTGGAATTATGTACCAAAGGAAGGATTGCTATTGACCTCAGCTGGATATTGATGGTAGCGTCAGGTTGAGAGCCTAAGCACATGCAGGAGATCATAGATCCCTTTGAAATCAACAAATTGTTCTACGTGTGCAATGATTTCATTGGATATAACCCTAAGACACCTCACAAGAAAGAGGAACTATTAGTGGGCAGTTTGTCTGCCTAGTTAAGTGGCACCACTGCCCAAAAGGATCAAGTTCATAGTTTGTGCTCTTGAATCCAGAATTGGCTCTAGAGCAGGGATGCATAATATCTAGTCCTCCAGATGTTGTTGGACCCCAACTCCCATTAGCCCTAGCCAGCATGGCCAATGGTCAGGGAAATGGGAGCTGTAATACAGCAACATCTATAGGCACCTGCTGTAAATAAACAGGTATCACAGGTGGCCTTAGTAGCTTAAAGCACCTTTTATCAGCTTAGGTTACTATACCAATTGTGACCCTGTCTGGACAAAGATAGCTTGCTAGTTATACATACACTATGAACCTTATCATTTGGACAGTGTTTTATACGTGGGATTGCCTTTGAACAGATACTTCACTTGGTCCAAAACAGAACCAACAGTAAGAGACAATCATATTTAGGTTTCTAATATCAATCCAAAATGCTGGTATTAATCATTATGGTGAAAGGCTTTGGGTTTCCTCATGGACGTAGCCAAGGAGAGGCAAGGGGGCAGCTGCCCTCCTATCAAGAAAAATCAATACAGATCTGAGGTTCTGCCCCCCCCCCCCCCACGAAAGCCTGCTCTTACAACATAAATCCTGGCTATGCCCATGGGTTTCCTGAAGGATCATCTCCTCCCACATGTGCCTGGAACCTAAGATCATCTTCAGAAGTTTTAGACCTTATTGACAAATAGAAAAGAAGCAAATCACTGGATCTGGGTTTTATGCATCTGAGACTTCTTAAAAAATAAAATGTGGAATTGCTTATTTTCTAATAAAAATTCATAATTTGTCCTTAAGATATTCCATACATGACGACTGGGAAGTGGCCAATGTAAAACCCATTTTTTAAGAAGGGATCTCAGAAATTAGTGGCTGGTTATCTTAATATTTGTTCTGAGTAAACTAGTGAAAAGCCTTTTGGAGGATAAAACATAGAAGAAGTCTTATTGAATAAGAATCAGCATGGCTTTCTGTATCACTAAACTTTTAGAGTTCTTTAAGAGTCTAAATAAGCACATGGATAGGAATGATCTGGGAGGCATTATGTCCTGGACTTTCAAAATGTTTTTGACAGAGTCCCTCACCAAAGACTCCTGAGCCAACTTGGCAATCATGGGATAAGATTCCTGGACTAGATGGGTATTTGGTTATTTGAGCTTACATAGGCATATTTCCCAGGAAATTTTAGTGTAGCAGGAAATGGAAATAACTGGGTACAACATGAAATATGCCATATATTTCCCCCAAATCTGATAATGCCATGGTATCCAGTGGAGTTAAATTACTTAACATGGTTCTCTCGTGCTACATCCTGGTATTTCTGGGTTAGGTGATGAAGCATACATGGAAAAATAAGCTCAAAATTAAACTAGACAAGATGGAGATATACAAACAGGCTGATTTAGGATTAGGTGTCCAGGATGGCATTGCACTCTTCCTGAAGGATTAAGCAAGAAGCTTGGAAGTCCTCTTGGATCCAGCAGAGTATCTGGATATTTAGGTGGTGGCAATGGCTTCAGGTGGGGCACCAGCTTCATCCCTACATTGCCTTGTTACCTCCAGGTTGGGTTATTGTAATGTGCCCTATGTTTTGCTGCCTTTGAAAAACATTTAAGAACATCATTTGGTTTGGAACACAGCTGTAGACTAGTTGTCTGATGTAAGGCATTCTGATCACATCACCTAAGTGCTCCTTCAGTTGCACTGGCCAGCAATTTTTGTCCAGGTTGAATTTAAAATCTGGCTTCAGGCCTGGGCTTGGTACTGACGTAGCATATTTCACTCTGATTGATTACCTGTGTGGGAGAAGGAAAGGGTGAGTGTGACCCTGCTCATTTCCCAGAGATTCTCGGTAGCTTCTGCTATCATGGTACCCTTCTAGGAAGGATGTCCCTGCTCAGGATCAGATAGACTACTTTTGGGTGCTTCTTTTCTTATCTGGATGGTCCATTCCAGAAGTTGGTGCTGCTTCGCAATCTTGCAGTTATGTTACAAGGTTGCATAAGGTTCTGTCTTGTCTATCTCATAAGGAACTACCTGCTAATCCACAGATTTGGACTAAAACGTTACTCAGTATGTGGTCAATGCCTCTAGTAAGGACGCAGGTCGAGCTGTGATCTGAACCACTGAGCCTCTTGGGCTTGCTGATCAGAAGGTTGGCGGTTCGAATCCCCACAACGGAGTGAGCTCCTGTTGCTCTGTCCCAGCGCATGCCAACCTAGCAGTTCAAAAGCACACCAGTGCAAGAAGATAAATGGGTATCACTGTGGTGGAAAGATAAATGGTGTTTCCATGTGCTCTGGTTTCCATCATGGTGTTCTATTGCACCAGAAGCAGTTTAGTCATGCTGGCCACATGACCCAGAAAGCTGTCTGTGGACAAACGCCGGCTAAACTGGCATCTGAGGTAAGTAAGGGACTGGATGTTGAGCAATACCCTGAAACCCAATACAGTGATATCTCAGGTTACAGATGCTTCAGATTACAGATGCTTCAGGTTACAGACTCCGCTAACCCAGAAATAGTATCTGGGGTTAAGAACTTTGCTTCAGGATGAGAACAGAAATTGTGCTCTGGCGGCACAGCGGCAGCAGGATGCCCCATTAACTAAAGTGGTACCTCAGGTTAAGAACAGTTTCAGGTTAAGAACAGACCTCCGGAACGAATTAAGTTCTTAACCTGAGGTACCACTGTACTGACAAGAGGGAGGTGCTGTGGATGGATGGTTTATTTAGCCAGGGATGGGGTTTCACTCCTTTGTAATGTATTAGGCTCAAAGTCTTGGGATATTGATGGATTTAGCCCTGCACTGGTTGTGGGCCTGTCTCGGGGAACAATTCAGGGTGCTACCATTTACTATTTGCTTTAAATAGCTTGGGTCCCAAGTATCTAAAGGACTCATGTTCCACATGAGCTTGCCTGAATCTCATCAGAGGTCTTCCTCTCACTTTCTGAGTTTAAGTGGGTGGCGAGCAGGGAGCTAACTTTCTTAGGTGCAGTGCCCTAACTAATAAATGCATAAATATATAATTGTATTGGAACAAGATTCTTTAAAAAAAATGGGGATAAATCTCATCTTTGAGAAGAACTGTTCAAGACTCTTAATCTTGGGGTCATGGGTTCAAGCCCCACGTTGGGCAAAAGATTCCTGCATTGCTGAGGGTTGGACTAGATCACCCACATCGTCCCAACTCTACAATTCTATGATCTCATAGAATAGGGGGAAACATAGTCCACAGACACGGGTTCCTTGTAGGCAGGACATCAGAAGCCCTTCTGCCCCTCCACATAGAACCATGGCAGACATGAAAGAGACAGGCCTGCCTGAAAGCAAGATCTGATCTTTTCCACCAATGTTGAATCAAAGCCATCTCTTCCCCACTCCTCTTGTGAAATGAGGGCTTTACAGGTGAGAAGGTTGGGGAATAAGAGCAGAAAGCTGCTATAGTGGAAAAATCATTCCAGGGACCAGTTAGCTCTGTCTGGACTTCAATTCACTATCATGCTGTTATATGAAAAGCAAGTGTACACCAAATGCAGAAGATATTCCCCATTCTATGGCTGTGTGCAAAAAGGCTCTCAGCATGTGGCAAAACAGGTGGTATACACAATGCCAGAAGATGGTATGAGTTTGCATTGCACTTAGTCATCAGCCTTTGCTATTGGAGTTGGGAATATATAAAATGAGCAGGAGTGGGCCTCTTTCAAACCCTTCTCTTCACAGCATCATGTTGGACTCCCCAGAAAGCTTACGGGGGGGGGGGCGGGCTTAATATCTGACAGGGATTTTCCAGGAAATATTCATTACTAGAAGCCAGCAAGAATCAAGCATTCTGTCACAAGTCCTTCCTAGAATATCCATATTGATTTTTTATTTTTTCAGATCCAGATTGTCCCTTCTTGTGAAGTCTTTCTTTCACTAATGGAAGGGCCTGAGTATCAGAAGACGTTTCTGTTGGAGGAAGGGGAAATGCAATTCCCCCAGATTCTTACTTCTCCCTGCAAACCTGTACCAGCTCTCACTTTGCTTCAGAGGGTCACCTAGCACTTCAGAGCAGCTTTTCAGGAGGCACATAGGGTTACACAGGGAAGAGGGACTCAGCAAATATTGAGTCTACTAGGAGCAGTAGAGTTCAGTTCACAGAACCTGCAATCCAACACATGGAGATACAGTGGATATATAATTCCAGGAGCCCACTAGGAACAGAACTGCAACATCAGAACAAATCCAAGACCTGCATTGGTTTCCCATCTGCTACTGGTCAAGGTTTAAGGTTCTTCTACTAGTGTAGGCCCAGGATACCTTAAAGCAGGGGTGCCAACTATAGGGGGCAGAAGGGGCTTCATCCCCCTCAATATTTGTGGACATGGGGCTGAGCCCCCCAATATTGAGGGGGCTACCATCCCCCCATTGCCACTGGGTGAGTGCTCATGTGCCTGGTGGGGGCAGGATGCGTCCCGTGATGCTGGGCCCCCTCGATGTGTGTGGGGGGGGCAAGTTAGCACCCCTGCCTTAAAGACCACCTTGCCCTGTATATCCCAAGCCAATCACTGAGATCATCTGGGAAAGCACTATTAGTGGGTCATGATGCACATCACTGAGGACATGGGCCCAACTCTGTGGAACTCCTTCCCATAGAAATCAGGTAGGCATTGTGCCTGCTGGTAAAAACTATTTTATTCCACAGGTTGTTCACACCATGAACGGCACCCTGATATTTTAATATATGGTGTTTAATATTTTGTAAGATGCCGTGGGACCCAGATGCTGAAAAGCAGGGTATTCATTTTTAGAATAAATGAATAAAATTAAGTAAACATATATAGGGGAAAGCACACAGACAATCACACCAGCTCTGCCCACCCACCCCCAATTCCCATTCTGGTCATCTTCCACAAGTTGAAGGGCAAATGTATGAGGTGGGGAGTATACCTCTGGAGGCTCCCAGGGCATTTTTGAAGCCTGGAAAATTAGCCTTCTAAAATGTGCAGGGACCTTCCATGAGCATAGGAGACTTCCTACTGGATAGGTCTGCCTTCCAAGACATCAAGACACGAACGGTGACAGGGAATGGTGGGCCTACTGTGCTTGCCCTTGCAGGGCCCCTTATGTGTTAATTCACCAGAAAGAAATAATTCCTATTGCTTTAAACTTATTCAAACTTTATTTATATTATTTAACGAAATTTACATGCCACTTGATTGTAAATAGAACATTTTAGGAATGGATTTCTTTAAAAATGCAGTTTTAATATGAAGTCATATTCCTTAACAAATTGACCCAGGAGTTATGAAATGAAGTCTGTGAAACGTATGCAACCCCTTGCCCAAGCACTGCTTTATAGAGAAAAACTTCCTGGCCTATGACATCTGTTTGTAGCCTAACTTTATGCATATATATTCAGAAGTAGGTTTTACTAACTTGATCTGTTGTCATACATAAGAAAAATGACTGGTGCACAAATACACCTATATGGGGTCGTATTCCAGGATCTACTGCTTCAGTAATCATGTGCATAAGGAATCTGCTAAGATAGCTGCTTAGAGTTGGAAGTTATCATGAGGTCATACCCATTATGAAAATTAAAGTGCCAAGGCCACATCTGGTAGGGGGAAAACATAGTCCACTTTTGCCCAGGACTATCCGTAACAACATGCTTAAGTAATTTGCCAAATATGAATAGACTTTGGCACATGCTTAAAACGAATCTCTTCAGTTACATGCTTTACTGATTTCATATATACCGAAACTCTATTTGACAATGAAACCACTAGGGGCACATCAACTCTGCAATCCTAAATTGCTTTTAAACTGGGTAAACTGTAGCGGTTGCCCTAAGGAAACCTTCAAAATGTAATTGTGTGAAGGTGCCAAGAACTCTGTTAGAAATCTGTAGCCCCAAAATATACAGAGCAACTATTCTCAGGGTTCAGTGGGAAAGGCCTGCTTGAAGTTTGCTCTAGACGAGATGCATTTTGTGCTTTGATAATACGCAAGGTGAGGCTGCAAGTTTTTCAACTGGAAGTCGTTTTAAGTACTCCTTTCACAAGGACTATTATAGTGTAGTAAATGGGTGGGAAATGGGATGCTTCAGACACTTAAAAAAAATTATTTAGATTCACTTGAAGTTTCCCACATCAGTGCCCAGAGGCACCAGAAACCTGAAGAATTGGTTTGCTCTGACAGTTCTCAATGATCTGTAACTCTGTAGAAGGTATAGGTGGGTTGTTGTTTTTTTACCATTCCCACTTTTTATGTTTGTGGTGTGTTGGTTCTTTGTATTTTAAGACAATAAGGAGAAATTAAAAGGGAGAAAAGAAAATTGTTCACTCCCCCTTGTCTCTCAGCAGCATCCAAAAGTGTCACTGAGTGCTGCTACATGAGATCATCACAGTGTCTAATAATGCCAGCAGTCCTTGAATGGTGCTGAAAACATATGCAGTACCATTTGGACCTCGGGAAGTTCTAGTTAGGAGCCTGCCATGAGCCCTCCTTGAAGTTCCCTGCCATAATAGCAGAAGAAAAGGAAGGAGGTAGAAAGGGTCCTAAAGGGGCAAAGTTTCTAGGCCCCATTGCATTCTTGATGACATGACCAGAAGCATAAATAAGTCTAGGGGGCTCAAAGATTCTGAATGGATCTGATTTCAAAAGGTAATTTAGTTGTGGATGCAGAGCATATTGAGAGCTTCTGCACACAGCACATAGTAAACTTCCAAAGGAGGCAGTGATGGCTACCAACTTTGATTGCTTTAAAAGAAGGTTAAACAAATTCATGGAGGATAAGGATATCAATGGCTACTAGCCCCAATGGCTATGTTCTGTCAGGAGTTCAGAGCTACACTTGAGTAGGACCCTGGTAGAGACACATGCCCGACTGGCATGTTCCCTCCCTCCTGGTCGATCATTTGGGAGCTTCATAAGCTTTCTTCAGCCCGAACATCACAGCGACCAATGCCAACTGGCACCAGCACACTTAGGGATCCGCAGAGTTTGCGCAGTTGCATAACAGACCTCAGCAATTCAGCATTTTGGCTAATCTACTTTATTTACATATAAACACACACGGAACACTTCACGGAACACAGTAACACAAACATCCTGTCTCTGTCACTTCCCACTCTGTGGAGTCAAAACATATATCGCCATGTGAAAGACAAAAATCCCATGACTGCAACCACGGAGCAGGAATTCTAACATGTTCTACCTCCACTGTCAGAAGCAGTAGGCCTCTCAATACCAATTGCTAGGAATCACAGGAGGCAAGAGTGCTGCTGTGCTTAGGTCCTGCTTGCAACTGGTTGGCCAATGTGAGAACAGGATGCTGAACTAGGTGGGTCATTGGCCTGATGGAGAATGCTCTTCTTAATGTTCTTATCCATCCTCCAAATTAATCCATTTTAAATGGATCAGTTCTCAATAAGCCATCCAGTGTGTGTGTAAATATTAGTCAAAAGGTATAAAATTTAAGCAACTGAATATGATAAATTACATAGTATATTATACCCACCCTGCTACCCACGTGTTTGCCTACCGGAGCTAATAGAAATAGCATTGTTCACCCCTAAACTGTGCTAGGGGATTTCGACATCCACGCCACATACATACATACATTTTATTTGCATGCCGCCTTTCCATAGTTCAAACCCTGCTCAAGGCGGATTACAACACGAAAAAGTACATAATTATAAACATAGCAAAAGTAGTCATGAACAATAAGTAAAACATCAAGTAGTACACAACCAAATTGAAAATTTCCACATAAATGTTAAGATCTAAAATAAATGCATAGTGCATTTAAGATCTAAAATAAATGCATAGATGTTTGAATGTTTTCAGAATAGTCCTGTACGTAGAAATCTCTTTCAAGCAAGCTTGTAAACAACCACCTGCCAGTTCTTGTGTTGAATAACTGGCAGATTATGGGGTTTTTTTGCTTTAAAGGTACACATGTCTAAGACCCACAAATTCAGTAGGACTTACTTTTGAGTAGGGATATATAGGATGATAAGTATGTATAAGCAGCCTTCCAGAGCAGAATTTCCAAGGGTTCAAATGACTGTGTGGAGGCATGCAAATCGGCAAAAACTGCTTCTCCCGTCTTCCAGCAAGAGGGAAATATGGATCGAAGCCATGGTTTTGTTTTGCAATTCTCATAATTATATTTGTATCGCAAATGAATGAGGTAGAAACCATGGAACAAATAAAACCCAAGATTACATTTCCCATTTAAATATTGATTTTATCTCCTTTCTGTCTATTCCAGCCAAAGTTCCTTGTGATTACATAAACCATGTATAAAGCAGATGTTTCCAATTACCATATTCTGGTATAATTATTCCAATAAATTCTAAACATAGCCATCTTATTTGAAAATTGCCTGAACTTGTGGTTTTATTACAAAATGGGCAAGGGACAGCATAAAAATGCAGAGGTTACCACTTCATGCTATCCCATTTTAGACAAGGTGCACAGAAAGCGACACATAGATTTGATACAGCATCTGATTGATATTTCCAGGGTGTGAAAATCTCCACCACGAGATTAGGCTGATATTGCATATTCAAACACATACAATGATATATTTGTCATTGCTATTGACCTTTATCTCTCCAGTTTCCTGACAACCTTCTACAGTTATTGACATTACAAATACCAGCGACAACGTGCAGGGCAAAGTATAACCTTTCATTTACCTTCATGTCCCTCAAATGACTTGCAAAGGTAGTTTCAACAAAAGCTGCAAACAATGATACTGTTGATTCCTCCCCCCTTAACTTGCTAAAATGTTTTCCATTTTCCTCTTGTTCTCTGAAAATCATGCCAATAACTCACTACAAAGAAAGTGATTTCAAATGAATACAGGTAATTAGAAGTGTCAAGAAATCAGCAGAGAGTAGGGTGTCTGCCATCATTTCTCTGGAAAGAGTGCCAGATTCCCTTTCAAAAAGATCTTTGTCAATTTTTTTAATAGAAGGTAATTAATGTAGACTACAGTAAAGTGTACAGGATCCCAGTCACTTGTCTTTCTTTCCTTAGAAAAGGGACCATAAAGATGTTTTGATTCTAGAAACAATCTTCTGAGGTTATTCAAAAATGACTTTTAATTACAGTAATAGTCTTTTTTGTCTTTTTCATTCTTCTAAAAGCAAAAAAAGAAAAAGAAATTAGAAAGGGCACATTTATAAGAGTGACAAAAGTAAGGTTTCTTTTTCTTCTTCTTCTTTTTCTCCTTTTTGTTTGAAAAGTGCCACGCTAAGTAGTTTGGCTCAGAATTGAGACAAGATGATGTGGCACAACTGAGAAATCTGATCAAGAAAAAGAAGAAGCTCTCGTCATGGATCCTATCAACTGGTAGCTCAGGCAATAAATGCATTCTAAAAATGATTTTAAAAGCCACAATACTTCTGTTACGGTAATTACATACTTTCACCATTATTTGCAAATCTGATTGCATATATTTTACCCATGATGGTAACAGAACTGATTATTTCAAAAAGCCACTCCTTTGAGAAATAAATAAACACATCTTCAACAATGTGTGAGGTGGGGCTTTTCTGAACACTATTTGTATCCTGAGGAATGCATTCTGCTTTTCAGAAATGCATGAGAAACACTGAGTGAAACAAGGATGGGGAGCCTGTGGCTCACAGATGTCGTTGGGAATGCCACTGCATTTAGCCCCAAGCAGGAGGGGTAATGGTCAGAGATGATGGTGGGAGTTGGAGGCAAACAATATCTGGAGGACCACAGGTTCCCCATCCCTGAAATGCAACAAAATCAGACCAACATTCCTATCAAGTCCAGCGTACTCTTCCCAAAGAGGTCAACAAGATGCCCATGTGAAGCCCATAAGCAGGACATGACTACCATCATCATTGTCGTCGTCATCATCATCGTCATCCACCATCTTGACTGGGTTGCCACAACCACTCTGCATGGCTCCCAACAATAACCTTCTCCCAGTTGTGGTCCCAGCAACTGGTGCTCAGAGACATACCAGCTCTGATACTGGAGATAGTATAAAGCCATCATTACCAGTAGCCATTGATAGCTTTATTCTCCATTACCACTGTAACTGCTCTCTCCTGAGTCTTCTAGAATTCAGCTTCAGTGGATGACTCCACGTTCAAGGAGGGAAATCTCACTTTTCCCTTTCTCCACATCAGGCTTAATTTATACACTTCTATTATATCTGCCCCTACTACTTTTTCTCATTTTTATTTCTCACAACTGACCAGATTCAAAAGCTAACTCAGCTAAGGACTCCCTGATTCATTTCAGACCAACGCCTTCCTTAGTCTTAGTTCTTTATAATATCTTCGCAGGGCTGACACACAAGCTAAGGACAAGGCCATAGACTAAAGGCTGACCAAGGGGCTTATTCATGCTCTGTGAGCTTGTTCACATTTGTCTTTGAACTGTAGCCATTTTCTGCCCCATGCTATGTTATGAATAACTTCGTAATCTTCTCTGTCCTCAAGCAGCTTGATGTATGGCGATAGGGTTAATGTTTGTTAAACAACACCACAAAAAAACCACCCTTTCACCTTAAGGATAAAAGTAGGACCTGGACAAATAATTATCTCATAAATTATGCACAGGCCCTTATTGACTGACAAGGCTCCAAATTCTGTCATCCTCAAAGCAGATGTTATTGCAATAAGAAAATTTACCTCGAAAGGTAGCTTCTTCAAAGGAATGGTGACCATAAGCTCAAATGGAGGTCCAATTAATACATTAAAACAGCACTGAGATTTGTTTTCTTTGGTGGCCGGGGGTCAAATCCAACCTGACCTACAGTGCTGTTTATTACATTTCTATCCTGCTTTTCACTGAACAATGACAGAGAGAAAAACAGTAAACAGAATATTAGGAACTTTAAAAAACAACAACACCATGCTTCTTGACCTGAGAAGAAGAAAGGAGAAAGGGCAGCAAATATCATTCCCTACTCCTAAAGTACTCTAGCAACAATCTCTCTTCTGGTCCAAATATGGGAGTAAGTCTGCACATTACATTAATCACAGAGACCACTTGAAGCTGCCTCTGCACAATGTCTTCTCCATGCCACTCCAAAAATATGTTGTGTCCTTCTTCATATAAAGGTAAAGGTAAAGGACCCCTGACAGTTAAGTCCACTTGCGAATGACTCTGGGGTTGCGGCACTCTGTACTGGCCGAGGAAGCCGACATTTGTCCGCAGTTTTTCCGGGTCATGTGGCCAGCATGACTAAGCTGCTTCTGGCGAAACCAGAGCAGCTCACGGAAACACCATTTACCTTCCCCCCGGAGTGGTACCTATTTATCTACTTGCACTTTGACGTGCTTTCGAACTGCTAGGTTGGCAGGAGTTGGGACCGAGCAACAGGAGCTCACCCCGTCGTGGGGATTTGAAACACCAACCTTCCGATCAGCAAGCCCTAGGCTCAGTGGTTTAGACCACAGTGCCACCCATGTCCATATAGTTCCCTCTTACTTCCAACTGACTCTGGGGATCTTCAATACCTGCTTGAATTTTTTCCACATCAGTCAGACAGTAGAAGAAGGCCCTCACACCACACAGAGAAAATTTAAAGGATGCTTGCTCTGTAACAACTCAAAAGAGATATGTAACAAATGTCAATACACTGAAATACTTTTAATAACCAAGTTTGTTGCATTTTCCATAATGTGTTTCGGTTTGCAGTAACACATATCTGTCACTATAATGTGGGAAGTGTTTAATCATGTGTTTAAACATTGAAGGATAACCATCAGCCGATAAGATTAAACCACAAATCCCATTCCATCAGGCATACTTACTATTGCTGCATTTTTATTTGGACTCATCAGTTATTTGCATAGTTATTTAAAGTTCAGCAGACCCCACTTGTTATTGTTTTATTTCATTTATCTAAAACATTTACAGACCAGCCTTCATTATCTAAATTCTGGAGTGGTTCAAAATAATATAAAACCACAGCATATCTTAATTTCAATAAGGCTTTTGACAAAGTCCACCATGATATTCTTGCAGAGAAGCTGGTAAAATGTAGACTTGATGAGATAACTGTTACATGGATTTTTAGCTGGTTTACTGACTGAACACAAATAGTGCTCACTATTCACTAATGGTTCCTCGTCATTCTGGAAAAAAATGACAAGTGGGGTGCTGCAGGATTCTGTCCTGGGCCCAGTGTTGTTCAACATCTTTATGAGCAACTTGGTGGAAGGTATTAATGGAATGCTCATCTAATTTACAGATGACACCAATGCCTCTGAAGACACAATTGGGATTCAAAATGACCTTAACAGATTGGAGAACTGGGCCAAAACTAAAAAATGAATTTCAATAGGCAGAGGGAACCAGCTGCACAAATATAAGAGGTGGAATACCTGGCTTACCAGTAATACATGTGAAAAGAATCTAAAGGTCTTACTAGACCACAAGCTTAAGATGAGTCAACAGTGGGATGCAGCAGCTAAAAAAGCTAATGCTATTCTAGGCTGCATCATCAGAAGTAAAGCACCCAGATCACGGGAAGTAATAGCCCTGATCTATTCTGCCTTGGTCAGACCACACTTGGAATACTGTGTCCAGTTCTGGGCACCATAATTTAAGAAGGATATTGCCAAGGTGGAATGAGTGCAGAAGAGGGCAACCAAGATGATCGAGGATCTGGAAACCAAGCCTTATGAGGAATGGTTGAAGGAGTTGGGTATGTTTAGCTCCTCTGAGAGGAGATATGATAGCCATATTCAAATATCTAAAGGGCTTTCATATGGAGGATGGAGCAAGCTTGTTTCCTGCTGCTCTGGAGTCTAGGAGTCAAGTTACAAGAAAGGAGATTCCGATTAAACATCAGGAAGAACTTCATTTTGAAAGTGTAAACTCCTACGAGTGGATTCTCTTTCCTTGGGGGTTTTTATGCAGAGGCTGGATGGCCACCTGCCATACATTATCTAATTGAGATTCCGGCGTTGCATAGGGCTGGGTTACCATCAGAGCTCCTTCCAGCTCTGCAACTGTATGGTTCTGTGATAATATAATAAAAGATATCAAAAGAATAAAAGCATCAGATAACTAAAGCAAAAAAATAGAACAGGCTGAGTGAAACCCAGCGTTAATCATACTCAGTGTAGACCCACTGATATAAATAACCTTGTCATTAATTTCAGTGGGTCTGCTCTATGTTGTAGTTAAATCTGACCAACTGCTAACAGAATGTCGTTATGACTAAAGGCCAAATGTGTCCATCTGCTTTCACAAACCTATCTACGAAATGCATTTATTTATTTATTTATTTATTCTGGCCTGGAGTAGTCTAAAAACATAGCACTGTTGGGAGTGGGGTGTTCTTAGTTTTTGGAAGTAATGGGAGGAATAGGGAACCATGTAAGTGTGACATCAACCACACACAATAGAAAAGGCAGAAAATTTTACCTCGTTTTCCTCCAAAATATTCAGTAGGGTATAGGATTATACAGCATAGTATAATCCCCACAACCACTTTTCAATGTGTGAATACATTTTGGCTGGCCAGTTTTTTCAAGCACTCCCATCAAAACTTCCTTTTGCTGTCAATCCATATCCATGCTACACTTTCTACATTAACATCATAATTGCTATGCAGTGTATTGAATATGTCTCATTTAATGTTATATCAATATGTCTGACCTCACAATAAATATTGCTATCCTTGGTCTTTAAATGGTGAGCATGGGTATTCAGGTCAATGGCCTATTAATAGGAGCCAACTGTATTCATAAATTCTTAATTACTTTTTTGTTGTTTCACACATTTTCCTGGCAGACATAGTGCTTTCTCCTCAGAGTGGAAGCTAGCATAGATTATGTCCGGCTAACTACACATATTAAGAAGAAATGGCAAATCTGAGCTGGTGCAGGCAGCGACATTGCTTGTGGCACTGGGGTGGTGGGTGGGGCAGTTTCGGGTGAGGTTGCCTTTAGCCACTGCCAGTTTCTGGTGAATGAATCACCTGGTTCATTTGCAAGAACAGAAGCTGAGTTGGTGATAATTTGCAAAGCTATACCTTTTGTTCATAGTAAACTTGTCCGGCAAAAAGTTTGTGATGAGATGACAGCCATCAAGGTTAGATTAAAAAATGTAGAAGTATTTTGCAAGGTGACTAGCTTGCTTCTCCAAAGTGGGTTTGAGCAAATCTTGCTTGCACCAGCCTTGCATGGCAGATCAGTGGAGGGGACTTGTGCTCGATCTGGCTGCTTCTATCATACATGGCGTTGTAAAGAACTTTAAAAGTCAGGAGGCAAGGACTTACTTCAATGCCTACTTCTTTTTCTCATCTCCTTGCAGCCAAATTGATCTTCAAGGTAAATGGTTGAATGGTCTAGCACAGCGTCTGTTTCGCTTCCTCATGCTCTTTCCCATATTTGTAGACCCCTTAGCCAGAAAAAATAGTCGCGCTGATACCAAAGGCAGCTCCGTCTGCCAGGATGGCTGTCAGGATGCAATTTCTATGCAGTACCAAATAACACGGTGAGTGAAACATGTTTCAGAAATATTCAGTAACTCCCTATAGTGATGGAAGAGTTGTGAGGGCTTGAGATTGGAACTGTCTGGCGGGGTGGAGTAATTTATAATAAGGGGGGGGTGATATACTTATGTTTAATGTTGGGTAGAAGAGTATTCTTTCTTTCAACACTTCTTGCCACTGCAGCAAGCAGCATCAGTGCTCCTAGCTGGCTTTGGGGCCATTTGCCCCCACTATATCTCTGGAAGAATGCTTGCAAGTAAAAGGTTTTGGAAGGAAGGAAGGAAGGAAGGAAGGAAGGAAGGAAGGAAGGCTCTTCTACCAAGCAGTAAATGTTAACCAGCCCCCCCCATCCCCCAAATTTTTACAATTTTATCTACCCCACTCCCTAAAACTGCAACTTTTGCAACCAGAAGATGAGTCTGCAAAGGTCGGGAGGCACTTTCAGCTTAGCACAATTCAAAATAATGGTAAGGAAACATAGATCCCAGAATCACGTTATGTTCACGAAAATGTACAAAACTTCAATCTTTAGTAGAAACGTGCAGAAGGATATTCATAACTGGCCCAGCAAAAGGTTATCTTTATCTCCATGCCGATCCAGATGCACTTCCATATTCTTGAACCCATTAAGGTGCAATCCTGCAACTATCCATAATATTTTAGAGGGCATGTCTTGTTTTAATTTGAGAGGTTTCCAAATCATGCCTAGAATGTAGCAAACAACGAAAAAGTGTTCCATTTAGAATTAGAATATACATGAGCCAGCACAAGTGGTGGGAAAAGTCCTTGTTATCATAGTACAATTCTGAGAAACTTGTATTTTCTGTGTTGGAAACTTAGGGATTATCTCCACACTTTCTAAACCACTTAACACCATAGACTCTCAGTAGTGTATAGCAAGGTTAAAGCAATACAATAAATATAAAATCAGTTAAAGCTAATAATAAAATCAGGAAACTTAATTAATATGCCTCTCGGATACATTTAAGCAGAATACATTTGAATATATTTAAACAGAACTACTGATTTCTTTTGCTCATAACTATATCTCTCAAGTTCCAAAATTTGTAAGATTTCGTATGTTTTAAGAATTTATACAAAACCACCACATTTTATGTCGAGTTGTTTTACCTTAGAAAACAACCAATTGTCCTCACAGATCGCTGCGTATTGTCAGGGGTGCTCTTCAGCGTATGGCCTGCTCACTGTCCTATTGCTGCATAATAACTCAGGAATGGGAGGAGCACATGGATGCCCCAACTCCACCAACTTAGCCTGTCAGTGGTAAGGGAACATTAAACATGGATGTGGGATATATGTATGCACAGAACCCCTACTCCATGAAACAGCCCTTTGTGTTGCCTGGATACGCAGCTGTGTGTTCTGAAGGAGGAAAAGGAGGGATGGGGGTGGGGTCGTGTTGAGCTTTAATGTGCACAGACTCTGTGCTAGTGTACATCAGAAATCCTTCCATGAGCCAGTGTGGTGAAGGTGATTTGCTCATTTATTTTGAATAAATCCGGAGTAGCCAATGGGGGTCCTCCAAATGTTTTTGACTGTAAGGCCCATCAGCCCCAGGCACAAGTCCGATAGTCAGGGATGATGATCATGATTGTGATCAATTTATTATTATTTATACCCCGCCCATCTGGTTGGGTTTCCCCAGCCATTCTGGGCAGCTCCCAACAGAATATTAATAATAATAATAATAATAATAATAATAATAATAATAAAAGCAATAGAAGATCAAACATTAAAAACTTCCCTAAGCAGGGCTGCCTTCAGATGTCTTCTAAAAGTCAGATAGTTGTTTATTTCCTTGACATCTGATGGGAGGGTGTTCCACAGGGCAGGCACCACCACCGAGAAGGCCCTCTGTCTAGTTCCCTGTAACCTCACGTCTTGCGGTGAAGAAACTGCCAGAAGGCCCTCAGAGCTGGAGCTCAGTGTCCAGGCTGAACGATGATGGAAGTTACAGGCCACAAAATCCAGAGGGCACCATATGGGCTATCCAGTATATAAGTATATAAGACATCCGTTATACACTTTTAAAAGAATACATGGTCATTTTTCTATTTTCTATTCTATTCTTTCCAGTAATCCTATGAGTGTAACAGCACAGTTATAGCTTTATTGAGAAGCAACATATAAATTCTCATCTCTCTAAGGTGCAGAGCCTTGCATTACGTAGTCCTCCTTTGAATTCCTAAGGTAAGCTTTTCAAAGATACGATTCTGAAGCAAAAAAAACGGAATGCTGGTGGTAACTAATTGTATGCTCACAGCATTCACTGCCTGTTAGACTTAAATGTTCAGCAAAGTGGATGTAAAAAGGATAAAAAGTAGAGCAATTTTGCTATAGGAAGCCTGTGTAAAATAGGACAGGGGGTGTTGGTATGTGCTTCTGATCACGTTGGCTTGAGGAAAAAATGCACCTGTTGAAATTCATCTCTTTTTCTTTTTCAGAGATTAAAGCTATAGTAGCCCCGTTCACCTCTGCAGACTACTAACGTACCACTCTGTTCATTGTACAGGCCCTCGTCCTGTAAATATTTGCATCAATCATAGATTTTTCTAGCTAGGTCAAAGGAATGGGGGGAGGGAAATTAACTGATTGTATTTATCATTTTATTATTGATTATGTTTTTTATATCAGTTCAAAGGATTTTCCTAATGCGAGCCTGCTACAGCCATATCAAAGTAGCATATGATGACCATTCTTAATAATTTTGTTTCCTTTCCTGAGCCATTTTCAGCTTCTTGATATGGTGGGGCAGGCAAGGGGGAAATGTGTCAAACCAAGCAAAAATATTATAATAATAATATGCTGGCTACCTGACTGGGTTGCCCCATCCAATAAATATATTGTTATGAAAAAGCTCACTCCTATTAAGTACAACAATTCTACACACAAAGTGAGAGAGAAAGAGAGAGAGAGAGAGAGAGAGAGAGAGAGAGAGAGAGAGAATTAAGCATCCTAAGTAAATAAATACACTCGCTTTTTCTGTACTGACACTTGAAGCCACTCAAAACAGAAAATACTTTCCGATACAGAAATACAAAGAATTTATTCTGGTGATAACATCTTATCCAATCGCAGCACGTCAGAGTATTCCCTCCACCCTCCATAGTTGACAAGGATGTTTTTTTTTAATACCCATAAACCAATATGCTAAGTGTGAAAACAAAGGAATACATACAGAATTCTGTGGATTTTTTTTTCTATTCACCTAACATACATTCTATCTTACACACATTTATGTCTTAGTCTATATCACCTTTTTTCTGTTTTTTTGCATGCAAACCTCTGTCTGCTTATAAATAAATCTCCAAAGGAAAAGAAATACATACATATCCTGATGATCTAACACCCATCCTAAGCTATCCCCATCTTGTGTCACTGCCTAAGTCATGCAAATTACACCAAAGCTGCCAGTTGACTAAGATTAATGACACTGCGCCAGCTTCTTTGTTTCTCTCTGCGGCCGTTTAGTGTGAAATACTATCCAAAAACATTATCTATCCTCTATTAATCCCACAAATTTGTTCACACCATGCACATTGTTTAGGGCAATTTACAACAGGAACATACTGAGCACAATTGCATTTAATTACTTGGGTTCTAATTACATTCATTAAAGGCTAATAAAATAAATGAAACAGCTTTAAAAGCTTCTGCAAAACACATGGGTCTTGTCTCCCTCATGAAACATACAGTAGATGTTTGATGTGAAACACATACATGTGTCTGCCTTTATGCGTGTATATTTCCAGCATGTAATATGCAGAGCTCACGTAAGAAACGTATACAGTATATAAAGCTGGGCATACAGATCCCAAATGCCCCAGTACTCTGCTGATGCATTTATTTATATTACAAGCTATAAAATTCCAGGAGTCCTGAATTACTTTTTATATCTGGGAAATGAGAGACAGAGAGAAACACCCGTTGTATAACTGAAGACTGATTTTTCTAATTTCCACCTGTGCAAGGAGTAGACCTTTCCTTTAATTGTTTCTTTTATCTACAGGACAGAAGATGCCAATCAACCTGCTTGTTGTTGCTGCTGCTGTTGTTCTTTTAGCACTCTCCAAAAACAATATGTTTCCTTTGTTTGATTGGTGCCCTTAATAATAGTCTGCTAATGCTCAGTTTTGCTGGGGCATTGGCTGGCTGTTTTTTCTTGACCCAACAAATGTGATTATTCCTAAAGAACAAACATGTTGATTCTGATAAAACCCTGCACTTCTAAGGATTGGTTCCCACTATACATTAAACATGTGTCATTCTCCTCCCAAAGAAGATAAGATGAGCTCCTTTTCGAAAATGTCTTGCGAGTTCCTGTGGGTTCCCCCCCGCCTTTTTCTAAGCCGCTAAGCTGCTTATCTGCTTATCCGCTAAGCCGTCAATGGGCTTGCTTCGCAAGACGAAAATACCGCTAGACGAAGAGACTCGCGGAACGGATTAATTTCGTCTTGCGAGGCACCACTGTACTTGCAAATGTTCGCTCACTTAGCATGTGTAGAGTATGAAATAAAAGCTCGGGGAAATCGTTTCATGTTGCAATTTACATGTAACTTTCCAGGCTTATTCCCTAGCCAGAAGTACTTTTCACATGGGGAATGTGTTACATTTTAAGAATTAAGATTGTCGGAAGAAATATCAACAATCTCAGATATGCCGATGACACAACTTTGATGGCAGAAAGTGAGGAGGAATTAAATAACCTCTTAATGAGGGTGAAAGAGGAGAGTGCAAAATAGGGTCTGAAGCTTAACATCAAAAAAAGTAAGATCATGGCCACTGGTCCCATCACCTCCTGGCAAATAGAAGGAGAAGAAATGGAGGCAGTGAGAGATTTTACTTTCTTGGGCTCCATGAGCACTGCAGATGGTGACAGCAGTCACGAAATTAAAATACACCTGCTTTTTGGGAGAAAAGCAATGACAAACCTAGACCCTAGACAGCATCTTAAAAAGCAGAGACACCACCTTGCCAACAAAGGTCTGTATAGTTAAAGCTATGGTTTTCCCAATAGTGATGTATGGAAGTGAGAGCTGGACCATAAAGAAGGCTGGTCGCCGAAGAATTGATGCTTCTGAATTATGGTGCTGGAGGAGACTCTTGAGAGTCCCATGGGCTGCAAGAAGAACAAACCTATCCATTCTGAAGGAAATCAGCCCTGAGTGCTCACTGGAAGAACAGATCCTGAAGCTGTCCAATACTTTTGTCACCTTATGAGAAGAGAAGACTCCCTGGAAAAGACCCTGATGTTGGGAAAGATTGAGGGCACAAGGAGAAGGGGACGACAGAGGACAAGATGGCTGGACAGTGTTCTCGAAGCTACCAGCATGAGTTTGACCAAACTGCGGGAGGCAGTGGAAGACAGGAATGCCTGGTGTGCTCTGGTCCATGGGGTCACGAAGAGTCGGACACGACTAAACAACAAAAGTTATACACACATATTTTCACGTGTAATATCATGTGATTTATGTTCATCACACATTGGTGTCATGTGACACTTTCCAAATAATATTTGCCACCTGTAGAGACGCTGGGGCATGTGCCTGTGGTTTATTCCCATCAATATGAGATAGCTCTCAGAATTTAAGAGGCACATGGGTGTTTTTTGCTGGCACACTCCCTGACTGATGGCCTGTGGCAATGTTTCCAGGGACACTGTAGATGTGTCTGTCATTTGCTGCTCTTTTCCTGTGTGTTTTCCCTCTCCCCTCTTGCACTGAGCACACCATGGATCTGGTGGCTGGATCTGATGTAAGCATAGGATTGCTCTGCCCAATTCCATATTTGTATCCTCTTGCCTCCCCTGATGGAAGATCTTCCTTCAAATACAAAAGGGGGAAAATGGAATAAGAGTAATGAATGCATAAATCAGAAAGCAAACTTGTTCCTTGACTTACAGAGATTTTGCTTAGGAAAACAAATAATGAGAAGTACAATTCTCACATATGGAAAATTAAACTTTGCATCGCGTTGGGATTCATGGCAGGGTACCTTCCAGTGACAGAGTTGCATAGCAAAGCTTTATATGCCTAATAAAAGACGTATCATTCACATTTCTGAATTAATAGGAATATATATTCTAATTAATTGACAGGCAGAATTGTTGATAGAACTATGGCGCACCTCTCCAGTTCCCAAAGCAAGCAATCTGAAAGAAAGGCTGATGGAAATTGCTGAGGCTTAGAGTTTGCTAAATATATATCATACAGTTGTGAAAACGATCATTTGGGCTTTGCGCATCCTACATTCATATGCTTTCTACTTCACCTACAGAGCAAAATAAAATGACTCACAGCTTAAATTTAAATTTCAAGACTGCAACTGCCAGAATTAAAAGCAATTTACATGTCACAATATTTTGTATTTCTTAATCTCACTCTATTCTTTAGTGCATTTAGTAATTGCCCACAGTGAACAAATATATGTAAAAGAATTATTTTTATTATTCATATGCTGCAAATAGGACCAAACAGCAATATAAAGGGGTCTGCTGTTGTTCCTGATCCTTGGCCATGATTGGATGGAAGATTGCTAAAGGTACCAATCACCTTTCCTTCAACTGCACTATACCTCTATAGCTGTATTGTATTGAGATACACACACACACACACACACACACACACACATACCACTTACTTCCCACAATGGCTTCCAGTCTACAAATATTAAACCAATTATAACAATATGATACTAAATAAATATACTTCAGAAAAGCTGTAACCTCTTTTTTTTTAAGTTATGTTAGATGTAAGAGGCTGATGTTCTGAAGATACCAAACCAGCCTCTCCCTTTCTCCAATTTTCCAGTGTCTTCCCATTGTTCAAAGAAAATTTCTCTAATAGATTTCTAAATTGGTGCATGCGGTTTGGTGTTGCTGGAGTTTGCTATTTCTTTCATTAGTTTGGAGGATGGTGATGATAATAATGATAATAATGATGGCAGATTAAACCAGCTAAGCTATGAGTACAGATTGTGATAGGAAGGACTTCTCTACGGAAATGACTGGCAGAATCCGAGACCAGGGAGAAGAGTTGGTGGAAGAAGATTGGAGGAAATTTAAAATCTACTTACAGAACATTGTAAAGTTTTTGAATGTTGATGACATTGAAATGAAATGAAGGGGTTCTAGCAACAAGGTAAAAGATTATGTAAGAATGGATTGATATTAGATGAAAGCTTGAAGTTAAAATATGTGAGGAAAAATAATTAAGGATAAACCAATAGATGAATTTGCTGAACCAATTTTTAAGTGGAATACAAAAAAGGGAGGCGTGAGGAAGTCAGGAAAATAAGTTAACTAAAGAGGAAAAATTAAAAAAGAGGGGTTTTTGTTTTTCTTTTCTCTTTTTCTTTTTTTTCTATGTTAATTGTCTGTATTTTTGTATTTTTGTGTTTTTGTATTTTTTCTTGTGTTTTTTCCATTGATTGTCTTATAACTTCTTTATTGTGAAAATTTAATAAAATATTTAAAAAATCAAAGAAAATTTCTCTAATAGATTTCTAAATTGGTGCATGCAGTTTGGTGTTGCTGGAGTTTGCTATTTCTTTCATTAGTTTGGAGGATGGTGATGATAATAATGATGGCAGATTGAAACCAGCTAAGCTATGAGTACAGATTGTGATAGGAAGGACTTTTATGAAGCAACCATAGACATTTGCCTTTCATCTTGTCTGCAGTTCCACAGCATGATCTAGAAGCATTATCCCTGGTCAGTCCTTCTGAATTAACTCCTTACTCCTTTCCACATTCCTCAGAGGTAGGGAAAAGTCCATCTAAATGGAATAATTTTGGGAGATGAAATGTGCCTGACACTTTCATAACTATTATGGCCCCTTCAACAATCAAAGTTCCTTCTCCTGTTCCCTAGGTATTAATGCAAATTATATTCTTGCTTACTCAAACTTGATAATTTAAAAACTTATTAGTGGAACCTTTCTTTTGCAGAGGTTTTTTTCCTCCACTTTAATTGGTTTGTTCCTGGTTGCCCCTACGTTGCTTTCATTTTCTTTCTTTTGCCTATGCATTTTCATTTTCGCAGACTATAGACTGTTCTTGGAATTGTTAATTAAAACAATAAAGGCTTCTCTCCCTTTCTGTACACACATTGATCAATAGCTTTGCTCCAATGCAAAAGGGGAGAGAGCAACTCTGTCAAAGAGACAGAGAGATAGGAGTATAAGGAGAAAATGAGACATTTTTTAAAAAGCGTAAGGAAGAACTCACAATTACTAATGTCTGTATAATAGGGTAACAATATTTAAGAAAAAATATGAAGTATTGATCAGGACAGGAGATTTGTTGGTGGTGCACTAGCTATTTAATGTACTTTCAGGTATGTATCGGGCACAAAAATTTTCCATACATACCCTAAGTCATATCCTCTAACATTTCTCTGATGAAAATAGGGACATCCTATTATATTATTATTATACCGCATCCATCTGACTGGGTTGCCCCAGCCACTCTGGACGGCTTCCAATATACAGTGGTACCTCAGGTTAAGTACTTAATTCGTTCCAGAGGTCCGTACTTGACCTGAAACTGTTCTTAACCTGAAGCACCACTTTAGCTAATGGGGCCTCCTGCTGCTGCCGCGCCGCCGGAGCACAATTTCTGTTCTCATCCTGAAACAAAGTTCTTAACCTGAAGCACTATTTCTGGGTTAGCGGAGTCTGTAACCTGAAGCGTATGTAACCCGAGGTACTACTGTATATAAAAACATAATAAAACATTAAACATTAAAAACAAACTTCCCTATACAGGGCTATCTTCAGATGTCTTCTAAAGGATGCATAGTTACTTATCTCCTTGGCTCGGGGATCGCATAACTCCATACCTTACAACATTTCTCCGATGAAAACAGGACGTCCTAAGGGAAAGCAGGACATTCCAGGATCAAATCAGAAACCAGGACAGCTTCCGTAAATCCAGGAAATTAGGGACACTTGGGGGGTCTGCCAAATATTTTAATGTCTTTCAAGCTGTGTGGCTGAAGCTGTGTGGCCAGATACACTGAGAGCAACTCTGAAAATTCAGGAGGGTGAGTGTGGGCTCGAACGTGACTTTAGACCTACACTCAGCGGATGAGGTAAATCTGATTTTTAAAGTTCTAATAACCCATAGGGATATGTAATGTAATGGGTGTAATGGGTTAAATGTGCCCAATAGCAATTCAGTGTAGCAAATGTCACTCAACTGCATGGAACCCTTGAGATCAGGTCTTAATTTGTACCAAATTAATTTGTACCAAATTAAGAGCCAGCATGGTGTAGTGGTTAAGAGCAGTGGACACGTAATCTGGTGAACTGGGTTCGCTTCCCTGCTCCTCCACATGCAGCTGCTGGTGACCATGGGCCAGTCACACTTCTCTGAAGTCTCTCAGCCTCACTCACCTCACAGAGTGTTTGTTGTGGGGGAGGAAGGGAAAGGAGAATGTTAGCCGCTTTGAGACTCCTTAGGGTAGTGATAAAGCGGGGTATCAAATCCAAACTCTTCTTCTTCTTCTACCAGGGCTCAGCTCCACTTTCAGTGTTGGAGTCAACCCTGGAACATATAATAAGGACAAGTGAAAATCCTAAACAGATGAGATAGACATTTTTCTCTCTACTGAGCTCCTATAGTGACACTCTAGTGATGGGTGGATCTATCCATTTCAGCTCCACATCAAGAGTGCATGTGTTAATTCATTTGTCCTATTTCCATGTTAATCTGTGATTATCTTTTTTAGAAACTGTACAGAAATTCGTATTCACATATTATTTAAATAGGGACGCATGTGGTGCTGTGGTCTAAACCACAGAGCCTAGGGCTTGCTGATCAGAAGGTCAGTGGTTCGAATCCCCACGACGGAGTGAGCTCCAGTTGCTCGGTCCCTGCTCCGGCCAACCTAGCAGTTTGAAAGCACATCAAAGTGCAAGTAGATTAATAGGTACCACTTCAGCGGGAAAGTAAACGGCATTTCCGTGTGCTGCACTGGTTCACCAGAAGCGGCTTAGTCATGCTGGCCACATGACCCGGAAGCTGTACTCTGGCTCCTTCGGCCTATAGAGCGAGATGAGCGCAGCAACCCCAGAGTCGTCCATGACTGGACCTAATGGTCAGGGGTCCCTTTACCTATTATTTAAATAAAGGTTTTGTCACAAAATTTGTATTTAAATTGATAAGTTGACTTGACGTGTGTACTTCTAAATGTTTTTAGTCTAAAATATACATATTTTTCATGCATTTGGACATGTATTCTGAGCAGTTAACGCTATTGCAAATTTCACAGAAGTGCAAAATCTAAAGGATAATTATATTTCAAGTTGTGTTCTGGTCAAGTGAAATTCAAAGACCAGTATTCCCAGACAGAAATGAGCCCTGGGATCTGCTTTTCTGCTCCAAGAAACATTTGAGGCCTATCCCCATCAGAGCATCCTCATCTTCCCTTCTATATCCTGGGATAACAACAACAGGCTGTCATCTGGCTGCATAAAAGAGTTATTTCAGGTAATTTTGTTAATTCTGTTGCACTTGATACTGCCATCTTTGATATCTTAAAAGCCTCTGCTATGAGTGCTGCAGTACATACTTGAGCAATGATGCAAAGAAGGCATCGTGAAACTTTCCTTGCTGACAAAAGTAAAATCAATGCCAGCCCACAAGTGATGTTTTCTCCCTGTGTCACTAAAATGAAAATTGACTTGATGTGTAACATAAGTCTTTAGTGTCTAGCACCATAGGGAATTGCACACCCTTGTCTGCCTCTGTGTACTTATTCCTTTCAATAATCCACCCGTGTTTATTTTGGCTATTCGTCTGAGGAAAGAGTAACTAAACAATTCTACTGAGAACATCACAGCAGCAAATACTATTTATCTTCTGTATTAAAATATAGGTTTTAAATGCTGCATTCATATATCTAGTATTTTTTCAAGCCGCTATATTAGGTCAGGGGGGCCCCATCCCCCATAATCAGTATATGGCTTGAGTTAGATTTAAAAACAGGTCCCAGAGGTTGACAAATGGATTAAAGTAGAACATAAATTCCTTATGTCACCCAGTCCCTTAAACCTTGATGTCAGTAACGTTCCTAATCATTCCATTATTATAAATGTCAAATATGCTTTACATGTGTTAAAGGGACTGTAAGAAGTGAGAGCCTAGCTAAAAGAAGAAAGACTCATGTGCTGCTGCCTCTTTACTATATATCAGAAATGAAAACACAGTTTTGCTCCCAACCCTGCAACTTTCCTGAGTGATGGGAAGTTCAAGGAAGCATTTGCAGGGTATTCTTCAAAAGAGGGAAACTCTGGATTCTTACACAATCTCTGTGAAAAATTGGGATTAAAAAGAAAACCACAACAATGTAATAGTTGAGAATAATTCAGAGGTGAGCAGCCGCTGCTGCCATTCCAGGCAGTGTTAGCTGTAGCAGGGATAGCTAAGGTGTCATTGGACTACAGCTCCTATCAGCCTCGGCAAACATGGCCAAAGGTCATGATGGGAATTGTGGCCCAACCGCATCTGAAGAGGACAACCTTGGCTATTCTGGAGCTATCAAATCAGCGTTGTTCTCAGAGCATGTCAGACACCGTTCAAGACAACTGGAATAAAACTTAACACCAGGGCTTTTTTTAAAAGGTAGAACTCTTCCAGGGTTGCCATATTTTGAAAAGAACAGACCTGTCCTTGACATGGAGGCCACAGCCAAGTGGAGGTTTTTTCTCCTGTTGTTGCCCTGCTCCTTTCCAGCACCTGCTCTGGCCCCCCAGTTTGCTGGGACCCTTGCCGGAAGTTGACTCCAGGCCGCTGAGCGGGCTTAGCTATGGAGCCGCCTCTCCCTCTCAGGCCCTCGGCCTCCAAGTGGCCACTGGCAAGGTCATGCCTGGGATTGGGCCCAGACAGGGAGGCTTGCCGCTCTGTGGCCTCTCCAGTCCTGCCTGGCCTTTCCCCAGCAGCAATGGTGGCCCCCAATGGCTGCTCAAGCTGCATCAGACCCAGGCAGGACCAGAGAGGCCATGTCGCCACTGACACAGCCACTGCTGATGCAGCTGCAGCCGCCACTGCCCATGTCGCCTCTGACATGGCTTGAGCAGCCATACGGCCTGATTTCCCTGGACATTCCAGATATTTCCTCCAAGATACTGGTTCCGACGGCCAAATCCCAGCAATGTCTGGGAAATTCTGGAAGTATGGGAACCCTAAACTCTCTGGAACTCAGTTCCAGCATCTCTCAGGTGGGAGCCATTGCCATTATAAGAGAACAAGAGAGGCAATTCATGGTGAGTTCTGGCACTTCTTTTTCTAGAAAAACAGCACTACTTAACACACACACTTCTCAGTTTCACACTATAAGGCTACAATCCTATAAACTACCCACTAAACACTCTGAGGCTCACCTTTGGGTAAGTCACATAGGATGCTGTTGTAAGTCAGTGTATCTGATGTTCTGTAAAATCACAATGTGGTAGTGATGGAACAATCTGTCCATTCTGGTTTCTCATTTTTCCAATCTTAAATTTCAAATCAGTTTGCATTTTTAAAAAAAGTTTTCATGAGAATTCATCAGCATTTTTGTGTGATTTTCTTAGTAGACACATTTTTATATGGCGTTTTCCCAAATATAAACATTTTTGGCAAAACAATTTCCCCAAATGTAATGCATTTTTGTATGATCTTTTCACAAGTATATGCAATTATATACCCACTTTACTCACTTGGAAAGACAGGCGAACTAATGCCAGTGTACTGGAAGAAGCAAAGATCACCAGTATTGAGGCAATGATTCTTCAACATTAACTTCGTTGGACTAGTCATGTTGTTTGGATGCCTGATTATCATCTTCCAAAGCAACTACTCTATTCTCAACTTAAGAATGGAAAGCGAAATACCAGTGGACAACAAAAAAGGTTTAAAAACACTCTCAAGGCAAATCTTTAAAAAATGTAGTATAAGCACTGATAACTGGGAAACACTGGCCTGCAAGCGCTCTAATTGGAGAACAGGCTTTACCAAAGTTGTCGTGGACTTTGAAGAAGCACAAACTGGGGGCGAAAAGGAGAAACAAGCTAAGGGGAAGGCACGTTTGGCAAACCCTCACTGTGATCAACTCCTGTCTGGAAACCTATGTCCTACTGTGGAAGGACGTGTGGATCCAGAATTGGCCTGCAAAGTCACTTACGGACTCACTGTTAAGACCGTTTTCTTGGAGACGATCTTACTTAGCTATGACGGATTGCCAAAGATGATGTGTGTTTTTGCACGCATTACTTTGCTAGAGAACTACACTCCAATTTGGATAAGTAGCTGTGCTGTTGTTCACATATTGTTTCAGAAAGTGTGAATTAAATAAATTCACTGGATTGAATGCTTCTGCCATCCCTACAACCATCCAAAAAGGGTTTGGGACGTTGCTTGCCTTAAGGAAGGTACACCATAATTGACCTCAATAGCTGCAATCACACAGAGGGGTCGACGTTGAAGAGTTAAAACACATGGGGGAGGTGGCAGTTAGTAAGGATTGCCTGCATTTGAGGCCATCTAGAAAATCTGAGTTCCATAAGCTTTACAACAAGATCATTTTAAAATGTTCAATATTCCCTCCCAAACCAATTTCCCATGTTTGATGGAAACCCTGCAAGAGTCAGTGTTGCCTCTGGTCTTGCAATCCTTTCAGAGTGGCTTTTGGACATGAATCATATACAGTGGTACCTAAGGTTACATATGCTTCAGGTTACAGACTCCACTAGCCCAGAAATAGTACCTCACGTTAACTACTTTGCTTCAGGATGAGAACAGAAATCATGCTCCGGCGGCGCAGCAGCAGCAGGAAGCCCCATTCACTAAAGTGGTCTTCAAGTTAAGAACAGTTTCAGGTTAAGAACGGACCTCCGGAACGAATGAAGTACTTAACCCAAGGTACCACTGTATATAACATGAAGGAATGCTTCCTGTATCCATGTGCAATGTTCCTTCACTGCTGTGTAACATTAATATTCAAAGAGGGGGCTCACACCGCTTCTCAGAACTATGAGCAGTTTCTGCAGCTTTCTGTAGAGCTGGCAATTCAAAGCTATGCTGGTGATCATTATCCCCTTCTTCCACATATGCTTTTATAATATATTCTGAATCAAGGAAGTCAGATGATCCAGGCCCCGCACTGCACATGGCTCTCCAGTGCAGATATCATGCCCTTGATTGGAGGGAAATATCATGCCAAAAAGCGAAACTGCCTTGTAAACTGCAAATAAGCCGAAGGAAGCTTTTAAATGCTAGGTTACCCTCATAGCCCATAAATGGGGATCACACTTAACATATCTGTAGATAAAAAGCACTTTTATCTTATCTTTAACTGCAGGACTTCACACGCTCCCAGTTACTTGCCTCAATTTTAGGATAATCCCCATTTGTCTTGTGGAGAGATGATTGTTCCTAAATGGGCATGCTGGAGATAATGAACTACAACAGATGACGATCACAATCTTTCCCATGTTTAGGGGTGGAGGAGGTAGGGGAGAACTAGGAAACTTCATATTGTTTGATCAAGGGTCACATTCTTAAAGTAGAATGGCTGTGTGCAAGAACTGAGGAGCCTAAATGGGGGAAAGGATCAAACGGAAAGGAGGAAGATGCCTGGCCCTTTCAGATCATTGGGAGACACTCGTCTCCCAATGGATAGTCTGCATCACTATTTTGCCAAAGGGATTAGCATGGGCCAGCCACCATCTCTTAGACTAACCTACCTCACAGGGTTGTTGTGAGGGTGAAATGGGGAGGAGAACCATGTACACCACCTTGAAAGATAAAGGTGGTATATAAATGTAATAAAATAAAATATGAAACCAAGCAGAGCTGAATGGTGGGAACCTGGTTTGGAGCAGTTGATCTCCCCTTTCCACCTCAACTTCAGAAGGAGCGGGGGTGCTGCCCCCCCCCACCCTGTGGGGTGAAGAGCATTAGTGGAGGCTGGGGAGGGTTTTGATCAGTTGAGAGGACCAGCGACTGAACAGGAGTCTGGAGAGGATGGTGCAGTCGAGTCATCTGGAGCCAGGCACCATCTTTGCAGCTGGGAGCAGACTCGCATACCCTGACAGTGTGTTTCACAATCCCATTTTTTGCGCGAGTCTTACAAGTGAGTGTTCCACACTTTATCTATGAAAGCTTGGTGGGACGCATTTGTCACTTCCATCCATTTCTGAGCTTCTTGCTGTGCTCCTGAATGATGACTCCTGACCCCTGTGTCTACTCACTTGCCTGAATAAATTTGGCCATGGGTGCAGACAGGATTTTTGTTAGGGGAGGCAGGCCTTTTGTTAGGGGGAGGGCAGAACCTCAGTTTGCTATGTATTTTTATTGAATTTTATTGATTGGGGGGCAGCTGCCCCTCCCTGCGCCCCCCGCCCTTGGCTACACCCATAAATTTGGCTCTTACAATAGCTTCTGTCTCTGTGTTTTGGGGTAGGAGCAAGGACAGGGCTTCAAGAGTGTACTGGAAAATAACATTGGAGCAATTAAAGTGGATTAAGCACTTTGTGGTGGAACAAAACTGCCAGAATGGGATGTTATGGAGACGGACAAGCCCCATAGCAGCACATAGGCCAGCATAGGCAAACATTTGGGCTGATGCTTGTCTCCACAGCACCCTCGCTTGCTTTTCTTTTTCTTTCTTTTCTTCTTTCTTTCTTTCTTTCCCTTCCTTCCTCTTTTTGAACCATTTTAGTGACATGGTCTGGCAGACTGGTCATGAACCTGTTTATAGATATTTGTTTTTATCATTTCCCTCCCCACTTTTGAAAATACCATCCTTTTCTACAACAAAATGCTGCTTATTCCCATCAAGCAAATGTTGAGATCCTCTCTGTCACACCTCTCCCTAAGAAATTAAACACAATAAAATCAGCTGTACTGTTGTATCAAGTGCCTTGTGAGATTAAGTTTCTGGTTACTATTTGGGGGTAACAATGCAAACATATGAAAATAGTTTACTTCACCCAAATGCACACCACCACCACCCCAAAAGAGATTGCTGTGGAATAGGTGACATATATGAGAAATACAGACCAAGCGTCCAAATACCTATTGTGGTGTATTTCTTCTATAGCCCATTTACACTGGTGAGATAATTTTTCATCCCATGCCATCGGCCAGACTCCTGATCGTGCCCAAACTTCACTTAGTGCCATCCACAAATCTTCACTCTGCTCTCTGGACAATTCCCATATACAGTCTATTGCACAGGTGAAGGCAGCAATGAGTGCCTGGGATGCACTGAAGAGCTATTAACTTTACTTAGTGCAGGAAGACTAATGGGTGATCTGTCACACCTCACCAGCTCCCCTGTTATATATGTAAACCTTGGAGAAAGCCTCTATTCTTATTTGAATGCACAACCATATATAACCTGGGTGCTGATGTCCTTTGCATTCTAGACATGCCTCTTACAAATACCGATGTCATGTTAAGAATATAGAGGTTTTCTGTAGTATTTTACATTTAACATGTCATATAACTCGTTGTAGAACTTGTTGTATGCCGTAGGGAGAGGGTGGAGCTGTGGTCTAAACCACTGCGCCTCTTGGGCTTGCTGGTTGGAATGTCAGCGGTTCGAATCTGCACAACAGGGTGAGCTCCCATTGCTCTGTCCCAGCTCCTGCTAACCTAGCAGTTCGGAAGCACACCAGTGCAAGTATTTAAATAGGTACAGCTGTGGCAGGAAGGTAAATGGCGTTTCCAAGCACTCTGGCTTCCATCACGGTGTTCCGTTGCACCAGAAGCAGTTTAGTTATGCTGGCCACATGATCCAGAAAGGTTTCTGGACAAACGTCACCTCCCTTGGCCTGAAGTGCACCTTGTATAAATAACGATGCTACGGAATATACAGCTACATATTTAACAGGGACTGATCCCATATCCATTTAGCTAAATGGAAAACAATGGCTTTTGTTTGATATATACTTAATTAATACGATTACTTCAATAATTGATTTATTCTGCAGTAAAATTTCTCCTCTTGACGAAGGTTGATATAACAGATATGTTAATACACTGCATGACTAGATTCATCTCTCCTAACGATTTCTGTTAGCATAAAAAGTACTGCCTTTGAAGAAAGAATAACTGCCTTTTAGTGTTGACACTGTACTCCATACTATTGTTCCACCTTTGGTATATGACTTTTTATTCAGATATTGAATAATTCGATAATCTCAATGGAAAAATAGAAATGTACATTAGCTGTCAATGGAAATCCAGTTAACATTTAATAGTAACATATGATCCATTTGAGAGGACTTGTTAACTCTTAATTTCTGATTTTGTCCCAAATTGATGCTATACAACTTGCATGTCAAATAATACAATTACCTTTTTTACTACAGATGGATGCCAATTAAATGAAAAATTGCAAGGGCTTGTTGTTTACGAGGTAATAACCTTATCCTGCCGAGGTGTTTATTAGTCCTGTTACAGATAGTTATTACTATGCTAACTGGAAGCATACCTACATTTTTTGTTAACACAGTGAAATTGTGAGTTTAAAATACAGTGGACACTCGAGTTGCAAACGTGTTCCGTGCAGGAGGCACGTTTGCAACCCGCAGCATTCGCAACCCGCAGCGCCGCGACCGCGACCGCGCGGGTCACGATTTGGCGTTTCTGCGCATGCGCAACTGCCAAAACCCAGAAGTAACCCGTTCTGGTACTTCTGGGTTCGGCGCGGTGCGCAACCTGAAAACACACTACCTGAATCATCGGTAACCCGAGGTATGACTGTGGTCAATTGCAATAAAGACAAAATGTATTGAAGAAGGAAGAGAACAGGCACAAGCCACCAAACCAAACCACATCACTATGTTGATAACTGTGCACAAATGTCTATGGCCATTCCATGGCCAAGATTACAATTAAGTTACTACTGTAAATCTTGTGGCACCTTAAAGACCCATAGATTTATTGTTGTGCAACCTTTTGTTGACTAGAGTCCACTGTATAAAGTTTAGGGAGAAACATCTAATTTAGAGAGAGGGCGGACAAACTTTCGAAGGGTAGTGGAAGCGGTTTGAACACTCAAAACCACTTTGACACCACTTTAAAATGTCTTCACCCTCTGTGAGTTTTCCCCCTCAGTAAGTTTGAAAGCTGCTCTGTGATCAAAATATTACTTTGCATTTGACATAAAGACAAATGGCTACCTGTATTCTGAACACCTAAAATAATGGCATTTAGAAATGGTTTAACCTGCACCTCTGTAGCAAAAACTGAAAAACCTAAGTGCACTAAAATGGTTAGTAGTAGTCACCAGGAATTTAATTCTGCTGACCAGCATGCTGTGCTCCACAGCACAGGAAGGGAGAAAGTGTGTTTTTAAAAAATGTTACTCTTCCACCATGTTAACTCTGGGCAGTGTATGTGGAGTTCTAGGTGGGCTCCTATTCCAATATTACTTAGGTTATATGTGGTCCACTTGAGAGTTCATAGTCTCTAGATCATTCTCTTCAAATAAAGTTGTAGTTTGAAAGAAAAAGGACAAAAAATGGCTAACAAGAGAACAGGAATCATCACTAAAGCTTAGTGAAAAAATGTCCTCATGAGTGGTGTTATTTATCAGAAGAACCACAACTAATTCACTAAGACAAAATACCACTGGGGAAAGGGGGATAAATACTTAAAGATACCATATAAATATAGTCACGATAATCGCCCCTAAAAAGAATAAATCGCCCCTTCTAAAAGAATGAAAACAAAAAATGCAAAAAATTCATTCATTTATGAGGTCCTAATAAATACATCATGTGGTAACATTCAGCTTTTGTTTGGCAATTTGACATACGTGGTTTCCTGTACTCGTTTATAAGGAATATGTAAGAGGACTTTCTGAAACCCAAGCCACATAGATGTTGAAAGTCAATCCTACTAGTTAAAGTGAGCAGCATTAGCTCTTTAAAAAAAAAAAAATCACTTTCAGTGGAAATTACCCTGCAACAAAGACTACAAAAATAAGTCCTATTTTTTTCTTTTTAAAAGAGTGTGATTTATTTGTTTCTAAAGGAGTAGTAGCAAGGAAGAAGCAGGTAATTATTAAGAAACATCCATTTCAGGAAAAAGTGGTAATTCTAATCTTTGGCAAGAAAGGGGGAAATGATCCTTTCCGTAGCCCAAGAAAATTATACCCTTGTGGGGTTTTAAAATGGATAGCATACCAAAAAGGACCTTCCTCCTCCCATCTACTGATATTAAAGAATGAAGATATTACTTTTCAGATCAAAAGAAAAGAATATCTTTTTATATACAATCTTTTTTCTGCTTAAAAAAAGCTATTTTGTCAATGTATGTGTGTTTTGGTCTCTAAGGACAGGGATATATAGATATAGTTAAGGCACATGAGACGAAAAGGAGAGAAAATGTATATGCACTGCACATTCTTTCCAGTATTACAACTCTATTACTAGTAAAAGAGAAATAAAAAGTGACTTAGAACTTGCATTTAGTTCAGTGAGAAAAACCTTTAGTGATGAACCTCTCCATAGTAGTTTTGTATTCAAAATCTATTCACTTATATTATGCTGATTAAATTTACCCATGCCTAGCAAAGTCCGTATCTATGCAAACTTTGTGTTTATAGTTGCTCATTTTTTTAAGAAAACAATGATTGTTGAAAGACACCTGTGCTCATGTGTGTTATTTATAAACACACAAATTTAGCTCTAAAAATTGAAAGGATGTGGAGCTCCTGTTATATTTAAAACAAAATATCTACTTGGTTCTTTGAGATATGCATACACCAGTGTACACATAAATATCAGATATGAAAATAAGCATTTTGAGAAAGAAATGGCATGCACGACACACTGCAGCTCATTTCAGAAATCATACTCCTACAAACCATAGTATGATCCCCTTTTTCTGGCGTGTTCTAACCTGTTGGGCAAACTGTGGTTACTACTAACCAGCAATTTTCATCAAACCATGATTTGAAATGGCAAACTAGTTAGTGCTAGGATGCAAGGCAAGGCAAGGCAAGAAGATGAGTGTCTGTGTCATGCTCCCAATCCACCAAGCTATGGTTCAGGTGATCAGGATATGACAACTCCAGTAAGTCATCTGTTCCAAGGTTTGTTATTGCAGAATTTGGAATTTGTATGCCAGTGCTACTGCTGGTGGGAAAAGAGACAAACAGGGCACTGAGAGGCAGGAGGCATATAGCAAGCCACATGGCATGAAGAAGTCCTCTTTCTCATGCTAAAAGCCTTACAGTTCCCAATAGGGGAGTATACTACTTCAGGATTTTCCTTAATAGGGTCATTCAGGCATCCTGGTATGTACTAGATTTGCATGTGCAATGCATTTTTTCTGTGTTTACTTATTTCCAAAATATTATAATCTTTCTCTGTTTTATTTGTAAATTTCATATATATATTGGGTCATTCCATATCAAGTGATCCCACTATTTTACCTCATGTCATCCAATTTTCTTAATATTTTGTACACTTGTTGAATGATCAAAACTAAGTTTAAATCTAAAATTTTAATTTTTATCTCATCCCATTTGTGAGTTATGAGGGTTTGAAAATATATATATTAAATAGCCTTGCCAGACTACACAAAAGCCTTAAAAGCTCAGCCCAGAGATACCTAAAAACTAAAAACACCAATCTTTTCTGAACTTCATGGGCTTTAATATGATATGTCACATGATGTACTTACTTCAAATTATAAATTTAAGTTACAAAAATTGAGTATTTGAAAAAGTGGTTAAAAAAGTAATCTGATTAAAAATTCCAAAAGATGAATTGATTATTTAATATTTCTAAGAGCTACCTGTAAAAATTCATCTTGGGATCTCAATGGGATGACATTTTAAAAAGTATTTTGTACATACAGGAGGATGAGTAACGGAAAGGGGGATGGTTTGTGTGCAAGAGAGTTGAGAAAAGTGATGAGGCGGTAAGGTGGTAAAAGGGGAAATGCAACAGAGAGGAAGCAGGGTGAAGATGAAAGCAGGGATATTAAAGTATCTACCAAATAAGTGGTGTTTTCATAATTGGGCAGATGAAAAAGAGGCTTTGCAAAAAAGGTTTGCAAAATGGAGAGGACAAGCATGGACATGGGGGTGAAATTAAAAATGGGTGCAAAGCAGGGTTGCAAAATAGAAAAGAGAAGTGTGCCAGAAACAAGCTTGGGAAGTGAGCTTACTCATTGCAAGGACTGGGAAAGAAACGTCTAGGGGGAATGACAGCAGAGCTGGAGAGCGAAGTAGAGGCACAGTCCCTAGTATGTGCTACCATAAATCCGTGCAATGGGGTGAACTCTTGTCGCTCTGTCACAGCTTCTGCCAACCTAGCATACCAGTGCAAGTAGATAAATAGGTACTGTTGCAGCAAGAAGGTAAACAGTGTGTGCTCTAGCACATGTCACAATGTCCCATTGTGCCACAAGCTGTTTAGTCATGCTGGCCACATGACCCGGAAAGCTGTCTGGACAAATGCCAGCTCCCTTGGCCTGCAAAGCGAGATGAGCACCACACCCCTCACCTTTGACTGGCCTTAACCATTTCGGGGTCCTTTACCTTTACCATAAGATGTCGTAATAGTTTCCAGCTAGGATGGCTTTAAAGAGGGATTAGACTATTTGCACCATCTCCAGTATCAGAGGCACCATGCATCTGCATACCAGTTGCTGGGGAACACATGCAAAATAATGCTATTGCTCTCATGCCCTCCCTAGGGATGCGGGTGCCACTGTGGTCTAAACCACGGAGCCTCTTGGGCTTGCCGATAGGAAGGTTGGCAGTTCAAATCTCCTCAGTGGTGGTGAGCTCCCATTGCTGTGTCCCAGCATCTGCCAACCTAGCAGTTCAAAAGCACACCAGTGCAAGCAGATAAAGAGGTACCACTGCAGCAGGAAGGTAAATGGTGTTTCTTGTGCACTCTGGCTTCCATCACGATGTTCTGTTGAGCCAGAAGTGATATATAGTCGCCTTTAACTGGACTAACTCATCCAGGGGTCCTTTACCTAGACTAGATGGGTATGACCCAGAACTCTTATGTTTTTATCCACCCAACAAATTATTCACATTGATGACTGCCAGCATGGATGGCTTTAGGAGACAAATTCTGAGTTGACTGTACTAGCCACAATGGTTGTGTTCTGCCTTCTCTGTTGGAGGCACTATACCTCTGAACCCAGTTGCTGGGAATCACGTGAGACTCTGTTGTACTCAGGTCCTGGTTGCAGGCTTCCCATAAGCAGTTGGCCACTTTGAGAACAGGAATCTGGATTAGATGTGCATTTGGCCTTATCCTTCTGGGCTCTTCTTATGATGTGATGTTTTATAAATAAATCAAACATTATTCAAATGTTAGCCCAATTCTCAGTTAAGTGTACCCAAAATATCCTAAAACTTGTTACCATCTTTGGGACACTCGAATTGGCCCTAATAATGAATCAGTTAGTTGTCCCGCACACCACTGCAGTAAAGTATGCTGGGAATCAAGAACATGGTTTTAACATTGTGGCACCAGATCTTTCGAACTCATTCCCCTTAAAAGTGCAACAAGCCCAAACACTCTCATGAGTTTCTGACCCTTGTTGAAACCCTTTTTCTCCCATATCTCCCCACGTGAGTCTATTTCTGCATTTCAAATTCCCTGTTGGGTTTTTATGCTGCAATTCCCTTTCATGATCGGTATTCTGTTTCCTATTCCACTTCTGGGCATTTTCTGAACATAGTTTCATAAATCCTGAAATGAAACAGATATATTAACCTCGTTTATCTTTTTCCTGGGCTGGGCTGGGCTGGGCGGGGGGAATTCCACCCGCCTCCACAAAACGCTCCCAACACCTGAAACTTTTCTGGTGCGTACACAGATCGCAGCTCAAGGCAAAGCAGCCCCCGAGCCCAACTCCGAAAATCCCAGCGCCGGGGGGCTCGACGGCTTTAAGAGCTGATGCCCCCTTCCTACACCTCGGCGCTCCTTCTCGCACACAAACCGAAGACACGAAAATGAAACTCTGCAGAAAAAGGGGCTGGGCTCCCGGGCCGCGCGAGGGCGGCTGGCTCTGAATGAGAAGAGGGCAGGCGAGAGGGAACGAGCACCGCCGAGGCCGCCGCCTCCCCGCTCAGCCCCACACGAGAGGCCGACTTCCACCTCGGGTGCGCCCGCAGCGGCGGCGAGCGAAGGGCGGAGCTGCGGAACCGCGCATGAGCGTCCCTCATTCCCCGGCTGTAAGGCGCGAACCGCAGGGGTCGGGGCAGAGGCTTTATTTTGGTGAGGGCGCTTCACCCAGACGCGCCACCCCCGCTCTTGGCGGCGAGCGGAAGGCTTTCCTGCCAAACCGCCGTTCCCGCGCTCTGCGTTTGAAACTGCCGCGCTTCGCCCCCTCCCAGCCACCCGTCTGTCCTGAGGGCGTGTGAGGCGGGAGGATGGCGACGAAGCTGACCAAAGCCCAGTACGAAGAGGTCGCCCGGTTCCTGGCCCAGGTGCCTCCCACCAGGCAGAGCCTGAGGAAACTGAGGGAGCGCTTCCCCAGGTAAGTCTGCGCGGGGCGCCCGCAGAGCTCCGCCTCCCTCGTCAAGGGCGAGCCCCGCCCCCTCGAGGGAAGAGGGAAGCGGCAGCAGGCCCGGGGTTTTATCTGCTTTTTAAAAAATGGGGGGGGGGGAGAGAGAGGCGACGGCGGGAGGCAGTTCAGATTTGCATGTTTGCAATGTAAATAAAGGCGCTCTCTGCCTTTCCTTCGGCCTGAGAAGCTGGTTTGGTTCGTGAGGAAGCACTGCGAGTAGCAGCAGGGTCTCAAGGGGCGCCATACAAGTATCGCTTGATATACTGCGAGCGTAATCCCATTTACTTGGGAGTAAGTAAGCCTCCCCCCCATTGATTTCCGTAGAATTCACTTCTGAGTAGATGTGATCAGGATCGCGCTCTTAACCATCTCGCTGGATGTCGTGGAGGTTCTGTTCGAGCTGAGCGTTCCTTGGCTGCAAAACTCCTGATGTTTTCTTTCTTTTTTTGCATGTAATGCCTGCGTCTCAGAGACCTGAAGTGAATCGTAATTAATGGTGTTTAATTGATTGCTGGGTACAAGCGTGGTCCCTGTCGCATTATGTAACCTAAGGTGGGCAACCTAAAGTAGCTGCTTTCCACAGGTTCTTTCCTTTTTGCTCGTTTCCTACCTGTTGCTTCTCTCCAATTCAAATAATACACTGCAAAGTGGAAAAAAGGAGTAGATCACCTGCAGAGGTTAGAGTATTGGACACAGCGATAAACACCTAAACAGTTTACAAGAATCAGTTTTAATAATCAGAACTGTTTTCACTGTTACTTGAGCTGTTTTATATAATTTGATGAATTTCGGTAAGCTGAGTTTATATTATGTCTTTAAACAATAAAATAAAATAACATAATTGGCACTAGGGCTTATACCTTGGTTGGCTGGCCCATTGTTGATGATTATTTACTTCTGTGGGGCTCTTAATAAATAATTATTACACCCCGCCCATCTGGCTGGGTTTCCCCAGCCACTCTGGGCGGCTCCCAACAGAATATTAAAAATAGAATCAAACATTAAAAACTTCCCTAAACAGGGCTGCCTTCAAATGTCTTCTAAAAGTCAGATAGTTATTTCCTTGACATCTGATGGGAGGGCGTTCCACAGGGCGGGCACCACCACCAAGAAGGCCCTCTGCTTGGTTCCCTGTAACCTCACTTCTTGCAATGAGGGAACTGCCAGAAGGCCCTCGGCACTGGTCCTTGCGCTTATAACCAAGGACAGATACATAGGGGCAAAGGAAAGTTGCCTAACACCAAGTCAGGCCATTGATCCATGCATTATTGTGGATGCTGACTGACAGCAGCTCTTGTGGGTTTCAGAAGGGACATTCCCAGTCATAGCTGAAGATGCCAGGGATTGAATTTTGGGCCTTCAGCTTGCAAGGCCACTGAGCTGTGACCCTCCCACCAAGTCCTGTGAGAAAGCTGGTTAATCTAGAATGCAGTTTAGAACATTGCTGATGTGCTAGAGAGCTTTTAGCTGAGAGCTGTAGTTGACAACAAATCATGGCCTACTGCTTTCTCTGTTGCACCTGTCCTGTATTTGGTGACCACAAGGTACTTGTTTGGCACTGTTGATTTGAATATTTACTTCACCTGATGAGTCCTGTAGTTTTAAGATGCAGGTGTTGATCCCTGAATTAGATGCATATTAAAGGACTTGCTGTAGGCAGTAGATAGTGATGTGAGCTCCGGAGGGTAGTTGGGAAGTGCACAAAAGTTTGTTTCTAATGTAAGGTTTATATGCTTTTCGTATTGTTGTACTGTGGTGTCCAGAAATTGGACTTGTATGGACTGTTTAGGACTCAGGTTAATGGTGTAGTGGAAATTGCTGATGTTCTGATGGACTCAAGATGGACTTAGATAATGATATCATCGCTTTTTCTCCCATATAGGAATAGTGTTAGGTAACAGAAGCTGAAGAAACATGAGTCAATCATAATTAGGTTGAAGTGCACATGTGGGTCACACATAGGTGTACAGTGGTACCTCGGGTTACATACGCTTCAGGTTACAGATGCTTCAGGTTACAGACTCCGCTAACCCAGAAATAGTGCGTCAGGTTAAGAACTTTGCTTCAGGATGAGAACAGAAATCACGCAGCGGCAGCACGGCAGCAGCAGGAGGCCCCATTAGCTAAAGTGGTGCTTCAGGTTAAGAACAGTTTCAGGTTAAGAACGGACCTCCGGAACGAATTAAGTACTTAACCCGAGGTACCACTGTACTGTTGATATGAAGAGAACAAATAGTCCCAGTTCTGAGGCAGTCAGAACAAACTGGGAAAGTTCAGCTTAGTAGTATAAAAGATGTAACTGTTTCCTCTTGCCTTGCTTGAACTTTAGACCTTGCTTTGCAAAGTTTTTTTTTTAAAAAAATTCTTCTCTCTGTGAAGTATAGCTCCATTCAGGTGACCATGTACTTGATGAAGTGAGCTCTGTCAAACAAAAGCTTCTATCACAATAAATTTTGCTAGTCTTCAGAATGCAGTGGTATTTTGTTGTTGTTCCAAATAGTCTCATCCTAAAAGCAGATATCTCATCATAATTCTGATTGCATTAAATTACAATATTGAATATACTGGATGCCTCATCCCTGTGTCAGACATAAATAAAAATTAAATAGGTACAGTAAGCCTACAATTTATGTGGGCCTACCTAAACCCAAACACATTGGGTTCAATGGTGGGTGGAATTACCAAAGTCAAGCCTTGCAGCTTCCTTAATAATTAACATTTTTTCCCACACGCATAAAGCTGAATGTGCACAAGTTAAATGTAAGTTGTGGGCTTACTGTATTTCCCTCCCAGTTTGTAGTAGTAACTAATACTAGCATCTGTTCTGTATTTCCAAACAGAAGCAATATGGTTTTTCTTTTAGCAACGGAACAGGTAACTGAAGCTGAAAGTGCTCAGCTTAAGTCATGGCAATCTGTCTTCAAACCCTGGATCTTGCAGTACCGTATACTGATCTGAATGTATTATCTTTGAAGTCATCTATATTCTAGATTAAAACTGGAAAAAAGATTAAAATACAACCTGTGCCAAAAATTAAATATTGTTTTTCTTGTTCAGAGTTGTGAACTATCCCATATGTCACATAAATTGCCAGTGTTTGGCCTGAAAAATTCTCAGCTATTGAGATTTTGATAATTAGCAAATTTATTAAAATATGTTACTAAATTCATATAATTAATGAAATCTTCAGTTGATAGACAAACTGTGTTTTCAAATTATGATATAACTTAAAGGGGAAGAAATAATGAATGGTTTAAGAAACATTCTTGGGAACATGCATCCATTCACGAAGCTGGAACTGTATGGAAATATACAGTTCTATCTTGAATATATCTCTCTTCCAATATGCCTAGACTCTAAAATGAAAATATTGTATCTGTATGTGGATGAGAAATTGCCAATAATGGTAGAAATCCTGATGGTTTTATGATAGATGCAGCTGTCCATTAGGAAATGGCCTGAAACCACCAACTCTCCTTTGAAAGCTCCTGAAGCCTTTTAAATCAAATTAATCTTGAAGCTTCTTGGGACAATTCAGCATAGGCAGAACTTTTCCATCTAGAGCTTCTGATGAGATGAAACTGATGCTGATATTTAAACTGTCAGACAAAGTACAACTTCGTGGAACGTGCCAAGTAAAGAGCCTTTCTCAAAGAAAAAAGAAAACAAAAATGATACTAGCAGAATGTAACAGATAGCTGCAGTGTCAAGCATTAACCCATGATAGTATATGCTGCATTAAAAAGATGCATTTCAATACTTATATGTGTCTTTAAATAGAGTAAACAGGCTTCCATTTCTAAACAAATTATTCTGGAGTAGTGTAGAAGAATGTGTTGTGAGTTGCAGTCAGTCTTGGTTTGTCCTAGAAACAAGGTTTGCAGTAAATCTTTGCTGTATGGAACTGTTCCATTGGCCCATACTGAAATGATAATATATTTTGAATTAGAAGAAAGAGATGCAAGAATAAGCAGAATATTTCTACTAAAAACCGATAGCCTTTTATTCTGCCCTCTGTATGATTGTGCCATATATAATCATTATGCGTAGAATTCAATAATAAGTGTTCCTGTGTAAGCTCATTGACATGAATAGGAATTGCAAAGGAGCTGTTCATAATTGATTGTGCCATATATCAGGGGAAGAAGTTAAACTTGGTAGTAGAGCGCATGCCTTTTATGCAAAAGGTTCTAGGTTCAATCCCTGGACCTGGCATCTTCAGGTATGACTACCTAAAACTCTGGAGAGTCACTCAGGGTTAGCATGTCACAGGAAAATAAATCCAAGCTAGAACTGTTATAATGTATATAATTAAGCCTTCATCTTCATTTGTTGAACTATTGCCTTTACCAGATAATATTTAATACTTCTTTTTGTTAGACATACTAAAAACCTCAATAGTCATAGTTAATATAATAGACAATAGTCTAATAGACAATAAGCCCTGTAGTTACATTAAAGCATGGGGTTTCCCTTCTGGCTGATCTGAAGGCTGCGGCTGGTGCAGGCTGCCACGGTCCAGGCAGTGAGTACAGTAGTAGCTCCTTATTGGGCACATAGCACACTAGTGCTAAGGGATCTGCATTGGCTGCCTATTAACCAATGGGACAGTTTTGAGGTTCTGTTACTTAAATATGAAGCCCTAAATAACCCTGGGCCAGGTTATCTCAAAGACTTTCTCCCCTCAATTGCCTGGTAAGGACATTAAGTACATCAAATGGAACCCAGTTAGTTTTGCCACAGCCTAATGAGTTTGGGCTTGTGGTAACACAGAGGTGGTCTTTTTCACTGATGGCACCAGTGTTGTGGGGTGCTCTCCCTGCTAAAACATGAGAGACCTCGGGGCCACCAGGTGGCATGTTGGAAGATGGCCGACAATAACATCTCTCTGACCCATACGAGGTAATTAAGGGGCTGCTATGGGAAGTATGCAGCCTTCCCTTCCCCCCCAGGATGTGGGGGACCCTGTCTTGCCAGCGGTGTTCACAATGCACCCCCTGATCTGAGAGATGGGGGTGCCGAACACTTGGCACGAGCCCTCGGTGAAGTCAGCTCTTCCTGACGCCGATTCCAATTAGCGCGTGCTGGTTGCTTCAGCTTGGAATTATAATTGGAAATATACGATTGGAAAGGAAGCTGAAGCACATACATCAAGTAAAGCTCGAGATAAGGCTGCTGATTAATGGATCTCTGTGACCGGGAGTGATGGACGGATAAGTAAATCTTCTGATGAACCACCACTAGGAGACTGTATGTTTGGAACGAGGTGGGGGGTGGAGGAAAAAAACTTTTTTTTTTTTTACACGATGTGATATTAATAACCCTTCACCCCAGAAAGAAATAAGATCGTCACATTTTTATCAACCATAAGCAGGATTTTAAGAACTGTGTGGGGATGGATTACAACAGAAGAGAAGACTGGCGAACGGTGAGGAAGAGGAAATTTTTTATGACGCAGTTAAAAAATGGCGTCTCGCCAAGACAGGCTTGCCAGAGAAAGAAGGACAGGGGGGGAGGAGAATCAGGATTGTTCGAAAGAGAAGGAGTGTTGGAATGCAAGTTTGACCTGACAGAGCCCCCTGATTTGTTTGATATATCTGGCTAGCCTGAGGAAAAATAAAGGACAGACCAAAGGTTAACTTTGTTTATGGAAGAGACGAACAGAGGCTGTCCCTGAGAGAGATAGTTTTTGAAGAGTACAAAACCCACACAGAGACGCCAGTTTCCAGTCTGCTTGTGAGAACCATCAGAGATCGCAAAGAAAGGAATATATGATAACAACAAGATGAGAAAGAAAGTAATAAAGGACTATCCGGATCGAACTGGATAGAACTGTCTAATTTAAAGCAGTAAAATATGTGATGCCTGGAGCTATCCGGAATTTTGGACTCGTGCCGAGCTTGATGTATGGGTACTCTTAACAAAATTTAAAATTTGGCTGTATAATCTGGAACTAATGTGATTTGAATTATGTGATGTGATTGGCCTGTTAATAAAAATTATTTTTAAAAAAACAAAAAAAAACCATGAGAGACCTCATTGGTATTTCTGTTTATTGGACCTGTTTAGACAAGCATTTGCCTGATTTTCTGATTTGAACTTTATGCTTTCCTTGTTTTAATTGCTGTTTTTACTCTTCTAATTGTGTTGTTTTAACACACTCTTTTGTGTTGCACATTTTAATTGTGAATGCTTATTTTAATGTTTTGATGGAATTGCTTTATCATTTATTTTAATTATGTGTGTTTTGTAATTGGTTTTATACTTGTAAACTGCTTAGAACCTATCTTCACAGAATAACAACCCAAAAAGCATCTCTTTGAGTACATTAATTGTGCAAGAATATATACATGGGCTGGACCCAGACATAATCACAATGTGTGGTTATCTCTGCCAAATGGACACTCCTGCAAGCAGTGGTGAATAGGAGGTGATCTTTTTTCCACCTTCAACTACCTATGTTTTCTGAAAAAATGCTTCAAGTGTTGGATAACTCTCTGAAATAGCATGGGCGGTGGCAGTGAAGAGGAAAGGAAGGAAGTGGCAGCCCACTCTGCCACCCCATCTGAGCTGGATCAGAGTGTCTTCTGTAAACAACAGCATGTTTTGCAACAGCATGTTGCAAATGGTATTCTATTTTATTGTAAAACAAGCATGTGATATATGTTGGGCTCAGAGATGAAGATTTGTTCAAGGCCAACCAGTGAGTGCCATGGCTGAGTGGATTTGAATGTTGGTCTCCAAGGCCAACATTCTATCTACTATATTACAGTGGCTTACAACATTTCCATCAGGCTAGACTCCAGCAAGGAAGCAACCCATGGCTTCCCATTCACACAGCCACAAAAGCTGCCTTATACAATGTCACCACTTATCACAGTATTTTTGATGCAGTTTAATAGCTCTCCTTAAACTTGGCATTTATTTGTCTGAAGTTGCTTGTAAATCTTACCAAGATTCTGAACACCACTTAGTGGCAGTGCATCAGTTGAAATCATTGTGATTATATGTGGCGGCTTGAGCAAACTATTTTAAAAAGGCACTGTCCTACTTACAGTCCTGCTGAATGCCATCATTTATGAAAGCTATATTATATAGTTTGTTTTGCCAATAACATTTATAGGAAAAGCTTATAAGTAAAATGTTACTTGCTCTTCAAGGTACATTGAACTAAGCTGGCAAATGAACTGTGACCGTGGAACATGATCCTAATCACTAAAAGCCTGAAAAAGTTACAGTATGGTTATAATGTGAATTGCAATAGCAACTCATTTTAAATTATTTCAGTAAGAATACATTTTAAAATAATTCTAAAAGTCTTGGCAACGTAGGACTATAGACCGTGTAAACTATATTCTAGGAATATACTGCTAGTTTCCGTGTTCTCTCTCTCTCTCTCTCTCTCTCTCTCTCTCTCTCTCTCTCTCTCTCTCACACACACACACACACACACACACACACACAGTTTTTCCAATTCCAATTGGCCTGGCAGTGGCAGCAATAGGCAGTGGAAGATCTCATTGGAGGTTTTCATCTCCAGTGGGACCTTGTATGCTGCAGTAGCAGCATATAAGGTACCAAAGATACTGGTAAACCTAAGTTTGCTGGGCAGCATTAGAAATTAGCCAGGCTCCAGGCGTGTTTTGCCAGGTAACTGAGAAGGAAATAGGGCTCCGTACATGGGCTTCCAGAGGGAGCTGTCTGGACTCCATCATGCTCCTGATAAAGTCATAGTGGTTAATTCCTCTTTACACACAGTGCATAGAGAAACTGGAATTTACTTCCATAAATTGTAATGATGGCCACCAATTTAGATAGATTTAAAATGCAATTAGACAAATTAATGGATGATAAGCCTATCAATGACTGCAATTCATAATGACTAAATACTACCTCCTCTCTTAGAGGCAAGTATGCCGCTGAATACTAGTTGCTGTAGATTGCAAGCAGGAGAGTTCTCTTGTACAGTAGTACCTTGTTCCTCAAACTTAATCCGTTCTGGAAGTCTGTTTGAAAACCAAAGCGTTCCAAAACCAAGGCGCGCTTTCCCATAGAAAGTAATGCAAAATGGATTAATCCGTTCCACACTTTTAAAAACAACCCCTAAAACAGCAATTTTACATGGATTTTACTAACAAGACCATTGATCCATAAAATGAAAGCAATAAACAATGTACTGCAGTCACACAATCATCTATTAGTAGCTGAACTGGGTTCCACACAGTCACAAAAACAAAACAAAAAAGAGCCGCAAAAATGCAAAATAAATAGCAAAAGCAGACAGACCTCAGTGTAACACTCCAAACGGAAGTGTGGCACTCAAATCAGAAGCGTAACACTCAAAACTGAGCACATTCAACTTCCAAAAAAAGTTCGCAAACCAGAACACTTCCGGGTTTACAGTGTTTGGGTTCCAAGTTGGTTGAGTACGAAGGCATTAGAACCAAGGTACCACTGTGCTTACCTTTTGCTTGTAGGCTTCACATTGGTTTTTGGTAGGAGACGGTGAAAACAGAATACTGGACTAAATGGGCATTCATCAAGGCAATTTTGAGTGTATTTTAATTAAAAGAGGAGTTGATTAGACAATTCTTGAAGAAGCCCACCCTTTGTCCCTTTAATTTGAGTAGTTTTAGGTCATCTTCAATTTGCATTTGTTGTGTTTGGTTAATGAATTAATTAAAATATTTCTATACCCCCATTCATAAAAATTTATTGGAGCAGTTTACAACAGTCATACAAAAAACCTTACAATAAAAACAATATACAAATTTAAAATCAACTAGCCATTACAGTTTCCAGATGGCTATTCATTTCTAGGCTTTTTTGAATGAAGTTGGGTGACTTGAAACTCTTCAGTCTGTTTTCCAGATAACAGCACCGCCAAACCAGAGGGCTCAAGAGATAAGTTACCAGTAACTTCTGGAGGATTAGGAGCCTCAGTCTAGGCCAAGTATGTAGGTCTCCACTCCAGATGGTGGTCAGCCCCTCCACTCTGACTATCCCTTCCGCAACCACCACCACTAAAATTGGGGCAGCATCTTTGTAACTCCCTCCTCCCTGCCCACCAGACACATCCTAGCACCATCAACTGATTTTACTAAATGCAGCTGGTAAATTATGGCCAGAGAAAATAGACTAAGGCCCAGTAGTAGGTGCATCCCACACTGTCAGGTGGAAGATTGCAATACCATTGTAACACTCCTCCCCCTGTCTCACTCAAGGTGAACACCACCTAAACAACTTTCCTTCTTTCAGACTCTCACCCTGGGTAAGGGTCACAGGCCTGTTGTCATAGTACATTTCTTTTTCAGGCATCCCTTTGAAGACCTTTTTATGTGGACAGGCCTGTTTTTTTATTTGCCAGTAATTTTAATAATTTTGTACTGGTTTTATAGTTTTTATGCCGTATTGTATATCCTCTTATACACCATCGTTTTATATTGTATGAGTTGGTGGTATATAATTCTACAAACAAATATGATTTGTTTGTAACCTTCCTTTGTGCATAGCATTTCCCCTGCACATATATTGTTTTGGATAGACATAACCCATTCTACTAATTATTATTACAAATAATTCATCCTTAATCAACCTTGGTGTCATAACCGAGATAGATGCCTTCTGATTTAAAAGGCCAAGAACACTAGGAGGTTGGGATTTAACACTGTCCGTATGTGATTATGGGTATTTGGCTGCCATATTTTTTTAAATACTATTATACGTACTCTACCATACCTGCAGACTTCAATATAACAGTTGTAATTTTTGCATTACAGTTCAGGGACAGCTCTTTATGGAGTCTGCATGCAGGACCAGATTTGTTAGCTTTGCAGGGTTATGGGATTCAGCATATTGTGGCAAAATTTTTATTCATGTGACAGCTTTTTGGACAATCATACTCTGTGCTAAATTACAATGGCACAATAAATTGCTGAATATACTGTCTGCTGCATATGACCTCACCATGAAAAATTTGATGCATTAGAGTAGGAAAGGTTGGAATATATCAACCTTAGTTGACAAGGGACTTTGAATGTTGACCTAATACAGATGACCTTTGTGTGCAATAAAAGTGAGTTTAATCTTTGGGTCAAGGTTGAGGTGAATGGCAGGGCAAAATGGGGAGGGTTTTAGTAGATCTGGCTGGGACCTACCTAGTAAGTTAGCAAAGAAATAGAAATGTTAGGTTCCTGGATGCTGTTGCTTTGTTTATCTGGAATGGGCTTGTCTGCTGCTGTACCAAATGTACATCTACATAAACTGATAGCAAAGTAGCAGACAAATCTATTTACGGTAGAAAATGGTGGCAAAGTATTGTATAAGTCAATGTGTGTGTGCTCCTTTCCTTTGCTTAAAATTAAAAATTAGTGGAGTAGACACACAGGTGTGTGTTTGTATGTAAACCTACCAGTTTAGAGCGTGTAGCCTCTTGCACTTATGTAGTACATACTGATCTACCGGAAGAGCATTATTTATTGCAGATGTTACAAGCAATGCAATACAGTGGTACCTCTGTTCTTAACCTGAAACTGTTCTTAACCTGAAGCACCACTTTAGCTAATGGGGCCTCCAGCTGCTGCTGCGCCGCCGCAGCGCGATTTCTGTTCTCATCCTGAAGCAAAGTTCTTAATTTCTGGGTTAGCGGAGTCCATAACCTGAAGCATATGTAACCCAAGGTACCACTGTATAGTTTAAGACATCTATTTTGCTCATATTTATAATTACAAAATGGATGTCTTCATAAATATTTGTTAAGAAAGCAATACTCATTATATCATTTTTTTTAAAAAAAAAATTAAGCCTGTAGGTGACTCCTTGGTTTCACAGTAAGGATTTCATGTTTTGTTGATCAAATATTATCTAAATGTTTAGCATAACAAAAGAATATATACAATTTCTTCATAACTGAATCTACTTTTAATGTATATAGTTCTCCCGCATTCCTATTTTAACAACTGTTGGTGTTAAATGGAACACTGGCTTCTTTACCTAGAATGCCAAGGCTATTTTTTTTTCTTTCATTCATTCTTTCCAGCCAGCAGGAAAAAGTTAGAGACTTTAATGGTAACAACCTCTACTCCTTTAATAGAGCCTGCAAAATATATTCTCTAGGACTGATCAGCTCTGAAAGCTCTAGAGGTTTGATGATTTGGAATGGCAGGAAATCACGCTTTCAGGACATAACGAATTGACTGGACCATCCATCATTTGTTAGCATGCGCTGAAACGCTGGGTTTGTGTGCAGAGGCCTGTGATTTAGTAAATACTTGGGAGATGAATAGAGCTTACACACAAGGGAAGATATTGCTGTCCTTCAGCAGCCTTAGACACAGATTCCTGCTGAGAAGGCCGTCTGACGGCAGCTCATCAGTAACTGGCCTGTCACACTCTCTGATGCCCACCAACCATCCCCAGTATATTAAATGCATTTTTAATATCTGCTTCAGTAGATTTAATGAAGAAAATTTCGTTTCCATACTCTGATCAGTGCTTCCTCAAGTGTTCTAAAGCGTTGACTGTAGCGCTTCCAAGAAAGACAGCTGGGACATACAAGAGTTGATTGAAAGGTAAAGTTAAATAAAACCATGTATAAACAAAAACACTGTTCATTGGATTAGCGTGTTACCTTGTTAAACAGCAGTAACTAAAAATAATAATGTGTGCTCCATAATACAATGTGCTCTGCCTGCTAGATCATTTTGTATAGAGATAACCTGCAAGGAGATTTCAAAGATGAATACAGAAAAGGCAAATCTTGATGCCATTCTGCAGTTAGTTATCTCATGTACAAAACTAGTACAGTTTGTCAAACTAAGAAACCCAATCTTGCCTGTTTTCATATTTGGGAAGGTGAGTAAGTTTGGATAGGTTTTATATTTATCCATTTCCCCCAAAGAATATCAGCAGGAGAATTTAGGTGGTAAGCTTAAGCATATTAACTTATATGCGTAAGTAAGTTCTGTTGAAATCAATGAGATTACCATTGCATGCATGGAAAAGCAAAAATAAATATGGAAACAAACTGGTTGCTTGGATTAAATATAAGCAAGGTAATCAACTACAAACCTCCTCCGTAATAACCTTTTTCAATGTAGGAAGATTCTTAGTCTGGTAGGAATGTTGATATTTGGACTGTTTAAATTTTGCAACCTAAATTGGATATTGAGAATATTGAGTTCTCCTTGTTCTCGGAAAGCATTACTTTTCAAAGTTAATGTTGCCCCTAACAATATTTATTACAAAATGTGAGCGATAAATCAGACATCATTACAAGTTATAATTTTAAAGGCTTTTCCTCTTGCTTCTTTTTGAAAAAAGAAACTTGCAATACCCTCCATGCATTTGCAGAATGAACCTTATAAATTTGATTCTTGCACGTGTCAAAACAGTAATGTATTAAATGCATATTATTATAAAAAATTAAGACATGTCTTAAACATGCTTACATTTTTATAATACATGGCAATATTAAATAATACATTTCCTTGTTAGCATCTGTTTGCTGTCATTGTTGGCAAGGCCTATGATTTATTGCCTAAATTAATGACCATGACTCTCTTGGTCCTGATATACGTCCCCAAGCTTATTACATCACTAAATAAAATGAAAGTTATATATGCTCTTCTATTTTGGCATTGATTTTCTTTTTTGTAATTGTTTGTTTTTTAAGGATTTATTTAGTGAATGAAGTGGCTACTTTTAAAGCAAGAAAACAATAGCAATGTTAAATTAGAAAACCATTAGAAGTTTGGTTTTAAGTTTATTTTTCTTGTTACCACTTGAATGGCATTCCATTAGATGCCTGTATCTGAATCAAAACTGGGAAATTCAATGGGTTGAATCCAGATGTTATCATGGTTAGTCTAGATTCAAAGAAAATATAATGTACTTGGAGTAGAAATATTGAAATTGGTGGGCCTTTGGTTTGTCATTACTAAAGTCTCATTAAATTTCAGATAGTCTAATCATGTCTAATATGGGTTTAATCTGTTATTTTTTCTTTGTAGCCATATTGAGACTTGAAGCTCTATGTTTATTGTTAATTGATAATCTTTATTTAAAATATTAAAGTTACGGAATGGAAAAGCTTTTAGAAATATATGTTAAAATATTGTCTCTGCAGTGGGCAATAGTTTCTGCAGATACAAGAGAAACAAATGTTTGCCTACTTACTACTGTGACTATAGTTTGGTAGCTGGGAGCATCCCATGGACTCACCTGCTTCTTCTGTCCTCCTTTCCTAGATTTACATTTTCTTTTGCATTCCCTCCTGCTTACAACTATCTATTCTTTACATTGATGTATGAATCTTTGATTCTATGGTTCCTGCTAACTAGGGGTGAACCATAGTTAATGGCAATTTTTATTCAGATGTCATGGTCAACAAATGTTAACTAGCAATAGTGTACTCATCTCCTAGATGGCTTTTGACTATGGGTGGTGGGTACCATTGATCTACAATGGTATCTCATGTTACAATCGCTTTGGGTTACAAACTCCGCTAACCCAGAAGTAATATCTTGGGTTACGAACTTTGCCCCAGGATGAGAACAGAAATATCACGCTGGTGGCAGCGGGAGGCCCCATTAGTGAAAGCTTAACATACTTAAGTCAAACCACCTACCTACCTTGGCCTTCTTAAAGCTAGCTGTAGGGGATTAACTGGGTGGGACTGGGGAGTGTTTAATGCTTCATTTGAGCAGAGCAGGTGGAGAACCTTCCTCGACCTAGAAGTGTCCAATCTCAAGCATGCTTAATTGCCCTGGTTCGTGACATTTGCCGGGAGAAAGATGAGGGGAATGCAACCCTACTCATTCTTCTTGATCTTTTGGTGTTTGATACCATTGACCATGGTATCTTTCTGGAGTGGCTCAGGTTAGTGAGGTTGGGATTCTGCTCCTATTTGCAGGACTGTTTCCATAAAGTAGTTATGGGGACCACTGTCTGGTGCTATAGGAGCTATCCTGTGGTGTCTCACAAGTTTCCATCTTATCCCCCATTCTATGCAACATCTATCTGAAGCCACTGTGAGCTTCAGGAGCCATATGGATAGTTTGAGTGATGTGCCACCAATATGTGGGTGACACCCATTTCCATCTCTCTGTTCCATCTAAATCAGGAGAGGTGGATGAGTTAGTAGATTAGTGCTTAAAGGCAGTGATATGCTGTATGTGGCCCAATAAACTGAAGCTGAATCTTTAGTGGGGGCTTGCATAGCCCAGGAACTTCGTTATTGTCTAGACACATCACTACCTTTTTATGGAAAACCTGTTCTTATTATGACCTTTTATTTGAAATGATAATATACTTTTTAAATTTGTATCTATCTGCCAGATAAATATGTCTACCAAATAAATATGTCTGTTTCATTGCTTACTATATTTTGGAAACAGCTAAGCTGGTTTAAATGAATTAATTTGTTATTATAATCATCATCATCACCATCATTATTATTGATTGCCTTCAACATAATCGTCTCGAGGTGATGTACAATAAAACTAGGGAAAAAACAATTGAAATTCAGCATTTTGCTCTCTCTAAAAACTTTCCAGCTTTAAGGAGTCAGTAGCTCTTTCACTTTAGGAGGGAGAGTAAAAGAGCCAAATGTGTTGCTTCATCATTGCTATGGAGTGGGGGATCAGGACCCCTACTGTGATGTGGCTTCAGCTGGGCTCAAGATGGAGTTCCAAAAGGGACAGGGGTCATCAAACTTTTTCAGCAGGGGGCCAGTCGACTGTTCCTCAGACCTTGTGGGAGGCCAGACTATATTTTGGAGAGAAAAAATGAACGAATTCATATGCCCCACAAATAACCCAGAGATGCATTTTAATTAAAAGGACTCATGTAAAAACACGCTGATTCCTGGACCGTCCGTGGGCCAGATTTAGAAGGCGATTGGGCCAGATCTTGCCTCTGGGCCTTAGTTTGCTTACCCATGGGCTGGGAGCTTCCTGCTTCCAGGGCTCAGGAACAGTGGAAATAGCCCCAGCCAGCATGGCCAGCGGTCAGGGATAATAGGTGTTCTAGCCCATCAGTATCTGGAGGGCCACATGTCACTCATCCCTTTTCTACATCTATCATATCTATTATAACAGCTTAAAATGAAATATCTGTATTCCATAGCAGTTTACCTCTAGAAAACAAATAATAAGGGAGACCACCACTATTATATGTCACCTGTGAGAATGCCATGATCAACATGAATTATAAAATATAAAATAGTAGTCCTAGAGAACACAAGCTCTTTGGTGTGATCTAACAAGGCTCTTCTTAGGAACATGGGAAGCTGCCTTGTACAGAGTCAGACAATTGGTCCATCTGGCTAAACACTTGTCTACACTTGCTGACAGTGATTCTCCAGGGTTTCAGACAGTGCTCTCTCCTCCCCCCACCTAGAGACTGTACTTTGAATATTCTGCATGCAGAGCAGATGCTCCACCACTGAGCCATGGTCCATCTTATTTCTGTATAGCAGGGGTAACCCTTCAGATGTTGTTGGACTTCATTGTTGTTGTTGTTAATAAATAATAATTTAATTTAATTTCTGTGCTTCTTAATATATTAAAAATCTCAGTTCCCATTATCCCTGACCATTTGCCTTGCTGGCTTGGAGCTGATGGTAGTTGGAAACCAACAGCATCTAGAGGGCGCTACATGAGCCCTCAAGAGGATATTTGGCTCAAATATCTAGAGGATATTTGGCTCACTTCCTGTCTTAATGCAGTATTGAGATTCAATATACCGGTATATCTGGACTAAATGGTACTTTACAGTTAAGCTGTTAACTCTTCTTATGCAGACCACCCTGAGATCTTTGGATGAAGAACAGTATATAAATTTAATATTTTTTTTAAAAAAACACCACTATACAAAACTTCCTTGGTGCTCTTACTTTCAAAAAATTGAATAACATTATCAAATTGGTAACATGGGCATTTTTTTTGTGGTGACACACCTGTATGGTGTTTCAGTTTGTCCGGTGCGTAAGAACACTCCTAATACGAGGGAGCTGTTGAAAAAGATAGGGTCTCTGTATAGTACATACCGCCTTTCAGCTTTCTCAATGGTGAACTGTGGCTGGAGTGCTCAACTTTGTGCACCTAGACAGAGGAAGGACATCCAGACAGCACAGTACACTGGACAGGATCCTGTGGCATCCTACTTGCCACTTTTTTTCCAGGATGATGAGGAACCATGAGTGAGCACTTTTGGGGTTTGGTCAGTAAACCAAGCTACAAATCTCATCCAGTTCATATTTTCCCAGCTTCTCTGAAAGAATATTTGTCAAACACCTTACTGAAATCAGATTTAATTATCTGTTCTAGGACCTTTCCTGGTACATAAAAGATGTACTGCACAGTAGCATATAACATTACTGAATGAGGACCATATATTTCCCCCCTCTGTGCCAGGCTCCACAGTCCAATCCACACCATTCAAAAGTGGTCCCCAACCCTCAGGAGACTTTGCAGGGGGCAGGGGATGTGGAGAGAGGAGAGGACAGGCAGTTTAACTTTTGGCAGCCTCCTTCCACTAGCACTTCTCTGGATCTAAGCCATTTTGTTTAGTAATGGGTAAATGAGAAACAACAGCAGGGAGCAGGCAAGTACTGAAGTGATATGCTGTTTGTACATTGTCTGCACCATTTTTAAGCTAGATAGAAAGACTTAAGTAATCTTTTAAGCCTAATTGGATGTAACATTGCAAGAAAATTGGTGAACTGGAGATCTAGTCTGTAGCTTTAATCTGTAGCCATCATAGCATGGACTAGATGACTCTTGAGGTCCCTTCCAACCATACAATTCTATGCAATTTGCTAGGAGGTAAATCCTATTGAATTGACTGGGACTTGTTTATAAATGCATAGAATCAGACTGAAACTCTCACTCGTCTTTAAAGAGTCAGGATATTTGTTGTTACACACTATTTAAATATTTAGTGCCAAACTAAGAGGTTTTTTTGTGTATTGCTGAATACTAAGTGCAGGTAAAATACTACCAGACATGGAGTCGTTTGTTATGTTTAGTATATGAAGCAAAGCTGTGTAAACCGTAACCTTGTAATTTTTCAAGTTCCACTTTATCATGTAGCTGTAAAAGGTAATCAAAATAAATCATGGATGATGAAGAAATATTTTTCAGTGCCTTTTGTGTTCTTTCAAGAGTAGCGTTTGATCCATGAAATTTTAGTAAGCATATTAAATAATACAATATGATGTGCAATGTGTCATATCTGATAAATTACTTTGTGTAGAACATTTATACAATTTATGTGGAACTGCTGTGTATGCAGGCTAATGACTATAAATCGTTAATATTTTGTTGTCTTTTTTTTAGGTAGGGTGATTTCTATTGTGCCCCCCCCAACACACACACACACACACACACACAATGGGCAGAAAGGTGTAGGTCATCTCTGAGATGCTATGACATTGATTCAAGGTTCCTCAGCTGTGCAGTGTACATAACACATATGTTGGAGAGTCATCTGTCAGCTATGCCCCTCCTATGGAGTTAAAGTTCTAAAGGGAAAAGAATTCGACACAGTGCTGTCACTGTTAAATTTTCACAATGGAAGAGCATGCAAATATTGAGCCTCTTGCTTAGCTGTAGTGCCCTATCTAATGTCTGTGCTAGTTAGAAGAAGAAAAAGTGGGTGCATCCAGGGCTCTTAGATCTGACAAAGGTCATGCTATGCTGGGCATTTGAATTGGAAATTGTCTGGACTTAGATTTTATAAAGCTTCCACTGTTGTCGGGGAAAATTTCAGCAGGGTTTTGTCCCTGGAGAGGCCTCTTAGGCCCTTTTCTGTCCTATGAATGAATTTAGATGTGAGGGTTTCTCTGGCCTTAAAACTGTTAAATTCATTTTGCATACATCCCTAGAGAGAAAAACTGGCAGATGCTTTTGTCTTGGAAGTGTTTAAAAGAAAAACTGCAGAACAGGAACAAGAGAGAAGGGGCCCCGTGTGGAGTCCCAGAACACTTTGGAAATGGCCAATATGCAGTTTTCATCAGTACTAAGGCGGGGCGCAATATGGTGCCTGTAGCTCACTTGGGAATATGAATGTTGATTAAGCATACTCCCAGGCTTTGAAATTCTGAAAGCTGTGTCAGAATAATGGATGTTGAGCAAATGTCAAGCATTTGTTAATTTCTCTGTTATTTGGAGTTTATCTACCATGATCAATCAAATAAACTAGTGCCTCTCTGTTGTGGCATGTGTCATTGATATGGTGATTAGGTGGCTAGAGAGACCTCCTGCTTTTTTTTCTCCCCCTCTCCAGGTAACAGATTATACATTTATTCATAGTTATTTAGTGGAATAAGGTGTGTTAACAAAATTTAAAATGGCTTATTGCACCCCAAAATGTTGATAGTTTTGCAGACTCACATACCCAACAGTGGCATTTACTCCTAATAAAAAGTCACCATGTCACAATGTTGACAAACTCTCAACTTGAGAGTGAGAGAAATGGAGTGTTTCTTGGTGATAAATTTATTATCAACGAAGTATATGTTGCCCCTGTTCCTCTACTACGATGTTCTGCTTGTGCAAAATGTTTGACTGCTCATTTTTAAAGTCTGAGAAAAATCTTGCAGACCATGACTTTAAATTTTAAAAAAGAAGTTCGTGGACAGTACTATCCTTATTTTCCATTGATGGTTTATTGTTGTCCCTACTCCCACTTTCTTTAGCTAGTTATGATCCAACATTAACATGACATAGCCATCAGTTTCATTTAAAACATAAATTCTTTTTCTGAAGTTACAATTTTCATGCATAGACTAACCCACAAGTGACGCACTTTAAGAAATTACAAATTTAAATCAACTTACGGAAGAGAAAACCAACAGGTATATTCATATAAATGTGAGGAAACTTAAAAATAAAATTTAAACTGCCAATGGGTCCATTTCAAATTAAATTTTAACGTTGGTGCTCTATCTTCCTTTCTTGTTTGAATTCATTGTTTTAATAAGGAATAAATTTAATAAAATAATCAATAGCATGTGCATTCCCAGCTCGACTATGTACTGTAGCAGTGATCTTATCCGTGGTGATCTTAGCCATGATACCCAGTCATACTGGGATTTTCATAGATAGCCACGTCTCAACAAAAAACTGCTATGTTGAAAAGATTTAGGCTCATGTCCATTCATTTATTGATCATAGATATGTCAGACTAGTTCCCTGCATTCTGTCAACATCTCATATCCAATTAAACTTGAGCAAAAGTTTTCCCCCAACTATAGTTATAGCAAGGACTGGGTGTGCTGTACAAGAAATACAAGGCTTCCTGAATTTTTAGAGCGGGTATGGCTTTTATACCTTTAACATTTGTCTAGGCTAGGCAATTTTTGCAAAGCTAGCTTTTCCCATTCCTGCTGGATTATCACCTGACAGGCTCACGAAGCTTTCTAAATTGGCTGGCAAGAGCTACTACTGCTAATAAGAAACTCCTGGAGAAAGCAGCAAGGATGGCGGCATGGCTGGTCGAAGGTTGCTAAACCACGGACAGCTCCAAGTGAGCAACTTGCTCCAACAAATGTTGGGAACAGACTCAAGGCCTTTCATGCCTCTCTCCAGCCTCCCTGCTGTTGCACTCCTAGTGCTGCTGGACTGGTAATATGTGGTGGAAGGCATCTGGTCAGGGGAGGGTGCGTGTGACGATCCAGGCTCTGGCCCTGTAGGCCCTGGTGGTCTGGGAGGTTCCTCTGTGAGTTCTTCAGCTGCCTCGGGTGCAGTGGCCTCCCTGCCTTCCACAATCAGCTCTGTGCATAGCTGTCAACTTTTCCCTTTTCTTGCAAGGAATCCTATTCGGAATAAGGGAATTTCCCTTAGAAAGGGGAAAACGTTGACAGCTATGGCTCTGTGCCATGACCCAGACCTATCTCTGACTTTATCCAGATCACTGCTGAATGCAGGGGTAATGACACAAGGCTAGTAAATTGTGACCTCACCAAAGTGTGTTTTGACACCACTTTGTATTCACTTATACACCAGGCAAAAATTCACTTTTTTGTCAAGTTTTTAGAAACTGGTAGGTGAAGCCATTTCTAAGTTAAGCTGTGGTTATTGTTCTTGTGTATTGTGTGTGTTATTTTGTTGTAAACAAGCCTGTGACCATTTTTGGTGAAGGGTGGCATAGAAATACCTTAATCAATTCTACCCAATAGTCTGGAATAAGAAAGAGAGGGTGATCTATGCCCCTACCCCACTTAGCCCAATATATTTCCATACTGACTGTGGAATAAGAGTCTTTCCTTCCTGAGCTGCTAGTATGAAAACCAAATAGGCTGGCAGAGGAGAGATGAGGCAATCTACACCTTAGTCACCAGTTCACTCACTCACCTGCATGTAATTCCTGGCCATATATGTATGACTGCCAGCCAAGTTGTTAAATACAAGACTGTATATAGCAAATGAAATACTTGTTTTGAGTTTTGTTGAGGCTATGCAGCAAAACCTGTCATTTTCCACAGGTAACTAGTAAAATGCTAAGTGTTATAGAATAAACTGTGTATAATTATACCATTAAAAACTTTGGGTCTTTGTGTGATTTATGACCTGAATACAGCTGTCAAGTACCACATGCACTTAACACGTGGTTTATGTAAATGCTAAAGACAGTAGCTGCATGAGGCCAATGTCATTAACAGTAATCAACATAATGAAAGCTACCTGCCTGATTTTTTGTAATTAATTGCTTGTAAATAACACACTTAATTTACCACTTTCTAAATTTGATTATATTACCTATAACCAAGTGGTATCACCATGTGTGGGAGATTCCCTCCCCCCAGCTTTTTAAAAAGTTGGGGTGTTACAGGAAAATGAACCAAACTCAAATTAAAGCACCTGATACTGGTATAAGAATTTCACATATATTATTACAAGGATGTACTTTCCTATTATGTTAAACAATATGGGGGAAATACCACATGGCCATGTTACATTTAGGAAAGCGCCAGAGAAATGCCATAACTCAGTGGTTTTCAACCTTTTTGAGTCCACAGGTCCCTTGACTAACTACGTTCTTTCTGCGGCACCCCGTGGGGCTCAGGAGCCCAATTATGTCACCCCTTGCTTGCAGAGCTGGCAGCCTCTCCACCTTTTTCAAACACCCTCCCTTGTGGAGTTTTCCCTCAGCCTCCTCTCCCCTCTCCTTGGGAGTTCTCTGGACAGCCACTGCTGCCACCCCAGGTCTCTGAGCTGCCCTTCCTCACCCCAAAGAGAGGTACCTCCTCACACTGCCCACAGGGACCTGGGAGAAGAGGATGCTCCCAGCCTTAGTGGCCCAACAGACTGGCCAAAGGTGAACGTGAGGCCAGCACCTTACTTGGGGAGGAATCAGTGGGTGCTGCCAGGCCTGCATGATGGAAAGGCTCCCCTTCAGTACTGGGTGCTCAGCTCCCAGGCAGGCCTTGCACACAGCAAGCACAAGAAAGGCCAGCGTAGTGCCTGCCTGCCCGGTCTCCCACTTGTCTGTCCATTCCCAACAGCAAGGGCTGGCAGGCTGGGCTCCTTCGCATGCTTGATTGCTTGATTGCTTATTCAGAGGCTGCCTCAGCTTCTGGCAACCAGCACCCCCACCCAGCCAGCCCCAGAGCCCACCATTCACCTGGGGAGCTTGTAGACAGGGCTGCTGCAAGAAACAAGTCATGCAAGGCTTTGGGAGGCAGAGACGCAAGAGGGAATCAGAGGTGGAAGAGAAGGAAGAGGACAGAAGCCAGTGTTGCCCACAGCACCCCTGACCAACATTCAAGGCACCCTAGGGTGCCATGGCACACTGGTTGAAAACCACTGCCATAACTGATACACAACAAACAGCCTCTGAAGCCTTTTGTAACAATGATGCCAATCCTATTATTATTGATAGCTAAGAGCAGCTTTTTATCGCATGATTTAGTTGACTAGCTGTTTGAAATTATGATATGACTGAATGTATTGTTGATATGGCTACGCATGGCAGATGTTATTTACTGGTTACATTATGTGGTGGTGCCATGTATCATCCATTGAGAAGCAGATAAACCTCCAACTATGGAATAAGCCCTGCCCATTTTTAGAAGCACTCTCCTCCCAGTGATACAGTATCAGTAAAGTTGTATCTGGAACAGCCACACTGGTAAAGGGCAGGTAAGAAATCAAATAATGATTAATAATGTTGATGTGCCACATTACTCTTCCTCTTTCTAAGCAATCCCCCTTAACACAAAGTTCACGCCTCTCAGCAGAAAGAGGGGACTTTTTTTTAATCACTGCAGTTAGAACCCTTATATTTTAGTTAACAGTTACATTGCTATAGTGGCTGGATGTTTCGTTCGGGTTTCAGTTGTTGCATATTAATTGCACATGAAAACACCTTTCTTACATGTTCGCTCCTACTTAAAGCTTTGTGAAGTCAACATTGTTTTTATTCTCAAGCTCACATATATTAATAGTACACAGACTTTCAAATCCCCCAAATATTTGATTCCATGTGATGAGGAGGAAAGAAACTAAACAAACAAACAAACAAGAGAGCCCAATAATGATACATTCACCATTGTGACAAATTTACACAAGATTATGCCAAAATTAAAACAAAATGAGTGGAAGTTGCTTATGAATTTTTATACCTTGGAATACAAATAAATCAGGTGCAGATTCAGTTGTACAGGATTACATATCCATGACCAGAAAGGCCATATACCCCTCTAAAGACCTTCCTGGGAAGTGTACAATGAAGGGACAAATAAGCCTGGTTCTTTCTTCTCTCTAAAAACCACATATTTAGTATAGTGTCCAAATATTTACTATCACATGAATGAATAGAATTCTCATATGGAATGCCATAAAATCTTCCAAAGTGGTTGAGAACATTAAAAAAAAAGTGCAAATGCTTTCATATATTTTCAGACAAATAACTGCTTCAAGTCGTTAGCACAGCCGCCTTGTGGATCCATAGCATTGTATTTATTCTTCATATTTAAATGTAATTTTTAAAAGCTTCAGATTTAAAATGCACTCAATCATAAGAAAAGACATGGGCGATGGGAGAATGAAGTTTCTTCAGGAAGAACAGATCCCTCAATTTTACAGTATCTTGTTAATGTTTTTAAATGAAAAATCATTTGAGCCTTATCTTCTGCTGGCAATTTCCCTCTGTCTACTGTTAGAAAGTATTGGCCAACCAGGTCAGACAGTATTAAAGTTCAAGTGGCCCAGTGGGAAAAGTAATGGCCTTGTGCTACTATGAATTTTAAATGTTGCCATTTCTATGCATTGCACCATCATCTGTTCTCACACGTCACTAAATTGTATATAAGTTGTTAGACCAACTTGAGTGTCAAGGTCATAGGAATGATGACTCTTCTCAAGTAGTCCCCCCGCCTGAGTTTTATCATAAAGCTGTCCTTGTACTACATGAGATAAGCATCAGGTTGTCACATACATTTTTCTAGTTTTTATTGAACACAAACTAGAGAGTCAGGATGCATTACAACCTTTGTTTTCTTGCCTTGGATTTCATTCTTTTAACTTACACAAGAAAGTATTCTAAATACATCATTACAGGTATTTTATCTTACAGTGTTTGTAGTAGTATTGTACAATCAAGAAACTTCATATACAGCTTGGCTTCCATGTTGACTATGCAAAGGAAAAAATCCTGACTATTTATATCCAGGCACTCCTTGAGGGTTTTTTAGAAGTATCTCAACCTTCATTCATAGTATAGTTGGTCATTCTTTAATTGTCATAATAGATTATCTTCTACAGAGGGAGTGTGGCCCTGATAGTTGCTCACAATCTCTCAGTAGTTTTGATGTTATGAGATCCCTTTGATTTGGACTGTTTGCAGGACTTGGGCTTTGGGGTTGCTGTAATACGGAATTACCATTTCCCAAATAGGTAATTGGGCAGGATTATTATTTTTTTAATAATATTTATTAAAATTTTGAAAGTTACAGAAAGGAAAAAGAAAAAAAGTTAAACATAACAAAACCATACAATACAATATAGAAACAAAAATATTACATATGCATAACAAAGATAAAACAAAAACAATAAAGAAAAAAAACACATAACCTATACTTTCAATTATTAACTTTCTTTTACTTGTTTCAGCGACCTCCTCACACCTCCCTTTTTTGTATTCCACTTCGATTAATTGTTTCAGCAAATCCTTTCCATCTTCCTCAAACTTCTGTCCTATCATTTAACTTAACCAATTCTAACATTATTTTTTCCTTTAATCCAATTACAATCTATTATACTTAATTCTTTATAGCATTTCTGCTAAGGCCATGTAACTTCATTCCAGCATCCTTCTAACATTCATTAATTTTACAATGTTTCTGTAAGTAGTTTTTAAATTTCTTCCAATCTTCCTCCACCGACTCTTCTCCCTGGTCTCGGATTCTGCCAGTCATTTACGCCAGTTCCATGTAGTCCATCACCTTCATCTGCCATTCTTCCCGGGTGGGTAGATCTTGTGTCTTCCAATACTTTGCAATAAGTATTCTTGCTGCAGGATTTACCTTATGTGCCCAATCATGAGAAGCCCTGCATAAGCACTTTCACTTTCATGAAGCAGGAGAGGGCGCTCAGGGGCGATTATGCCAATGGCCATGTCTCCGTGATACAGACCAGATCGGCCTCCACATCCATAATCAAATCATAGATTAGCGAGGTCTTATTCCATGCCAACCTGGCATTCAGACCAGCAGCTGCAGATCAAGGGCTTGCACAAACCCAATTCCCCATGTTAGAAGAGGGTCTGGCATGTAGCAAAATAGCCAACTGCCTGTGTCATTTACCCCTTACCCGGCCTGCCCCACCTCCCACACCTTACCTTCTCCTACCCTGAGCCACTGTGATTCCCACCCCCATGCTTTCCCCCACTCCTCCCCAGGCACATCCTACGCCCTTTTACTTTAAACAAAAAGAAAAGAAAACCAAAATTTAAAAACCCACAGATTAAGAGTCATTTAAAAAACTAATGTAAGACATGTTAAACAGTTGGAGCAATAAAACCAATAAAAGAACCTTCAACAGGAGCCCCTAGATAGTGCCCCAACCCAAGAGTTTCTTCCAGCTTTTTGTAGCTGGAATGAGTCCAAGGCCTGCTCTCCCAGGCCAGATGGAAAAGGCCTTCCAGGTAGGAACCTTTAAAATAAGCCCTTCCTAGCTCCTTTCAAAGTTTCTCTCTTACATAGAAAAAAACCCCACACATTTGGAAAATTTAAAATGCTTTACTTACAAACTTTACAATTGTCAGATTCTCGTGCTTCAGAAAAAGTTGCACAGGCAGTAAAATTTAGCTCAGTTACAGAAGTGGAAGTTCTTAACGTTTGGTATAGCAACTCAGAAGTGGCTTGTGAAAGCCATATGTCTAAGCTGGAGCATCCAATTTAGCCTCTTCACACACTCAGCTTCTCAGGTAGACTGGACAATTGGCCTTATTACCTATTTCCTCCAAAGATGAGGGGAAAGTGACCTCACTAAGCCTGGCAGGACACCTTAATCTATGGTGTTAACCCCTTTATGCATTAATTAGACCTAAGCATGTTGGCTCATGAGACTAGTTCTCCCACACTTACATCCAGATTATTTAACACATATATACATATACATACATACATATGTACACACACACAATGGAAAAAAATAAGCATATTTATTCAGAAGGTTTAAGATCACAACAGACCAGGGCAGATAAATATTGAAATATTTTAATTTTATATTTACAGTGGTACCTTGAGTTAAGAACTTAATTCATTCTGGAGGTCCGTTCTTAACCTGAAACTGTTCTTAACCTGAGGTACCACTTTAGCTAATGGGGCCTCCCGCTGCCAGCGCCCCGCCGCCCCGCGATTTCTGTTCTCATCCTGAAGCAAAGTTCTTAACCTGAAGCACTATTTCTGGGTTAGCAGAGTCTGTAACCTGAAGCGTCTGTAACCTGAAGCGTCTGTAACCCGAGGTACCCCTGTATCTGCTCTGGTCTGTTGTGATCTTAAACCTACTGAATGCTTCTAAATAAATATGCTTATTTTCCCCCAACCTCATGTAACTTTCTTTCTAAATGACAACTTAGGGCCTTTAAAGCTAAACTTTCCTAAACCTACACTGTCCAACTAATGCTGTGTTCTTCTCTTCTAAAACAGCTGATCATAAGACGGTGTTGGGCATTAAGCCTTTCTTTCAGTTTGGGTTCATCATTAGCCAGTGGTGTTACTATATAAATTCTCTTTCTGAACCCATGCAGAGCTCAACAGGATTGGGTTAGGGCCTCTTGCACGATGGAGCAGGGTGAAAAGGAAAAGGAAATTGCAAGGGCAAAGAGTGTCAGCACAGCATCTAAAGGGCTGCCAGAGAAGCCCTGATAGTCTAGTACTAGGCTGAACAAGCATATCTTCTAATAAAGAGGTGCATAGAGATTATAGAAGTTTAAACAGTAAATGCAGGGAGAGCAGTTTGGGTCTGCTTTCATCAGCTGAAACGGCACTATAAAATCAGCTTCAACGTGTCTAATTGATTCTACTCTATAATTAGCACCAAACACTTTACAGTTTGTTACTGCATGCTTTTCTTTTGGTAGGGCCGTCAAGTTCTTTCCTTCTGTGGGGGATTCTTATTTCACTGCCGCTGCTGACTAAATTGCCTATGAGTTTATACAGCTTGCCTGCACCAGCTGTTTCCCCCCAGCCTCTAGAAGGAACCAGTTTGCAGTTGCTTCACTTGGGCTGTACAAAGGATCTGAAGGTTTCACTCTGCAGGAACCTCTGGAAAAACAGTTTCTTTAAAGGGACAAGCTCATTCAGGGTGAAGCCAGAGCAAACTACTAGCAGGCATTTTATGGGTTTTTTCATATCATTGAGCAATTTTGAAAAAATGTAATGGTTTCATAATGTTTATATGAATACATGCTTCTATTAATTCTGTACTGCATTTTTTTTTTTTTACCAATTCATTTCTTCCTGCAAAGGAAGAAACAAATGTCACCTGCTAGCATTAGTTCAGTCTGGCTGACAAACTAGTTAACAGAGCAATCCTATACAGGTCTACTCAGAAGCCAGTACTTCAGCGGGCATACGATTGCAACCTAAATGACAGTTAAAGAATTAAGCAGACTCTGTGAATAACTGTAAATATATTTATGTTTATGCCCAAAGAAAGAATTTTCTATTTTCCTGTATACATCATCATTAGTTATTGATGTTTAAAATGTTAACACTGTTAACTATTTTTATTAATATTAAATGATTTAATGGCAGGAAGATGTGAAAAATCATGACCAAACCTCAAAACTTTGATGGAAGGGGGAGGCTAAGAGAGTCTGTGTACACCCTACATTGCACAACTGCATTGTAGCATAGGCCAGTTGTGTTTTAACTACCTGATAATTGCTTCTACTACTTCCCCACTCAGTTCAAGTAAATACTAAAAAGGGGGGTTTCTGAGACAACACTCCCAGTGTTTCCCGCCAGATCCCTCTAAGATTAACGAAGGGTAAGCCAGCCCACATCTCCCTGCCTTTCCAGAGATCAGAGCCTTGCAGTTCTTTATTACCCCGAATCTCTGATAACATGAACCCAAGATGCCTAGGAATGGGGTAGATTACAATAATCCTTGAGTTTGGCAAACACACATGCCAAAACCCCAGCAAACAAATTATAAGAACGGACACAGCAGGTTAAAAGTAACTGGAGTGCTGGGGAACTCACAGACAAACTTCGCAGCCTGTGGAGCATAGCTGGTCAGTTGCAGGTTTTCTTGATGGTGGAATGGACCCTATTGGGAAGGACCACAGCCCACTGTCCCCACACCGTACATAATTTAGACACTTTTATCATGCCACCTCTTTACCTTTTCTCTAAACTGAAAAGCCCTAGGTGCTCTAACCTTTTCCTCATATGGTAGTTTCTCCAACCCCTTGGTCATGTTGGTTACCATTTTCTGAATCTTCTCCAACTCCACAATATCCTTTTTGAGGTGGGGCAACCAGAACTGTACACAGTCTTGAAAGGCAGCCAAATAAATCAGTGAATGCTATCCTGTACATTTACAGAAATACTTAAAATATGGAATATTTCTCTTATTCCATAAGAAGAAAGGGGAATCGTTTTTGTTCCTTTGAGCAATAATACTTGAACACAGTTAATAATAATAATAATAATAATAATAATAATACCTTTATTGTCAACGTACAACCTGTGTACAATAAAATTAACTGAGCCTCCCCTTCCCCCCACAAACACTCAAACTCATTGCACTCTGTGTGCTTGTCGCGCAACACACCAACCCTGAAAGTCAGTTGCACTATATTATTTTCTGTTCAGCAGCCTAACAGCCCACTGATAGAAACTGTTTTTTAGCCTGTTGGTACGACTGATTATACTTCTATATCTCCTGCCCAAGGGTAGAAAATTAAAGAGGTGCTGGCCAGGGTGTGAATCGTCCCTGAGAATTTTTCTTGCTCTCCTAAGGCAACGATCCCTTGCGATGTCATCTAGCGGGTTCAGGGGACAGCCCATGATATCATGTGCTGTGTTCACCACCCTCTGTAAAGACTTTCTGTCCGTGGCTGTCAAGCTAAAGTACCACACTGTGAGACAATATGAGAGGACACTTTCTATTGTGGACCGGTAGAAGGAGGTCATCAATTGTTGTTTAACATTATTCTTTTGCAAGACCCTGAGAAAATGGAGTCTCTTTTGGACTGAATAAAGATGCAGTCTACAAATTTGAGATGCAAAACCATGTACAATCTACTCCAAAGAAAAGCAGGAATAGAACTGTGAGTTGAGGCCTTATGAAGAGCAGTATGATGGGTGATTGCCGAGGAGTCACCAAAGAGCTTGTTTAGGACTGTGTGGCATGGTTTTGATGCTACAAGTTCAGCAGAGCAATCTGGTGTTGCAGAATGGAGCCACCTGGCAGAGAAGGAAAGATTCTCCCAATTGCTACAGAGTGAATCCGCCTGCTAGTGTAAATGGGCAGGCTGAGAAGGGCTAAATCCATTTGTGTATCTAGGTTTATTTTCCACCTTTCCAGGGAAAGGTGTTGAAGGGCTGTGCGGATCAGCTGGCGAGGGTCTTTACTAAGATCTTCAACAAGTCCTTACACCAGTCTATTGTCCCACCCTGCCTGAAGTCGTCAACTATTGTTCCTCTGCCTAAAAAATCCACAATCAGTAGTCTGAACGACTACAGACCAGTTGCACTGACTCCAATCATCATGAAGTGTTTTGAGAAACTGGTGCGCCGTCACATTATTTCCTGTCTTCCATCAACTTTTGACAACTACCAGTTTGCATACAGGGCAAATAGATCCACGGAAGACGCTATCACTACCACTCTCCATGCTGCTCTGTCCCATCTGGAGCAGCCGGGGAGTTATGTGAGGCTGTTGTTTGTGGATTTTAGCTCTGCTTTTAACACTATCCTCCCCCATAGACTGGTGTCCAAGCTAGAGGCGATTGGATTCTCCAACTCCACCTGTCTCTGGGTTTTGGACTTTTTGTCAGAACGTTCTCAGAGGGTCAGAGTAGGGTCACATATGTCCACAGCCCTTAGCCTTAACACCGGCTCACCACAGGGTTGTGTGTTGAGTCCCCTGCTCTATACTCTCTATACGTATGATTGTACAGCCATTTATTCCAGCAACAAAATCATCAAGTTTGCTGATGACACTACGGTGGTGGGGCTCATTTCAGGAGGGGATGAGTCCGCCTATCGGGACGAGGTGGAGCGGCTTTGTGCTTGGTGTGGAGAGAACAATCTGGCTCTTAATACGGCTAAGACCAAGGAATTGGTGGTGGATTACAGGGGAAAAAAAGGCGGACATTCAGCCCTTGTATATCAACGGGGAACGGGTGGAGAGGGTGGCGGAATTCAGGTTTTTGGGAGTGACTATCGATCAGGGCATGACTTGGAGCGCAAATACCACTGCTCTGGTGAAGAAGGCCCAGCAGAGAATTTATTTCCTCAGACTTTTAAAGAAGAACAATCTGAGTGAGAGACTGCTGGTGTCCTTCTACCGAGGTTCCATAGAGAGCGTTCTTACATACTGTATTTGTGCCTGGTTCTCCAGTTGTACAGCTAGGAAGAGGAAGGTGCTCCAGAAGGTCATAACCACAGCCCAAAGGATTATTGGTCATCCCCTCCCATCTTTGGAAGAACTGTACGGTTCCCGTTGTCTTAGGAAAGCAAACAATATCCTGCAGGATGTATCTCACCCGGGATACAGTCTGTTTGTACTACTGCCTTCTGGCAGGAGATACAGAAACATCAAGTCAAGGACAAACAGACTGAAAAATAGTTTCTACCCAAGAGCTGTGGCCTTCTTAAATGCTGTAACTCGATAGTGTGACCTGGGAGTTTGATGGGTGTGGGTGTGGGTGTGGCTGGAATGTGGTTTGTTTGGTTGTTGTTGTTGTTTTGCTTTTGTTGTTTTTAAGGGATGGCATCCAATTTCGTTGCACTTGTGCAATGTTGCACTTGTGTAATGACAATAAAGAATCTATCTATTCTCCCAATTGCTACAGAGTGAATCCGCCTGCTAGTGTAAATGGGCAGGCTGAGAAGGGCTAAATCCATTTGTGTATCTAGGTTTATTTCCAGCTCGACTTTTGTTAAAATCTCCAAATACGTTCTGTTTTTAATTACTAATAGAATAAGGATAATATTCAAGAATGTTATATCACTGTTCAAAATGCATTTGGGATAATATCTTTCCATTCAGCACATTGGAACATGAAAGCCAAATTAAATTCAACATTTTTTGTACTGTAATGTAAGACTGCCGTCTGTGTGCAGTTTCTGAATATTAGAGCTGATTGTAATAAGACTCAGAAACCGTATTTGTAAAAGGAAAAAAATGTTAATTATTCATTGTGCATTCTGTACAACAGGGTCAATTTATTGAAACTGTAATTTGTTTAAGTTGCATCTGGATGTAAAATATATCAGAAGTAATTAAAAGTGTTCAAGATGTGATGAGGTAGATATATCCATAAAGGACAATTGAAAACAGTAGCCGTGTGGTATTGATTGCCTTTTTTGAGAGAAGGGGGAAAATCTTGTCCCGTTTTTAAATGTTAGCTATTCAGAGAGAAAAATTCTCTCTTGGGGAGAATGTTTTCCAGGTTGCTTCATTGCCAGGTGTTTGACATTGAGTGGAGCTTTAAATGAATGAAGCTTATGGCAGCCTTTGGAAATGACCGACTCCAGGGAATCTCAGCTTCCTGCTGTGAAAGTTTCTATTTTCAAAGCACATCAGTTTTAGTAGGAATGTTACAGTGGTCCCATATGCTTCTTCTGACAGAGAGCTAAGTTTCTTCCCTGAATATGAGACAGCTACTGAAGAGGTTTCCTTTCTGCTAACAAAATGAATTTCAATATGTTGCCAATGAACAATCAGTACGTTTCCAACCGTTAATGGAAATTTAGCTCTCTCTCTTACTAATGGGAATTTGCTTTGTTTTCCTTCCCGTCTTCAGTACATGCTAAGGATACCCCACTTTGTGGGTTCTAAAGGTGGATAGGAATCACCAAAGCAAGATGCCCATTTGCTTTGAAACTCATGCTACATTTTGCCCCCCTTGCCCCTTCCTCATAAACTTTTTCTCACTCTCTCCTTGACCTAGCAGTAGGAAGCCTTTGTCTGAGGTGTTCATCTGGAACAACTTTTCCACACTTGTTTTCATGTTCTGTTAGATTACAGGGCAGCAGGCCTACCTTTGAAGCTCCTTTCTCTTTTGTTTCTTTGCAGTGCACTCCAGTAATTAACTTTGTCCTTCTTTTATTTGTTCCAGTCAATCGCAGTCCACTCTGCTGAGCATCTTCTCCCAGGAGTACCAGGTTAGAAGTTTTCTCCTTTGTGAGGGTTGACAGGTGCCTAATTGAATGATGAATGTCCCTTTATTTCTTTGTAATTGAACTGCCAGCTTTCTGATTGGTTTGGAGGATGTTCCCCTTTCCACTTCAAGCACCGCCTGAGTCTCAGTGGATGGCTGCCAAGCCTACCCATCCATCTGTCTAATAACATCTAGCCTTTGCTTATTTGGTGGACCTGTAATAAATTATGCTAAACCATTATTATTCTGACAATAATAATTTCCCTGTGTTGCGTGGTTCCATGTGCTAAATGTTTGCTGACTTGCACTGTCAGTGCCGCTTTCCATGGCTGACAGAGATGATGATAAATGACCATTGCCGGAGTGGCAGAAGGCAAGAGAGGCAGAAAATGGAGTCATTTATCATGAGATGACAGGTGTCAGTCAAGTGGCAAGTCTCAATGGAATTACTTTTTGTAGTTTTCAAATAAGTTGTTTTTAAGCAATGTTCTTCCTGGTTAAAAATGCCAATTGAATTGTAAAACCAGAGTGCAGAGGACTTGGGTGGAATTGATTTGAAGGGAAATTAATATAAAGGTTGAAAGAGAGAACAAGTTTTTCTCTGCCCTCTGCAACCCTTAGCAAACTTATTTAGATTCAATTACTATGACCTTGCTGCCTTTTACATATATGCTGTATTGCAGTACAGTCAAAAGATGTTTCATTCAATGAATAAATGAAAAATAATTTCCAGGCATTAATCTAGGATTTCAGGGCTTTCTTGGGCATTCATGTTTGGTGCTGGCTTTCTTTTTGAATATCATAAAGCTCTGTTGTTTTTCTTTTAAAGAAATTAATCAAAAGAACACATGCCAAGCATCACACTCCGGAGGCAACCGAGGCTTACTATCAAAGGTATGAATTAAGACCATTAACAGGAGTACTTGCTAATTTGTGATCCCAAATATGTTACAGATCATAATTTCATTGTCTGTGATTTCTTAAAGAACATGCATCCTTGTGTTAGGAGACTTACCGTTTTAGGTCTACCAGTAAGCTTTCCAGGATAAGTGGCACTTAGCCAACTTCATGAGAATACCTCTAGACCACAATTCAGTGCACCGCTATGCATATGGAAGTCCCACTGACTTCCATGAGGCTTAAGTGCATATAATTTGCTGCTGGATTTTAACCTTGATCTGTGGCAGTATTCTTTATTTTACATGCTAAGGGGCAGATTTAACTATCAGGTTCTGTTAGTGAAAGCTAGCACAAAGACCCCTGCCACCACAATGAGGCTTCCCTCCTCCTGTGTGCCCCCCCCATGCCTTTCCCAGATCTGCTGTTAAGAACCCCCAAAACTGTGGGTGGAGGAGGAAAGGGAAGGTTGTTGTTTTGAGTAAACACAAATGCTTGTGTTGATGCAACAATCTCCTTACCACTACGCTGAATTCCACCCAAAGTTTCATGCTTTCCTTAGTCTAATGAATAGTACTGGTGACACATACATTTACCACGTTAAGTGTGCCTACATTGTAAGAAACATTTATAATTTTAGCTATTCTGTTATTAAATAAAAATGGTATCCAGATATAAAGGATTTACAACTTGGGACTGTGCCTGTTTTAGAAACAATGATGTCAAATACTACTTTTAATGGAGGCATAAACCTTTAATATGTCATTTCATAAAACTGTTATGTGATTATGTGCACCTGGAGTTAATAAATTGTAATTGACACTTGTTATATGTTGTCTGTAGCTCTATTGACATAGACCTCTCAGCCACATAATTGGGGCGTATTGATATCTCGTAGAGATGTGCAATTAAAATTTTACTATATAGACCGACATGTGTAAAGTCTGCACAGTGAGATTGTACCTATGATTATAGATGTCTGATATTTATGATTTAACAGTATCCTAATAAACAAAAGCATTTTAGAACTTGGCCCAAGCTGACTACATAGTACACATATGAATCTATTATGTAATAGATATTCACCAATGCAAAAACCAGCAAAAGTGTACTATACTCTCTTCCATTTACAATCTGTTGCCTCATATTAAAGTAGCTACAGTGGTTCTAATGTCTTCCTTATAGCTGCTATATTTCGTTGCTCCCAGATTAGGAAAAAAAATTACATAGTGAGTAGATCAGCCAGAGTAAATCAGCTGGGTCTTGTTACTATATAGACTTGTGTGTTATGATGTCCTTGTTACATAAACTATGTAAAATGATGTATAATGTATGAATCAAATGGGAACAATATCATGTAGTGTAACTTTTTTGTTTTTAAAATGTTACGCATAAAACGTGGTTTGTAATGTTGATTTTACTTAATCCCAGAACTGTGAGAATGTTTGTTTTTAAACATGTCACGAGAGATGTTATTAAAAACACCCAAGTCACTCTGTTAACTGCTGTAGCCAATCTCACCTTGTGTATCAATCGCAGGGATAATTCTCACCGAGATCTGTGAATTTAATACTCCTTATTATCCAAATTCTCAGTTTTTCTTTGTTATTATTATTTTGTATACTCGTTTTTCAAAACCAAATATCCTCCCAATCATAATTGGAAAATTATGTACAAAGAATGCAGTAAATTTTATCAAAATCCTGTCACTAAGCATCACAAACAAATTGGGGGGAAAGCCACTCTAAAATACTGGAATCAGCAAGGGATACCCACATGACCTGAAAGTGTTGCTGTGCAATGCCAGGTCAATGATTCATAAGACCACTGCCATCCATGACTTGATCATGGATGGAGGACTTGACCTGGCATGTGTAACAGAGACTTGGTTGGATGAAGCAGATGGGCCTGACCTTGCCGCTGCTTGTCCACCAGGTTTCTCTTACGCACAGCAACCCAGGTCATGTGGGCGGGGAGGGGGGGTTGCAGTGATTTTTAGGAAGTCATTACAGTGGTGCCCCGCAAGACGAACGCCTCGCAAGACGGAAAACCCGCTAGACGAAAGGGTTTTCCGTTTTGGAGGCGCTTCGCAAGACGAATTTCCCTATGGGCTTGCTTCGCAAGACGACAGCCCATAGGGAAATCTCCGGGACAGTGGGGAAGCACAGCTCGTCTTCCCCGCTGTCCTCGGACCTCCTCCGAAGCCTGGCGGCGGGGCGGGGACACCTCCTCCCGCCGCCGGGCTTCGGAACGATGTCCCGAAGCCGAGCGGCGGGGCGGGAAAGTCTCCCCCCGCCGCCCGGCATCGGAACGATGCCCCGATGCCGGGCGGCGAGGCGGGAAAGTCTCCCCCCGCCGCCCGGCATCGGAACGATGTCCCGAAGCCGGGCGGCGGGGCGGGAATGCCTCCCCCCGCTGCCCGGCTTCGGGGCGGGAAAGCCTCCCCCCGCCGCCCGGCTTCGGGGCGGGAAAGCCTCCCCCCGCCGCCCGGCTTCGGGGCATCGTCCCGATGCCGGGCGGCGGGGCAGGAACGCCTCCCCCCGCCGCCCGGCTTCGGGGCATCGTCCCGATGCCGGGCGGCGGGGCGAGAAAGCCTCCCCGCGCCGCCTGGCATCGGAACGATGTCCCGAAGCCGGGCGGCGGGGCCGCGAAGCCTGGGCGCGCTGGCAACTCTCCGCAAGGAGCGCTCCCGCTGCTTGCGGAGAGGTCCGCGAAGCCTGTCCTGGACCTCTTCTGAAGGCAGGCGGGGGGCAAAAGTCTTTGTCCCCCCTGCTTGCCTTCCCAGGGGCTTTTAAATCGCCCGGACAGCGGAGAAGTCCTCCGCTGTCCCGGGCGATTTTAAAATGCCGCCCGCCAGAAGAGGTCGGGGGAAGGCGGTTTCCATAGGAACGCATTAATTGATTTTCAATGCATTCCTATGGAAAACCGTGCATCGCAAGACGAAAAACTCGCAAGACGAAGAGACTTGCGGAACGAATTAATTTCGTCTTGCGGGGCACCACTGTAGTTTGCACCAGGCGTCCTATTGGGAAGACCCAGTTTTCTGAGTGCCAGTTCTGGAAGTTGGGCAATAGGGGCAGTACAGGATTCCTTTTGGTGTACCGACCTCCCCACTGCACCAAGGATTCCCTGCCCGAGCTGCTTCAGGTCGTGGCGGATGTTCTCCTGGAGACACCTAGCTTGGTTGTCCTAGGGGATTTTAACATCCATGCCGACACGACCTTACAAGGGGCCGCTCAGGACTTCGTGGAAAGCATGGCCTCCATGGGGCTGTCCCTGAATAAGTCTGGCCCAACCCATAGCCGCGGACATGCCTTGGACCTGGTGTTTACCTCTACGGATGTTGGTGATCTGACACTAAGTAAAAGTGAAACGAAAGAAGTGCCATGGTCAGACCACTTCCTGGTGCAACTGGACTTCTCTGCGACCCATCCCCTCTGCAGGGAGGTGGGACCGATTCGGATAGTCCGCCCCCGCCACTTAATGGATCCAAATGGTTTCCAGAGAGTGGTAGGGGATGCTTTATCCCATGTTGATGGCCTTTCAGCTGATTCCCTGGTGGCCCGCTGGAATGTGGAGTTAACCAGGGCTATTGACTGTTTGGCTCCGAAGCGCCCTCTCCGATTGCATGGAGCCCGGAGTGCCCCGTGGTTTTCCACGGATCTGAGGGCAATGAAACAATCGTTGAGACGGCTAGAGCGCCGGTGGCGGATAACTCACTCCGAATCTGACCGGACACAGGTTAGAGCTCAACGTCGAGCCTACCAAGTGGCGATAGCGACGGCGGAGAAGACTTTCTTCACCGCCTCTATTGCATCTGCAGAAAACAGCAGCAGGAGACTCTTTCAGGTGGTTCACAATTTAGCGGAACCACCTGTAACATCGGGGCCCAGTACGGGCCACATGTTCTCCTGCAATGATTTTGCAAATTTTTTTGCAGATAAAATCGCTCAGATTCGGGAAGAAGTAGACTCCACCGTGGGAGCAGGGCCGGGGCGGGAGAGTGCTAGAGTCCTGTCTGGTCAAGTTGTGTGGGATCAATTCCAATCTGTTACCTCCGAGGATGTGGACAGGCTGCTTGGACGAGTGAAGCCAACCACCTGTCTCCTGGATCCTTGCCCATCCTGGCTTATAAAAGCTAGCCGGGAAGGACTGGGCGATGGGCTTTGTGGGGTGGTGAATGCTTCCCTCCATGAGGGAGCCTTCCCAGACCCGCTGAAAGAGGCGGTTATTAAACCGCTTCTTAAAAAACCATCTTTAGATGCGGCCACGATGGCCAATTATCGCCCAGTCTCAAACCTTCCATTCTTGGGCAAGGTGATTGAGCGAGTGGTTGCTGAACAACTCCAGGCAGGCCTGGAAGAAGCGGACCATTTGGATCCCTTCCAGTCGGGATTCAGGCCTCATCATGGGACTGAAACTGCCTTGGTCGCACTGGTTGATGATCTCCGGCGGGCTAGGGACAAAGGTGAGAGCTGTTTCCTAGTTCTGCTGGATCTCTCAGCGGCATTTGATACCATCGACCATGACATCCTTCTGGACCGTCTTGAGGGGCTGGGAGCTGGGGGCACTGTCATACAGTGGTTCCGCTCCTTCCTCCTGGGCCGTGTTCAGAAAGTGGTGGTGGGGGATGAGTGTTCAGACCCCTGGGCTCTCACTTGTGGGGTGCCCCAGGGTTCTGTCCTCTCCCCCATGCTTTTCACCATTTACATGCAGCCACTGGGAGAGATCATCAGGAGGTTTGGGCTGGGTGTTCATCAGTATGCAGATGATACCCAGCTCTACCTCTCTTTTAAATCAGAACCAGTGAAGGCGGTGAAGGTCCTGTGTGAGTGTCTGGAAGCGGTTGGAGGATGGATGGCGGCTAACAGATTGAGGTTGAATCCTGACAAGACAAAAGTACTGTTTTTGGGGGACAGGAGGCGGGCAGGTGTGGAGGATTCCCTGGTCCTGAATGGGGTAACTGTGCCCCTGAAGGACCAGGTGCGCAGCCTGGGAGTCATTTTGGACTCACAGCTGTCCATGGAGGCACAGGTCAAATCTGTATCCAGGGCAGCTGTTTACCAGCTCCATCTGGTACGTAGGCTGAGACCCTATCTGCCTGCAGACTGTCTCGCTAGAGTGGTACATGCTCTGGTTATCTCCCGCTTGGACTACTGCAATGCGCTCTACGTGGGGCTACCTTTGAAGGTGACCCGGAAACTACAACTAATCCAGAATGCGGCAGCTAGACTGGTGACTGGGAGCGGCCGCCGAGACCATATAACACCGGTCTTGAAAGACCTACACTGGCTCCCAGTACGTTTCCGAGCACAATTCAAAGTGTTGGTGCTGACCTTTAAAACCCTAAATGGCCTCGGTCCAGTATATCTGAAGGAGTGTCTCCTCCCCCATCGTTCTGCCCGGACACTGAGGTCCAGCTCCGAGGGCCTTCTGGCGGTTCCCTCACTGCGAGAGGCCAAGTTACAGGGAACCAGGCAGAGGGCCATCTCGGTAGTGGCGCCCGCCCTGTGGAATGCCCTCCCATTAGATGTCAAAGCGATAAACAACTACCTGACATTCAGAAGACATCTGAAGGCAGCCCTGTTCAGGGAAGTTTTTAATATGTGACATTTTAGTGTATTTTTCATCTCTGTTGGAAGCCGCCCAGAGTGGCTGGGGAAACCCAGCCAGATGGGCGGGGTACAAATAATAAATTATTATTATTATTATTATTATTATTATTATTATTATTATTATTATTATTATTAAAACTAACAGAGCATCCTTGAAACAAACATAAAAATTGGTACTGCCAGCCTAACATCATGAAATCCATTAACTTAAGCTAGCAGTAATATTTTTATGTTTGTTTTAATAGCAGGCATAATTACAGCCACCCATCCCCTCACCCCCATTAGACCTGTGACTCATATCAACCTACAAAACTCTTGCAGCAAATATTGTCAGTTCAGCTTGCAGTGGCAGTGCAGCTAAGGTGAGGAGTGATGTGCTAGGGCTAACTTCTGCTGTTCCCCCCAACAGAGCCATAATGAGTATGGGATAAAACAGCTACTCTGACGATGTCCACACCATACATTTAAAGCATGATAATACCACTTTAAACAGTAATGGCTGCTCCCAAAGAATTCTGGGTGCTGTATTTATTTATTATATTTAGATACTGCCCTTCATCGAGAGATCACAGGGCATAAATTTACAAAGTGAAAACACAAAATACAAAATAAAAACAGAAACAAAGCAAACTAATAACCCTCATCCCACAGAAACATACCTGTTTTTAATTGCTTTTATTGATAATGTGTTGTTTTTTGTGACCAACTTCTGGACTCCATCACAATGAAGCAGTGTGTATAAATATTGTGGAAATAAAATAAAAAATAACCTATATTATTACAAATACATTATTATTATTATTATTATTATTATTATTATTATTATTATTATTATAAAATTAATACCCTTCCCATCTGGCTGGGTTTCCCCAGCCACTCTGGGCGGCTCCCAATAGAATATTAAAAACACAATTATTAAATATTAAAATATTAAAACAGTCCTCTAAGATAAGCTGTTGTAAGAATGCTGACAACATGTGTTTTAATCTCTTACTGTTAGTTTTAATAACCTCTAGTTCATTAAGGGTGCTGAGAGTTGTTAGGAGACCCCTATTCTCACAAAATTTAAATTCCTGGAATTCTCTGTGGAGGAGGATTGATTGATAAACCACCCTGGGAACCACTTATCAGGGAGATGGAACAACAAGTAGGGCCCCCTCTGTCAATCTTAACACACACAGAAGTCTGTAGGGAAGGTGGTGGTTTGTTAGGTATTTGCCACCATTTAGGACTTTACACACCAATGTGAGCACCTAGAATTGGCTCTGGAAATGAAGTGGCAACCAGTGTAGCTGCTTTAAAATAGAGGTTAACTGAGATCTAAATGGAACCCCTGCCAGTAATCTAGCACTGTATTTTAAACCAGTTGGAGTTCCTGAATACGTCAAGCGCAGGCTCATGTACCACACACTGCAATAATCCAGTCTGGAAGTTATCAGAACATGGAGTACAATGGCCAAGTAATTGTTGTCCCAAAGGGTCCATAGTCTGTGAACCATCTGGAGCTGGTAAAAGTCACTCCCAGCCCCCTAGGTCATTTGAGAGCCTCATTTCTTACTTGTGGGTTCCAACCTTAATAGTTCTTCTTCTATTGTTGACCACTGAGCCACATGCGAAAAATTAGCTTATTCCAATCCACTGACAAACCAGCTTCCATACTACAGTTTTGAGTATTGAAGTTTGCATGTTCTTTGTTCACATTAAATACAGCGATTACTTCCATAGATCTGTTGGGGTTCCCTGGATAAGTTTCTGAATGTACATTGAATAATGGGTTAATTACTGAACTTTGTGGGTGGGTGGGTAGGCGGACACTGCCAAGACCTGCTCGCTATCTTGGAAGCAGAGAAATTTAAGGGTGGGTGTTTGTTCAGTTCATATACAGTATACGGTGGAGTTCAACACTGCACTTTGCCAATCATTCTGTCTGTGCAAGCATTGTGGAATGATCCCCCTAATCTTCCCATACATGCTGTTCTGACCCCCAGAGCCAATTCCCACACATGCAATGTGGTGGTGGTAGGGATCTTGTTGCTTACCCAGGGCTTCCACTGATGGCGCTTATTAAGTGAATCCACAGTGTTTAAAGAATGGTTTAAGGAAACCTATTTCAAATCACGGATTTGCATCCTGGTTTCTGGCTAGTCTTTGTCCTTAACATTAAAACATGGCTACAGAAAACAAACCATAGCTGAGGATTATTACGCTGGCTACATCATTGTTTAATGACCTCTGTCTAGATTATCCAATGGTCTGTTGACTGTTTCCTTAACACGATAATTTGTATCTCAGGGGTCATTACAAAGCATCACTTCACCAAGAAACCTTATTATATTTAGGCTGCAATCCTGTGTACTCTTACCTGAGAGTAAGCTTCACTGGACATAGTTGAATTTACTTCTGAGTAAATATATATTGCACTGTTAATGTTTATTTAAATAAAGTTTTAAATAAGGAAGGTGCAAGCTACTTATTAGGTAAAATATGTTAATGTTTGCACTATGCTAATAAACAATGATCCTTCAATTCATTTATTTAGGTGGCTGTGTATGCGATAAATAAAAATAAGCAGAATTCTCATTCAATAAAATATTAATTTGGGAGTCTGTCTTCTTTATTTATCATTAAAATACTCTGTCTCTTTGTCCCCCAAGACCAACTGTAATTTTAGAGCTCTAGGAGAGAAAAAATCTAAGTTGTCTTTTCTCTTTTCATTCATTATGTAAATTCCAAAAGCAAGCTGCTTAGGTCATTTTCTGACCTGTGCTGCAAATATCAGGGTCAGCATGAATGTGGAGCATGGACTGAGAATAACAGGTCAGTAGGTTCAGGGTAAAATGCATAACATGGTGGAGATATGTTTGGTCCCTAGTGAGTTTAATGGTAACTATTTCCAACAATGGAATAATTAACTCGATAGCCACCCATTTGACTACATGCGGATTCTGAATATTCTCATCCGAGCATACCCTTAAGTGCTGTGGTTTATATTTCATATGAGAGAGAGAGAGAGAGAGAGATTTCACAGTAAGGGGATATGTGCCAATTTCTCTTAATGTTGCAGCATATGCATCCTTCTTCCTGTAGTTCTTATTTTGTTTTCAATTTCTCCCCTACATTTCAGTTGATAAAGAGCCTCTAGGGTAGCTTGACAACTTAATTGTGTATTTATTATTATACTGTAAACCACATTGTGATATTTGGCCAAAGGGTGGTATGTTAACAACAACAACTAATAATAATAATAATCCAATAAATATACCACTTTTTCATTCTGATAATAATGACAACAATAGCCTTGCTTGTTTAGCTACTTGAAAGTGATGTTGCAAAATACTGCATGAGAGAATGTATGGTAAAGGACCCCTGAACATTTAAGTCCAGTCAAATTTGACTATGGGGTGCGGCGCTCATCTCCACTTTCAGGCCAAGGGAGCCAGCGTTTGTCCACAGAAAGCTTTTCCGGGTCATGTAGCCAGCATGACTAAATCCCTTCTGGCTCAACGGGACACTGTGATGGAAGCCAGAACACACAGAAACACCATTTACCTTCCTGCTGCAGCGGTACCTATTGATCTACTCATGATGGTATGCTGTCAAACTGCCAACTTTACAATCGGCGAGCACAAGAGGCTTGGTGGTTTAGACCACAGAGCCACCCGCATCCCAGAGAATGTATGACTAGCATGGTACAGCATTCTGCAGCTTAGTCCACATACTACTTGCTAAAAGAGCCCTGCTGGATCAGCCAAAGGCCCATCTAATCCAGCACTCTGTTCTCACAGTGCCCAAACAGGTGCCCCTGGCAAGCTTGCAAACAGAGCCTGAACACAACGGCACTCTTCCTACCTGTGATTCTCAAGAAAGCAGAGGATGGGTATCACCTGTGTGAGTGCAGTCAACTTCAGTCACCATTTTCGTGGGTTCTGTTGGAGGTTGACCTTTCATTTCTATGTTCCATTGCACCCACATGCTGGCTTCCATGGCAGCTACCAGTGATGTGACAGCGCTTTTTTTTAAAAAAAGTGCATACAAACTGTGAATGGTCTTCTTGGTGGTGAAATGGTGATACTGCAACCTAAACACCAATGCACCTACTAAAAAGGTAAAGGTACCCCTGCCCGTACGGGCCAGTCTTGACAGACTCTGGGGTTGGTGCGCCCATTTCACTCAAGAGGCCGGGGGCCAGCGCTGTCCGGAGACACTTCCGGGTCACGTGGCCAGCGTGACAAAGCTGCATCTGGCGAGCCAGCGCAGCACACGGAAACGCCGTTTACCTTCCCGCCAGTAAGCGGTCCCTATTTATCTACTTGCACCCAGGGGTGCTTTCGAACTGCTAGGTTGGCAGGCGCTGGGACCAAGCAGCGGGAGCGCACCCCGCCGCGGGGATTCGAACCGCCGACCTTTCGATCGGCAAGCCCTAGGCGCTGAGGCTTTTACCCACAGCGCCACCCGCGTCCCTAAACACCAATACACCTACTACTTGAATGGAAAAGAAAGCTCTCGTCAGAATTTGCCTCCTGCAAACAGAGGGACTCCTTTCCAATGGATAAATCCCCCTGATTGAACGAGAGGAAAGAGGCAATATTTCTTGACTCTTCCCTCCCCTTGAAGGTACTTATGTACCCAGAAACCTTTCTCTGGAAGGTTGTGGAGTTCCTCTGGAACAGCATGGGAGATGGCTCTGAGGAAACAAGGGGAAGCTTAAACATCTTCTCCTTTCTGCCAGTGGGAGCATCCTGAGTAGAACTGCATTCAAGGGAGTCTTCCACCAACAAGTGCAACCTCTGGTTCCATTGCATCAACTATCCAAGGGCTAATCATCATCTTAGCCATTAAAGTACAGTTCTCTAGGTGTGTCATTTGCAAAATGAATATTGGCAATTCTGACTAATTTTATAAATGTATGGAAATTCATATCCCAGTGAATGTTGTGAGTCCCCCTCATTGTGACTGTCAGCATTTACTTCTTCATGCCTGAAATGTGGGGAAATATATATATATATATACACTTGGAACCATTCACAGAATTGACCTGAGATGGTTGGCGTTCACCAAAATTTGGACATTTACCATTCACATGTCCTGGTTCACCTGACATGGTAAGCCAAACTATTGCTTAGCAGGATCACATGAACATGTGGGCTCTTGGAAAGGAGCTCACAGCTGTTTCACTCTTCCCTGTCCTTTTAGCTTCTGCACTTCCCTAAGCTAAATCTGGCTTGACGTGTTGTCTGAACTGGGACTCATGGTTAAGTGCTTTCCTCACTAACCATGAACTGTAGTCAAGAACAGACCATAGTTTGGCCTATCATGTCATGAACCAAAGCCAATATATCTTAAACTATAATTATGAACTTTGACCTAGCTATTTTAAAAAAACATACTTGGGTACAGCTACCTATTTTATAGAAAGCAAAAGATTGCTTTCAAATATTTGTGAAGTAGGGTCATGGGGTCCCACCTGAGAAGACAAACCTGCAAGAACATGCTTATGAACTAAAGGTGGCGACCATTTTGCACACATTTGATTGGCACACGACCGTGTGTGCCGTTTTTGGCCCTTGTGGGGGCAGGATGGGCTTAACTTGCACTCCACTGATGCACGTGATGACCCAGAATGCAACCCTCGTGCAAACAGGGAGTTGCCTGTACACACACACTTCAAGTTAATGGCTTTTACTGACTTGCAGGATATCAAAATACACTGCTCTTTTTCACTGGACATCACAACTGCCTTCTTTAATGTTGTCCCTCCTGTGGCAATATTTGTTGGAGCTGAATGTGTACCAAGTATGATCAAGAAAATACAGGCAGCAACCATTTTGCACAGGGGTTCCATTTCAGCACACATACACCCCTGCACGTCACTGGAGCGTGCATAAGGCCACCCTGTTCCGCTCCTGCCCAATACCGTCCCATTTTAGGGCCACTTCTGGGTCAGCAGCAACGGGCGTATGTGTGATCACGTGTCAGTTGGCCACACATAAAATAGTCACTGCCTGTAAAAGTCATACTGCCTGGTGTAGCTCACGGGAGGAGGTAAATAATAACAATCAGGATTTTCCTGTACATACTTAACCAGGAAAATACAAATGAACTCAATGGAACTTATCTCTGAGTAGAAATTCAGAGAGTTTGAAGTCTGAAAGCCAGCCTGAGGAGCAGTTCAAGTGAGCTCACATTATAGGTTCATGCCTGACTTTGCCCACTGAGACCAGCTTTCAGACTACTCCATCCACAAGCCACAATCAGCACCTCAAATGTAGGACTTTAATAATGAAGTGGCATAGATATTTCTGATTTGCTCATGAAGGAGAAGCAATAGTAGAGTTTGGTCACCAGGAACTGTTTTGCAAAAAATTATATTTTAAGCTAACTTTACTTTCTTCAATCAGTTTCTTCCTGGAATTTTCCAGAGAGGGAGAAAGAAAAAGAGAGACTTAAGACTTAAGTGATGAGCTTTTCTTTAAATCTGCAATATTATTTTTATTTTTGTATTGTCTAGGTACCTTAATGGAGTGATAAAAAATGCAGCTTCTCCTGTATTATTGGACCTGGCCAATGAGGTAAAACATTTTAAAAAATCATCTTTCTCTGGTAAACATAAGAGGCTTATCTTTAGTGACTTTTACTTAAAACTATAATTGGTGTCAAGATGCATCCCACATTTAAAATTGTTCTGTTGTCTGTCAGTACTTACAGTAATTAAACAAAATACATTTATTAGTTAATCAGTTAATGTAATTAATATTTTACCTTCAAGGTGAATGTGCAAATAGCACATTTATTCTTTTATTGAAAGGTTCCTTCCTCTTCCCTTTTTAAAAGAAATCTAGAAAGAGAAGAAAAATGCTGATTTTAAAATGCTGATTTACTTTCATCTACTTCGGCATTTTATTAATTAATGAATTTAATTTCGTGTTAAGTTTTCTTTTCATAAAGATAAACAAAATGTAAGATTTTACAATAAGTGTCAAAACAATTGTATTTTTTAAATCTTCCTTTTAGCATGTAAATTATAGCAAAAGGAAACAGTTTAATATTAATTTCTGTTCTTCATGTACACAGTAGTTCAAAGAACTGATAATCTGACATTAGTGTTATAGTTACCCAAATTTAGAGGTGCAATAAGTTTTTGCAGTTTGGTGGTGACAGATTTATGTCCAGTGTAGGTGGACAGTGATGGACAGGAGCTTAGATTGTAGGCACTGAGGTCCCTGATGGGCTTGCTTAAACACTGGCTGCATCACCCATCCAATGAGCTTGAGGAAGATTGGACCATGATCAGTGCTTTTAGGGGTGGACCAGAGTGAAGACAGCTCCATCTACCCCTAGTTTATTTATGGCGAAGATTTCCAGAAGCAGCTTTTCTGCTACAGCACAAAATGTTTATAATTATGACAGATGTCTATCTAGGGAGAGATGTAACTTTAATCTCTTAATATATTGATTTGCAGCAATAACTATCTTAATTGATAGGCTTTGAAATTCTTCTACAAGCCTTAGAAGAATATCTTGAAATGCACGATATTGTGTTGCTTTTTAAATAGTAAAAGGTGGGAAATTACATTAAAAATTATGTACTTGGAATATAAGCGGAACAGTAGCAGCTAGTCCTACATGTTACATTAGGAAGGAAGTATGTCTTTTCTGTAAGCTTCTGTCTGATTTACATTACTGTAGTCTGCAAATGAGCAATTACCTATCAGTTACTAGATGTTTCTAATGGTCTATGAAGTGTCTATACATTGTAATAATAGAGTGAACATACGAAAGGGATTGCTTTGTATTAGTGCCAGAGGATGCTTCTTGAGCTTTCTGACATAATGTTTCAAGTTACACCGTTCTCTTTTTTCCTTTTAAACAAAGAAATATTGTAATGGAACAGATCCTTAGTAAATAACATGCATTGCATGGAGATTGTCATAGCAGAGTACCTCGTGGGTGCAAAGAATTATAATGTTAGTAGTCTTCTTTGCATATATTTTCCGTTGCATTTTCCCTTTGTACATGCAGTTTCTATTCACATGCAGATAATACACTTAATTTCTAATACCGGAAGCACTTGTTTAACCATATACTATATATGTGCAACCTAACAATTCATATTGTTAGGTTTCATTTGGTTTTAAAAGAAACTTGGAGATAAAATTATGGTTAAAGAAAAAGTTATTTTCAGTAACTTAATTTACTGCTAGCAAAGTAGCAGGTATATTTGAAAGGTAATGTTTTTTGTGACTGCTTCTGGTGCATTAGGGAAATGTGGCAGTAACAAGCACGAGATCACTGCTTCTACACAATCAAGCTGCCATTTTTATATGATAGTTAATATTTAAATGGCATACTCCTGCATCTGCTGACAATTGGTATAATGGTAATACTTTATGAGTCAATATATATTTAATCAGTAGAAACTGTAAAAATTGATGAGAAATATATAACATAGATGCATTACAATGCGTAGCATCCTTCTTAAATAAGAATAGGCCTCTGTTGTTTTGTTTTTTTCAGTGTCCAAGTTATTGTAAAATTTCAGGTATTAGATATGTTAATTTTCTGCATCCAGAAGGTTAATTTAAAAAACATCAACCCTCAAAACTCTGATGTGTGTTAAGAATAATAAAATTAGTTCACACCAGGCAAATATTTTCTAGTGGGATTTGAAGCACTATGAATTTTACTTACATGCTAAATTCTGACATGAAGCATGATGGCCCTATTTCAGAGAAAGATGGGTGCATGATTAATATGAAAATTAGGCAGATGCAAGTACCTGAACTAATAAGGTAGTCCTTATTCAGGCTGGACTACCTTCAGTAATTTCACCATTTTTCATATGTCAGCTCTGATGTGGGTTACTGGAAATAAGCAGTTCTGTAGAAAGCATTCCTTTCTACTTGGGGAATTTAAGGGCATCCAAGTACATATATTTATTTGGAAAAATATGTACAAATAAGGGCACCTTTTAGGGTTTTCTAGTTTCTAATTTTGTATGAAATGAAAATGTATATTAATACACATGAAAACATCAAGAAAATAATGATTGTCAAAATGCGAGTGAGGTTTAGTCATCTATTGTGAAGTAAAAAGTGCTTTATTCACTAGAGTATTGTAATTTGCATTTTTTTTAAAAAAAATGCTGATATTCAGAGGATACTGCAGCTCATTTTTTAAATAAATACATGCCTTTAAATGCAACAGGGTCTAGCTCAGAAAATATCCATATATCTTAAATATATTTTAGAAAACCTCCTTTCTGAGGTACATAAGATTCATTTTTTCTCATAACCTTAATATTCTTCTAGAAAGCACACTGGCTGATCTTGAATTAGCGTTAGTGATTTATTACATTTGGTGATTATCAATAAGTGATTGTTAAACAACAGCCTATCTGTTTCTTTTAAACAAATTGTCTGAAATATACTAGATTTGGGTTTGGAGGGAAGTAATTTAGATTTGGGTATTTGTTATTAACCTTTAAAAAATGTGTTACAATGCTGTTAATTGCCTGCCTGAAGAATCAGAACCTATAGGTTTGTATCATCTTAATGAAAATGCAGTATATTGCTGGGTCTGTTTTTATTTAAGATTTTTAAAAATCCATCCTTCATTCTACATGGTTGTT